>NC_088201.1:170773312-171442669 GCF_037126465.1 Ornithodoros turicata
AATACTACCCTGGCCTCTCCCCACGAAACGCGAAAAACACGAACTTAGACCTCGGCAACACCAACGTGCATTTTCTTTCCTTTTATTTTTTTTTGCCAACGATACACTCTTTTTCAATCATGTGGTATCTTGATGTGATGTGCCGCGGTGTGCGCTCTATTCTCGAGCTCTGCGAAAGCTAATATTCCTGATTTAATGTTGTCACGTTGTCCTAACCTAATGTCGATGAATGTGTCTGAACGCTTTCGCTGGGTTGACTTGCAGCATAGTAAAGATATGTGCTCCATGTCCGTTCACTTAATACAGATATCATTCTCTAATTTAGAGCATTACAGGGCCCAACACTGGGTTTTATAAGCTGGCGAAATCGACCAACCCACAAGAAGGGAACTGTTTGTACGTTAGACCACCTCAAAGGACACCTATCGATAAAAGTCCTTCCCCTTACACGTGGAGGGACAGGACGATGAACAGGTGAGTACCAAACACGTAGAAACTGTTAAAGTTGTTAGAGTAGTAGCACAAATTAAATCAATAAAAATAATGAATGCAACCTAATGTTTCTCAGAATGCAGTTTGTCTTCTGCAAGCATCACCGCTAGACTTTCTTTTCATCAATTCATAATTAAAATTTGAGAAAAGCTGCAATATACAATACACCGGGAGAGAACAAAGCATCGAAGAGAGGCACAGGGTGCATCGTGACATTAACATATTATCAAATCATCAGGAATTGCTGTTGACATCATGGTAACTACCTTATGTGTACGTTTTGTGGACAAGGTACATTTGCGTCGTTGTTGACAGTTTGCGGACTTTCTGTGCACCTACGCAGCAAGTACTTAGTTCAAGTTTTTTTTTTTCATATATGAATTCTGTATAATTAATGACTGAATTATCGGCCAGT
Source organism: Ornithodoros turicata (assembly GCF_037126465.1). Classification (NCBI taxonomy): domain Eukaryota; kingdom Metazoa; phylum Arthropoda; class Arachnida; order Ixodida; family Argasidae; genus Ornithodoros; species Ornithodoros turicata. The sequence goes on from NC_088201.1 coordinate 170,774,220, forward strand.
AATCTCTCGAGAGGTCGACCTCAAGGGGGTACCGAGCATCCCATAGTGGTGGGGGGGGGGAGGGGGGATATGTGTATAGAGGCATATTCGTTGGTGTATTCATTGGGAGATAAACTGTGTGGATAATATCAGCAATTTCAGGTGATGTTGAAAAAAAATCATGTGGGGTATACACCCCTCCTGGGAGGTAGACAGATCCGTGTTATCGGCTCTCTAAACAAAGCGGTATGACTATATACAGTAGCTTGAATGGCACTTTGTCACCTTTTGCTACATATTTAAACTCTAACTACATTTTCGATGGCTTTGAGAAGGCGGTTATTTATACTTCAGTTCAGTAAACAATATGTTTCCAACTTATACGACCACATGAGGATGCGCATGCGACAGGTTTGCTGCACATTTTGACTCTGCGTCTCCGTGTCTCGCCCTCGCCTCGTCACGAAGGAGTCATCGCCATTAGCATCATCGCAATGTCGTTGGAACGGTACAACATGTTTCAACTGTCTCAGCGTTCGCTCGTCCATTAGAGAACAAAGGAGGACATAATTTTGCGTCATAAGGGGTAACCTGTGTGATAGAAGCAAGGGCGCGAAACTCGCAAGTTCCTTTGCGGTATACAGTGAGGTGCTTCATGCGTTTCACGTCACTAGACGTCAGAAAACGTCATAAACTGAACGTCATGGACACATCCGGTGGCTTGTGTTTACTGATTGGGTCTCATTGTTTTCTGAGCAATGATTGGCTGTCTTCAGATTTGTTCGCGAGCGCTCAAACAGGCGACAGCGCGGCGGCTGTGCCGGCTGGAACCGGCGTCCACGGAGTCGCTGGCGTCCGTCTCGGACGGCTCGTGTTGTGTAGCGGTTGGGTTGCTCTATGAGTTCTGATTTTTCCTGTTTAAAAACGCAAGCTGTATTATCTTAGCGTCCTCCAAGAGTCACACCTGCCAGGGAAGATGTCTGCGCAACATTTCGGCTCTGCGTCTTGGTGTAGAAACGATTCCAGAGTCCGAACGCTTCGTACCCGACACCCGGTCAACGACTGTCGATAGGTAAGTCATTTATTAGTGCTTATTGCTTTACAACACCGAATTCACTTCGTGTATTGTGAATAAGTAGCCGAACAGTCACCGTAAATCGGGACCGGAATACGCTGTGACGGAGACAGACACCGTAGCTTTACGGTTACGATGGTAAACTATATTTCTTTTCGTGAAACAATAGCATCTTCATGTTATGATTAAGTACCCGCTCACGTCGTTCTGTCTAAAGGTATGACGCTACTGTAAGTGTGATTCTGGGTGATCTCGCACGACAAATTTCATCAGACGTTGACGTAGTAGCTATTCTGTACGTAGCTCCAAAGCAAAACTTGTCAGGCTATTCGGCGATTGTGAAGTAGCGCAATATATTTCTTGTACTAAGGTCACTCATCACACCCCATGGCTGCGAGCTTCTCACAACCCTACCATAATCGTTCCTATTTCGCACTCAATAGCACCTTTATTCTTTCTGTTTACATGGCAACTTTCACATGCATAGTTGTATATCTGATACCAATTTCTTCTTGCAGCCACCGAGCTCCAATCCCCAGTAGCAGTCTTTGCCAGAGGCAGTCTGACATCGTCAGGCTTCAAGCAAATTCCGGAGCAATATTAATGGCATGTTGTTCTCGTTACCGCAGACATTCTGTGTACGTCTTCCTTGCGTAACCGCATGTCGCACAATAAAATACTTAATGTAGCAAAAGCAGCCAAGGCTTCGTCGTTTTCCTGTAACTCCCACTGCATTCGGACAAACGCGAACAAAAAAAAAGCAGTGAAAGGAAGAAAAAAGAAACAACAAAAGAAGACGGGAAGCAGAGCAGAGAGGAGGAAAGTAGTGAGAGAGAAAAGGGCGACACGTCATTTACGTCATTGGCGACATAACCAAAAAAGAAAAAAAATAGGGTGGGTAGACCTGAATCATTGGTCCAGCTAGGGAGGTCACGTGAGTTTTCCACTACAATAGATTTCTACTACAGCTCCGCACCCGTGATAGAAGTGTGTGATCAAGCTTCACTTGTATTCATACCATGACTATTGTGCTGTAGGTTTTTGTTGTTTGCTTCAAACAGCGGTTGCAGTCTTGTGTCACGTCAGGTAAGTGTACAAGTATCTGTTCGTCGCCGACACTGCTTCTGCTAATTTCATTCTGGTTTTTGCAGGCCATGAAAAAACAAAGGAGGATATGATTTTGCGTTGCAAGGTGTAAGCTGTGTCATAGAAGGGTGTGATCAAGCTTCACTTGTATTCATGCCATGACTGTTGTGCTGTAGTTCTCTCTTATTTCTTTTTCGAGCAGCGGCTGCAGCGTTGCGTCCCGTCAGGTAAGTGTACAAGTATCAGTTCGTGGCCGGTGTTGATTCTGCTGATTTCATTCTCGTCCTTGCAGGCCTTATTTTGTTGAACAGTAAGCCTGGTGAACCAACTTTGTTGTCGTTATGACCATTTTACTCAGTTTTACTCACTTGCGTTTAAATATTATTAGTTTGTGATTGAACGGTCTATTTCAGACATATTTCTCTCCAGCGCTTCAGAGACATCCCTTTCGCCGAAATTCAATGAATTTGAAGTCCAACGTTTCGTTGTAGGTCGCCAGAAGAACTTTGACTGCAACCGATCATTGACTGTCAGTTGTGCGACGCGACATTGTGTGGCATCAATCATGTGTACGTATGGAATCCTTCACTGCTGCGTGAGCGGAATGTTTTGTATGATTGTGTCGACACTGGATACTACTCAAAGCACGCATTTGCGGAATAAAATACATACATATATAGTTTTGCAGTACTTCATTTCGTGTATTTTATGCGTGTTGCGAGTGAGTGAACATATACTCTTCAAAATGAACTTCACCGCATAGCACGCTCATAGCCAACCATGAACTCGGATGATATCACTATGTGCCCTGATTTGTTCAACAACAACTTTATTGTGGCTTTGGAGAGTGGGGAGCTTCATCGCCACAGGCGATACTCTACCCCATTGCTGGTGGGAAAGTGGGGAATAAAATAACGAACCCCTTCACAATAAAGATCGAAGTCCGATGGTGTGCAGAAATGCCAGAAGTGCTTTGAGCGCAGAGCGTTGCTGGGCTCGATTTTGCCAGGGACCAAACAATTTCGATAGGGAGAAGGGGTGAGAGCCCAGCTGACGAAGAGACTCGGAGAGTGTGGTTCGGGAAGGTTGGTAGTGGGAGCAATGAAGAAGAATATGCACCAGATCCTCAAGAACACCACAGTGGCAGCAGGTGGGGGAGTCAAGTTGTCCCAAGCGGTAACGCCACTGAGCTGTAAAGGCCACATCGAGGCGCATTCGGTGGATAAATGCAGCAACTTGACGACAGGTGTTTCGGCGCATGCGGAAAGCGAACGCTGGATCAACTCTGCTCAACATAGAGGGGGGAAGGATGTCGGTTGTTCATTGGCGGGAAGCCAGGGGTGTCACTAGGCGTCGGAGAATTGAACGGCATATCTTGACCACTCCTAGAAGGAACTGATTGTCCCGCTTTTGCTTGCAGGGACGGACACGGGACGGTTTACGCCGAGGGCCCGAACATAATTCGCAGCAATAAAGGTAAGAACTTCAAGCCTGATTCCGTAAACAAACGTGAAAAAAAAAAGTTGGCTACATAGCGAGCATATGGCCTCCCGCACCTAAAGCAGAACTTTCTGTGCCTGAGTAAGGAAGAGATATATACAAGGTGGAAAGTAAAAAAATAAAAATGCGATTTGCAATTTGTCAGCGATATGTGCACTACTCTACGAAGAGATAATAACGAGCTCACCACTCAGCGCATCAAAACGGGATTCGAACTTTGCAAAGTAGATGGTTCGTTCTCTATCAACGAAATAAGGTCTTGGCGTCGCGTGTATTCAAATTTCTCTGTAGACATATAAAACATTCCATATTTTCCAAATGTATCTAAGATTCGTCGATCGCTCATCTACCTGCGAACGCATGGTCACGCTTAAAGCTCTTGAAATATGCATGCAAGTATGCACTAAAATGATGAAAATATGAAGCATCGAAGAAGGCATCGAATGCATATTTGACAAAATTTGAGCATTTCATCAGGGATCACAATGTAAAATAAAGTCGCTTTCGAAAATAGAGCACACTGGAAAGAACACTAGCGCAACAGATGTATATCATGCAGCTGAAGCCTTTGCTTTCGGCACCGCGCCACAGGCTAGAATACGGACGCAGCCCGTCTTCATCACGGCAGTGAAGGTGGCGAAGGCGTAGTACGGACTCTCAACCATGAACGCGCGGCGAGCATACACAGACTCCAGTCAAGGGTACGAGGCTTGAGCGCCGAGATGTGAGGTGGAGGCTGAACACCACATCCATCCGAAACATGGAAAATATTAGATGCTGACCGGAGTTTTCTCCAACAAGGAAATAAACCATCGATAATAGTGAAAGGGCGCAGACTAGCTGGTTCATAATGACGACGTGGAGACCCGAGACAGGGAGGAATAACAGACAACAAATTCTCAGACACAAAACTAAATTTTACTGGCACACAAAGCTTAAATACACAACCTCCTCCTCCATAAATACATCCTCTCCGGATGTTTTTGTGTATTTAAGCTTTGGGCGCCAGTAAACTTTTGGGCTGTGTATGAGAATTTGTTGTCTGTTAGTTCCTCCCTGTCTCGGGTCTCCACGTTGTCAAGGTTTTAAAGCCTTCCCGAAACCGGCAAAAGCTTTCGTGAAAGACGAGAAGACGAAACTTCCATCACCAGGTAAATTATGCACTGTGCGTGCATTTTCATGCGGAGTATGCCACAACGTGCGAAACATACCTTTATATGCACCATCGAACCCTCTAATTGACCTCTAACTAAGGTCAAACGCATTGTCATTGTCCAGACAGGAAACCATATTTAAAGCTGCACTGAGGTGACCCTGTAATTTGTTTCTTCTTTTTGCTGCAGAGTGTTCTCCAACGAATAACATGAGTTCCTGCGAAAGAACGACGAGCGGGAGTGACCTACAGAGCGAGCGCGAGGGCTCCATTCCGCACACCTTTGGCAAAAAAAAAAAAGCTTCTCGTGAAAAGAGCGCATCCCAGAACGAGAGGACGTCGTGACGTATGCTCACAGGGGTGGCATCCAATGTATTGATCCGTAGACGAAAGCGTGTTGGGCGAACGCAATGCATCCTGGACAGGTCCTGGTCGCACGTCACAGCAAACGTCAAGGCACACGTGACCTTAAAGATGGCGGCGCCGTGATCAGCGGCCAAACATTTTGTAAACCATGCGGTTTTTGTGTCTGCACGCCGCTTTGGATGTTTTTCGATCACGGTAATTATTTTTATCCGATAACCTCGCAGAAAAACGTACAGTTTTACACATATTGCCTCGTACTGTTGCCGACTTCCAAAGATGTGATGACGACCGCGCTTTAAGACTCACTGAGCCGATGCGATGCACCTAAACTAAGGCGAAATGGGCTACCATGTTACGGAAGAAGCACCGCATACTTTACGCTGGCAAAAAACGTGAATCTCTTGGCGTTATGACGACGAAAATATGTCGGTAAGCGGCAAAACGACATGTAAAAAAAGTCACATGACCTCCAAATGACGTTTTCTATGACGTGCGGCCAGAACAACATGGCAGTTTGACAAAAGCACCCGCTTGAGGGTAGTTACAACAATGGCGGGTTTGTGTCACCCCTGTGCGTATGCTACTCCCCTCACGTGACCAGTGACGTACAGCGGAACAGCTCAAGCATGTGTTAGAGGCGCGGAGTGTCCAATACGTCACGCGAGAATCGTGTCGGCCGTCTACGGCTGCATTCTCCGACTGTTATTTTTGTTTTCTTTTTTGTAAATTCGACTGCACAGCTATAACGCTCCGCAGAGCGAAAGTATGTTGCATGGTTACTCATGGTGGACAGCTTCACAGACGAGGCAGGACTTCGAGTGATGTTAAATGTCACCTCGCTGCTCCTTTAAAAAGGAACACTCATTTACCCGAAAATCCGCGCTCAAGTGGTGGAATGGGACAGTGTGGCCTTGAGATAGGCTCACATGTCTCCACGTCTCTTTATGGCACACCAACACCTGCATAACCTGCAACTCATTTTGAGATAGTTATGTTTCGAAGCTCCGAAGCATTCCTTTGTTATGTGTTAGATTCCTCTTCCCTAACGGACATCCGCGTTCACCATTTGTTAGTACTAAAGAGTATATTTGATCAACAATGTGTTTACTGGTCTTGTTAACTACTGCTGGGGGTCCGTTGTCTATTTGTAAATGTATTACTTTGTTGTGTTGGGAAAGATATAAAAATATGCCTTTTTTGTTGAGCTGTATCTTTTGCGTCTAGCGCAAATCCTTTAGTTTCGGATTAGTTATCTTTTAATTATAAAAGGCCCGAGCAGCGCGAGGTGTGTGATGACAAAGTGGTGTACCACATTCTCTCGCTGACTGGACCGAACTGGATGTCTGACTGATGCTCTCTCGGTAGTGTTGAAGCCACTCGCACAGATTGTCCACGGCATGAAACCTGAACAAAGGTTATGGGCCCAGAGAAGAATCTGGTGCAGAGAAGAATCCGAATGTACCATATCAGTCCCTGATACGAAATTTAATGTATTTGGTGCGAGGGACACATCCAGATCTTGCTTTTGTCACTCACTACCTGAGCCAATTCAACTTAAACCACACGCAAAGTCACTGGAGGATGGCGAAAAGAGTGCTACGCTACCTCAAGGGAACCCGCAACGTTGGAATAACGTACAGCGCTTGAAAGGAGCCAATAACAGCTTATACCGATGCAAGCTGGAACGAGTGCGGCACTGGCAGATCGAGGAGTGGTTACGTGTTCACAATGTCTCAGGCTGCAATCAGTTGGAGATTGACGAGACAACAACTAATAGCTTTGTCAACATGCGAAGCGGAATACATTGCGCTTACGGAAGGCTTAAAAGAAGGAAAGTGGATTAAAACGTTCATGGCAGAACTTGGATTCAATAACTATGGAACTCAGACCTTAGAAGTCCGTTGTGACAACCAGTCTGCCATCAGAATAACTGAAAACCCGATGTATCATCAACGAACAAAGCACATCGATCTCAAATACCTATTCGCCAGAAATGAAGTGGAAAACAAACGGTTCAAGATCACATTCTTACGCACTAGGGACTTGATCGCCGACGCTTTGACGAAACCAGTGTCGAACGCAAAGAACACCGTGTGCGGCAAAGGATTCGGCTTCACAAACTTTCCTTGATGTGTAGGATTTGCTGGACGCAGGGGGGCATTTGTTGGGCTGTATCTTTTGCGTCTAGCGCAAATCCTTTAGTTTCGGATTAGTTATCTTTTAATAATAAAAGGCCCGAGCAGCGCCAGATGTGTGATGACCTCAGGTGTCTCGCGACGTAAACACCCAATTATTATTATGTGTGATGACAAAGTGGTGTACCACATTCTCTCGCTGACTGGACCGAACTGGATGTCTGACTGATGCTCTCTCGGTAGTGTTGAAGCCACACGCACAGATTGTCCACGGCATGAAACCTCAACATTTTCGGGATTCGTATCCCACACATACTGCCGTGGGGAGATGGGAGTAGTAGCCGGAACATCCAGGGCCGAAACATTGAAACCTGCTGTTTGTAAAATCTGCCTTTACATAGCAGGATGAGTTGCGTTGATAGGTGTTCCCGACACAACACTCAGTGAGAACCATTAATGACGGTTGGCTTAATATCGTATGATATCTGTTGTTATAACTCAACAGCGTAGTCTCAACAAGAACGGTTCTCTTCACGTGGGCGGGTGGGACAGAAAAATGTCTCTGGGAAATGTCTCTTTCTGTGTAGTGCAGCATGCTAACAGTATACAGTAAAATCTGCCGAAGAGTCGGCTAGGACCAGGATGATTTCCACACAGCTTTAACTATAAATAAAGTATCACAAAAATAAACTATCGGAGTGGCGCCTGGTACGAAGACGTTGTAGTAATTTTGTATGCTTGTAGTGCACGGATATGTGCTAGGAACCTAAGATACAAAACTATTTACTCCCAAGTACGGTGAACTATATTTCGGACACCTGTCAATATTTATTTCGAAAATTTTCCAATACGGCTCGCGGCGTTGTACAAAATTGTAAAGCATGCTTCTCTTTACACTCACAGAAAATGGCCGTACTAATACCACGTTGGTTTATACTGACGGCCGGAACTGCCATGTCGGACTTCTGCGTGGACCAAACGTCGGGGGACCATGTAAGTAACCATCTTGTTCTTTCAACTAAGAGCCCATCCACACAGCATCCTGCATTGCCGTCCCATGATGACAGGCCACAGACGTATGGTTAGATATGATTTCTACTATAGTAAACACATTGAATCATTAAGATACAGATCACTTACACAAACGAAGTATGCTTTATGCTTACCTACGAATTAACAGCTGCCAGATCACGATGAAAAAAAAAAAAAGAAAAAAAAAGTTTGACTGTGATCGAGGTGTTCGTGTGGACCAAACAACGTGGTTTTTACTCAATATTAGTGAAGAATGACGAAGCACAAAAAACGAAAACGAAAAATAATTTAATCTTAAGTTTACTCACGTGTTAGATACCTTAATCGAGCTACTTTGAAACAGGTGATACATTAATGAAGCGATATAGATATTTAGTGTGATAATTCTTCAAAACTTAGCTCAGCTTAATGGTGTGTAATGCCGACTTCTTGGAGATCATACACAGCGCCAGAACGAACGACGTTCTTTCAGTTGTACATAATTCAGTTGTTATATTTGTCACTAGCAAGTGAACAAATGTAATGTTATCACTTACGCGATTACATGAGTTGCTTCTTCAATAGCGAAAACGATTTATTTTTCCTTGCCAACGCACGGGGACCGCATTTTTAGAAAAGGCTAAAGCAAAAGCATCAACTTCGCATTTGTATCCCTAGCACCTGGGGTTCCGTGGCCACTGTATCGTTAGTATGGACGACAGTATTGTACATCAGTATCCTCATCAGTACATGTCTGACATAGGCCCGGTTTCACCAACGTCGTTTAACATTTGAAACGAGATCAACGGTTCCTTAACTTGAGTTTAACGCTTCACTGTGCTCCACAGAAGGCAGTTATTACCGATATATTCATCACGTTACCAACTAGCGTTTACAAAGAAGAATTGAGCGTTAACTTCAAGTTTTAGCAGAGCTTGAACTCGGTTCAAGGTTAACCAGCGTCGGTGAAACCGGGCCATAAAGAAATTGTGCGGGATTATCGGCGGACTGCCCCCGAGCGAACACCTCTGTGCCAACCGGAAATCACGTAAATCCCTGGTTTTGTGCAGAAGCGCGTCAAGTGGTGGGGAAAGAGAGGTCCGGCCGTACCGGTATTCGCGCGCGTCATGGAGGTGGTGGTGGTGAAAGGGCTTGCCGTTGTCGGCCTCACGTATGTGGGCAACGTCACGACTGACGCCCTGGGGAAATGTGCGTCCTGGGCAGACTTCTAAGGGGAACTGTGCCGACATATGTCTGAAAGCGTCTGAGGAAAACCCAGGAAAAACCCCAGACAGCACAGCCGGCACCGGGATTCGAACCCGGCTACCTCCCAGTCGCGCGCGTCATAGCTGAGCGAAACAACCAAGGGCACCCAGTAAGCTTTTATCTTTGGAAACGAATACATATTTCGATCTTCTTGCCGAAAGCTGACATGAAAGCCAGTTTTTCACTCTGCCGAGTGAGTACATTTGTTTCTCAACACTCAATTTATCGGGGGACAATGTGTTAAACCTCAATGTGCTCAAGAATTATGCGCGACGCAAGAATTATCACGCGAATAGTTCTGTCGTCAAAATGTGGGCACTGCTGCAGTGCCTTCTGTTTACTCCGTCGATGACACATTAATGATGACGAGAACTGCCAGTACCGCCGTATGGAACATGCGCCTGTGATAGTCTATCAATCTTTTGCAGATGTTGAACTGTGGCAGCACAGCGCTGCCGATCCAAATAGCGCAGAAGTTAGGTGCTGCCTAGATTATTTTCAAGTCGAATTTCAAATGCAAAGGAAACCTTCGGATGAGGTTTGGGACATCGACAAAGGTTGCAGAAAGTACCCGAAGACCACATCCTGTACTCCACGTTCTCCAACCTGAACGTCCTGCACCGACATGCAAAATAAAGATCACGCCTTTACCTGATGTGTATGGTTGTTTTCCTAATTATTTACAATCAACAAACTTCACGACATAACATGGATAGGTCCAGTCATTGTACAGCACGCTATCACTACGGGTTCAGAAGACATAGGGGCGCACACGCCCTTTTCTCTAACCATTCCCACAGAGGGGGGTATACGTAGTGGTTGAAAAAAGAAAAAAAAACACAACGGAGCTCTAACGCAAATGTCTGCGGCTTCCTCTGCAGTCCAGCCCAGGACTCCCCAACCCTCCTTAGCACCATTTTGCATCAAAAGGCAGACAGACCATTCTGTGATAACGACACCATCGCGAACTGGACTATTAAGAGAAATTCAGTGACACAAAACGGCGTATTCCTCAGAAGAGAGAACAATGTAATTCGGAATGCTGGCTTGCTAAGAGCGTCTAATGCGCTTTTGTCTTACTTTTTGTGGGATAGCTTTGCGAGAAAATTATTGCGTACATTGTATTGTGTGTTGTACAGGGTATGGTATTCCCCTACAAGGGTCCTGACCGGTGCTGACGGAATGCCCCTGTGGGCAGATGGTCGTGGCCTCACACTAGGACGGCGCTGTTAGAACTGGCTGGCAGGCGCGGTGGCGCGCGGTAACCGAGGCACGTCTTCGTCGTCGTCGTCTGTGGCAGGAGCAGATGGACCGCAATAATCCTCTGCCTTGGCGCAGAGGCTTCTGTACAAGAGTGTCAAAGGGTGTAGATGAGGCAATTAGGATATATATATATATATATGATATAGCTGGAATGGCGGCGGCACATGCCTCCCTGTAAGCAGCGGTGAAGCCAGGGGCTGGTCTCTTTCTTTTGCCCTATAATCCAAGATGAACAAACAGCAACTAACAACTTAATTTTTGTACGATGACGAATGGGTTTCATCGTCTGGGGCGATACTTTACCCAATTGCTGATGGTGATGTGGGGAATGAAATAATGTGCCCCTTCACAATAAGGATCGAAGTCCTGTGGTATCCAGAAATGTCAAAAGAGCTTTGAGGGCAAAGCGTTGGTGAGCGGGATTTGGCCACGGACCAAGCAATTTTGAGAGCTGATACTACAAGGCGCAAAAAATGAGAGAGAGTGAGAGGGGAGGGGGCAAGAGACCAGCTGGTTTTGAGACCCAGAGAGTGCGGTTCACGAAGGTTAGTAGTGTGAGCAATGAAGAAGAATATGCTCTAGGTTTGCTGTGGCACTGCAGTGACATCCAGGAGAGTCAACTTGTCTCAAGCGGTAACGCCACTGAGCTGTAAAAGCCACATCGAGTCGCGTTTCGATGCTCTCGTTCGAGTTTTGACGAGAGGTGCTTCGTGGCATGCGGAAGATAGTGTTGAATGAACTCTTCGGAAGATGGGAGGAGAATGTCAGTTGTCCACTGGCGGGAAGCAAGGCGTGTCACGAGGCGTCGAAGTATGGAACGAAGGTCTCCTCTCAGCAATACAATACTCGTCTGTCTTCGAGACGAGAGCAATCGAAGATGAATGATCGATTGAGTTACCAAGGTATGCGCTTTATACCGTCTGCTCACCTGTTAATTATTCAGCGGAATTCAGTTGTTGCTGGCCGCCCAGAAAGCTGAAGGCCTACTGAGGTACTGGAAAATAAGAATACAGCTTCTTGTGTTACCCTCGTACGCATTAAATTGTATTGGGGTGAATTAGTAGTTGTGTTAAAGGATGCTGTAGATCAAATTGATTTTCGATGCTCTCTGAACCACACGCGTGTCCATAATGTCCATATTCACTATTGATAGCTTTGAATATGCCTCGTACAACAGGTAAGCTAGAAGAGGAAGAGGGATGTTAGTTTTGAGAAATGGAAAAGCGAAAGCCACTGCAAAGCCTGTTGTTCCACCCGAAACCAGCCAGATGCGCAGCTCGACCCTCGTAGATTTCGCCGAAAAAAAATTTATGCATCCGTTTATGAGAATGTATGGAGGATATAAAATTTTTGCTCAAGATTTTGTTTTCTTGAACATTGGAAGCGCCTCGAACTTAGCCCAAACATAAAGTGTCCTCCGTTTCGCGCGTCCTCAGACACACGCAGACCGCGTCTGTGCACTTTCTTTGTCTGGCGTTAGATGGGAAGGATCGATCTAGCTTGCCGAAGAGCACGTGAAACGAGAAGAAATCCGGTGGCGTTGTAACAGCTCAAGGAATGGAGCCCCATTTTTGCATAAGTTTACGATGCATTTTTGGCAAGTTAGCATTCTCTCACGAGCACGAGATTGTTTACGTTCATAAAGTACGGTAATGGAGATTCGCTTCAGAAAATATGAAGGTGATCTATAGTCATTGTTTTACTAAGCGACCGAGAACATCGAGCATTCGTAAAAGATGACACGTTTCACATAGTATTTTCACAAACCTGAGGTCGTCTAGGAAGTGAAAGATGTCGTGCCATTTGTAGATCAGATCCTCTCCTATAACATATTGAAAATCTACATGTGCATGTGCATGTCCGCCTCCCTCAACGAGCTCGACTCTCGTCCCCTCTCCATCACCAAATTGCTTGCCCCTGACCGCATCCAGCTCTGTCCTTAAGGCTCTCTTCGCCTTTTTGGCCGCCGCAGGACTTCGATACTTATTGTAACGGGACCCATTCCTTCATTCCCTGCTTCACCTCCAGCAATGGGGTAGAGTATCGCCCCCGGCGGAGGAAACTCCCCACCCATTATCTTGAAATAAAGTTGTTGTTGTTGTTTTTATCCTTTTTTGCGTTACGACAATTATCACAACGTACTCGTTACTATAAAACTGCAATAGTTTCAGACATCTCTTCCGACCTTTCATTCCGACCTTTTCATTGCGTGTTTTACGATCGATTGTAGCGAATTTTGGAAGAAGCGCATCCCCCGTTTTCCCTGCAATGACTACGAAAGTTACGTGTCCTGCTCTCGTTCCTTTTGAAGTATTCCATAAGCCCTTGGAAAGAAAAAAATATTCATTAAAATTTGATGGTTTGATTTCCCACAAAAAATCGCGAAATAGGAGGAAAATTGCGAAAGTTTCGGCCAGTGTATACCAGCACCGATTATAGCACGACAACCGATATTTGCGGTGCTGTGTAGAGCATGGTTTCCTCTATGCGCAAAAGGAAACCGCGCACTTCTATAGGTGCTTTCTATGAGCCGCAGTTGCCGTTCACGCCAGGCAAGGTTTTCGCCAGCGCTGCGGGCTTTGCTCGTGTCTAGCACCCACAGCATTGATACGCGCTGGGAAGAAACGCTTCGTGTTATGTCTTTTTTGTTTATTTATTTCATATACTGCGGCCTCTCTGAGGCTATGGTTTTGCACTATTAGGGGCTGCTAAAAACATTTTTCTGAAACATTCGCGATAGTTTTCTGAGGGCCGAGCAGGCCCACTGTATCGTTTCGCGTGGAATCGCCCAGCAGGGAGTGCTGAGTGTAACAACCTCAGCCCCCACTTCGTCATCCTTGCTTCCTGTTTATCTGATTGATGCACAGTCCGGTCTACGGTGCCGTCGTGTAGTCGAGATAATGTGGTTTTATCGCCATAACAACCCAAGCAGCACAATGTACTGAAAGTAGATTGGAATAGGGGTGGACGGTATGGGTCTTATCAATGATCTTCAGTTTCGCGAGTCTGTTCAAGACCTTCCACCTACCCGTCCAGCCCTATTGCACTCAACTTTCAGTACATTGTGCTGCTTGGGAAAGAATATTGGCGCAGAATAAACAAGCAAACGAAAGATGTCAAGCGGGGATTAAATGGAATCTGTCGTTGTCCTGAGCCATGGTACCATGAAATAACTAGAAAACTATTGACCTTCTATTCACTTTCAATGTCGAAGTAGGAGACGCGTGTTGCGTCAAGAAATTATGCGTATCCCGGAGACGTTTCCCCACTTAGTTTCGAGGCACGTTTCTGTAATGGCATATTCTCTGAATGCAACTCTGCAACTCTGTATGAAATACGGTCCATAGATGACCGTTGGTCAATGTACCGACTGTGGTGTCCCCATTGAAAAACAAAAACAAAAAAAACACAATAATCATTCTTGTGTTTTTAGTGGCTGTGATTTGGCACACATCTGGGGCCTTCTGCTCTGATGTTAACATCAGAATTCCTTTGTGTTCCTTGTGTCTTTTCTCTGATGTTCCACACAGGTTCCCTGCTGTTTTCTGATGGTCCAGTGTTGAACATTACGATGTCTGATGCATTAGATCAGGTGATGTGGTTGGTTCCTCACCACCCCCGCTGGGTACTAAAAGTATTTAAAGAGATTGAAACACTTATTTTACTGAAAAGCCAGCCTTCGGACGGAATCCGTCCTTCATCAGGTGTGGTACATTGAACATTTGGTAGATATATTTATACTAATGTACATCACAGAAAGAGGACGAAGAAGGTGGTGAGGAGGAAATACAAATTCTTATTAGAGAGGATTGAGAGCGCGAAAAAGAAAATACAAAAGAAGGCGATGTACAGTAGGAGTGTTACCGGAGACAAAAACCGTTGAGAGATTTCAGGTGAGCGAACATGGTAAAAAAGACAGCTGGAAGAAATATGACACTGCTGGGGTTTGAGAAAAGATAAACAATGGCAGCACTAGTGGTTTGCCTGAATTCTAACGTAAAGAAGCTGAGAAAATGCTATCGGTTTTTAGGAGTTATGCAAAAGTGGTACATTCCTAAAAAGAGTTAAAAAAATGAAGTATTAAGCAAAGAAAAGTGAAACCTGGATGAATCGTAACATATCTGTTGAGAACACAAGGTATATGTACCACAGTTTAAAGACAGAGAGCCCAGGGGTTGGTCAAAAAGGGGGGATACATTATACAATACTAAAGGGGATTGCTGGCGGTCAAATGACCGATACACACGTGACCTCCTGCAGTGGGTGAAAAACAGGTTTAGAGTTTTTATGTTTAGCAGACGGGTAATGATTTGGGACCTCCGGGGAAATCGGAGAAACAAGATGATAAAGCGGGCCAGAAAAAACATTGAGACCATAAAAAAAAAAGGCTCTCGGTTTTTGCGTTTGTTGTTGTCAGGAATGCCCAATTCTATGATGACGATCACTAAGTGTGTGTGTTAAAGTCGTGCTCAGGAAGGAAACGGGGGTTGATCGCCGATGAACTATGTCTCTTCTGTGTCCGTAAAATCGTTCCCGCATGGAATTGGACGTTTCTCCGACATACTGAACGTGACATTTGGTGCAGAAGATTATGTAGCATACATTATATGAATTGCAGGTAAGAGAGTGTTTTACTTTAAAAGACAAGTTGTTTTTGTAGCTATCCGTCTGTGTGCACGAAACAATAGATTAACAGGTCTGGCATCGTGTTTTCCCACATGGAGCACAACTTGGGGGTTGCTGGCGAATCTTTGACGATACTATGGTTTCGTAAGTTAGTCTGTCGCTTGAAAGCAACCGTGGGTGCCTGCGGGAAAACTTCCTTCAATTTCCTGTTAGCGTGAAGGATATTAAAATGGCGGTTTAGGATTGCTTTGCAGTAATTGAGAGATTTATGGAGCTGAGTAGTAAAAACTAAATTTGGGCTTTCTATTCTAGTTTTAGGTGCTAGTAGGACATCTCTTTCCTTTAAGTTTGATTTGTTGAGAGTATCATTGACTTGAGGGGAAGGATAACCAGGAAGTCTTTAGGAAGTCTTTAGTCCTATCGCGTACATGTTTAGAAAAATCTTCCTGGTCTGAGCATATACGTTTCAAGCGCAAACACTGTCCATAAGGTATGTTATAGTTTTCTGTTTCTGGTGGTGGTTGTAACTGTCAAAATGGAGATACGGGCGTCGATCTGTGTTTTTTTTTAAAAAGCTCGGTAACAAGTGAGCCCGATCTAAAAGATACGGCTACGTCAAAGAGGCTAACAGATTGGTGTGAGAAGTGACATGAGAATTTAATTGAATGATGCAGCGAGTTAAAATGCCCAAAGGATCGTTTTAGAGACGTTTCTTCATCAGGCTAGATGATGAATATGTCATCGATGTATCTATAGTATGCTAGGGGTCGTATCTCAAAGGATTCTAGTACTCTATGTTCAAATTGGCCAATAAAAAGGTTAGCATAATTTGGGGTCACTTGCGGACCGATCGCTGCTCTGTGGATCTGTACATCTCCGTGGATCTGGGTGTCAGAAAAGGTAAAGTTGTATTTCAGAGCCAACTCTAAGAGTGGAAAGTGGATTTGCCCTAAGAAACCACCCTACTTTTGTATTCGATTCCTCGCGCAATGCCACCCGATGGTATACTCTCTTAAGAATACGTCATTGGAGCTAACTAAGACTATGGACTAAGATGATGATGATGATGATGATTAGGGTTTTTCTGGCGCAGCGACTACAAAGGTCATAATGCGCCAAACCATGGTTATGAACACAGATAAATTAAGTTATAATAATAAAGTGAATTAAATTCAACCTAAAAATATACTGATATAATTAAAGGAGTGTGTGTAAAGTTCTCTTGCGGAAAGTAACTAAAAAGTTATAGGCTCCCAAGCAGGCCTACGACCCTAAAAAAGTTCTCGACATTATCAAAAGAAATGACAGGCTCATCACCCAACAAGAGTGCTGGGTGAAGAGGCGTACAATGCTTATAGCATTCTGTGAAGTAGCGCTGGCGATGAGGTTCGTGTTGCGGGCACGTGATGAGAATGTGAAAGATTGAGAGTTGCTCGTTACAATTGGTGCACCACGGTGGCTCCTCTCCACGAAGTAGGTGGCCGTGCGACAAATATGTGTGCCCAATTCTGAGCCTGTGTCTCAACACCTCCTGGAGACGTTGTTGAATTGCATGTACTTTATGCCCTACGTGTGGTTTCATGAGATGAAGCTTGTTCAGAGCTTGTTCATCCCAGAACTGCTGCCATTTTTCGTT
Source organism: Ornithodoros turicata (assembly GCF_037126465.1). Taxonomy (NCBI): domain Eukaryota; kingdom Metazoa; phylum Arthropoda; class Arachnida; order Ixodida; family Argasidae; genus Ornithodoros; species Ornithodoros turicata. The sequence continues at coordinate 170,791,316 of NC_088201.1, forward strand.
AATTGCCTTCTTTAATGTACGTCTGAAGTCATGGAAAGGGATGTCGAATGGGCTAATTGCTGATGAAAGAGCTGTTGCTGCGGCTTGGTCTGCAAGTTCATTTCCTGGGATACCCACGTGACTGGGCACCCAGCAAAATGTTAAGTTATAACCTCTGTTTATTATCCTACTGGCTAAACACCGTGCCCTATGGACTAGAAGGTTCTTAGCCCGCTGCAGACTACTCATAGCATGTAGAGAGCTAAGAGAGTCTGTGTAAATTACTCCAGATTTAACATGCGTTTGCAATATAAAATTAAGCGCCAATATGAGTGCATATACTTCAGCAGTAAAAATGGATGCTGCTGGATTTAAACGGTGTGACCGCGTCACCGCTGCAGATACCATGGCGCAAGAAACGCTGTCAGCAGTCCGTGACCCATCTGTGTATATTTCAGTGTGGTCACCAAAGGAATGTTTTAATTCTAAGAACTCTTGCTGAAGGACTAAGAGCGATGTATCCTTTTTATTGTACTTAGTTAAGGAGTAGTTGAACTGTGGCTGTGATTGCCAAGGAGCACATTCGTCACCCTGTTCTAGGATCCAGGAGTCCTGATACAAAAATTTATAAAACTCTTGATACTGCAAGGCTCGCATGCTAAAAGGCCGTACCACTGATGGTCTGTTTACAAATAGTCGCTGAAGCCGTGTGCCTTGGATACAAGGCATGGCGGGATTCTGACAATGGCTTTTGACTTTAAGACCATAAGGTAAGACCGTCGTCTGTCCAGAGACCACTCATTAGACTCGACGTACAAACTTTCCACTGGTGAGGTGCGGAAAGCTCCAAGTGCTAACCGGAGGCCCTGATGGTGTACTGGGTCAATTAACCTGAGGACTGACGTACGAGCAGAACTCTAAACAATACAACCATAGTCCATCTTCGACCGAATTACTGATGCATATATTTTGTGGAGGGTTGTTCTGTCTGCTCCCCAAGACTTGTGAGCGATAACTTTCATGAGACTTAAAGACTTTATGCATTTTGCTTTTAGTTGCTTGATGTGCGGCAAAAACGTAAGCTTTCTATCAAATACCATTCCCAGAAATTTGTGTTCTTCTCGGACAGCAATGTTCGCACCATTCATGTAAAGTGTAGGGTTCGGAAATAGTCCCTTTTTTCTCGTGAACAGAACACTGATAGTCTTTTCTGAGGAGAACTTGAATCCGTTCTGGTCTGCCCATTTAACCAGTCTGTTTATCGCCAGTTGTAGTTGCCTCTCACAAGTTGCCAAATTTGCAGAGGAGTATGAAATTTGAATGTCATCAACGTACAACGAATACGATATAGACGGAGGAATTGCAGTGGCTATGGAGTTCATTTTCGCAATGAATAATGTCACACTAAGCACGGAGCCCTCAGGAACTCCATTCTCCTGAAGAAATGGTTGTGATAGAGTGCTGCCCAGTTGGACCCTGAAAGTTCGATCTTGGAGAAAGTTAATGATGCAGCGTAAAAGCCAGCCCCGTATCCCTGAAAAGTATAGATCCCGGATGATCCCATACCTCCAAGCGGTATCATATGCCTTTTCTAAATCGAAGAATATAGAGGCAGAGTGACTCCGCCTGACAAACGCTTCTCGGATTGTGGTCTCCAAACGAACAAGATGGTCTGTTGTTGAACGTGCAGCTCGGAATCCACATTGGTACTTATCAAGACAGTTATTGCATCCAAGATAATACACTAGTCGGTTGTTCACCATTCTTTCGAATGTTTTGCCCAAACAGCTGGTGAGGGCAATGGGCCTGTAGCTGGTGGGATTTGATGCTTCTTTGCCAGGTTTGAGAAGTGGAATTACAGTTGGTACCTTCCATGCTTCTTGCATCTGCCCCTTATCCCAGACTTTGTTGAAGAAGTTTAGAAGACACCCTTTGGATTCCTCTGATAAGTGGGTGATCATGGAATAGGTGACCCTGTCTGGACCAGGAGCACTGACCTTCACTGAGGACATTGGAGCTCTACCATAGTGAACGGCTGGTTGTATGGATAATTTTCACCACCCACAGTTGAAATGACTTCCTTTTCTGCAAGGTTCTTTCCAGACAAGAACGTTTTGCTGTAATGTGCAGAACTGGAAACATTTTGGAAGTGTTCACCTAGGAGGTCCGCCTGTTCGTCTAAACTCTGACATGAAACACCAGTGACTTCAAGGAGGGGAATGGAAAAACTCTGGTAGTCTCCTTTAATTTTCCGGAGCCTATCCCATACTTTCTTTGATAGGGTTCCATGTGTTAAAGAAGAAACAAAGTTGCGCCAAGAAGACCTTTTTGCTTGCTTTCGTGTCCACCTTGCTTTGGCACGTGCTTTTTTGAAGGCAAGAAGATTCTGTGATGTGGGGTATCTACGAAAGGTACCCCACGCACGATTCTATTCCTTTCTAGTCTTTGCGCAATCGTCAGTCCACCAAGGTTTCGGACGCTTGGGGAGCCGACCCAATGTCTGTGGAATAGATTGTTTGGCGGCATCTATGATTGTGCTTGTAACTAAAGTGTTTGCCTCTTCGACTGACATGTGTTCGAAAGAAGAGAACTGGAGTTTGACTCCCCTTTGGAATAAGCTCCAGTCAGCCTGAGCTAGTTTCCATCGGGGTGGTCGTGTTGTGAATGTATTTGTAGCACCACGCAATTTCACGATAACAGGAAAGTGGTCACTCCCTCGTGGATTTTGTTCAACTGCCCAGTCTAAACTGCTAAACAGCGAGGGACTGCACAGCGAGATACCTAGAGAAGAAAAGCTTTGTGTCGCTGCATTAACGTAAGTAGCTTGTCCCGTGTCGAGCAAGCAAATTGACCTTGACATCAAAACGCTTTCCAGCATTTTCCCTCTGACGTCTAACCTTCTGCTGCCCCACAGGGGGCTGTGAGCATTCAGGTCCCCAAGAATAAGGAAAGGTTGAGGCAGCTGGTCACAAAGATGCTCAAAGTCCCTTTGGTGGATTACTACTGAAGGGGGCAGGTACAATGAACACACTGTAATGACCCTGTCGAGGCATATTTGTGCAGCTACAGCCTCAAGGTCTGTAACAAGTGGAACAGAATTGGAAGGAATGGATTGCGGAGTAATCACAGCCACACCCCCAGATGAACGTGAGGTGTCCGTACGATCCTTTCGAAAAATATTATATCTTCGAAATGGGTTTATACTCTGTTTGTTCAGGTATGTCTCTTGCAAACAGAAACACACAGCTTTGTACTTTTCAAGAAGGTCATGTATGTCGTCTATGTTGGTGAAGAGGCCTCGACAGTTCCATTGCAGAAGGACCTGTCCCATGAAAAGGATTGTGGTTAAGAAAAACAAAGAGACTTTGACCATTATGTGCATTTAAGGAGGCAGCAGCCTTGGTGGGGGCTGTTTTTGCTGGTCCGTGGGTCTGTTGCCTCTGCCTCTACCACTCGATCTCTCGCCTTTCTCTTTTAATTGCGAGAAAGTGCCTGGGAGACTCGAAGACGGCTTTTGTGAAGCACGGTCTTCGTCGTCGAGCTCCCTGTTAACAACAAGTACCTGGGATGGATCTTTGAGCAATCCATCCCAGACGGATGCCGTGCAAGCAACCTCAGCTGAGGCCGCTGCAGGCATAGAGGAAGTAATGAGACCAGAAGGAGAAGGAGACACTTCCGTATCTCCCTCCCTCTGAGGGGGAGTGTGGGGTGGAGGCCCAGCAGTTTGGGTCTCCACAGACCTCCTCTGTGGTGCCACTCCCCTGCGCACCACTTCGGAGAAAGTGCCCTTTTTCCTGAACTCTGCTTGCGCCTTTGCATCTTTGTAAGAGATATTTTGTTCTGCCTTGATTCTAAGGATTTCTTTTTCATCTTTCCATCGGGGGCATGACCTGGAGTAGACAGGATGGTCACCTTTACAATTTGCACATCGCGCTTCATTTCGGCAGGATTCTGCTGTGTGGTCTCTACCAGAGCATTTGGGACATGTTTCCTGTCCACGGCAGACCTGAGACCCATGCCCGAAGCGCTGACACTTGAAACAACGCCGCGGATTAAGGACATAGGGTTGCACGTGACAGTTGAGGTAACCAGCCTTAATGGTTCCAGGAAGCTTGTGTAGTTGAAAGGATAGAACAATGTGCTTCGTTGCAATTTCTTTACCGTCCCGACGCATCACTATTCGCTTTGCTGCCACGACACCCTCTTCCCGCAGGCCTTCCTCAATCTCGGAATCAGTGCACTCGAGAAGCTCACTTTCGGAGATCACGCCTCTAACAATATTGAGGTTTCTGTGTTTTGCGATAGACACCGATATGTCCCCAATTTTCTTGACCGCTTGGAGGGCCGAGCTTTGCTCCCTGGTTTGAACCTCGACTTGAAGGTCCCCAGATGACAGTTTCTTTGCATTGTAGGTCCTTCCGATTAATTTTTCTATTTCTCTGGCAATGACAAAAGGTGATATCTTAGTGAGTGGCTTTGTCTCATCTTCAGCATGGAGTACCAGAAATTTTGGAAACCATGGTTCTGGAGACAGGCTGAATGAGCTTACTGGTGCTTCGGTGCAGCGCCGCTTATGGCGCTGATCATGTTTTTTTGAACGTGAAGTATCCATACAAAAGAAGATGTGGTTCGGTGCAGCAGGTGTGTCGCCCACCATCGAGCCCAACGAGGGAACGTGTCCCACACGCTAACACTTGCCTCTACATTATACCCTAGTGCAGCTTCTGGAGAGTGAAAAACTGCCCAAGGTTGACCCTTGCCGCCAAAGAAGGTGAAAAGAGGAAGAGGAGAGAAAGAAGGAGACCAAGGAAGAGAAAGTAATGAAAAGGGAGATGGCGACTAGCTGAATAATCCTGGCCGGGTCTTCCAGGACCACCGGACTATGGGAAGCAGGGGCCAAAGCAGTGTGTTGTTTTCCCGGAGGGGCCCCGAAGGGTCCAAACCGACCTCCGAGTCCACTCAACTGCCAGGATCCCCCTTTCCCAGACACGGGAAAGCCACGCACAGCTATACGTGGGGGTCTCCCTCCTGCGGCGACCCAACCGCGAGTGCAGGAGGGGGCTACTGCGACTGCTGCCGGGCGATGGGGGCGCCAAGTTCCCGACGCCGGGTCATACGTGTGGGAAGGTCCCGGAGTTTTGACAACCCATCGGCCGGAGCTCGACCAATGCCCCGACCGCCACCGTTCAAGGTTTCTACCCTTCGCCTTACATCCCCTCGGCACGGTACGGATAACACCTTGGGACTGGGGGCTGGGGTCCGTGGTGGCGCCACTCACCAAACACCAGCCGAAGCCGGTGCCCCCTGCGGGGGTATGGACTAAGACTATTGAGACACTATCAATATTCTTATCTAACAAAGGACCATGACACCAACTTCGGCAGATTTCACCTCTACTCACTGCCCTCGATTTTCTAGAACTAGAATTCTTTGCATTCAAAAAAGCTGCTGAAATCAATAAAGTAAAGTTGAATAAAGCAAAGAAACTTAACGTAATATGGACAGCTCTTGATCTCCGATACATCATGGAGCCGCGCCACCATCCAACTGCACAAACATAGTCTTCAATCTTTCTAACGCCGAATTGAGTCAGTCAGAGTTGAATGTTCTGTCCAAAGGTCCCAGTTTCGCTCCCACACAGACTACCATAAACGTATTTGAAGTACTCAAGAGCCTACGCAGAAAAATGCACCTCCGTAATTTCTTTCACGTCAAATGCACAGGTTGAGCTGAATCTTTCAAACAAACTTCTTCTTGGACGCCTGATCCCTGTCAAACCAGCTCCCTCATAGATAATTACATTCAAGCCGTCCATAATGACATCATGTCTGATTTAATAATGGCCCAAAATCGCACCAGGGTAACCTCCCCTCCAAAGAGAAAGCTGCATTGAATCGCCTAAAATGCCGATATATTATAATTAGACCGGCTAACAAGGGTGGCGGCATAGTTGTTCTGAACACCTCCGACTACACAGCCGAGGCCCTACGACAACTTAGCGACTCGAAATTCTATAAAATGCTAGATAAGGATCCCACCAAATATTTTTGTTGCATTATTATCCAAACCACAGACGCCATCTCACGTAAAAACCTTGTGCCCTCTGATATATCTAAATTCATGAAGCCAAAGAACGTTAAGCCAGACAATCTTTGCCTTTTAATCAGAGTCCATAAGGAAAATCACCCAGGCAGACCTGTCATTTCAGGTGTAAATACCCCGACAGAGAACATCTCTTTAGTTGTAGATAAGTGCATCAACCACGTCCCTCCTCTTCTGCTATCATGTTATTATGTTATGTTATTATCATGTTAAGGCCACAAAAGATTTTCTCGGCAATATCGATTCACTCAGCAATACCTCACAATCAACAATCCACCTCAATCTTACACTGCAAAAAATATTCCGTGAAAATAACGTGAAAATGCATGGCAGCTGTATTAATTGTGAGCACCGTGAAAAACATGCGAAAGTGTTTTCGAGATATACGACAGAAGCTCGTGAAATTCACACGTCGCTGTATTCCTAAATTACGTGTTCACCCCATCTAAAAGATGAGTGAGCTCTTGTTGTTTAGTGGTTCACCGTTATTATAATGGGATACTGTATTATACAAACACGCACCAGCCTGTAAAAATTACTGTATATCATTTTATTTAATCGTGTTCGGCCTGTATCATTATCAGACACCCACACTACATGTTCTGCAATATATTCACTGAACTGTATAGTGTACAGTGCAGTGACTTTCATCAGAACAGCAGCTTGCAACGGCTCCTGAAATCAGAACAAAACATGAAATTAGGAACATTGAGTGTAAGGCATAAGAAGAGACAATACATATATATGTGTGAACTGACGTGGTCAACACACACTTTGAATCTGTGAACTTGAAAAAGCACAATGCACGTACGTAGACAAGGTACGTGAAAGCACAGAAGTGTGTCTGTTGCGCCTTCCCTGTAATATACAGATGTGGAAAAAGATGCAAGGAGCAATATCATGACTCACAAATAGGGACTCAAAAGCACAATGGTAAATGGTGTGATGATGATTGGGAGTTTAATGGCGCATTGACAACAAAATGGTAAATGGTTAAGAGTATGACATTTTGGGGAATGTGGACCAAATAGAAATAATCAGTACCAAATTGCAGACTAAGAAAGGTCTATAGGGGTACCTACCTTTCAACTGTACCCCAGTTAGCAGAAGAGTGATACAACGCGAACACGCATGCCACTTAATCTTGTTTACCGTTGGGGGTGCTTTGTTCCTCTTTCATGGCCGATATGTCCAAAAGAGCTGTGAAATAAAAAGGAGGGCATTTTTCAACAATCCTAATTTTTCATGCTGTACCATATCAGGTGCTGGACTGCCTTCTCAGCTTCATGGGCAGGTCGGCCCTATCGGTCATGGCTGCTAATTTTCTTCTGCCACCGGAACTGGCACCATAAAATTTGCAAACCTAGCTGTCTACAAGTGAATGTATGATAACCCAGTTGCCCAATAACGCCGCGTTGCCTAGACCACAGCAGGTTTTTCAGTATCTGTGAAACCAAGAAATCAATAGAAAGACAGACAAAAGAAACATTTGAAACACGTGGCCTGAAACGTATTGTCACCCCACGGTAACTATGAACAATACAAGCATAAATTCAGCGGAGTAATTGTCGGCTACGTGAAAACGATTTATGATACGATGAGTGTAATACATGAGAATACATACCATTGCATGAATTCTAACATATGAAACGTTGGTGGCAGGCACTGCACATCGTAGTTGAAATACACCCCAAGCTGAAGCGCCAATGCTTTCTACACGCTCCTTGCAGTTAGCATTTTGTCGTTGTCCAAGGGAAGAACAATGCCTGCGAAGTGTAGTAGTGATGATCCTATGAGAGAGTGATGTACAATAAATCTATTGCAGTGTCTACAAATGCTTTGAGAACCCATGTTGCAGCTGCAGCACAGACTTTTCTTTCGTGACAGCATGCTTTCGTTCAGTTGCACAAAACAGAAATATGTTTTACATAAAGAAGAAGAAATGACCACTGCAAGGTGTCAATAGCAGGCAAAGAAGACTTCCAGGAAATGGAAACGCTCATACCAATAGCAGAGGCGTGGTATAGGGGGTGCTCACTCCACAGCCGTTGGCCCAGCTTTGTGCTAAAGAATTCAGTAATGCAAACAATTGAACAGTCATACGAGATTGGATTCAAAAGCTTCGTTGACAACGATGCCAGTAACAACGATAACGTTTCTGTGTTACTACGTTCTCCCCCTCTCTAAAGGTGGTTTGACCCAAATCACGTCGTCGGTGGCTCGCCACGGCGTCGCATTTTGTAGGCGGGTGCTTTTAGTAACCGGCGATTGAAAGAAACGGCGTTTGTTGAGCAGAGAATTAATATCAAATGTTCTGTTCGCTTGGAAGAGAGTGCTACGGAGACTTACGAAATGTTGAAGCATGTGAACGGCAGTGATACATTATCGCGAACGCAAGCTTTTGAGTGGCATCAACGTTTCAGAGAAGGCAGGGAAAATACCGAAGAACGACGGACGCGTTGGCCGTCCGCAGACTTCCCGCACCGCTGAAAAGTTGATTTTCTTGACTTTCGCTGACTTCCTTGCGAAAACAAAAACAACTGTGCCTTCAGCCCCCTGTGAGTTCAGCCTATTTCCTGAACTGGCAAGTCGCTCACAGGGTCGTCGATTTCAACCTGCAGTTAAAAGTGCATCGCGGCTGAATTAAAGGACATGGCTAAAAATGGATTCCTTTTTATGTTCTAGGCTCATTCCGGAAACTTTTGAATCCTACCTCGTATAATAGTCATCAGACACAAGAAAATATTCAACATTAAACAGAAACTTACTATATAATAAAACACGTAAACATGCACACACACACAATGTGCACTCGTTACTCATTACAAAATTTTGGTCTCCACTTTGCTATATCACAGAAAACAGAGACAATGGAGAAAATCGCCTGTGATTGCTTAGTTGCTGCCTTTAGAACTGCTTGTCTGAATTAAAGTTCATACAGCCTGCACTGACACAACCTTCAGATGTCAATCATACTACATTGATATTTGATATTTTCTTTTTCATGTGTGTCACCAAGAAATGTGTCAATGATCATATGATCACAAAACTCAGAATCAAGACGGTACATGGGAACTCACAGTGTGGAACGAGGTGCCGACCTTATAGTCCTCATTAAAATATGCGCAGACCGGCTTCAACACAAAGATATGTTGTCATGTTGTTGATCGTCATAAAGGTATACTTGAGGTAGTTTGCATTCACAGCAGAGTACATACTCGTTTGCTGCTTGCTTCTTGTCTGTGTATGCCCAGATCCTGTTTGGTAATAAAATAGAGAAAGAGATAAGCCCACAAAAGTATTAAAAAATGGCGTATACAAGAAAATGCCTGGAAAAGAACTGTTGTCTGCGTCAGTGTAATAGCTGTGTAGCAGAAAACGTGTTGTGCTGCTACACTATCACTTCATCATGCAAACACCGCTCAGCTAACGCAACTTGTCACATCATTATCGCGTACCCTTCGCCAGATTTTTGTTATACCCAGGGGTGTATCCCGTTTGAAACTCTTAAAAATAACCTTTCAAAAATATACGCGTAAGTAGCCACGGTTAATAATAAATCTCCCAGGATATGTGCTTAAAAATCAACGCACAAAAATAATCGGTCAAATATCCCCGTGTAAATAAAAACTTCTGTAAAAAAACTGTAAAAAATAAAAAATAAAAAGGAATCCCCGGTTAAGACTATGTCGTTAAAAATAAATCGTTTCAGAATCCTCCCCCAAAATCAACCATACGGCTTGCTACTGTCACGTGGTATTGCCGTGAGTGAAATGGAGAATCCGGTTCGACAAATAGTCCCAAAGTCGGCGAATTTAATTCGACTCCTGCCATGAGTACACTTCGTACATCGGACTTCCATACGTCGTACGCGAAGCAAGCGTACTTCACTTGAACGTCAGTGTAAAGCGAACTCAGAGCACCCGCACGGGGGGGGGGGGGGGGTTACACTAATAAATATTTAAGAATAAATCCTGTAAGAAAAACCTTCAAATATACTGTTTTAGAATAAACCGCGTAAAATTTTCCGATAAGGCGCAAAAAACGCGCAAAAATCCCCGCCCAAAAAACAATCGCTCAAGAATCCACCATGAAAAGATATCGTTGCAAAATATATCCTGTAGCCCAACACGACAGCGGACTCATAGATGTGTATCTCTACGCAGAGGATAGCAGTAAGACGTAGCTTATATTGACGGTTTTTGCCCTTGTTAGTACTCATCCTCTACCTAGTGGTCTGTCATGGCTGCATTATTTGTTCTGTGTTATTGCTATGTTTTCCTTTCTAATTATGTGCACGTCCCGCGTTATTTCGCTTGACAAAGCATAGACGGGAACCGTGGCAGTGCGGAGCACTCGTTCGTTCGTGTGTGTGCTCTGAGTTCGCTTTACACTGACGTTCAAGTGAAGTACGCCCCCGGCGATGAAACTGCCCACCCATCATCCCGAAATAAAGTTGTTGTTGTTGTTTTACGCTTGCTTGGCGTACGAAGTATGGAAGTCCGATGTACGAAGTATACTCACGGCGGGAGTCCAGTTAATTTCGCCGACTTTGGGACTATTTGTCGAAGCGGATTGTCTATTTCACTACCGGGCATACCACGTGACAGTAGCAACTGTTTGGTTGATTTTGGGGGATTCTGAAACGATTTATTGTTAACGACATATTCCTAACCGTGAATTCCTTAGCGTTTTTATTTACACGGGGATATTTGAGCGAATATGTTTGTGCGTTGATCTTGAAGCATATATTCTGGTAGATGTATTATTAACCGTGGCTACTTACGAGTGTATTTTTGAAAGGTTATTTTTAAGAGTTTCAAACGGGATACACCCCACGCACGAACGAACGAGCGCTCAGCACTGCTACAGTTCCCGTCGATGCTTTTTCAAGCGAAATAACGCTGGACATGCATATAATGCAGAGGCTTTTCTATACTAGAAAGGAAAATATAGCAACAGCACACACAAAACAAATATAGCAGCCATGACAGACGACTAAGTAGAGGGTGAGTGCGAAGAATGGCAAAAACCACCAATATAAGCTACGTCTTACTGCTATCCTCTGCATAGAGATACATATCTATCACTCCGCTGTCGTGTTGGATTACAGGATATATTTTGAAACTGTTTGAACTGTATTTTTAACGATATATTTTTAAACAGTTTATTTTTAGCGATATATTTTTTAACAGTTTATTTGTAACGATATATTTTGAAACGATATATTTTCATGTTGAATTCTTGAGCGATTGCTTTTGGAAGGGGATTTTTGCGCTGTTGATTCCTTTTCGGGGAATTTTACACCGTAAGAGTTTTTCTTAAAGAATTTATTCTTAAAGATTTATTAGTGCAACGCCCTTTCCCCCGCAACTTGATACCTGTTCATATCTGGCGATGTCGTCGAACGCTTTTAGTGCTAACAACGAAGATGCTGTAGCGTATACGGGACAAGGGAAAATACGTCTCTGCCAACGCTTTTACCAACATGTCTGCTACTATTTTATCGACGTTTGTTTCATGCATTCTGTATAGAGCATTGATATGTGCCTCATAAATAGTGCAAACACTTAAAAATTATATGAACGACGGGCGTACACAGTGGGCTCATTCGATCAACGTCGGTTAAACGAGATCAAGGGTCCCTCGACTTGGAATTGCGACTCAACTCTCTTTCGACAGCACTGTCAAGCATTTCTAAAATAAATATTGCGTCCCGAATTAATAAAAAGATGTAAGGGTCCTCAATCTCGGCTGAACGTTTAATGTCGTTAACCGGCGTTGGTGAACCCCAGCCTATTTCAAGTGTCTACGCGGGTGAACGCACACCTATCCACTAGTTCCAGAAAGCTACACATTGCTCAATTTAGTGACTTGAGATGGAAGTTTGAAGAACATGCGTGGCTGGAAGACATGGACAGTGTGACAAGTGAGAACACAGCGGAAGGCGACAGCGTTCCGTTGAGGAAGGCGCCATTCACTACGTATTTGGTAACACAACGGCGGCGCATCTTTCCCTTTGTTCTAAAAAGCTGACAGCATAAAGGGCATAAGAGTTCACATACCTTCACAATCTTCTTGCGAAAGTCCACGACGGCAGGCACAGCTTTGACTTTGACGGTTTTGAACAGGCTCCAACAACTCCCCATAAAGCCCATACTTTGAGATAATTCACACAACACTGGGCACATGACCAATGAGAGTGCAAAGTTGTAGAAACTATGCAATGCCAGTCGGCCAGTCAGAATCCTTAAGTATGGTTGACCTTTCGGCCGGTTCTGGCTACCTTTGACTTTTACCGGATTTCACGCCCACCTCCGTTACCCGATATTCGAAATAATTGAAGCTGCTTTTGGATCAAAGAAATATTTATTTGACACAAAGCACTGATTCAAATATCTGATACATGTGTGCACTGTGAATACAAAGTCTACTGCGTCGTTGACACACTGGAACCAAGTTCGAACTTGGATCTTGGATCTTAGCCACCAGCTCGCTTGCTTTTTAACCATTTTATCTGTATCATTCCCCGATGCAAGCTTTGTTCCGTTTGTCCCTTCTGTGTTATCTGGTTTGAGACTTTGTGTTGTGTCGTCTGTTTTTCGTCTTTTTCCCAGTCTCGGGTTTTCGTCATGGATCTTAGCCACCAGCTCGCTTGCTTTTTAACCATTTTATCTGTATCATTCCCCGATGCAAGCTTTGTTCCGTTTGTCCCTTCTGTGTTATCTGGTTTGAGACTTTGTGTTGTGTCGTCTGTTTTTCGTCTTTTTCCCAGTCTCGGGTTTTCGTCATGGATCTTAGCCACCAGCTCGCTTGCTTTTTAACCATTTTATCTGTATCATTCCCCGATGCAACCTTTGTTCCGTTTGTCCCTTCTGTGTTATCTGGTTTGAGACTTTGTGTTGTGTCGTCTGTTTTTCGTCTTTTTCCCAGTCTCGGGTTTTCGTCATGGATCTTAGCCACCAGCTCGCTTGCTTTTTAACCATTTTATCTGTATCATTCCCCGATGCAAGCTTTGTTCCGTTTGTCCCTTCTGTGTTATCTGGTTTGAGACTTTGTGTTGTGTCGTCTGTTTTTCGTCTTTTTCCCAGTCTCGGGTTTTCGTCATGGATCTTAGCCACCAGCTCGCTTGCTTTTTAACCATTTTATCTGTATCATTCCCCGATGCAAGCTTTGTTCCGTTTGTCCCTTCTATGTTATCTGGTTTGAGACTTTGTGTTGTGTCGTCTGTTTTTCGTCTTTTTCCCAGTCTCGGGTTTTCGTCATGGATCTTAGCCACCAGCTCGCTTGCTTTTTAACCATTTTATCTGTATCATTCCCCGATGCAAGCTTTGTTCCGTTTGTCCCTTCTGTGTTATCTGGTTTGAGACTTTGTGTTGTGTCGTCTGTTTTTCGTCTTTTTCCCAGTCTCGGGTTTTCGTCATGGATCTTAGCCACCAGCTCGCTTGCTTTTTAACCATTTTATCTGTATCATTCCCCGATGCAAGCTTTGTTCCGTTTGTCCCTTCTGTGTTATCTGGTTTGAGACTGTGTTGTGTCGTCTGTTTTTCGTCTTTTTCCCAGTCTCGGGTTTTCGTCATGGATCTTAGCCACCAGCTCGCTTGCTTTTTAACCATTTTATCTGTATCATTCCCCGATGCAAGCTTTGTTCCGTTCGTCCCTTCTGTGTTATCTGGTTTGAGACTTTGTGTTGTGTCGTCTGTTTTTCGTCTTTTTCCCGGTCTCGGGTTTTCGTCATGGATCTTAGCCACCAGCTCGCTTGCTTTTTAACCATTTTATCTGTATCATTCCCCGATGCAAGCTTTGTTCCGTTTGTCCCTTCTGTGTTATCTGGTTTGAGGCTTTGTGTTGTGTCGTCTGTTTTTCGTCTTTTTCCCAGTCTCGGGTTTTCGTCATGGATCTTAGCCACCAGCTCGCTTGCTTTTTAACCATTTTATCTGTATCATCCCCGATGCAAGCTTTGTTCCGTTTGTCCCTTCTGTGTTATCTGGTTTGAGACTTTGTGTTGTGTCGTCTGTTTTTCGTCTTTTTCCCAGTCTCGGGTTTCCGTCATGGATCTTAGCCACCAGCTCGCTTGCTTTTTAACCATTTTATCTGTATCATTCCCCGATGCAAGCTTTGTTCCGTTTGTCCCTTCTGTGTTATCTGGTTTGAGACTTTGTGTTGTGTCGTCTGTTTTTCGTCTTTTTCCCAGTCTCGGGTTTTCGTCATGGATCTTAGCCACCAGCTCGCTTGCTTTTTAACCATTTTATCTGTATCATTCCCCGATGCAAGCTTTGTTCCGTTTGTCCCTTCTGTGTTATCTGGTTTGAGACTTTGTGTTGTGTCGTCTGTTTTTCGTCTTTTTCCCAGTCTCGGGTTTTCGTCATGGATCTTAGCCACCAGCTCGCTTGCTTTTTAACCATTTTATCTGTATCATTCCCCGATGCAAGCTTTGTTCCGTTTGTCCCTTCTGTGTTATCTGGTTTGAGACTTTGTGTTGTGTCGTCTGCTTTTCGTCTTTTTCCCAGTCTCGGGTTTTCGTCATGGATCTTAGCCACCAGCTCGCTTGCTTTTTAACCATTTTATCTGTATCATTCCCCGATGCAAGCTTTGTTCCGTTTGTCCCTTCTGTGTTATCTGGTTTGAGACTTTGTGTTGTGTCGTCTGTTTTTCGTCTTTTTCCCAGTCTCGGGTTTTCGTCATGGATCTTAGCCACCAGCTCGCTTGCTTTTTAACCATTTTATCTGTATCATTCCCCGATGCAAGCTTTGTTCCGTTTGTCCCTTCTGTGTTATCTGGTTTGAGACTTTGTGTTGTGTCGTCTGTTTTTCGTCTTTTTCCCAGTCTCGGGTTTTCGTCATGGATCTTAGCCACCAGCTCGCTTGCTTTTTAACCATTTTATCTGTATCATTCCCCGATGCAAGCTTTGTTCCGTTTGTCCTTCTGTGTTATCTGGTTTGAGACTTTGTGTTGTGTCGTCTGTTTTTCGTCTTTTTCCCAGTCTCGGGTTTTCGTCATGGATCTTAGCCACCAGCTCGCTTGCTTTTTAACCATTTTATCTGTATCATTCCCCGATGCAAGCTTTGTTCCGTTTGTCCCTTCTGTGTTATCTGGTTTGAGACTTTGTGTTGTGTCGTCTGTTTTTCGTCTTTTTCCCAGTCTCGGGTTTTCGTCATGGATCTTAGCCACCAGCTCGCTTGCTTTTTAACCATTTTATCTGTATCATTCCCCGATGCAAGCTTTGTTCCGTTTGTCCCTTCTGTGTTATCTGGTTTGAGACTTTGTGTTGTGTCGTCTGTTTTTCGTCTTTTTCCCAGTCTCGGGTTTTCGTCATGGATCTTAGCCACCAGCTCGCTTGCTTTTTAACCATTTTATCTGTATCATCCCCGATGCAAGCTTTGTTCCGTTTGTCCCTTCTGTGTTATCTGGTTTGAGACTTTGTGTTGTGTCGTCTGTTTTTCGTCTTTTTCCCAGTCTCGGGTTTTCGTCATGGATCTTAGCCACCAGCTCGCTTGCTTTTTAACCATTTTATCTGTATCATTCCCCGATGCAAGCTTTGTTCCGTTTGTCCCTTCTGTGTTATCTGGTTTGAGACTTTGTGTTGTGTCGTCTGTTTTTCGTCTTTTTCCCAGTCTCGGGTTTTCGTCATGGATCTTAGCCACCAGCTCGCTTGCTTTTTAACCATTTTATCTGTATCATTCCCCGATGCAAGCTTTGTTCCGTTTGTCCCGTCTGTGTTATCTGGTTTGAGACTTTGTGTTGTGTCGTCTGTTTTTCGTCTTTTTCCCAGTCTCGGGTTTTCGTCATGGATCTTAGCCACCAGCTCGCTTGCTTTTTAACCATTTTATCTGTATCATTCCCCGATGCAAGCTTTGTTCCGTTGGTCCCTTCTGTGTTATCTGGTTTGAGACTTTGTGTTGTGTCGTCTGCTTTTCGTCTTTTTCCCAGTCTCGGGTTTTCGTCATGGATCTTAGCCACCAGCTCGCTTGCTTTTTAACCATTTTATCTGTATCATTCCCCGATGCAAGCTTTGTTCCGTTTGTCCCTTCTGTGTTATCTGGTTTGAGACTTTGTGTTGTGTCGTCTGTTTTTCGTCTTTTTCCCAGTCTCGGGTTTTCGTCATGGATCTTAGCCACCAGCTCGCTTGCTTTTTAACCATTTTATCTGTATCATTCCCCGATGCAAGCTTTGTTCCGTTTGTCCCTTCTGTGTTATCTGGTTTGAGACTTTGTGTTGTGTCGTCTGTTTTTCGTCTTTTTCCCAGTCTCGGGTTTTCGTCATGGATCTTAGCCACCAGCTCGCTTGCTTTTTAACCATTTTATCTGTATCATTCCCCGATGCAAGCTTTGTTCCGTTTGTCCCTTCTGTGTTATCTGGTTTGAGACTTTGTGTTGTGTCGTCTGTTTTTCGTCTTTTTCCCAGTCTCGGGTTTTCGTCATGGATCTTAGCCACCAGCTCGCTTGCTTTTTAACCATTTTATCTGTATCATTCCCCGATGCAAGCTTTGTTCCGTTTGTCCCTTCTGTGTTATCTGGTTTGAGACTTTGTGTTGTGTCGTCTGTTTTTCGTCTTTTTCCCAGTCTCGGGTTTTCGTCATGGATCTTAGCCACCAGCTCGCTTGCTTTTTAACCATTTTATCTGTATCATTCCCCGATGCAAGCTTTGTTCCGTTTGTCCCTTCTGTGTTATTTGGTTTGAGACTTTGTGTTGTGTCGTCTGTTTTTCGTCTTTTTCCCAGTCTCGGGTTTTCGTCATGGATCTTAGCCACCAGCTCGCTTGCTTTTTAACCATTTTATCTGTATCATCCCCCGATGCAAGCTTTGTTCCGTTTGTCCCTTCTGTGTTATCTGGTTTGAGACTTTGTGTTGTGTCGTCTGTTTTTCGTCTTTTTCCCAGTCTCGGGTTTTCGTCATGGATCTTAGCCACCAGCTCGCTTGCTTTTTAACCATTTTATCTGTATCATTCCCCGATGCAAGCTTTGTTCCGTTTGTCCCTTCTGTGTTATCTGGTTTGAGACTTTGTGTTGTGTCGTCTGTTTTTCGTCTTTTTCCCAGTCTCGGGTTTTCGTCATGGATCTTAGCCACCAGCTCGCTTGCTTTTTAACCATTTTATCTGTATCATTCCCCGATGCAAGCTTTGTTCCGTTTGTCCCGTCTGTGTTATCTGGTTTGAGACTTTGTGTTGTGTCGTCTGTTTTTCGTCTTTTTCCCAGTCTCGGGTTTTCGTCATGGATCTTAGCCACCAGCTCGCTTGCTTTTTAACCATTTTATCTGTATCATTCCCCGATGCAAGCTTTGTTCCGTTTGTCCCTTCTGTGTTATCTGGTTTGAGACTTTGTGTTGTGTCGTCTGCTTTTCGTCTTTTTCCCAGTCTCGGGTTTTCGTCATGGATCTTAGCCACCAGCTCGCTTGCTTTTTAAGCATTTTATCTGTATCATTCCCCGATGCAAGCTTTGTTCCGTTTGTCCCTTCTGTGTTATCTGGTTTGAGACTTTGTGTTGTGTCGTCTGTTTTTCGTCTTTTTCCCAGTCTCGGGTTTTCGTCATGGATCTTAGCCACCAGCTCGCTTGCTTTTTAACCATTTTATCTGTATCATTCCCCGATGCAAGCTTTGTTCCGTTTGTCCCTTCTGTGTTATCTGGTTTGAGACTTTGTGTTGTGTCGTCTGTTTTTCGTCTTTTTCCCAGTCTCGGGTTTTCGTCATGGATCTTAGCCACCAGCTCGCTTGCTTTTTAACCATTTTATCTGTATCATTCCCCGATGCAAGCTTTGTTCCGTTTGTCCCTTCTGTGTTATCTGGTTTGAGACTTTGTGTTGTGTCGTCTGTTTTTCGTCTTTTTCCCAGTCTCGGGTTTTCGTCATGGATCTTAGCCACCAGCTCGCTTGCTTTTTAACCATTTTATCTGTATCATTCCCCGATGCAAGCTTTGTTCCGTTTGTCCCTTCTGTGTTATCTGGTTTGAGACTTTGTGTTGTGTCGTCTGTTTTTCGTCTTTTTCCCAGTCTCGGGTTTTCGTCATGGATCTTAGCCACCAGCTCGCTTGCTTTTTAACCATTTTATCTGTATCATTCCCCGATGCAAGCTTTGTTCCGTTTGTCCCTTCTGTGTTATCTGGTTTGAGACTTTGTGTTGTGTCGTCTGTTTTTCGTCTTTTTCCCAGTCTCGGGTTTTCGTCATGGATCTTAGCCACCAGCTCGCTTGCTTTTTAACCATTTTATCTCTATCATTCCCCGATGCAAGCTTTGTTCCGTTTGTCCCTTCTGTGTTGTCTGGTTTGAGACTTTGTGTTGTGTCGTCTGTTTTTCGTCTTTTTCCCAGTCTCGGGTTTTCGTCATGGATCTTAGCCACCAGCTCGCTTGCTTTTTAACCATTTTATCTGAGGTTACATGCTTGCTGAGGTTAGCTGACCGCAGTTGGAGAAGGTAGTCTTTCGACCATAGCTTCCAGTAATTGTTTAGCAGACCTTCTTTAGCCTGCTGAATCTGCGAGGGGGAGACGTTGACGTCAACTGAATAGAGAAACTGCATTGAGGGCAAGGCGGTAAGCCGTCTCCCGATCAGGAAGTGTGAAGGAGAAAGGGCTTGTGTGTCGTTAGGGTCTTCTGTGAGCGAAGTAAGAGGTCTCGAATTCACAATGGCTTCGACCTCCGTCAACACAGCTCCTGGAAGTCGAGTTCGCACCGACCTAGCGACCTGCGCAGTGATTCTTTGACGGAGCGCACCATGCGCTCCCAAAAGCCTCCCCACCATGGTGCTTGTTCTGCTATGAACTCCCATGTGCTCCGTGTTTGGGTGGCATATTCTTTCACTGCTTGAAATTGAGCGGAAATCATAGGAGGAAGTTCTCGGGAAGCCTTCTTGTATGTTAGAAAGTTGTCGGAATAGATTTTCTTTGGTATACCCCTGCGAGCCACAAATCGCTTAAACGCCATGAGGAAGGTGCCGAAGGCTTGGTCCGTTACCAACTCTATATGAATGGCTCGTGTTGCTGTGCAAGTGAAGAGTGTCACGTACGACTTTGAATATCCGTGCGCTGTTTTGTAATACAGTGGACCTGCAAAGTGTACCCCGACCACGTCAAACGGAAATTGCTGTGAAACTCGATCCTTCGGTAGGGGCGCCTCTTGCTCGGTGCATGAATGTGTTCGGAGACGTCGGCAAAAGTAGCAGTGGTGCAGGGCGTACTTGACAGATTGCCTTCCTCTGATCACCCAGTAATCCTCCCGTAGCTGATGTAGCGTCTCCTGAACCCCGGCGTGGGTCATCCTTTCGTGTTCGCGAAGAACCATGAGGCGGGTGAACCAGGCTTCCGAAGCAGGCGGTAGTAGGATTGGGTGCTTAGTCGCTGCTGGTTGTTCGGAATGCTGGAGACGCCCGTAAAGCCGGAGAATGCCGTCGTCATCTTTGTACCAACGGAAATTCTGAAGATGCGTGGACTTCTTGTCCAGGAACTTTGCTTGTGTCATCCTGATCCAGTACTGCTCGGAATTTTTCAACTCCTGTGTTGTGAGCGGGCCAGTCTGCTTCCGACCCCTTGAGTTCTGTACGTAGCGCAGCACCCACGCCGTTACTCGACAAAGTCGGTTCGCTCTACTGTACCGCTCTGGCGACATGAGGGTTTGAGCCGCCGCAATCGCCACCGAGGAAACACGTTGAGGGACCACTTCGTCCTTTCCATCAGGACAAGTGGGTTCTGGTATGAGTGAACTTGGCCAATTTTCCGCACGTGCCAACCACGTAGGGCCGTGCCACCACAAGACGCTGCCCTGAAGCTGATGCCCCTTGACACCTCGAGTGAGTAGGTCAGCAGGATTCTCCTCACCGGGACAGTGTCGCCAACATTCAGTAGAAGTGATGCTTTGAATTTCTTGGACGCGGTTCGCAACGAAGGTCTTCCACCGTGTTACTGGCCCTCTTATCCAATGCAACGCTATGAGAGAATCCGTACACACAGTCGGGCACAATCTTCAAAGCAGTGCAGACATATCGGTAAAGCCGTGCGGCAAGAAGGGCTGCCATAAGTTCAAGCCTTGGCAGCGTTTGGCGCTTGATGGGGGCCATTCTGCTCTTGCTGACGAGAAACTCCATGCTAGAAGAGCCGCTCGATGACACTTCAACGTAGATTTCCGCGCCGTAAGCGTAGGGACTAGCGTCAGCAAATACGTGCATCTTCCTAGGCGTGGCCGTGCACGAATATCCCAGGAATCGAGGCAGAGAGAGTTGCTCCAGTTCTGACACTCCCACACACCACTCCTTCCACACTGATTGTATGTCCTCTGGCAGTGGATCATCCCAGTCTAGCTCCGCCTCCCAAATTCTTTGCAGCAGAATCTTCCCAGTAATGGTGAAGGGCGCAAGTAAGCCGAAAGGATCGTACATCCTTGATACGGACTGTAAAATGTGTCTCTTGTCATTCGTCTCGTTTGCAACAAAGTCCAAAATGGCTGCGAGAGGGCATCGTAGTTTGTCATTGTGTACGTCCCAGACAAGTCCCAGCACCTTCTTAGTGTGATCTTGAGTCGTCTCGACGGTTGTGCTGCCATCGTTGAACATCTGGCGTAATAGGCTCCCGTCATTGGTCACCCACTTCTTCACTTTCATGCCTGCGGCCTCAAATATTCGCAAAGTGTCCTGGTACAGAATCTCTGCGTCTGATGATGTTTCCACGCTGACCACCAAGTCGTCGACGTAGAAATGGTCCTGTAGAAGCGCCGCTGTCTCCGGGTAGTCCCCTTCAGACTGCCGTAAGTGGTGTCGAATAGTGGCGGAAAGAAGAAAGGGGCTGGACCTGGCACCAAAGGGTACTCGAGTCATCCGCCAAGTTTCAATGTCTGGGAGGGTTTGCCCAGTAACCGGAGTCGTAGAATACCAAAGGAAACGCAATGCGTCGGTGTCCTGCTTGTGAAGGCCAATTTGTAGAAAGGCCTTCTCTATGTCAGAAACAAGGGCGATGGGATGCATCCTGAACCTCAACAGCAAAGAGAGAATGTCCGAATTGAGATTAGGACCCACGTGTAGTACGTCATACAAAGATAGAAACCCAGGTGCCTTTGACGAGGCGTCGAATACGATGCGTACTTTAGTAGTCTCCCTTTCACGTCGGATCACTGCATGATGTGGGAGATAATACTCCGGGCCAACCTTTGACGCTGTGACATCTACGCGTTCAGCGTGACCGTTCTCGAGGTACTGGCGAATAACTTGGTCGTATTCGATCATTACAGCCTGGTCTTTCAACAGAGTGCGGGTGGCGTTTCTTAGACGTACTTCAGCTGTTGTCTTGTTTGTCCCGAGCCTAGAGACAAGGTTGTCCTTCCAAGGCAGCCCAACACTGTAGCGACCGTTCTCCAATAGAGTGCTGTCCTCGAATCTCTGTAGAACGGGATCTATTCCTGGTGATTCTGAGGCGTCGGCAATCCCGAGGTGCTCCAAGTCCCAGAATGACTGCAACCTCTCATCTAAGTCGTCTTGGGAGAAGCTAGAAACATCAACGTGGAAAGTGTTCACCTCTGGCAAAGAATAATCTCCCGCAGGACCTTGCAGAGTCCATCCGAAGGTTGTTTCGAGGGCGATGAGGTTACCTTGAAGCCGCATTTGCTTGCCGGTGACAACCGCCCCGTAAAAGTCTGCGCCCAAAAGAATGCTTATTTCTGTTGAGGGAACAGATGCCACAGCCACATCCGCTAACTGGATTCCAGTATTCCTGAGGCAATTGAGAGCCTTGACGTCGATATGCGGAAGGTTACTGATGCATATTTCTGGTATTTCCAGAGCCTCAAAGGATACCTCCTGGGACGTGTACTGGGATCGGAGGGTCACACTGACCCTGCTATGCAAGGACTGCTTCCCGGCTTTTCCGACAGTGTTGATTGCAAGATCTTCCCTTCCCACGATTGGCAGCTGCATTTTCCGCGACAGTGGCTTCTTAATAAATGTCCTTTGGCTGCCGCCATCGATGAGAATACGAATTGGCTTCCGTCGGCCATCAGTAGTGCAAAGTATGGCATACCCCGTCTGCAGGAGCACGACCTGCGGGTATGGAGAACAGTGTTGCCATGTACCGCTTGCTACGACGGTTCCATCCGTAGTTTTCTGACTCCCTTGCCTACATAGGACCGTCAAATGCCGCCCGCTGCATCGGTCGCACTTCAGGCCCTTCACGGATCGACAAACTCTAGCGGTGTGATTCTCCTTTGCGCAACGGAAGCAGCGGCGGCTTCGACGAAGCCGCTCTTCCAGGTCTGCCAGGTCAGCATCTAGACGGCACTTCCTGACGTCGTGATCCTTCCCACAAAAGAAACAAGCGCTGTCTGCAGTTTTCTTGGTATTCGTTGGGTTAGATGTCTTACTGGCTTCAGCACCGAGTGCTGCAGCGGAGGGCAGTCGGTCCTGTGAATTTCGAGTGTGTTTGCCATCTCGACTCTGTGTAAAACGTCGAGGATCTTGTGTCCCTTCTGCCACTGCGACGTGTTCCCTGCATTCAGCTTCCATTTTGATGAAGTCTAGTAACTTGCCCAGAACCTTTTCATGACGATCGTCTGCGGTTCCAGTTGCGTCCGCGGCCTCAGTGTGAAGTCTCCTCTGAAAGCTGAGGACCAAGTCGACTGGAAGGGCCTGTTGTAATACTGGGTACAACAGCGAAGAATACGAACTCAATCCAGTTCCCAACGCTTCCAAACTTCGGATATGCGCCGCGCTGTGTCATGCAGACGTCTAAGTTCGGAGACGTTTCGGGTCGAACGAACCTCCTGAATGGCTAACAGTCGCTTCAGATGGAACTGCATGAGCGAGTCTGGATTGCCGAATCGATCCTGTAGCATTTTGACCGCAGTGTCATACATGTCGCCTGTAAGTTGAAGCCCTTTAACGGAAGCTGCGGCTTCTCCCTTGAGGACAGACGACAAATAGGACATCTTTTCACTGTTGGACAACGATGAATTACAGTGCACGATGGACTCAAAGCGGATCCAGAACTCCTGCCAATTCTCCATATTGCCGTCAAACTTGATGAGCTCTAGCTTCGGCAAATTAGGACGACGAGTAGAGCTCAGAATGGATCCCGACGCTGTATGACCAGTACCTCCCTGTGGCGCAGCAGCACAGGTCTGGACTGTAGCCGCGGTCGTCGAGGCCTGGGCGATGGGCTGAGGCACAAGGCTCCTCCTTAATAAGCATGATATCGAGGCTACGCGGTCCTGATATTCCAATACCTTGTCAAATTCGGCATCAGCTTGTTCAACGGTGAACAAGGTCTCCAGATTTCTGTCAACTTCGTCCAGAGAAGTAGCGAACGTCTTGATACGTTTGGTCAGTAGCTCGCAACGGCCAGCATGGTCAGCGGGAACATCGGTCGTCTCGAGCAGGCGTTCGGCCTCGTTGAGCACGGTTGTCAACCGCTGACGAAGGGATTTCCTCTTGGACAAAAGCAAGGACTTCGTGGCTTGTTCCTGCGGTTCCATCATCCTGCAGGCCTTGGAATGTCCTCTTCCCGGGTTTCGGCACCAGTGTTTCATGTTGAGGAAGGGCAAGGACGACAGACAGCAGGAGCAAGTAGACTTTACTGCCCGAAAGCGAAAACGAGAATGCTAGCTCATGCCCATAACGTGCCTGTCCATCAGGTGCGCGAGCGAGGTGCGCAGTAGCTTCAACTTCCTTAACAGTCTTTTTTCTCCTCATTATAATTCACTGGCTTGCACTTTGGCATTGAGGAGTGCTCAGTCACCCTCCCAGGTGTGTATCGCTCGCTGAGTGACCCCTGGTTTGCAAATTCCAAACGATGCGCAGCTACCCAGAGCTGACGACCCGCAAACACGGCGAAACACGTTTCCTCTGATGCTGTCGCATCGTTCCATGAGCATCTGTTGCTCTGCGTGCAGCTATAGAAGCCATCTTAATCTGTACTTTTGAATTTCAAACACGTCTAGTGTCATTTGTTTCTTTAATGTCCTTTTCCCTTCATTATAATTCACTGGCTTGCACTGTGGCATTGACGAGTGCTCAGTCACCCACCCAGGTGTCCATCGCTCGCTGAGTGACCCCTGGTTTGCAAAATTCCGAACGATGCGCAGCTAGCCAGAGCTGACGAGCCGCAAACACTGCGAAACATTTGTCCTCTGGTGCTGTCGCATCGTTTCATGAGTATCTGTTTCTCTGCGTGCAGCCATAGAAGCCATCTTAATCTGTACTTTTGAATTTCAAACACGTGTAGTGTCATTTATTTGTTTCTTTAATGGTTCTTTCCCTCAATATTTATACGAGGGGGGACCCAAAAGAAACCGGAATTATTTTCTAAAAAATTGTGTTTTTATTGTTGCATGCTCTAACTTCAAACACCTTCACAGTGATCTCCCTTTGATGCAATGCACCTGTCCAGACGTTTTTTCCACTGCTCAAAACAGTTTTGGAACTCGTCGACGTTGATGCTTTTTAGTGCTTGTGCCGTTTTCTGTTTCACTTCTTCGACATCGGCAAAATGTTTCCCTTTGAAGACTTTCTTCATCCAGAGGAACAGAAAAAGGTCACAGGGGGCAAGATCAAATGAGTAGGCTGGGTCGTGCACAGGGGTCATTCCATTTTTGGTCAAAAACTGCTGAACACTCAGCGTGGTGTGGGCAGGTGCGTTGTCATGGTGAAAGAACCAGTCACCTGAATGCCACAGCTGGGGAGGTTTCTTCCGTAGATCTTGGCGCAACCTTCTTAAAACTTCCAAATAAGAGCTTTGGTTGACCGTTTCACCCGGCGGAACAAATTCCAAGTGCAGAAGCCCCTCACATCAAAGAAACAGATCACCATTGTCCTGACGTGCGACTTCACTGGTCGTGCTTTCTTGGGACGTGGTGAACTGGCTGTTTTCCATTGACTAGAATGCTGTTTCGTTTCGGGTTCGTAACTGTAGCACCAAGATTCGTCTCCTGTTATGATTTTAGAAAGAAAGTCGGAGTCCGTCTCCAACTGGTCCTTTAACGCACGGCACGCAGCCATGTTCAGCTCTCTCTGTTCGGACGTGAGCAGTCGAGGCCAAATTTCGCTGCAGCTCGTTTCACGTGCAAATCGTTCGATAAAATTCGCTGACATGAGCTCTGCAACATCCCTGCCAACTCCACAAGCTCATCAATGGTGCGACTGCGGTCTTGCAAGAGGGCTTGACGAATTCTGTCGACATTTAATTCAGTGTGGCTGGTCGAAGTCCGTCTGGAACGAGGTTGATCGTCAATCGACATTTCGCTTCGTTTAAATCGAGAAATCAATTCCTACACTTGTGTTTTGCTCAAAGCAGCCTCCTTGTAAGCCGTCTGTCGCATAACTGCCGTTTCTGATGCGTTTTTGCCCAACAGGAAACAAAATTTCACGGCCGCACGTTGTTCGTGCAAATCAGCCATCGCGAAATAGGCAAACGCATTGAAGGGATCTAACAATAGAATTCACTGAAGCCGAACGCAGCGTTTTACAACAACGCCATCTTGTGCACTGATGCAAAACAGTTCGTAAAACTCTCATTTAGTGGTGGAAGCCTATATTACAAGGGATCCGCGCTCACGAGGACAATTCCGGTTTCTTTTGGGTCCCCCCTCGTATATATATATATATATATAAGTAAAAAATAGCATAGGCTCGTTGGCTGCACGTTGAACATATGTTTATAAGTCCCAAACGTCGCCACACCAGCATTGGACAGCTGTTTCGGCCTTATTGGGCCTTCATCAGCAATGCGTAGGTGGGCGACGTTTGAGCGAGTGGCGTCGGAAGGTCACGTGGAACGTGATGTCCTCCCGTCAGGGTGAGAAACTCACCTCTGAAAGCCCAGTGCGAAGCCAGTAAAGTATTAAGTGAAAAAAATACCATACGCTCTTTGGCTGCACGTTGAACATATGTTTATAAGTCCCAAACGTCCCCACACCAGCATTGGACAGCTGTTTCGGCCTTATTGTGCCTTCATCAGCAATGCGTAGGTGGGCGACGTTTGAGCGAGTGGCGTCGGAAGGTCACGTGGAACGTGATGTCCTCCCGTCAGGGTGAGAAACTCACCTCTGAAAGCCCAGTGCGAAGCCAGTAAAGTATTAAGTGAAAAAAAATAGCATAGGCTCTTTGGCTGCACATTGAACATATGCTTATAAGTCCCAAACGTCGCCACACCAGCATTGGACAGCTGTTTCGGCCTTATTGGGCCTTCATCAGCAATGCGTAGGTGGGCGACGTTTGAGCGAGTGGCGTCGGAAGGCCACGTGGAACGTGATGTCCTCCCGTCAGGGTGAGAAACTCACCTCTGAAAGCCCAGTGCGAAGCCAGTAAAGTATTAAGTGAAAAAGAAATAGCATAGGCTCTTTGGCTGCACGTTGAACATATGTTTATAAGTCCCAAACGTCCCCACACCAGCATTGGACAGCTGTTTCGGCCTTATTGGGCCTTCATCAGCAATGCGTAGGTGGGCGACGTTTGAGCGAGTGGCGTCGGAAGGTCACGTGGGACGTGATGTCCTCCCGTCAGGGTGAGAAACTCACCTCTGAAAGCCCAGTGCGAAGCCAGTAAAGTATTAAGTGAAAAAAATACCATAGGCTCTTTAGCTGCACGTTGAACATATGTTTATAAGTCCCAAACGTCGCCACACCAGCATTGGACAGCTGTTTCGCCCTAATTGGGCCTTCTTCAGCAATGCGTAGGTGGGCGACGTTTGAGCGAGTGGCGTCGGAAGGTCACGTGGAACGTGATGTCCTCCCGTCAGGGTGAGAAACTCACCTCTGAAAGCCCAGTGCGAAGCCAGTAAAGTATTAAGTGAAAAAAAATAGCACATATGTTATAAACATAGAACATATGTTTATAAGTCCCAAACGTCGCCAAACGTCGTCCAATGCTGGTGTGGCGACGTTTGGGACTTATAAACATATATATATATATATATATATATATATATATAGATACTCATGGAACGATGCGGCAGCACCAGAGGACACGACACGACAGAGGACACGTGTCCTCTGGTGCTGCCGCATCGTTCCATGAGTATCTGTTTCTCTGCGTGCAGCCATAGAAGCCATATTAATCTGTAAGTTTGAATTTCAAACACGT
The DNA here is from genome assembly GCF_037126465.1 of Ornithodoros turicata. Taxonomy (NCBI): domain Eukaryota; kingdom Metazoa; phylum Arthropoda; class Arachnida; order Ixodida; family Argasidae; genus Ornithodoros; species Ornithodoros turicata. The sequence goes on from NC_088201.1 coordinate 170,818,441, forward strand.
TTAGTATCATTTATTTGTTTCTTTAATGGCTTTTTTTCCCTGCATTACAATTCACTGGCTTGCACTGTGGCATTGAGGAGTGCTCAGTCACCCTCCCAGGTGTATATCGCTCGCTGAGTGACCCCTGGTTTGCCAATTCGGAACGATGCGCAGCTACCCAGGGCCGACGAGCCGCAAACACGGCGAAACACGTGTCCTCTGGTGCTGCCGCATCGTTCCATGAGTATCTGTTTCTCTGCGTGCAGCCATAGAAGCCATATTAATCTGTAAGTTTGAATTTCAAACACGTTTAGTATCATTTATTTGTTTCTTTAATGGCTTTTTTTCCTGCATTACAATTCACTGGCTTGCACTGTGGCATTGAGGAGTGCTCAGTCACCCTCCCAGGTGTATATCGCTCGCTGAGTGACCCCTGGTTTGCCAATTCGGAACGATGCGCAGCTACCCAGGGCCGACAAGCCGCAAACACGGCGAAACACGTGTCCTCTGGTGCTGCCGCATCGTTCCATGAGTATCTGTTTCTCTGCGTGCAGCCATAGAAGCCATATTAATCTGTAAGTTTGAATTTCAAACACGTTTAGTATCATTTATTTGTTTCTTTAATGGCTTTTTTTCCTGCAATACATATAAGTATATATAAGTATGAAAGCTGTATTTTGTTCAGCGTATTTCTCATCACAACCAATGAGTGTCACAGTTTAAAAAGCAAAAAAGAGATATATAAAATGCCCCTAGGTCACTAGGTAAAGGTAGTAGTAATGACTGGACTTTCATAGTGCACAACGCTCAACTGGCCTGAACAAGATCTAATTAGCAATTAGAGCTAATTGGGATCCCCCACATTAATCAGCATCCTCCAGGGAGCCACCACACAAATTGGGGAGCATCCAACTCGTGTCCATACCAGCTGAGCGTTGTGCACTATGAGAGTCGATAAAAAAGAAAAAAAAATACATAGAGATAGAGTGGGGAGAAGAAGTTTAATTGAAGATCAACGACGCCATGTTGAAGAAAGCGGTCCGGAACGGCCGTTGACCATCGACGGAGCACAGAGGCTGGTTGCAAAGCATCGCAGCTATGGCCACAAGTTCCGGACATCCTGTGACGTCAGCTGTAACGCCATCATGACATGTCTGGGCAGGTTAGGACAGCTCTGGACATGCGAAGAGAAAAACACTCGTAATACAGAGGCTGCAAAAGCAAGGGTATGCTAACCATCAATAGCAATCAACAGAAAGAATTACTTACACAAGAAATCATCTCACCACAACAAGAGCGCAGAACGATGTGACTGCTCTATCCGACAGTCAGGCAGAGAACTGACTCGTAATGGTTTTTTCTCCTGTATAAACTCCCGCCAGCTGGAAACCCCTAGCGGCTACTTTCTCAACTAATCTCACGACAAAATTATTAAAAAGCACGCCTGTGCTACTTTCATTCTCAAGGCAGAAGAAGATAGAAAATGGCGGGAATGCACGGACAACAGCAACCAGCGCGCGACGTGCACGGGCATGAAAATTGCAAACAAAACGGGGACAAAGTTGGCGAAAGCGTTAGTTACACAAGAAATCAGCTCACCAACACAGGAGCGCGGACCGATGCGACTGCTCCATCTGACAGCCAGTCTGAAACTGAGCGAGCGCGGCGACTGCGGAGCGACCGCGTGCACGTCTGCTCTCTGTGACAGCCAGCGAGCAACTGACTGGGACGCCGCGCCGCGGCAGCTACGCATACGCGCGCGCGCTTAGCGCCCTCTGCGGCGACCATCTGCGAGAGGCTAAGAGAGAAGAGCATTCCTGCACCCACCTCTTTCATTGCTCATTGGTCGTGACGTCATCCCATTGTCCGAAGGCTACACGGATCGGTCGGTCGGTCAGGCACACAGTCGGTCGACACAACTGGACAAGGTCAATCTCCAATGAAGCCATGGCATGACGTCATCATGCTCCTGCGTGGCTCAAGGACGCGTACGCTCTAGACAGGGGACCTGTTATTTATTGAATCACTATCCCAAGATTATTTCCTTTATTCTGCTATAACGATTGCATTGGAAACTATTGCAGAAAAACACCATACATGAGAGGTGATTGTCGGATTTAAGCATTTCACTCCCAAAGTCTTACTAAATTAGAGATGCAAAAGCAAAAAATATCCTAACACCTTTAATGCCTACATACAACGAGCTAATCAAGACTTGTCCATCCCTTCCTAGAGCCAGACAGAAAACTGAATAATGTCGCTTTATTCCTCGACTGGATAAAGCCATGCACCTGTCCCCCTTGCGGTTACTCTCCGAACTACATGAATCGCAGAATTATTAAGAATAGCACTACTCCCATTCACGGCAGCACTATAGACATCGTCAAGAATGTTCCTTGTAAAAAAGAAAAAATACATGTAGAAGGAAAACATGACAGAACAGGTCAGGACATGTCAGCGCATGTTTGTCAGACAACAAGTGTGGGGGGAAGCAAAGAGAAACACTTGAAAACCAACATCAAACTATTTCTAAGCACACGCACTCCTCTTATTCAAAAACAGTGCTCATCATAAATCCGTCCAGTACAATACACACTATTTTTTCTATTGCTACACTTTTTTCCAGGAAGACAGCGGCAAAGACAAAGACTCCTATTATTTATTGAATCGCAAGATTATTTCCTTTGTCCGATTCTTAATGACGTTCACTTTTACAATAAAATTCAACAAAAAAAGCACCGTCAATACCCCAAAGGCCCATCATGGTCATTAGAATCACAACACCAGTAAACTACCACTGCTCTTTTAAAATAATAATTGAGACCACCCAACATCATCACCAGGCTTATGTAATACATGACCCTTTCTATGCTCGCATACTCATTGTCTGAGGCTACACCCGCGAGCAAAAAGGCGCGAAAGCCGGGGGGCAAAGTTCCATTCGCGCACGACAAAGCACAAGACAGAACGCCTTTACGGGAACATGATGACATTCCCACCATATTAATGATTTTCTATCTTGTATTGCAGTTACTACTGCTAAAAACTACAACTGCAAAACTATAATTTTAAGAGTCTATTAAAATTCTACTTTCTATGGAAACTATTATTGCCCTATTACTTGGATCGCTATTAATGAAGCGCTCCAATTTTTTCTCTCTTCCCATTTCAGCCTTGTCATGGAGTGAAGCAGACTCACATCCAAAATAATTAATTTACACTGAGGGTGCCGTGCTTCAGGAATTCCTATCCTGCGCTCAGACGCAAGCATTTCTTCACGGATACCTTTAACAGCTGACTTCTTCAACATACCGAGCTCCTAACAACATCTAACAAACAATCAGAGAAGCCCTCTTCTCAGCTGTACCATGCGACTTTCTTCTGCGTAAAATCGGTGATTTGAGGAAGAGAGCAGCGAAAAATTGCGCGCACTTGTGCTTGACTAAAAAAACCTGAAGCATATGCTAATAAACTAAGAAAAAGACACTCATGTCTGGGATCTGATAGTGCCACATACACAGACGCATTGCCCTTGCGTAAAGAAAGCACAGGACAGGGATACACACATTTCCTTAGGTGAACAGAGAAAGGGCTTAAGACCTCAGGTCACCACACATCGCTACGCGGCTAGCACAACATGACACAAACAAGGTACTAGCAGCGGGAAGAACTGCAACACTGCTAAACAAGTCCAGACATGCCATGATGACGTCACAAATCAGGAAAAAAGCACACGCACGCACGCACAGAGGACAACGCATTAAACACACGGAGCGCTCAGGAATAATCGTAGCGTTACAGTACATCGCTACGAAGCCCAACGTCTAACACAAGACGACAGCAACAAGGTATTAGCGAAGGGTAAAAATTGCAACACTACTGAACAAGTCCAGACATGCGACTTCGCATACAAAACACTGCTCATCGGGGAAAAGGCCTAAGCCGCGCGGATCATCATAGAGCATACACAACCTCATTTTTCTATTTCGCGCAAACTAAACGCGGTCTGCTTGGAAAACGAAGTACAAATTTTCTTAGGGAGCAGAGAAATATAGAAATTTCTACTCCGTGTTCAGATACCAGCATTTCTGCTCAAAAACCTGCAAAATTAAGCACTGCTTACTTCGTCAAGATATCGAACACCCAACAAAATCAAACAAACAACCCCACTTTCACTGATAGAACACTATTCAGCTTTTACGCAGGAGGCTTTCTACTACATAAAAGTAGAGAAAATAAGAAAAGAGCAGGGAAAAATTACACGCACTTTTGCTCGCATAGCTATAAGAGAAAATAGAGATAAAATAAAGTAACGACGCACTCGCTAATAAACTGTGACAAAGACACCCATTTGAGCTATCAGATAATTATTGCATAATGCTCAATACTCATTTGCATTGTCCCTGCGTGAAGAAAGCATAGGACAGGGATACACAATTTATCTTAAGCGAGCAGGGAAAGTCACTTCTACTCGAAGAGCTTAAAACTATAAAGTCTGAATTTTTGCAAAGAAAATAAAGCTTGAACTGCGCTAAGAACGTGACAGACACATACTAACAAACAAACAAACACTTTTAATCGTTTCTATTGATAAAGGCGTAAACCGCACTACAAGAACAAAGCACACTGCTTCAGGAAAGCGTATCAAATGAAACGCAACAGGACCAGCTCTCATAAAATAGCCTGCCCAAAACAAAGACTTCACCAGGTTCGCGAGGCAATTCCATTAAAAACGCTCTCGGTCTATCCTACAGATAGCAATGCAAGCGGTGCTACCCTTATTTTTTAAACCACTATTCCACGCAATAGTACATAAATGTATCACTCGTGTTACATGAAAAGGCACACACAAAGAACTTACTTGCCAAGTGAGATCCCTGGTTCAGAAAAGCGCGTGCGCCCGCGCGCACACAGAGACACACACTCACATTTTCACACTCACAAACATAAAGTCTATTCTCACAACCACAACAATCCATATTATTCCTCAGGTCAATAATTATCCTACCATCCTCAAAAGATGGCTCACTCTTGTATGCGATCGCAAAGCGATGGGTCCTCATTCCGGATGTAATAGGACATCGCCACTCGACCGACGCGAACCAAAAAAGGAGGAAAGGAATGCACGTTCGCTATACCTCCATGAAGAAAACGGTGCCGTGCTTCTACGCAGCGATCATCATACAGGAGTGAATTCTCTTCTTCGTTTTCCTTTTATTTTCTTGCACCCATATATTTTGCAAGAATACTATGGCGGCCTAGAATACTATACCGCCATAAGAATACTATAGAGACCCAACAGAGCAGTGCGCTCCCATCAACACGCCTTGGGCTGACCTTAGACACCCGAAGCCTTTTCTGAATACATTCTGCTGGCGCTGGAATAAAAACATTTATCGCCAGGGTACTACAATGTCAGCTCTGCTTCCGTTTAAGTGATAAAACAGTGTGCCCGAACCGCGCCCCACGCGGGCCGCATAGGGCCCGTTCTCGTGGTTTGGACACGCGACGCGCGTGACTTCCCGTGAGTCTTATTCCAGCGCCAGCAGAATGTATTCAGAAAAGGCTTCGGGTGTGTAAGGTCAGCCCAAGGCGTGTTGATGGGAGCGCGCTGCTCTGTTGGGTACCCAAGGTGGCAGCCAGCGATGCTGGAATGATTATTTTATTTTATTTTATTTTGAGTCATTATCGGCTCACCTATTTAGTGAAGACCTGTGAACACATGTTAAGTGGTTTGGTTTAAAAATGATGAGAGTACATCCGGAACGAAGACCTTTGCGTACGCATACATGTGTGAGCCGTCTTTTGGCGATGGTAGGATAATTATTGACGTGAGGAATAATATGGATTTATGTGGTTGTGAAAATAGACTGTTTGTGAGTGTGAAAATGTGAGTGTGTGTGTGTGTGCGCGCGCGTGCGCTCGCTGGGACCCCACTTGACAAGTAAGTGTTTGCCTTTTCGTGTGACACGAGTGATACATTTATGTACTATTGCGTGAAATAGTGGTTTAAAAAATAAGGGTAGTCGCGTTTGCGTTGCAATCTGTTGGATTGGACGAGCGTTTTTAATGGAAAAATGAAGTTATGTATGCTCTATATGATTTTCTGCCGCAGGCTTAGGCCTTTTCCACGATGAGCAGTATTTTGTGTGCGACGTCGCATGTCTGGACTTGTTCAGTAGTGTCTTGGAAATTTTACCCTTCGCTAATACCTTGTTGCTGTCATGTTGTGCTAGCCGCGTATAGCGATAAGTGGTGATTCTCCGATTATTCCTGAGCGGTTCGACTTAAGCCTTTTCCCTGCTCACTTAAGGAAATTTGTGTACCCCTGTCCTGTGCTTTCTTTACGCAAGGGCAATGCGACTGTGTATGTGGCTTTATGCAAGAATTATAGGTGGCAGAAATGGGTGTCTTTTTCTCAATTTATTGGCGTGCGCTACGGTTTCTTGCAGTTACAGCTAGTGGGGAACAAATGCCGTGTAGTTTTTCGCGGTTCTTTTCTTCTTTCGCTGTTTTTACTCCGAATATAGGTGAGGGGGGAAGAGTCAGCATCCAGGTAGAGCAGGAGAAAGTCGCTCGGCAGAGGAGAGTTCATGAGAATGGAATTTGTTTGTTTTTTTTGTTATATGTATATGTATGTATGTTGTTTTGTATGTATGCAGTTATAAGTATTTGCGCAGAAATGCTGGTATGTGAGCGTGGAGGAGAAATTACAATATAGCACCTCTCCTTGTGCATTCCTGAGCTGATGACTGAGTGTGCGTGCTTTTTTTCCTGGTTTGTGACGTCATCTTGGCATGTTGGGGCTTGTTTAGCAGTGTTGCAACTTTACCCGCCGCTATTACCTTGTCGTTATCTTGGGCGTTATCTTTCTCTGTTATCTTGTAGCGATGTGTTGTGACTCTGCGATTATTCCTGAGGTCTTAAGCCTTTTCCCTGCTCGCTTAAAGGAATTTGTGTGCCCTTGTCCTGTGCTTTCTTTGCGGCAATGCTGCTGTGCATGTAGCATTATGCAATAATTATCCGATACCAGAAATGGGTGTCTTTGTCTTAGTTTATTAGCATATGCTTCAGTTTTTTTAAGTCAAGCACAAGTGCGCGCAATTTTTGCTGCTGTTTCCTCAAATGACTCCTTTTGCGCAGAAGAAAGTCGCATGGTACAGCTGAGAAGTGGGTTTCTCTGCTTGTTTGTTAGATGTTGTTACGACCTTGGTATGTTGAAGAAGTACGCTGTTATAGGGGGTATTCGTGCAGAAACCCTTGCATCTGAGCGCAGGATAGGAATTCCTGAAGCGCGGCACCCTCAGTGTAAATTAATTATTTTGAATGTGAGTCTGCTTCACTGCATAACAAGGCTGAAATTGGAAGAGAGAAAAAATTGGAACGCTTCATTAATGGCGATCAAAGTAATAGGGCAATTATAGTTTCCATAGAAAGTAGAATTTTATTAGGCTCCTAAAATTATAGTTTTGTAGTAGCTTTTCTAAACTGCAATACAATAATCATTAATATAGTATAGGAATGCCATCATCTTCCCGTAAAGGCGTTCTGTCTAGTCCTCGGTCGAGCGCGAATAGAACTTTGCCCCCCGGCGTTCGCTTTTTGCTCGCAGGTGTAGCCTCAGACAACGAATGTATGAGCATAGAAAGGATCATGTATTACATAAGCCTGGTGATGATGTTGAGTGGCCTCACTTATTATTTCTAATGACCATGATGAGCCTTTGGGGGTGAAAATCGTTAACATGCACTGTGCTTTTTGTTGAATTTTAATGTAAGAATGAATATAATTAAGAATCAGACAAAGGAAATACTCTTGTGATTCAATAATTAATAGGAGTATTTGCCGCTGTCTTCTTCAGACAGGATGTGATGACGTCACGCAGTCTGTAGCAATGCGTTGACCGTTACTGGAAAAAAGTGTAGCAATAGAAAAATGGTGTGTATTGCCCTGGACGAATTTATGATGAGCAGTGTTTTTGAAAAAGAGGAGTGCGTGTGCTTAGAAATAGTTTGATGCTCGTTTTCTTCTTCTTTGTTCAAGTGTTTCTTTTCGCTTTTCTCCCCCTTGTTGTCTGACAAACATGCACTGACATGCCTGGGCCTGTTCTGACATGCCTTCCTTCTACATGTAGTTTTTTTTTTCTTTTTGAAAAGAAACACTCTTGAAGATGTCGGTAGTGCTGCCCTGAATGGGAATATTGCCAGAACAATTCTTAATTTTGCGATTCATTTAGTTCAGAGAGTAACCGCGAGGGGGACAGGTGTGTGACTTTATTCAGGAGGAACAAAGCAGTCTTCAGTTAGCAGTCTAGCTCTCGGATGGGATTGACATGTCTTGCTGAACCATTATTTTTTTTTCCTGTACAGTTAGACTTTGGGATTGAAATGCTTAAAGGAGTACAGAGGGCCATCCAAAAAAAAAAATCAGATTGCAACATCTGATGAAAGTGTGTGTGTCATTATACCGAGTAGCGCGAAAGGTTTTGATGTGTGCAATTTGTTTCCCAGAAAAAAAAAACTCACATAAACGTAGCTCCGCGCCTTCACCCGTAGCTCGCCACTCCAGCTATAATGAGGATGAGGAGGTATGATGGCACGTCACCGATGACGGCATAAGGAGACTCGTTCTGGTTTGCCGGTCAGTCGGGGTCAGTGCAGTGCCCCTTTGCCGCCGTAAACCTGTTTTGCCAGTTCTCCCGGAGAATTGGGGATAGAAGGAGCGGCCGAAGCATTACCGAGCAAGCAGAAAGGCTGTATCAGAACCCCGAACAGCCGACTAGCAGACGACAGCGGAGTAGCAGACAACATTTCTCTAGGCCAATCAGCGAGCGTTCTCCTTATAGCGTCAGCACGAGCTTCCAGGCAGATCACAGGCTGGTACTGCTCTTCACCACCGTTGCGCACGGTCTCTTTTTGCGGCGTATTTTAAATTCAATTTCTGCGATAATTATGACTGTGTAGTGTAAATTATTTCGCATGGTGCATCTTACTGGCAAACTTAACAGTTTTATAGGAAGAAAACGGTGTTAAAAATGACTTCTGTGCTTCTTTAATTCCCACAACCTATTCTCATGTATGGTATTTTTCTGTTCCCTATGAAATCATAGTAGAATAAAGGAAATAATCTTGGGATAGTGATTCAATAAATAACAGGTCCCCTGTCTAGAGCGTAGGCGTCCTTGAGCCACGCACCTGCATGGTGACATCATACCGCGAGACTATTGTTTCAGGATGACCTTGTCTAGAGGAGCATTAGTGAAAAAAAAAACAGTGTAGCCCTGAGATAATAGAGTGACGTCACGACCAATGAGAACGGCCTGCAGGGGGCGCAAGGATTCACTTCTCTCTTGCACACTGATCGGTGTGGAAACGCCAATTCTGCTCCTGGCAATTGCGTTGGCCGTCAGTGGAAGAGCGTAGCTTCGGTGGGGTTCTGTCTGCCTCTGATGGGGTGCGGATAGTGATTCAATAAAATAGGTCTTCTGTCTAGAGCGTACGCGTCTTTGGCCCACGCAGGTGCATGATGACGTCGAGCCATGGCTTCATTGTAGGTTGACCTTGTCCAAAGGAGCATTAGTGGAAAAAAACAGTGTAGCCCTGAGACAATTGGATAACGTCACGACCAATGAGCACGGCCAGCGGGGGGCGCAGGAATGCTCTTCTCTCTTAGCCTCTCGCAGGTTGTCGCCACAGAGGGCGCTAAGAGCGCACGCGGAGCGGCCGCGGAGCGGCGTCCCAGTCAGTTTCGCGCTGGCTGTCGCGGAAGCAGACGTGCGCTCGGTTGCTCCACAGTCCCTGCGCTCGCTCAGTTTCTGCCTGGCCGATGAGCAGTCGCAGGGGAAAAAGGTGGGTGATTTACTGATGATTGTGCGTTGTTTTACCGTGCTTGTGTTAAGCCTTTCCTCGCTGTACGCGCATCTTTAGACTTGTTTAATGGTGTCCCGTACCAAGCCTGTTGACGCACGTTTCCTGTCGTGTGGCTAGTGGTTCCCGCCTTGTGTTAGCAGCATAGATTTGTGACGCTGTGGTTAGGCCTAGTCAGTTGCCTTTTCCCCGATGTGTACTGTTTTCTCCGTGCTGCTTAGCAGTAGCGCTTGACCTTTTCTCTCGCATGCCTGGACTTGTTCAGCAGTGTTGCCATTTTTACCTGCTGCTAGTGTCTTGTTCTGTCTTTCTCGCATAGAGCTACGATGATGGCGCCATCTGGTTTGATGCGTTGCAACTAAGCGGCCACCTGTCGTCGATCTCTGCAACTGCTGGGTGCCAACTACCAACATCGCGGGCACTGGTCACTCGGGTGTTGCGGAGTGGTTTCTTTGTCGCGGCATCGTCGATTTTCGAATAAATTGTTTCTCTCCACTCTATTTCTATATATCTATTTTATTTTCTACCTATTTTTTATTTTTTATACACTGTCATACTGCACAACGCTCAGCTGGTCTGGACCCGAGTTAGACGCTCCCCAATTACTGTGGTGGCTCCCTGGAGGGTGCTGATTAATGTGGGGGGCCCAATGAGCTATAATTGCTAATTACATCGTGTTCAGGCCACTAATTAAGGCGTGACAGGCATCACTGCACCCGCCTCCAGGTCGATTACCAACCTATCCACTCGGAAGACGCGACACTTAAGCTGTCGTCATCTACACTGTTTACCTACTCAACAAGAGGACCAAAGGAATCCCCCACGGGGGCGGTATCACAGTTGCCGCACTCCGCACCACGAACGGATGCACGAAGTATAAAATGAAAAAAAAAATAGCCGGAGCTCTTTAGCTGCACATACAGGGTATCCCACCGAAAAAGAGCCAGGGGCTATAGAAAAAACGGAGTGCTCTACGCAAATGGAACCAACTGTACGTGCTTGGCAGTTGTGTGGTCTATCCAAAAATATATTTTTCATCGCCCCTTGTCAATTAATTAGCGGTAATTAATTTTCTAACTTTTTAATTATCGGTTTTAGCTCTCAGATGTCAATGAGGAAGTTGTAGTACATGTCGAAAAAGACGCAACTGAAGTGGTTCGAGGTTGCTATGGCTTGTGGTTTTGTCTTTTCCCGGGTTTAAAAAATTGGTTTCAGAAGCCAGCGCGCACCACAGAGCGCTCCCAATAATTCGGCGCCCGCGCGCGACGATTGCAGTGCACTCTGATAGGTGTGCCGTGAAACAGGTGAAATATCTTCCTCTTGGGTGACGTGGCCCAAGGATGGTCTCCAAGCGCTAATCTGAAGGTCAATGTACGCCGGAGGGCGCTGGAATCGTCGCCCTCGGGTGCCGGATTGTGGGCAGCGATCTGCGGTCCGCCCGGCATCTGAAACCAACTTTTAAACCCGGTAAAAAACAAAACGACAAGTCATAGTGACCTCGAACCACTTCACATCTGAGAGCTAAAACCGATAATCAAAAAGTTATAAATTTAATTACCGCTAATTAATTGACAAGGGGCGATGAAAAAAATATTTTTGGATAGACCACACAACTGCCAAGCACGTACAGTTGGTTCCATTTGTGTAGAGCACTCCGTTTTTTCTTTAGCCCCTGGCCCTTTTTCGGTGGGACACCCTGTATAGCATGTGTTTGTAACTCAAACGTTGCCATGCCAGTACTGGACAGCTGTTTCGGCCTTGTTGGGCCTCATCAACAGTACGCAGGCAGGCAACGTTTGAGTGGATGGCGTCAGAAGGTCACGTAACACGTGATTCCTCTCGTCAGGGTCTTCAATTAACATGAAGAATCAAGCAATTTTGCAGCACAATACATCTATACGTAGAGTGAATGTGAGTGTTGAGTGAAGAGTGAGTGTTGTCGCGACTGTGCAATGGGGATTTGTAGTGTCGCAGATAGCGTCGCTTGCAAATCGTCGCTGCTTAATTAGGACCTTTGTAACCCTGGCCAATCACTTCTGCCAGCAGCCATTTCTTCAGTTCCGAGTCTTCCCAGCATGTCTCTTCCCATGCAAATGTCGTCGATAGAAGTGGGCACAATATCCGTTCTTTTGATCCGTCACCAGCGATATCTGTTTCAATCCATATCTATCGAATTTCTCCAAAATGGTGGTAGTCCTCCTCCTACAGGACAATGCACGCAGCACATCGCGCATGTCACGACACGCACCTTACAGGAACTTGACTGGGAGTTGCTGCCACATCCCCCTTACAGTCCAGACCTCGTCCCCAGCGATTTCCATCTCTTCAGGCCACTGAAGGCGTTCTCTGGGGGCCGTTTGCAAATCTTCGATAAATTCCTTTTTGTTGGCACGTGTGCAAATATAGTTCTTGCTTGGGAAGACCCGGCTATTCAGAATAGTGTCGTGCATCACAAATCAGATCAGAGTGTACATTCGCCTTCGAAAGTAAAATTCGGTAAAACACTCACCACAAAGCACAAGCGGCGATGGGAGGCTGGCAATAAGCGTGTCCAATTCAGCAATGTCGTAGGGAACACCAGGAGGCAAACAAAGGGAGACAACCGTGAGATCAAGGGAGCCCAGACGAACGGAGCAGGCCACATAGTCACCAGTCCCCTGCTGGGGCTTTGTAGACTGCCACCGCAAGAGACAAAACACAAGTGACGTGGCTGCAGACTTTATCAAAGCAACATATTTCTGGGGTGCGATTACTGCCAATACAAGCCCATGACAATGATTCAGACAGTGTTCCCCTTCATTGTATGAGCGGCGCTTCGTTTTGTTTTTCATTTTGTTACGTTGTGCACGTGCATCGATGTTTATTGACATTACTACACGTGTTTCGCTCACAAGGACACTGGGCAATGTGTACAATATCTTTCGCCATCATGCTACAGCGGCCGCAGACACCACGTTCGCTACGTTTATAAAAAGAGAAGGAGGGCCTAATAAGTGTACGTGCAATACACTACTCTTCAGTGCTAGAGCGCGAGCAAGAGCTACACTTCATTCCTGTCACGCAGTTTATAAAAACGTAAGGAGGCCCTACTAAAGTGTACGTGCCATACACCGTTACCATAGGTCGTGGGAGGACGTGATAAAAAGCTGCTTCGAAAAAGAAGAGCTGCGAAATGATTCTATTATCACAGCATTTCAATACATCCTAGACATGGTCGTATTCGGAGATATGGTGCAAATTATGGAATTCAAGGTTGCTGGCAAGTCCATGAGAACTGTCTTCTGGGACACCTGTGCCCAAATTTTCTATTGTATTTAACGACATAAAAGTATCGGTCAGCCTTGAATGACCATTGTACATTGCGATTTCTGTCGCTCATATAAACCACGAACCACGCAACGGATTATCGCAATTCGTCTGGAGGCCATCTGGGTGGTCGACGTCCAGGTTGTTGGCTACGGGAGGTCTCTCAACCCTCTGCACCGTGAGAAGGCTGTGACCTACGATGCGCCCGAAGTCGCCGACCTCCTTAGCGCCTCCGTGGATCCTTCAACTCCGGTTCTCTTCACCTCAGCGACTATGCGCCCCGGCGCAGTAGGCGGGGCCGGCCCCGTGGCAGTCTCCGGCCGTCAGGGCGGGTGCGTCTCCGGTATTCGAATTTTCCCGTCCGCACCGATCGACACAGGCGGCCAATTTTTTTACCCTGGGCTCCCGAACAACTGCTCTATCGATGCGACGCACCCAGAATACGAATATTCAAAATGAGCCGGAAATCGAAAAATCAATCTGAAAACGTCTTATTTCGTGAAAACAGTACTAAATAGCGTTTTAAGAGCGATTGGCGACGTTTAGAATACGAATATTTAAAATCAGGCAAAAATAAAAAAATCAGGTTCTATGCCTCCGAAGGATAATGCTACTAACGTTGAACTCCTTGCCCCAGCAAAAAGGTATTACAGCTAAGCCTCAGTATAACGAAGCCAACAAAAATTCGCTATTTACTTCGTTAAACTGAAATTTCGTTACCACGGAGATCGCCACCGGAGAGGCCAGTTGAGCGTTGTGCACTATGAGAGTCCAGTCATTCCTACTAAATGTTTGGTCAACCGCCATTTCAGGTGTTTTTCAGGCTTAGAGCAATAGTGCACATATGCCTACACTCATCATTAATGGGGGGGCCCGGGTGACGTTGGGCACAGGTCTTTGTTTTCATTCCTGTAAATAGAAACTCAAGGAAGAAACTTTAGTGACCGTCATACACTCTACAGAAACATGTCATTCATACACGCAATCACGCAATGGGCAGAGCCACATTTTTTCATGCATACTTCATTCATTCTCTCATTCGTTCCTGGCTATTGGTTTTGTTACCGCCCTAGAAAAAAAAGTAGAATGAACTAAACAGAAAAAAAATTCTCATTCGCTGGCTGTTTGTGTGCTTTATGCCGCGACAGTCGCCCCTCATTCACTGGCTTAATAAAAGAAGCACACATTTACTGGCTTTTGGTATTTACTCCGCGACAGGGTCGACTCTTCCATGCTGCTACAGGGGCTTAAAAACCATTGCCTCGTACGCATTCACGGTGACTTTTCAGCCACCTTGCTCATGTGCTGGCTTGCGTGCTTTACGCCGCGGTAGGGGCCACTCTTACCTACATCCGCGCACCATTCATACTGAAGTGATTTACGACGTTTGGTTCACCAGTTTTTCTGTTGTTTGACCTGCTTTTATATTGTTTTCTTTTTCCTTTTTAAAAGAGTTTCTTTGATCGTTACTCACTGCATAATTTCAACAGTGTGTGATGATTATGGTGTAATGGGTAGTGATTTCATGAGGGGTGATTGATGACGTGTGAGGGTGATGAGGTAAAAGTAAGTATAGGTGAGAGGATTAAAAATATAGGAGTTTAGTGAAGCTAAATATGCAACGATGCTTGGTGACTGCTCCATGAGCAGACTGATGGCGTGACGATGATAGGTGAAAGCATGACGGATGGCGGTGAGTGATTATGTCCGCGATATAAAGGATGAGAAGTCGTTGCCGAAAGGACGCCAAAATGACCAACAAGAAAGGGCCGGCGAACGGAAGTAGAAGTAAATACAAGAAAAAGAAAGGGAAATGAGGAAAACACGCTGCCCAAAAGATGTCAAAATAACCATAAAGAAAACGGGGGGCGTAACGTGTGGCGGCCCCTGTGGGTTGCCAGAAGGACTAAAAATAATGTGGCAGGGTACGTAAACATTCGTAAAAGGAGGTGATATATTGGTAACTCGACGCTACATGTCATCAACCGTGTTTGGTAGGATATTTCCACCAAGAGCAATATAATTTGCCTCTTTTTACAGGCGTTGCCTGGTACGTCATCGAGATAGCGTATCATTCCGTAGTTCAAGTTTCCGATGCTTAGTATGTTTTAACTTTTTCTTTTATAGGTCTCATGAAAGAGCACGTTGAGAAGAAGTGCTGGAGAGACTCCCTTCCTCCATAAAGGTTACATCCGTTCACGGTATGTTTCACGTTACGATGGAAGTTCAGTCGTGGCAAGATACCGTGAGCAAAGCGCCATGCAAACGTTTTCCTATTTCCATCCAGAAATTCGGCGTTTATGTTAAGCCACTTAGGTTCTTCCAAATATCGGTTCTCTAACCTGGAAGTCCTTTTTAGCTTCGAGAATCTTTAATATTTCCCTTGACGTCAGATTTCTAACGTCTTCTCCGGGTTTGCTTTTCTTCAGCTGCTTCAGAAGCAGCACAATGTACTGAAAGTCGAGTGCAATAGGGGTGGACTGTATGTGTCTTATCAATGTTCTTTAGTTTCACGAGTGTGTTCAAGGCCTTCCACCTACCCGTCCACCCCTATTGCACTCGACTTTCAGTACATTGTGCTGCCTGGGATTGTATCCTTTATCAGGTCACAGTAGAATTGCCTTACATGCGCTGTTTGCGGCTTCGTGTTATCTACTTTTCCTTCTATTGTGATTAATCCGGCGCCAAAGAAATATCTCGAAAAATCTCTTATCATAGGGCTGTCGCATTCGATAGCCTTGACAGTCCATTTAACATGTTTGGTTTGCGTTAGGAGTTCGAGTTCACCTATGTTGTAACCTCCGTTCGCTTTACTGTGTTTCATCCAGCCCCTGGCTACTGGTTCGACGCCGCTTTCCCAAATGTATGGGAAGATCAGTTTATCGATTCTTTTGATATCATCTTTATCTGGTTTCAACACATTGGTAACACACTGTAGCTTTGATAAGAGATGCACTCGAGCCATCTGTATTCCTGCAAACAGTGAACATTTTATCTTCTCTAGCTGGTCGATTGCTGTTTTCATCTTATTTTCGTGCTCCAGTTTTGTTTGGAAGGGCCTTCGCTATTGAAAGTTATTCCCAACACTTTGACCTCCTTTTTTACCGGCAACCCGTATATGCTATTTTTGTTGACACGCCTCGAACCAAACAGAAGAATTTCGCTATTATCTTTGTTTATTCGTGCACCACTTATCTGTTGATATATTTCGCAGGCGTGCAAGGTTTCTGCGACACGATCAACATTGTCAACAAGCACCGTTACGTCACCGGCAAGTGACAGCACTGGTGTTATCATACCTCCTGAAGGTAAGTGTATCCCAGTGTATCTTTTTATTTGTTGTATAAAGGGTTCCATAGAGATGATGAATAATGTTGCTGAAAAAGGGCAACCCTGCCTCACTCCTCGTTTTATTCCGAACGGTTTCGTACTAAACCCGTGAATTGTACTATGCCTTCACAGCTTTCATACAAGGTGCGCACCTTTCCAACTATAGGTGATCATCAAAGTTCGCTTCTTTTAAGCATTGAAACAAGTGATCAACCTTGTCGAACGCCTTCTCGCTATCAATGGTGACTGGTGCGCCTGAGTTGTTTGACTTGTTTACCCAGTGCATAATATCCGTTAACGTCATTAAGTTTCACTGCGCAGAGCGGAATTGTATATTCGCGCCCTGCGTGTCGCTAACTACGTCTACTAAGGAGTCTTGTATCCTATTTGCTAAGGCTTTTGTTATTATTTTATGTTTTTATCTATGTTCAGTAGGGCTTCAAGCTCTGATATCTGTTTTCTTTTCAGTGTTCTTACATATTAGCGTAATGCGGCTTCTTTTGAAAGAGTTCGGTAAGTGCTTTTTGTCAAACGCTTCATTTATCATTTTTGTGAAAGGTTTCGACATTAAGTTCCAAAATCGTTTATAGAAAATTGGGGTCAACCCGTCTTCGCCGGGTGTCTTTTTTTCGTTTTAGTGCATTAGTGCATTTTTTAATTCCTCTTCAGAAAAACGACCCTCATCTGTACTCCTTGCCTTCCCCGCAAAGGTAATATGTTCGTCGATTAATAGTGTACTTTCCTTTCCGTAAAGTGATGCATAGACCTCTTCCACATAGTTTTCTATCCTCTCCTGGGTTTGATACTCGTCTCCGTTACGGTGGCCAGTAAGGCTAAGTATTTCTTCCTTATATTCACCTAAGCTTTTATTCACTAGCCATTTACTGGCCCAGTTCTCGAGTTCCCATTTTTCTGCTTTCAGCCGTAGTCTTACGCTGTCCCATCTCTTTTTTATCAGGTCTGTATGTTTTAATTTTAATCGTTGTATTGCTTCCTCAAATCCCGAACCAGTGTTCTGACCATTATCAAGAACGTTATCGCTAATCTATATTTTATCTAGTCATGCCTGGTAGCTTGTCAGGTCATTTGGGTCTGCCTGGGTGAATCGTATGCCAGCCGTCAATGAGATTACATATATTTTTAAATTCCACTAGCCTTCTTGCCCCGTAAGTTACCTGTCTATCTCTTGCTGGGTTTCTGTCCGCTATTTCGTTCTCCACGCAATTAAAATCGCCTAATACGATTAACTTCCGGGTATCGTTAACGTAGTCATCTAGGTTTTTAAAGAAGTCCGTTTGTTCATGGCTTCTCACTGGGGTGTAAACATTCACAGTCTTAACGCCCGTTTTAAGCTTTACTGATATGATTCTCCCACTATGGTCTCTTTCCATTCCTATCATCAGCTGCCTAGTACTTCCAAACAGTAATATGGCTGTCCCGCCTTGTTTGCCATTCGAGAAACTCCATGCGCTCTTCACATTAAAAGTCTCGTCAAAATTTTTTATATATTCTGCGCTATTTACATACGACTCTTGAAGCGCCAAGATGTCAATTTTATTTTCTTTCGCAATCTCTATCATCTCGTTTTGTTTTTCTTTTGGGCGAAAAACCCCTAACGTTCCATGTGACTATTTGTGAACAGCCGCCGTTCATCATCATGAAAAAAAGTAAGCGAATTCTAATCATAAAAATGACTGGCATGTTAAAGGATAGAAGTTTTTGTTTCGTTTTTCCTACAAAGTGATCGCCGTCATTATCTGCTACCAGCATGTCGGCTGATGTGTCCCACGCCAGACTTTGATAACTATCGTCATTTGAGTCTCTCGAGTTTGCCAACCGCAACACAACCTTGGAATTTTTGTTCATGCAACACATCTAACCAAACGAAAATAAGAGTCCACGATAGCCAAACCCTGAGACGAACACATGACACACACATAATGTCTCAAACACAGCTGAAGGGTTTATTCCCACAAAAGGTACTCAACCCACAGAGTCACAAAGTGTGTCACAACAGTAAAGTGACCAGCTTCCTCAAGACCAGAAAAAAGGTGACTGAGGGATCTCTGACACAGTTTCCAAAACCCAGCATGGAGAGCATTTCCTTAAGAATCCTCTTCTGTCGGTTACCCTCTTTGGTCATCACAACAGTATCCTTCCACAACGGACAGCTACCCTTGCACATTTCCAAATATTTCACAATTTTCGAACACTTATCATTATTTTTTACTTTCAATGAATGCTCTCATATAGCTGGCCATTCAAACATCGCTTTGGCAGTCCAGTGCAACAAAAACTGCATCCAAGGGTAATCTGATATGCAAGTTTGATTGGCGAAAACCTGTGTCAGCAATCCCTCAGTGACCTTCCCTGTGGCCTTTGGGAAGCTGGTCACTTTCCCGTTGTGCTTCGCTTTCTATTTCTATGGTTTGACTATGTTGTGCTAGAATAAACCCTTCAGCTGTGTTTGATATGTTGTTTGTGTATGTCCCTTCTTGTCCCTCGTCTTGGTGTTTCGCTATTATGGATACTTATTACCAGCTCACTTGCTACTTAACCATCCTTTCACTGCACATAAGAGGATTGAAAAAAGTAGGTGTTCCTCTATCTTTTAGTAGTTTTTGTCAATGTTCAAGATAAATCATAGTCCAGGGTACAAACGTTCATGACAACAGAGTTTTGCACAATTTGTGAAATGTGTATTACATCACACATTACATTATATCATAATCATACATTACATCATGTTTTTGATGCAGTTCATATCCAAATCCGTACGAAATTCTTGCATTGCAGTGTGCTTCTATCATAGGAAATTTATGCCAACACATATTCAGCATTGACATCAGTTTGTTTGTGTTTCCATGAGCGCATTGCCATTATCTTTGCCGGTAGAGTTTGGCCACTACATTTGGCCACTGTTCTCGGTGATTGGGGAATAAGACTGGTATGCTACTTGGCAGTACTTTGACATATATCTGTGCATCTTGTAGCCTAATACATGTGTTAAGTCATCATTTTGTCGTTCTTATTTGTACACTGCAAAATGCTAGCACCTTGTTTCATCTACATTGGTGTTATGCCCTTTTTGTGTTTGTACATTGTGTTGTGTTTGCAGTCAGTTTTTCATACATGCGGTACAGCTTATGACCTCAAGTCCTGTATCATATCATTCGTGAGTGTACATCCCCACCCTCATACACATTATGTCCACCGTTCATCTCTTTCATCTTTATGTATTTTTTTTTCATTTATTCGCTGAGTATTTACTTCCGGAATGCAAACCCACATTCCGTTTTGCTGACTTCTCCCCCTTTATTTCTTTTTTTTTCTTCTCTAATAAGTATATCCTTCCCCAGAATTGTTGGCGATTAAGCGCTTTCTTGTTTCTTCGTCAACATGAGTCACTTCATTACGTCGAAACATTCAAATCGTTTGATATGTGAGAGTTATCGATCATGCTTCTTTTCATGTGCCAGTGTGACACAACTATATAATTTGTGGGTTTCCCGACAAACGTGTACACTGAATTTACTCCTTGTTTGTTATTGCCGCTGTATTTGTATTGTCAGCTCCTAATCATATGTACAATAAATATTCCGAAGCAGCAAATATCCATTTTGAACTCGTTCAGTATGACTTAACCATCACGGAGTCAAATCCGAGATAGTGCTGTGTGTAACCATTTCAGGGTTCTTTGAGTTCAGGCTGCACATGGCTACAAGGTAAAACACGGGTTAAGTTGTGAACCACTAAATTGTTTAATGTTCACTAAGGTTCAAACGTGAACCTTTTAAAGGGTCCTACAATGGGTTCCAGTTAGCACCCCCAATAGGTGCCCCCTACGGACAAGCCGCCAAAACCCTCAAAGGGTTCAGGTTGCCTCCTTTTTTTCTTGGAGTGCAGAAGGACAGACACAGTAACGTAGCTCACAAAACTTGACCCGCTTCATTTATAACGGTTGCTTTGCAAACGAACAAGAAACACAAACGCGGAACAGGTTTCGAAGTGACAAAGTCCGTATAAATTGATACGTCACTGATACGTCATTGATAAGTCACGGCGATTGGATTTGGATTGATCCCTAGAGAAATGCTTAGCTCTAATGCGCCCCTACAATGTCAACTTACAAGTCGTCTTCGACCTGAAAAGAGACGTATCGGACGTGTAACCTCTATGATGTGTAACACCCCACCCCCCCTCCCACTGCGCTGTGATTTACTCCGGGGCGGAACATGTCCGTCACTTTGACTCCTTGTATTACCATCATCAAGATATCTTTTTCTTCCTCGTTACTTTATTCAGTGAACCTCAGCTACGAGTGAGCTACCTTGGTGTTTCCACGTCTGTGTCCTTGTGTGTTGCTGGTCTTCGAACTCATGAAGTCGAGACTATAGCTTGATGTCACTAATTGAGAATCACACCAGTCATAGGACGCACGCGCTGCAAACAGTCCTTTACGAGGCTAATGGCGGCGAGCCCCACGCATTCCATGTTGCCGAGATTAAGTAGCATATTGTTATGTCAAACTCAGCGTTTCATCTTGTTTTCTCCAAATGACTTTCACTCAAATAATGGATATGGAAAGTGTTTATCTTGGTCGAAAGTGTCTGTACTACCGGGGCACGACTGCTTTGTTAGCTATCACTGCCTCTTGTTTCTGCGCACGAATTGCGCATTTCTCAACCGATCTTACTCCCAGTCACAAGCAGCAAGTCTGGAGGAGTGCTTTACACGTTCCCTTCCCTTTCTTTACTTCTTTGTGCTTTGGCTGGCTAGAGACGTGTCGCATAGTAGCAAACAACTCTTTCCCCCCAGCCGGTTGAGACTGCCTTGCCATAACCTACTTGGTCGTGGCATCAACGCTCACGAACAGTCTTGAAACTTTCATTAATTCCTTCTCCGCTTGATATCGCATCTTTATTCCAGGAGAAGTCGATGACGTACAGCAAATACTACGCTACGTTTCCACAACTAAGAGTAAAATGTTTCCAACATCATTGATTTAAATATTTATAATCCTGTTCGTTGTGCGGCTGGCCCTGGATGTCCAGATGAGATGTCGCTCCCTCTAATGCTGCACAATGTGATGACTTAGGCCTTGTACGCAAACACTCGCCTTGCCTTCTGTGGCCTAAGCTGATCTACCTTACCTTGCCTAAGCGAACCTAACGATGCAGTTATATACAACAGAGAAGTGATATTGCGTGGTGCTAACTCTGCGGCATCCCACTACTCCATTTATTATGCTTAATGCGCTCATGTTATATGTGTTCTGTCATTCGCAATAATATTAAGGAAGTAATCCCTTGTCACACACGCTTCGTAACTTTGTGAGATGCCTTTTCCTTCTTCATTCTTTTCTCCAAGTACCGGAAATCCACTTGGTGTTCTACTCTTCTCCAGCTTGCACTGGAAGTCATAACACCCTTTGTACTTTCACGACACACTTGAGCACGTCCCTGGGAATGGGTCGATTATTACGGCACTTTCGTTCTTTCTGGCTTTGTTCCTAAGACTAGCTGTCCTGAAAGTTGCCAGACCAAAAATCATGACTACTGCACACTTAGCTAGCCATATTCCAAAGCATTCAAAGAACCTGCGTTTAGAAAAAGGCTTTGAAAACGCTGATAGAGAGAGCCGTAGGAGACCGTACAACAATGAGCCTTGTTCTCAATTGTGTCCCACTTTACACTGTATCACATGTAGCACAATTCCAACATTTATCACGCATAAGTGGGGATGTAGTATAAATATGTTAAGGAGTCGTATCATTCAATCACACGTCTCAGTCACAATTATGACGCAATACACTGAACACTGAGTCTGTTATCGAGTCACTTGGCTGCACCAAAGCAACATAGAGGACACCTTAATGTAGCAATTGTAGCCCACGTCACGTCGCCTCAAGGATATTTTGCACAAGCCTGGTCTTCGTTGTAGTAAGTGTCTGGTTGATGCCAGTTGCTACGGGACAGTGCTTTTATCTCGCTGTATTTCTTTCCACATGTCCCATCAAAGCACATCTATGGGAATAAAAGAAAAAAACACATCATATGCATAGCTTAGAACTGCTCTGTCCGGGTCTAGATCAAGATCCAAAACAGGATCAGTGGCGATTACTCTGCAACCGCTGGACATATTTTCGTGTTAGCTGAGACGTGGGAGTGAAATCATTGATACGCGCATGTGGATTGTGTTTTTTTTTCCTTTGTGGCGCAAATAAATTTCAGTATTACAAACATAGAACTGGGCATGAAGAAGTATGAGGTGGCCGCAACATCTCACAGTAACAAGGTGAGCGTATGCAGAGCAGTCTCTGAACACAATATGCAATTGCACCGTATATGTACTCTGAAGGTGGAACATGGTTTACGTCTTTGTTTCATACCACGTTACGATAATGGTGACTTTCTTCAAGACAGACTTAGGGGGATATAACGTACAAGCGCTGGGATTTGGGCTAGGTGGTGCATGTACTTGCTACAAATGCAGCCTAAGGCAAGAAACAAGAAGAATACATGGGTGCAACACACATAGCAGTCACTCTCAACTAATATATTTCATTTTCATCATGACTTCCACTTCCATTTGTTAACAAGTGGGAGCATCTGCGTATACGCATAAAGGAGATTCCGCTGGTGAGCAAAAGGGAGTAGAAAACCACATGATGTGTACGGCGTAGTTCGTTTTTCTGTTGCACGTAGCACATACAATAGCACATAACTTTGCCGCATGGCTTTAACAACGACAGAAAACACGCAGTGACTCCATGATTGTGCAATATTTGCCCACCTAACAGCACAGCAGCGCCGCCGCATCGCTATGGAGTCACACAGTGAAGTGAGTCTACATATGCACATAGTCCTAGGAAATGATGGAAATTGATGGTCTGAGGCACGGTCAGAGAAGAAACTAACATACACAGCCTCGAGTGCCTAAGAACAATGAACGAAGAAGAAGGAAGCAACTGAAAAGGTTATCCAGCTGTAGGACTCGAGCCCATATCTTCTGGATTACCTGTCCAGAGCTCTATCAATTGAGCTAAGTGAACACGCCACCCCGTGACTTTGCAGGTTGCGTCATCTGAAGCGGTAAACCACATCCAATGAGTTACTCATTCCACTTTAACTCTTACATGGTTTCTCACTCATACACACATTCATACGACTCCTCCTTCATTCATTGTTCTTAGGCACTTGCGTCTTTGAGTGTTTGTCCTTTCTTCTATATTCTTAACCCTGAACATCAAGAGCTTGCGTTGTCCCGTCGTATGAATATGCGTGTGAATGAGAAAACATGTAAGGGTTAAAGTGGGATGAGTTACTGAGTGGATGTGGTTTACCCCTTCAGGTGACGCATCCTTGCAAGACTTCGGGGAGGCCTGTTAGCTTAGCTTGGTAGAGGTCTGGACCGGTAATCCAGAAGATGTTGGTTCGAGTCCTACAGCTGGGATCCTATTCCAGTCAAGGGCAATCGACCTCGATTACTTCGCGTCACGCTGAACGTCACGTTTAGGGCACCGCCTCGCGCTCCGCCCACGTTGCTAGGGGTGACTACGTAAACTTCCGCGTTTCTTCACCGCTACCACTGGTACTGGCCGATACATGCCCCAGTGGCCAAAGCTATGCTGCCGGTGCGCTGCTTCTGTGGTTCTGCCTTTCGTCTCCTGATATTTGTTGATATGTTAACTTTCTGTCTGGAAGTAACTTTACAAACCAACAAGAACAATATAATGTGTCCTTGAATCGGCTACAGGAAGCAGTCTGTGGCAGGAGCCGGTGGCTCGACAAATAGGAATGGTTTGGGATTGTTTTTCGTTTCTTCTCAATATCCAAGGCATCAGCCGCATGAGCTCATTAACATTGGAAACGTCATTTTGACGTCGGTTGTCACGTGTTAGATAACTTTGCGCGGTTAAAACTAATTGAACGCGTAAAGCATGATTAATCCTGACACATCGAAGTAATGGACAAGATGGTAGCAGGGTTCACAACGACGAAGAAATTTGGTGATTCCTGTTTGTTTTCAGGTTTTGCAGGCGTATATCTGCATAATGTGATCACAATCACATATAAACGTGCAGATCGAACAATAACTTTTTTTAGTTAAATTGATGATATTGATGGGTATTTCACAGTCGAGAACACAAGCGCCACCTAGTAAATGTTTAGTATAATCAGTTGCGTGCCATTTTATCAACAATCTCATGTTCTTGCAGAACTATCACAGAATCCTTGCAAAAGCACATCGCAGACGCGTGTGAATTCCAAGGTTCTGCATGATATGTTTAAACACTCTAAGAAAAAAAGTATTGTTACTGCTTTTGGGGACTAAATGCATTGCCACAAGAAATAGTCCCTTTCAGGAGTAAATGCACGGGAGTAAATGAATGTCACAGGGTCGAGACTGCATTTCACGCGCTCTTGTAAGAGTCCCAGGTACGTAATTCGTGTGCCTGTATGAAAATACTTTGAAGCAAACCGTCAACCGTTATATATCGGGTTGTATAAAATCTTGTGCCACACCTAGAGCACACTTTGCGAAGAAAGATGCGCTGTTTCTTAGTCTGTGTGGCTGGAAAATTGCTACGTTGGCTGAGTTTATAGCCTTATGCCATCAAATTGACTAAGGGCACATATTTACGTAGACTGTTGCATTAAGGAGACCATTCGCGAAGTTCAGTGTCAATTTGCAGTCCTGGGGAGTAAATGCTGGGACTAAATGTCGAGTTAGGGAACTAAAATCGGGAGTAATCGCAGTCGTAGGGGTGTAGAAGCTGCAATCACTCCCCGTTTTACTTTTTTTTTTCTTAGAGTTCAGATGCTGTCACTGGAGTGCTGTAGAAGATATAGAGCCCGTTCTTCTTTCTTGCCCACGCTACCAGCCTTAACGAACCAAACTCTTCGGGTCTCTTAAGAACCAGGACTCTCGGCAACTCTCTCTCTCTCTCTCAAAATGGTCCCTGGCCAAGTCCACCAAACGCTGTGCCCTCGAAGCCCTTTTCACATTTTTGGAAACCACAGGACTTGGAACCTTATTCCGAAGGGGCTTGTCATGCCATTCCCCACATCATGCATCATCGCCAGGAATGGAGGGGGGGGGGAGTATCGCCTCTGGGGGTGAAACTTCCGACTCATCATCTCACAATAAAATTATTATATAACAAATCTGTTTACAAACGTCTTGCATCGCCCAATGTGTGATTACGATCTGAATTATCTACAGAAAGGTGAAGAACTAAAAAGTATATGTTGGGTAAGGTAGCTTAGCAACTTCAAGTTCAATTTCATTACGTAATTTTGTTAGTAACTTAGTTACATTTCTTGCACTATAACTTATCTGGCACCGAGTTCCCTTTGCCGAGTAGCTTCACCTTTTCTGTTCCATATAGCCTGTGTTGAGTAAATATTGTCAAGTATTTATTACATATGCAGGGCAGATCACAGTATACTTTCTATATAACAGCCATTCTTAATCACTGATGATAAGCTGATGCTATAAGGCACCTCTTTAGCTGATGTCTATGATGCAATAACGTGTTTTATAAAATGGCATATTGTTTTCACTGTTAAAAATCGCGCATATTAACACTCGCATGGGGAAATGAAGCACCTGCAAGTATGCATTGCCTGCATCTGGAGATAGCGTTGACAGAAGATACGGACTGCAGATAACGGACCAATGCAAACGATATGGCGGTCCACCGTCGGGAGCAGACCCTGGGCCGACGTTGGGCCGTCGCCCTATGCTGCCTGGAGATTAGTATAAGTTTTCTGTTGGCATTCTCTCTCTCCATTTTATTATCGGGCGACATTTATTTCCAGCAGATTTTTTTTTTTCGCATCGGGGATTTCAGTCACATTAATTCGAGGCACACCGCGTTCAATGAGGTTAGCTTCTATAGTTTCGCTTCCCAGCCGCGACGGGCGTCTGTGCGAAACATCGGGGTTGTCAAGAAGAGGGGAACGATCCAGGGAGACGCTGATGTGTGTTGCAGAGGAAAACGAGTATGTTTCTAGAGAGAACGAATTTTGCATCTTGCGGCTTACGGGGGACTCATTCTAGAAAGCTTATAGGGGCAACGAAAAATCACCTTAACGAGGAAGGAGGCCGCAACTTTTTCAAGTCATGTCAGTAAGGAATGCTGATAACATCCCTCAATGGGACAGATGTTTTTCTTTTGAGAGGAAAACGCGCCTTGCAACGGAATGAATATTTGGAAGCGAAAAACCGGCTGAAATAACGATGTCTATTTGGAATGTGAGGATGCTGCGGCACGAGTGGTAACAGGACCGACTTCATAGGGGGGTTTTTCAACTAAATTTTCGACAATATCGGAGTGTTCGCTGCTGAAGGGAAGAATCAGGTTTTTGCTTCATTACTGGTGGGACCAGCGAATGCCGCTATAAGAATTCTGTGCAGAAGAAGTACAAATAAGACGAAGTTGACATTTATCCGACTTTTTTTTTCCTAAAGGAGCATGAAAAGCGCTTCAGCCACGACCATTTCTTCAAACCAAGCCGTTAACCTGACTGCTCAAACACACCACGCGATGTGATTCACTCGACAAATGCATACTTATCACGGAATTCGATTTTGAAAATCGCGGACGCGCGAAACGGTGACAATGCCCGCAACTAGCGGTTATAATCGTTTTGACGGAACGCGCGCGTCTATGTTCGGAAACGTTTATTAAAAAAAAAACAAAATGCGTACAAAGAATTTTCTTGTGTTAGTTGTCCCGTAAAGTGATGCCCTTTCGTAATACTTTTTCTTTTTTTCCTCTTCTATGTTTTCATGTGTATAGGATTCTGTTCCTGGTGTGACAGGCGCGTATGACAGTGCTCGCTCTCACGCTCCAATTGAACTTGACATACGTAAATAAAAGAAATCTTGAATCTTAAA
Source organism: Ornithodoros turicata (assembly GCF_037126465.1). NCBI lineage: Eukaryota > Metazoa > Arthropoda > Arachnida > Ixodida > Argasidae > Ornithodoros > Ornithodoros turicata. The sequence goes on from NC_088201.1 coordinate 170,845,830, forward strand.
TTCGACAGAAACAGAAAATCATCTGTTGGATGGCTTTCTGTGCTCCTTTAAAATGTAACTCTAAAGTAACCAGGTTAGTTTTGTGTTAGAACTTAACAAAAACGAGGCTAAAAACGTAAAGCAAATAAGTTACCTTATGCGGAAACTGTAGCTGTAGTAATTCCATTTCAAAACTAGCAGGCGTAACTAACTCGGTTAATATTTTTGTGAATGAACAGAAATTGTAACGCTTTTTTTGTTTCACTGCGTTATCCGTGACTCCATTATACGTGATACCACACTCGATTCGTGTGATTATTGACGGATGTTGAATCGGACACATGTAGTAGTGGGAAGGAGCAGTGGCCCTAACGCTTCCAGCACTGCAAAGATGTGTAACTCCCAGACACGTATGTCGGAACAGAACGATTTGTGTAGCTGCAATCAAGCCCTCGACATGTACAAACACATATTGTCAAACACATGTATCTCGCCTCACTTCACTTATCCTCGAATCCCATTTTCTCACTATAGAGATGCCACTGCGCATAGACTGTATATTGTGTTTATACAACGACCTACTAGATGATAACGACCATGTCATAGGCACCACTTCCCAGCGCCGCATTTGGAAGCTAGCGGTGGCGCTATCATTGGCCCGGTTATCGCTACCCGAGTTTCTGCAGGACTTTGTACTTCAGCTTACCTTAGTATTTTTGTACAAGCTGTGGATATCCCACGGCAGATGTTCCATTCCAAAGTTGGTTATCATCATCATCCTACGCGTTTCTAGAAGAGCTGTTGCTGTCGACTGCTACGGGAGTCGTACGTCCGCTTCTGTACGCTCACAATTCAAATTTTCATTGTCCAATCATGATGTAGATCTCGTGGTCCGATGAGTAGCGCCCCTAGCGGATCGTGCGGACGGGCTCCTCGTAGGGGTTTCAGACAATGACGTGGTAGTTCTAATCTAGTAGGCCGTAGCTTATATGTAAGTGGTGATTTGATGTGTATTACATACTACATCTGAATAGTGTCCACACACGTGTCTCTACTTTATACATGACTTTTGGAGAATTGTCTGCCGTGGAATGTAGTGGACATCCCGTATTTGGCAAATACTACAAGGAGGAATCATACGGCTCCAGAGCTTTTCCAGATGTGTCGCTGTGTAGTGCAATTTTGTTTGTGAACACAAGTCATCACGGGATCCTTGTCCAATATATAAGACATTCAAGACAAATCATTTCTACAAATATCCACATTGTTGTCGCCTTTAGAAGTGTGCAAATGTATTTCTCGCCTTCATGATAATTTTTTTGTTAGGAATATGTGTATCGAGATGAAAATGAATACCTAAAACATCTCTAAATTAGGGGTAACTGTGAAAACATTCAATACTCTTAAACATTCCGGCTTCATCATGTCTACGTGGTAGCTCACTTGATGGCCAAGTCTTGTCCCCTTCTAAAGGTTTCTTGTAAAAGTCGTCTCAATCTGGGCTACAATATGATACGGCTACTAGCCGTAGCTTTTCGTAACGTTAGCACAGCTAGGAGAACGCTACGGGACATTAAGTACAGATTTTGGGCTATTGGATGTCTATATTATCTCTACATTGAGGTACGAAGAAAATCCGAAAGATGCAGCCGATTAAAAAAAAAAAAATGTCTAGAGCGTTCTGGGTGGCTACAAGCAGAGTCAGGCAGGTTGATCCGCTCGACCTCTCAAATTTTTTTCGTTACAATACATATTGAAGGTTAGTACTTAGTAAATACGTTGGCGGAGGAATCGCTTCCTCACACATTTCAGGCCTCGTATTTTCGTAACCCTTAAGGTCATGGAGTTAATTTTGTTTCACGGTTATTGCCCATGTGCTGTTGTACTCTCTACTCTTATCTCTGAAGTTCGAGGTTTTGGAGGTCTCCAGGTAAAAAAATCGCAAAGTCGCCTCATTTGCAAAAAAATCGCACTTTGTCGGCGCGTAACTGCTTTTCTGGGAATACTAGAAGGTTACTATGTGTGACATCGTTCTGTTCGTCTTAAAACGCTCTTCTCTTTGAATTCATGTAAAAGAGATTGTTGGAGAAGGTTGGTGGCAAAGCAAAACCGCGCAGCCTCGGTCCTTTTTCATATTCAGGCTTTTCCATATTCGTCCACTTGTGACGTGGCTGATATTTGTCACACATGTTGCTCATGACAGGCACGCATACCGCAGTGAAAAAGATTTCACTTCAGAAACGGCCGAGGTTCCGCTGCGGACACTCAAAAGTAACTCCATCATACAAACATGTATGGCGGGATGTCGTAACCACGGCTGCGTTTTGTGGCGCCGTAAGTTGACGGAGGTCACACACAAGACACGAACTAAGAAGCTGCGCATTTCCTGAAGAGCGTTTGAGATCATGTGTCATAAAGCAGTGAAACATAATCCACTCTCCGACTAGAAACATAATCCACTCTCCCAGTAGTTATTGGGGAGGCGATCGACAGAACTGGAGAAAGCGCTACTTTCCGTCGTTCCTGTTGTCTTCATGCCGCTTCGTCTAGGCGCAACGAATTGGATTCCTGTTGTGTGTGGAGAACACAAAAACGTTCGACTCCTTTGTAAGGGCGTACAATGAGAGCTCATAGCGCAGAGCTCATACAGAGCTCATACAGAGCTCAGAGCTCATACAGAGCTCATAGCGCAGACCGGGTGTCCTGTGCGGATTACGGTGATAAGTACCGCAGTGGTAAGAACTAGGAAGCAAAAAGCTAGCTAGTAGCAAAGTGGGTTTTTACTGCAACGGGACACGGGAACAGTGGATGCGGTGGTGTCGGTGGCGTAGTTAAGCACAGTGCTACACTGCACAACCTGAGGTGTACGGCAAATAAGGTAATTAAAAATGCGAAGCTGCCTAATATTCAGATGCTTCATCTGCCGGCACAAGGCAGCGTACAGCCAACAAACGACAACAGGAACGCTTCCAGCATGTTCTTGGAACATAGTCCTCACATGTGTGGGGAAAGCGGGATTAATAGGTAATAGCGTTCATGAAGTGCACGCGGCAAAACTTCGAACAGGGCATGGAGGAAAGTAGCCTTCCATTGTAAGACTTTGTTCCCTTCTCTGTTTGTCACCAATTAAGGACCGTATGTGCTTTCAATTTATGTTCTGCGCGTACGGCCAAGGTTCATGCCGACCTACGGGGCGTAACTCCTGTCTTTGTGGATTGCTATTTGAACTTTGTGTCGTAATCACCCTTATAAACCAGAACTTGAGTATCTCAAATGTAATATGAAGTCACGAAGCGACGGAACTCTGCTTTCCGCCCTCTGTAGGCCCGGCAGGTGTGGCCTGGCAGGTGCCTGGCAGGTGTGCGCGGAAAGCCTCTGAAGCCCATTTTCGGGTTTTCCGTGCACACCTCAAGCATCTCTCGGGCATCTCAGAAGCGAAATTTTTCTCACTACGCTATGTGAGCTTGTCATGAACAACACGTGTGAGGAATATGAACCACGTCACGTGTGGGCGAATACCGAAAGTACGTTATCCATGTTGCGCATTCTTGAGTTACCACCCCTCACTAAACGCACGTTAGCTAGGAAGTATGTCCGAGATCTCCGAATAATCTCTTTTACATGATTGGGAAGAGCGTTTAAAGACGAACTGAACGATGTTACTCATGTTAACCTTGTGTGTATTTGCAGAAGAGGATTTACGCAAATGAGCATTTTTTTGCAAGTGAGGTGGCTTTTCGATTTTTTATTTCAACACCTGCAGGCCTTGAACTTCAAACAGTATTGTAGAAGACTGGCAATAACTGTGGCAAGGATGAACTGCATGGCCTTAATGGTAACGAAGATACGAGGCCTGAAAATTGCGTGGAAGGGCAGCGCTCGCCTTGGTCAGTACTGAAGATTAATACATAAAAAAAATATGTGATATTTTCGGCTATTTCCTCCGCGGATATGTTTCCTAAGCACTAGGCCTCAATATACAGGGTGTCCACGCTAAGTGTGAACAGATAAAAAAAATATCAATCACTTTTTCCGAGATGAAATCAATTGCAATATAGCATATGCTGAAGGGCACTCCCTAGGGGGGCATCAACAGACTCCTAAGGCAATGTCTTAATTAACTTTCAATAATTAACTTTTTAATTATAAAAACTACGAAGTTGCTTCAATGAGAACATCTGATCTCTTCGGTCACCAGATACCAAAGCCGTTTTCAGAACAAAAATCCGTTCGATAGATCGTCCGCAAAAAAATTCGTGAAGGAACGCCATTTCTTTCTTTATTTTATTCACTGCGCATCTCTAGAGACGCGTCTTTCCTTCGGGCCCAATACGAGAGGATGAAAGAGCGCACTATCGCCTCTTGCGTCCTGGAAAAAGAAAACAGAAAATGCAGCCCAACATAAGGGCAGTCGCGATAGAGTCACCCGATAGATTTGTGTTTTTGTTTTGTTTCCGCAAGTCAAAGCTAATCTTCGACGCATGAGGCGGCACTCTTTCACTCTCTCACACTGGGGGTAAAGCAAAGCCGCTTCTTTGAAGGTGCGCAATAAACCAAATAAAGAAAAAATTGGCGTTCCTTCACGAATTTTTTGCGGACGATCTACCGAACGGATTTTTGTTCTGAAAACGGATTATTGAAAGTTAATTAAGACATTGCCTTAGGAGTCTGTTAATGCCCCCCTAGGGAGTGTCCTTCAGCATATGCTAAATTGCAATTGATTTCACCTCGGAAAAAGTCATTATTATATTTTAAAAAAATCTGTTCACACTTGGCGTGGACACCCTGTATATATGAACGGAAAAAAAGTTAAAAAATTAAAAAGTGAAAAGTGAAAACGGAAGTAAAAACGGAAAGTTAAACCGCACAACTCTGCCAAATCTGCTTGAAATCACCCTTCTGTCAATCTATCTAGTCGGGTGGTAGCCGAGAAAAAATTCGCGTGTCCCATTTGAAGTCAAAAGTGCACTTGCCATAACGTCGTCGTCGAAGCATGCTTTTCCTGAAGCAACCTGAAATTCAAGAACAAAAGGTCAATGATCGGGGGTCTTTGAGGTTCTCGTATACGCGGTTCAGTAGAGTAGGACATGCTGTAGAATTACACTGAAAGCACCGAACAACCACCGAGCACCGAAGAAAATAGCGCTGAGGGAAGATATCTTTCTTTGTTCCTGGTTTCATCGTGTGATTCTGGTTCATTCTCGTCGTCCTAATCGTCATATTCGTACGACACGTATTAAATAGGCCTCTGGCCTTCTCAGGCAATGATGTAGGAATAATCAGAAGCCACTACAAAAAGAAAGCAAAAGAGGGAGGACAACACACACACCGTATCTCTACTCTCACATCTCAGCCTACCCTGCCTCAGTGTCTACTAATTTCTGCGTGACTTCTGGTGGACGTGTTCGGATCTACTCCTTCCTCTCTGCGACTGCTACTCGTCCTCTTCGACGGGGGATTACGATCAGGTTGTGTTCTGGCCGCACTCACCGCCCACTCTGTCCGACATGCCACCCACCTATGTATCCCCCCTTTTCTCCCCACCAGGTATTACAGGCGATCTTCTACATTTATTATCCGGCTCACCTGTATGATATACGACGGTTGATCAAAAAGTTCCCGTACTGATTTTCTAGCTGACCGACAGGGGGCAGCACGAGGGTGCGGTGTCCCCATCTGGGAGATGTGCCCCAGACCAATCAGCGTGTCGTGCGATCTGCTCTGGGACCATAGTTATTAGCAATTTCCAGGTAACAGGCAGGACCCCGTCTGCGATTTCGTCATGAACATCAAACATGTGCAAAGAACAAACGTCTAGTGTTGTGTCAAACTTGAGAAATCTGCAACGAAGACGTTTGAGAGGATTCGGCAGGACTATGGCCATGAATCAGTTAGCCGGAGAGCGTGTTTTGAGTGGCACGCACGTTTTAGAAATGGCAGGACCTCGCTGGTCGATGAGGAAGATCATCCACGAGCAGCACTGCGGAATCTACAGCAACAACAACAACTTTATTTTTGACCTTGGAGAGTGGGGAGTTTCAGCGCCACAGGCGATACTCTACCCCATTGCGGTGGGAATGTGGGAAATAACGAGCCCCTTCACAATAACGATGGTGTCCAGAAACGTCAGAAGAGCTTTGAGCGCAGAGCGTTGCTGGGCTGGATTGGGCCAGGGACCAAGCAATTTCGATAGGGAGGGCAGCTGACGAAGAGACTCGGAGAGTGTGATTCGGGAGGGTTGGTAGTGAGGGCAATGAAGAAGAATATGCTCCAGATCCTCAAGAGCACTACAGTGGCAGCAGGTGGGAGAGTCAACTTGTCTCAAGCGGTAACGCCACTGAGCTGTAAAGGCCACATCGAGGCGCATTCGGTGGATGAATGCAGCATCTTGACGAGAGGTGTTTCGTGGCATGCGGAAAGCTAGCGTTGGATCAACTCTGCTCAACATAGAGGGGGGAAGAATGTCTGTTGTCCGTTGGCGGGAAGTCAGGGGTGTCACTAGGCGTCGCAGAATTGTACGGCGGTCTCCTCTCAGCAGAGCAATACTGGTCCGTTTCCGATACGAGAGTGCTGCTTCTGCGGCGCTGTCGGCTGCTCGTTCCCCACGACGCCACAATGGGCTGGAACCCACTGGAGGACTAGCCTGTGGCCTGCTGCGTAGATAGTGTGGTAAGCCATTAACACATCTGCGACTAGGGGTGCGGATGGGCCTCGTATGCCGGAATTTTCAATTGCTTGAAGTGCAGATTTGGAGTCTGTAAAGACTGCCCATTCCCGGGGTGTAAAATCAGCGATGTGTTGTAGAAAGAAAAGGATGGAATAGAGTTCCGCAGCTGTGGAGGAGGTTGGATGTGAAAGGCGTCTCCCGTGCACTACGCCTTTGGATGGTATGACGAATGCTGAGGCGGACTTCTTGTTTCGGGATGCGCCATCGGTATATGCAGCCGTAAACGTAGAAAACTGCTCGTCTACCAGAGCATGAAAATGGGCTCGGAGGACTTGAGGGGGGACCTGATCTCTTCTTTCCAGAAGGTTTGGGAGGCGTACAAAAGTGGGCGGTACCGGTAGAGACCAGGGGGCTTCCGGCGGTATAATGTCCTTAGTTATGAAGCCAGTGAGAGTCTGGCGTGTTCTCTGCGCTACTCCATAGAAGTCGCTTTCAGGGCGGTATCGAATTTTCCTGAGGAGCAGGTGGCGGGGAATGTGAGCACGCAAGCGGAGGTTGTGCCGAGCCGTTTCCCGTTCACGGAGAACCTCAATCGGGAGCTCACCAGCTTCAGCCAGTACTTGCCGTGTTTCAGCCATTCTTGGAACTCCGAGGCATCGACGAAGGCTTCGAGCAAACAGGGACCGAAATGTATTTAATGAAGTTGTTGATATCACGTGCAGAACAGGAAGGCTGTAAAGCACAGTCGCCCTCACCAATGCCGCGTGAACCGCGAGCAGGGAACACTGATCACAGCCCCATCCTGAGCCAGAAAGATGAATCGCAGGGAGCCATCGCTGCACTTTAGTTTCAAGGTATTTAACGTGCCGAGCCAAGCGCAAGTCCGAGTCGATTACCACGCCAAGGAAGCGGTGGAAGCGTACCGGTTGAAAGATGAAAGTCACTGAAAAGGTTAGCCAGCTGTAGGGATCGAACCCACATCTTCTGGATTGCCGGTCCAGGGCTCTACCAATTGAGCTAAGCTAACACGCCTCTCCAGCGACTTTCGGGGTGCGTCATCTGAACAGAAAACGGTCAGAAACAGAAACCAACAGAAACCGGTTGAAGCTTCTTTGTACCAAGTCAAAGGGGGAAATTGGCCATAGCTTTGCGCGTGAAAGGGAGCTCGACACACTTTTCGGGTGAAACGTCCATCCCAAAGTGCGTGAGGTACGTATGAATATTGTTTAAAGCGAGCTGCAGGCGGCGCCATAGAGCTGGGCGTGATTTTCCGACTGTCCAAATGGCGACGTCATCTGCATACACGGAAAACGACACTTTGCGAGGAATTGCTGTTTGTAGGCCGGCCATCACCACGTTAAAGAGTGTCGGGCTGAGAATGCTTCCTTGGGGGACTCCTTGAGGAACAGGATGCTGAGGACTTCGGCATTGGGATGTACGGACAGCGACAGTTCAGTCCGTAAGGAAGTCTTGGAGACAGACGAAGAGCCGACCGGATACTCCAAACGAGCGCAAGGCGTGGAGCACACAAATGTGCGAGACGGTATCATATGCGCGCTTGATGTTGAGGAAAACAGAACGGACGATCCGTCGATGGGAACGAGTATGATGAACTGTAGAGCATGTTGAAGCAATAATCTACAGCATGTTCTTCGTTTCCTCCGATATTCGCGGTATTGTACACCAAGAATTCGTCCCTGCTGGCCACACTGTGAACTCTGAACCACTGTACTGCAAAATTTTGAGTCTCCCGTGGGAGCACGTTAGGCGAAAACGTCCAGAACTGGGGCGCGAACAAAATTTGTGCTCCACCACGACAATGCTCCCTCACACACGTCATTGAAAACACGGGAGCAGCTTGCACGTAACGGCATGGTCGTTGCACCCCACCGCCCGTATTCATCGGACTCGGCCCCGTCGACTTCTTCCTTTCCCTAATCTGAAAGCGCGGCTGAAGTGCCGCCGATTTGACGACGTCCAAGTGATCCAGGTGGAAACAAAGAATGTGCTTCAGCAGCTGCAAGAGCATGACGTCCATGAAGCGTTCCAACAATAGTGACGGCGCTGGAAGCGATGTGTAGGTACCCAAGACGACTACGTTGAAGGGTAGTGGGTAGAAAATGGAATACATGATCTGGTTTCATTTTTATAGGGCTAGTCCGGGAACGTTTTTATCAATTCTCGTATTGAAGACTGGCTCTATGTGTACGCTACTACGCTACTTACTGCGGATCACATAAACTCTGTGTTCCGCGTATGGTGCAAGGACGTCGCATCGCGAATGACGGTACCGGGGCAGAAGTACTAAGCACACTCTGACCATGCTACGATGAAGCAATCCGCGCATGTTACGCTCAATTGCGCTCTTTCAGCGCTTTCACGTTAATCCGGCCTCTGTGCAGTGTACTTACAGTCTGCGTCGGCAAGCATGGAGCAAGGAACCAGAGCTGAAGATTCCAAGGTACGCCACACCCGGACAAGCAAGTTAAGTTCGTTTTAACCTCACCTGATGGTGTCTAGAACGTAACAGACAACACATGTATTCCACAGTCATCATGTCATCGGGAACTTGAAAAATCACCCAGTAAGTATTTATTTCGGAAGCAACATAACGTGATGCACTTTAGAGGGACAGCACACGGTCCTTGTGTTTAAGCCGGGCCATAACGCTCTCTTTCCAGTTTGATGTCACGCCAACGTGAAACGAACTGCGGTTATGTGCTGTGAATGAACCTGAGAAGTAACAGCAGTGTCGATGAGCCTGTGGCTCGTACCTACCCGGTACCTTACGTGGAGTTCTTTCTAGGATTTGTGCACACGATCTGAACAGAAACTAGTCCTTCGGCACATTTCCCCCTGAAGTCCTTCTAAGACACACGGAAATTCCCCTCCCTCAGACACCTTGCTGATGTTCGCTCACAGACACTTTTGCAACTCGCATGAAAAAAAAAAAAAAAAAAGGAGGGCCCATAAGCTGCCGCTACGATACACAGGGTGTTTCACCTTACGCGATCTGACTTGCTATGTACTCGCCGGAGGATTGTCGGACTTTCCGCAATTACCTTCTGGAATCTTTTGCGACCATTGACGAAGGCTTTGCGCAATTTTTTAATTGCGGGAGATTTATTTTTTTCAATTGATCTTTGAAAATTGCCAAACCTTGTTTACGGAAATATTAAGTCCTCCACGGATAACCACAGCCAGACAATGTGGGAAGGGTTGAAAGAAGCCTACGGCCCAGAGGGGACAGAAAATGTGCTGATGCGAAGACATGAAAACTTTCCGAAGATATCGAGCAGTGAGGATGACAAACTCAGCAAACTGGGAGACTCGTTCTAGGAACTGAAATCTGCAATGGCGGATCCGCACTTGCCTTATCGTTCCTATTTGGTAACAGCGCGCGGGGGTAATCTCGTTGTAGAGAAGCTACCCTTAAGTTTGCAAGAGAAGTGGGTAAGCCTTGTACCGAAGTACAGCATGAGCACCATCCGCCGGTCTCAGACGTTCCAAGCTTCGTCTGGAGCGCAGCCAGCACGTGAACAACCCGAGCTTCATAATCGGGTAAGTAACGACACCGGAAGCATAAAGGACAAACCGTCAACTACACATGGCTACAAAGGACATCTCAGCTGGGACGCGCTTTAGTGCCGTATATAAGCAATTTAAAAAAGCAGAGGACGATGTATCTCCTGCACAAGCAATCGTGTAAGCTCGCGGTTCGTCGTTCGATTCAGCAGATATCTTTGAATGAGCTAAACCGGTGGCGCCTTCTGTGCGACGACACATAACGCTAGGAGCTGTAAATCGACCATAGTACAAGTATGTACGGAGTGCCATTGAGATATCGCGTAAGAGCAGTTCACGACACAGAATAATCGCACGTTGAACGCATAGACGACATACCCTCGCAACTGCATGACTGAGGCTTCTGCACGGACATGCAGGTAGGAAAAATAAGGAGGGAGTGTGACGTCATTTTGCGCGATTCCGGAAGTTTGGATGAGGAGAAGCAACTGGGACAAACGATCCTCCTCTCCCAGCTCTCAGCAGCTGACAGAGGAGCTTGAGCGCGAGTTTTGGTTTACGTTCGGGCGTTTCGACCACGTTTCGACTCGCGTTCGTGGTTTCGTGGTTCTTGAATTGCGTGGGTTTACTGCAGTTGCACTTGAAACTTCATTCACATTCTTTAGCGTGCATAGGAGATGCCGACCTGGTGCGTGCAGCGCTGCAGATCGCGCTCTCTCTTCGCAAAGAGCCAGGAGTTTCATTCCATTCGTGAGTATATTATCATTATTGATATGCTAGAAAACTGAACGTTGTTTGACAGAAATGCTGGACTTAGTGTAACGGGTGATTATTGATTTTGTCATTGTGTAGGTTTCAAAAAAAAAAAAAACACACACAGCTGCGAGCAAAATGGATCGAGCCCTTGGGGGAAAGACGTGAACTGGGTGCCGCCAGAGTGGGGCCGACTTTGCTCAAAGCGCTTCCACCCAAATGACTTCATGGAAACGCAGTCTCTCGTCCGGCTTCGTCCATGTGCAGTTCCCAAATTTTTCCCACAGGATGAGGTAGGACATAAACGATGCAGAGCGCGCGTATGATACTTTTAATGCTTTCATCGTCAATAGATAGTTTTTGGGTAGCTTGACTGCTTTTTAGTTATCAGATCGCTTTAGTTATCGGGCTGCATGTCACACGTGATATAGTCATATAGTTTACGTTCAGTGGTAGGGAAGAAAAAAAGGAACTCGTCCATCTGTATTTTCGCAACGTACGCTCTTGTATAGGAAATAGTTGTAGCTAAGAGATCCTTTATTTTCTCTAGCATGCTGGAACCACAAGTGGGGAAGGCATGATGGTGAGATTGTAATGCTTATGAATGTTGTTTTAATGATGTACAGCAGCAAGAAGATATGTTTGTTCCTTGTATAACATCTTATGACTAGGAGATGAGTGAGAAACACACATGTTTATCATATGATAACTGTGGCCATAACAGACTCCATTTGCTCCACAGGACACCCCTCCTGCAGACAGCACCCTGTCACTTATTCCACAAGAGCCCCTGTAGAAGACGTATGAAGAACTGTGACGTGCAACTATGCCATCGTGGAAATATGCTCAATGAAGCTATAGGTTCTGTAAGGCATCATCTGTGAGGGCTTAATTTTTCAGGTCACCTCTTCATCATTTGCAGCACCAGCAGAAAGGCAAGCCATAGAGGTACCAACTTGAAAATAGTAGCACCGGCATCACTAGGCTACATGTCACCCCCCCCCCCATAGTGAATATTTTTCCATGTGTGATTCGGTGTACACAATAACACAGTCTCCAATACATAAATATATGTTACTGTAGGGAAAGTGTGATACTGCTCCAATGCATCACCCCTGTGTGTACTGCCCCCTAGTGATGCAGTTGCATAGTAACCTGAATAGTGCATCTTGTGGGCTCATATAAGTGTTTTAAAATTCCAGACTAGCTCTGAGCTGCTGTAGGATATATAGCTGCTCTTGGGTATATGGGGGTAGATACTAGGTATGTATAGTTATATACTTGGGTAAAGCGACAATCCAGTAAGAATAAAGTCATGTTCCTGGGGCGACTGCCACCCCTAGTTTGCTGAAAGCGATGCCTAAAGACACAGCTTAGGCAACACGAATGCAGGGGGTAATAAATATCCCACTTGTCCCCCTGGAGACGAAAGGTAGACGCTGGCGCTGGGTACATATTTTATACATTATTATGCATTAGGGTGCAAGTTCAGTGCACAAACATGTCGTGAAATTTCTTGAAATGCACTGAGCTACGTGCTCTCAGGAACTTTTTTCTGCAATGCTGAATTAATTTTGCAGGCAGTGGATCCAAACCTGTTAACACATGAGATGAAAGCCATTGGCGAGGAGTGAACTTGTGTGCTTTATGTAACCGCATTCCTCACAATCTTGCCCATCGAAAATGTGTCTAAGAGACCTCTCAAAATTTCCTGAGAGGTCTGAGAGGACCTTTCAAGAAATCTTGAAATGTCTGGTAGGACCCTTTAGTACTTCTGAAGGGTCTGAGAGAACCGTTCAAAACATATTGAAAGGTCTGGTAGGACCTTTCAGGCAGCACAGAGGGGTCTGAGAGGACCTTTTAGAGAAAATCTGGAAGACTTTGTAGAATCATTCATGTAGTCCTGAGGGGTTTGGCGGGACCTCTCAGACAGCTTTGAGACAGTGCGTCGTGCAACGCCTCCCAGAGCAAGTTGCTACATGTTTTCCGCGCCGCAGGACATGCTATCTCGTGCGCTTTGGAAAATAGTTCGCAAGATTCCACATGTTTGTGCGTTATTCCTCCAAGGAACACGTGCCGTGATAACCTTGTATTGCCGTTCCCCCTTGAAGCTACTGTTCTTGCAATCCGTGCATTATTGCACTGCACGCAAGTGGAAGTGTTTCGGCCAGTCGCTAGCGGTTCAATCAGTCTGTTTTGAAACGCTGAAGTGTGAGGACGTCGGCCGCGGATCTCAAGTAATTTGCGTTTTGTCTTCGGGATTCGAAGTGTTTCTGAGGTACGTAGACGATGTCTCAAATATGAGTGACAGGCATTCCTGTTCACTTTACGCTTTTACCACTGTTCGCAGACACGCATTATGAGCGCCGATAGGAAGATTAACAACCCGTTTCGTTACCAACGGCGCTTTGTGCCAAGCGGTAGGTTATATATTTCCATGCCTACACACTGACTTACACTGCCATTTTGAAATTGTATTTCTTAGATGAATCTCGTACGAAGTGACAGGTGGTGAGAACCCAATCTCGCCAGTTAGTTGGCGTCTTACGCAAACAAGGGAAACTAGACGGTGCATCGCGAGTCCCTAAGTATACGTAAAACAGACGAACTTGATCACCGAGAAGCAGAGTTCCTCAAGAATATTTTTCATCCCCGCTGTACGGGCATTGCGAATACGACAGTATGTGTTGATGATGACTTGTATGCTTTCGTAGACATGTAAGTGCTAAATCTAGTTTCTGTTGCTGCTATTTACCGTTTCGTGTAGTTTCTTGCGAGCGCTCCTTCAAGAAATATTAGATATTCACAATTGTGCAAGACATTTGAAATAATTGTTAGATAATCTGATAGCAGTGTGCATGCCTTGAGTGTATCTGTACAATCGAAGGAACGTAATATATGTGGAGTTTTGTGACATGTACTTGTCTGTATCTATCTCTGGCGTATCATAGCACTGTATGATTGCACCGCTCCGACATCAGGTGCAGCGTAGACGGCGAAATTGAACATTGATGTTCCGATGTCAGATCTGGGCATTAGCTTCTGAGAGGTCCTGTCAATCTGAGAGGTCCTCTCAGCCTGAGAGGTCAATCTGAGAGGTCCTCCAGGCTGGGAGGACCTCTCAGTCCCATAACACATTAGACCTGAGGGGTCTTTTCAATGGGGAGGGCACTTCACCAATTCCCTGTGACCCTCTGGTTGGCATGCAAGTGGTAATATAATATCCACCTTATATTCTACTCATTAGGCTGCCAATTTAATGTTGTGTTTAGTTGACAAAGATATTCTATTGCACGTGCTCAGCAGAATGTATGTAAGCCTCCATTTGCGTCCATTAGGCCATATGCAGGCTGCCTTTCTTCTCCACACTTTACAGGCGAGTTCTTAGTTCTGTGATGGGAGGTGCACCCTCTGTGGAGGAATTTGGCTTAATTGTTATCACAGCATGTGAAATTGAGACCTGTTGCGAACCAGATGCGGTGACGTATGCTAAGTCAGTGACCAGTTGCATTTCAGCCATTGGTTCACACTGCACACTCCATCAGAAAAGCCATCAAATGTAGACTGAAGTATTACTGGCAAAGTTTAATGCTTATTTTAGTTCTCTTTTGCATTGACTGAGCTTAGGTTTGAAATTGTACACTGGCTGTACAAGTTAACAGTTAACAGTACAAGCCTGATGTTTTGCTGATATACTCAAATTATATGAACTAAGTGCTAGATCATGTCATGTTCCTGTTGCAGGAATCCCCCATGCAATTACCAGAATAGATGAGGAAAAAGAACAGGTACAATGCCAGACAATATTTTGCTTTGATTGGTGAAATTTTACATACATTTTTTATGAAAATGTAGCATGTTTCTGGGCTCCTGTGGGAACCTCTCGTCAGCATGGACACTGAGGACGCCGAGGAACCACGAGAGGTGCATATTACTTCCGCGCTGACAAAGAAAAGCAGTGAAGAGCCCCCCTTATCATCACCTGTGACATGTTGCTATTTGTACGCATCATCTTTTCCCTTTGCCATGATGACTAAGTTGTACATATATGCTCTTTCATGTGACATGAGATCAGTGCCCTTGGAAACCTGAGAATATAGTAGCCCTTATGCTTCCACATTTGATGTTTACCGTTGACTGCAGTTGTAACGGTCTCTCAAGTGGAGTTCTCATGGTGCATGTGCCTTTCTGCAAGGGCACCACATGCAAATTTCATGCAAATTTTACATATTACAATTTATTTGGGTGAATGGTGACTCTAGGGTACAATTGGGTTTGCATCTCAGGAAGGCTGCTCACCTGGTTCACCTGGACAATTACATGCAATGCCTCAATTTGCCTAAGAAATTAACGATGAAAGATGAATGTCACTGAAAAGGTTAGCCAGCTGTAGGACTTGAACCCACATCTTCTGCATTGCCGGTCCAGGGCTCTACCAATTGAGCTAAGCTAACACGCCTTCTCAGCGACTTCCAGGGTGCGTCATCTGAAGGGACAAACCAGCCACTCTCTCTCACTCATCCTCCTTTCACTCTTACATTTTTTGCTCACTCGTACACACATTCATACGACGCACGGGTTCGACGCAGGCGGCAACTGTTGAACCTGAAAGAACTGCAATTCAGAAGATGTGGGTTCGAGTCCTACAGCTGGCTAACCTTTTCAGTGACTTTCATCTTTCATCGGCAAATTGAGGCATTGTATATAATTGTCCCTTCTATGTTGTTCCAGCCTCAGAACATCAGTTCTTTCATGTTCAACAGTTGCCGCCTGCGTCGACCCCGTCGTATGAATGTGTGTACGAGTGAGCAAAAAATGTAAGAGTGAAAGGAGGGTGAGTGAGAGAGAGTGGCTGGTTTGTCCCTTCAGATGACGCACCCTGGAAGTCGCTGAGAAGGCGTGTTAGCTTAGCTCAATTGGTAGAGCCCTGGACCGGCAATCCAGAAGATGTGGGTTCGAGTCAACAGCTGGCTAACCTTTTCAGTGACTTTCATCTTTCATCAAGACGAACATGTTTGTTAGCAATATAGTTATACTTACATGTGTCTCCTGTTGAACACTTCAAATACATAACTTAGCTATTAAACCATATTGTTCGTCCGAATAGGAATCGTGACAGCAAATTAAGTTTGCAATGGAATAGAAAGTTGATTGATTGATTGAAACTTATCTAGCATAATTGTTGCTTAAAGTATTATAGACAGCGTACTGCAGGCTAAATGTTCAACAAAGTTTCTTTACATAACTATAAGCCCATAACAACAGTCTAAGGGCACATATAACCTATACTGCACATCCTGAACTTGGAATTGTTGGAGAGAACTGTAGCAATATGTGCAGTAAATTTATCTGAGGTGTTTCTAGTTCCTGGGGAAAAATATTACTCTGAAACCGTTGTCATAACTTCTGTTGTCATGAGTTCTGAACATTGAAAAGAAACGGCCCATTTATTCCTGTGACGACATCGAGTGCAACAATGTAGTTGGTGCAAGCCTTGTAAACAAAGGCATGGATTTGTGATTCATGTGTCTGCAACTCGTAAATTGGAGCGTTGTGGAGACAAGATAGCAATGTGAGTATGTGATCTGGCTCACTTAAATGAAGACAAAAAAAAGGTGCTACAAGCAGCATACAGACCACATACTGGTATGGATACGTATTAATGAGGAATGGCAATACATAATTTCACAGACAAGGATATAACATTTACAAACAACGAAATTTCTTTTTTTTCTCCCACTCATGTGGACATTTCAAGTTGACCTGACAGTTCTATTAAAGAAGAGTTTAGTAGACACCATGTATACATGCAGCATACACCTGTGTCGATTTGTGTCAGTTTGCGGGTCCTATGCACAGATGGCAAAATGGGCTGTAGGTCAAAACCTTCCAATCCTCACAAGACTCTAACAAGGATATAGGAAGTAAAAAAAGGAAAAAATATATATATAACAAAATTTTTTGTTGTATATGGATCTCTTTTAGGCAAAATCTACAACTCAGAAAGGAGAAAGCCTTCTTAAGAGAACGTTTCAAGTGGTATACGTCCCCACATACCAAATGCAACAAAAAGAGACTTCAAAAGGAAAATCGACGTTTAAAGAAACAAAACGACAAAATGCCAGGCTGAAAGATGTGATTAAGGATTTAACAAGGCAGAAGATGCTGCTTGAGGAGAACGTTGCAGTTTTGGAGAGCCTTGGTGTTACAAATCAAGACCTACTGAAACGACAGGTTGCAATACGCACAGGAAGTGCCCTCCCCCCACAGTACTCACCTCAGCCGCGAGCATTTGCGTTGACATTACTTTTTTTTTTTTTTTTCATCTCGGCCCTACAACCATATGCGAAGTGTATTCGACACTTGCCTGCCACATCCAAAAAGATTGAGCAAATGGTACCAATCAGTTGATGGCAGGCCAGGGTTCTCAAAAGAAGCTCTGAATGCACTGAAAATGAAAGCAATAGAGAACAGCAAGTCAGGCTTTCCAACATTATGTAGTCTCATGGTGGATGAAATTTCAAGCAGACAACAGCTCCAGTGGGACGGTAAACAATTCCAAGGCTATGTTGACATGGGCACTGGAACAGATGGCGATTGCTGGCCAATGGCTAAAGCAGCATTTGTGGTAATGGCAATGGCTATTAATGGAAGGTGGAAGGTCGCCTTGGGCTATTTGCTCGTTGACGGACTTGGTGGTGAAGAAAGGGCTGACTTAGTACAACACAGTCGTGTCCTTGCCCATGAAGCGGGAGCCACTATTGTCTCCATAACATGTGATGGGGTACCGTCAAACTTTGCAATGCTTAGACAGCTTGGGTGCAGCTTCAGCGACCCCAGAAATTTGAAGACAACTTTCCAGCACCCTGAAACAGGGGAAGTTGTTGTTGTTTTTATGTATCCTTGTCATATGCTTAAGCTTGTGAGAAATGCGCTATGTGACAAAAAGGTCATAACAGTCTACAACAGAAAGAGGGAGTACACCTGACAAACCGTCTTCGTAACTCACATATTAATTGGCGAAGACAACCAATGAAAGTCAGTTTGGCAGCTCAGGTTCTGAGCTTGTCCGTTGCGGATGCTATTGCAGAATGCCGCACACAAGGAATTATGATGATTTGAAGAAAGTCAGGATACGCAACCGTTTCTCCGAATCATTAACTATATTTTTGATGTCTCTTCAGTTCAGTCCCTGTTCACGATTGCAGACACGTACCTGTCCAGTTTGAGAGAGCATCCAAATGGTATGCCATTACTGAAGACCAATCAGAAGACTGGACTCCTGGCCATCAAAATTGCAATCAAATGTCTACGTATTCGCTATGATGAATTGGCTGTTAAGGAAAAGGTCCTAATGTACATCCCATCACACAAGGTCAGCCAAGATCATCTCAGACTTTTCTTTCGTGCCATCAGGTCTCATGGACGGTGCAACGACAATCCTAATGCCGAAGACTCTGCCGCAGCATTCAAGCGACTGATTGTGCAAAACGAAGTCAGGGACATCACCACTGGCAACTGCTTGCCACAAGAGAACATCGCGATACTCCATGTGAGCAGTGCAAGGACGGCGCCTTCTGAAGAGGTCTTGAACGGGACAAGTGATCGACGGCAACTGCTGCCAAGCTGGGAAGAAAACATTGAAAGTATTGATGACCACGGCCGCTGTCCTGATCCTAGGCACATTTCACAATTCGAGGGAATGATAGTCACATACATTTCAGGATTTGTTCTGCGCAAGCTTCATGTGTGAAACGTGCATAAATGCACTAACTGCAACACCTTCCGAGGAGCCAACATATCCTCTTATATATCGGAAGAGCAGAGGAGGGCTCCTCTATCCATCTGAAAACGCGATCAAAATCGCACAGAAATCGGAACAAGTTGTCCGGATTGCCAGTGCAGAAAATAGACTCATGGCTAAGAACATCCTTGCAACAATGACTTCCGAAGTGCTCCACAAATTCCTTGACTGGAGCCTCTTTCCCTTTCTCCATGATCACATGGTCGACCGAAGTCCTTTAGATAATCATTATGTCCATCTTGTAAAATGTGTAGCAGAGAAGTACGTTGTCATAAGGCTGCATCACATTAGCAAGGATACAGCACCAAAAATTCACGTAGAAAGAGTGAGGCAGGTGTTCACAAAGCTGACACAGTTCTAAGGTCAGTTAATTAGGATTTAACAGCTATTCCAAATAAGCAAACACATTGCCTTGTTGCGCAGTGGTAGAGATTGTACATTGAGCCGCTTTGTGATAGTGACTTTGTATGACTTCGGCCCCTACCCCTTTTTCTGTTTTTTTTTCTCTTTTCTGTGCTTTGAGACAAATGTATAGTGATTATGTATATAACTTAATTTCCGCATCTGCACAAGCCATAAACATATGTTGAGGGAAACATCTCCTTTAGATCTAGGAGTAAGCACAGGGACATGGATTATGGGGAAAACAGAAGAATACGAAAGAACAGACCAGCCAGACTACTATCTGGTTTTGAGTCTGTCTCATCTGCTCCTTGGTATTTTTTCATGTTCCTCTTCATCCATGTTCCAGCGCTTACGTCTTAAAGCCGAGGAGATATGTTTCCTCCGTCATATTCGCACCAGCTACCTTGTCTCCTACGTCTGTGCCTCACGAAACAAGAAAGGTGTCCCATGTATGTACATGTGTATACAGTATCCTACTGTACCCATATGTGCTATGCCAAGGAAACACTGGCAAAGGGAGCTGTCCTCTCGAGTAAACCGTCTTATGATGGGATACGACGCTTTATATTTGAAAACTAATATGGATGGTGCTATCTGGAAAAGCAACGTATACTGCGTATACAGGTACCCCGTGGAGCTACCTTTTCTTTCCATTCCATATATATAAATCACAGGAGACAGAGAAGTGGTATCAAGTTATGGATGAGTATATTCATAGATAACAGAGATACAAAAAACTTATTTTCCTTAGCTACTTGCGTACAGCAATAACATTTCAGCAAAACCTACCCGTGCTTTCTGTACTTTCCAGGTTGCGTCCAACAGGTACTGCGGTGTCAGACAATGAAAATGTACTGTATTATGGAGCCAATTAAAGGTTGAAGAGATAATGCGAATAAGAACATGGTCGGATTTCGTCCGTCCCGCGCAGCTCTTGATTGCTTTCTCCAGTCAAATTTTCAGCTTAATTTTTTCGTAGCGTGCAACGACAGTGCTAGGATCACTTGTTCGTCAGCTCACTAATCTAACAGCTAGTGTCTCGTATCTAGTATTGCTAGTATCTTGCCGGGTTCCAGAAAACGCCATCCTCGGCGGCAGCTGCCCCAGCTTGTTTGTCCCAGTTGTGGGGAAGTCTCGCCCGGGATGGGCTGGCGCCAGTCAGCAGATCGATATGACGTCGTCATGACGCGTACTATATGTCGTCACTTCCAGTAGATTTTGTGTTTTGTGCGTTTTGGAAAGAAACTGTCGTGCTCCCTCCTTAGTTTTGCTTCCTGGTTGCGCACGGGCGTGCGCGGACGCTTGAATTCTCGAATATGGTGTCGGAAGATTTGTATTGTTAAGTGTACATCACCGCAGCAGGCAGTCCGGATGTGCGCGATGCTTGAAGACCACAGTAATTAATCCCTGGCCACGCCAGAGTCCTTGATGCGATTCAACGTTAGTGGATGGGAATATCCGTAGACACGAGAAGATGTTCCGGCTTAGTGGATACGAAGGGACGACGAGCAATTGGGCCGTCACGTTCTCGAGAAGGGAAATCCGGGCCTTCAGCTTACTACCAAACACACTGTCCTTTCTGGTTCCCCGCAGCTGACAGATGCCGCAGGGAACCCGTAATTGAGACGAAAATTTTGCTCCATCTGTGGATAAGCAATCTGTAATAACGTATCCGAACGACGGGGGGGGGGGGATCTCTGCCATCTAACACACCTAGAGGAAAGCTTCCTGGTAACCAGGTGCATGCACTGTTGTGGCTCGATTTTCTATGTATGCAGCTCTTTAGCGCTTTCATGCAAGATCTACGGCTGGTCATGCTGGTCTACTGGTCATGCTGAACCGATCGCACCAAATAACCAATCGAAAGGCGGGGGTCTAGACTTTGGGGTCTACCAGGTACAAAAACCAGGTCACATCTGTGATTCCAGTGCTACTCAGAGGTGTTTTGCTACACGACTTGCTTCTTTCGGGACAGTACTAACACCTTGATCTTAGTTTTGATCCGTTTCAGAAAATAAGCCTTCGCTGTAACCTAATAGGTCTAGCGCGTG
Source organism: Ornithodoros turicata (assembly GCF_037126465.1). Classification (NCBI taxonomy): domain Eukaryota; kingdom Metazoa; phylum Arthropoda; class Arachnida; order Ixodida; family Argasidae; genus Ornithodoros; species Ornithodoros turicata. The sequence goes on from NC_088201.1 coordinate 170,867,014, forward strand.
CTCTATAGCGCATTCGTACGCGAAAGGCTACCTGCGGTTCATTCGATTCTGCAATAACTGCACCAACTTGGACGTCGAGAACGGAATGTGTATGTAGGTCCTCAGAATGATGTGTTCACCAGAGAAGCTGAGCAGTAACTTGGAACCCACGTCGGCACTTAAATGCTTAAATGTCCGGTTAAAAGAGATGTACGCAAAGGAATTCGAAAATATACCAGAAGTCAGGAATCATGTTTAATAGAAGGATAACACACGATAAGAGTAGCAAACGTTTTCGCCGTTTCGACGTGTATATCAACGTCGTCATCATCATCATTGCGTCATCATCAGCAAAAGAAAACACTGCGTGCGAGTCCTTGGGTTTTATAACAGTCTGGCAGTGGCCCCTTGTGGTTGTCGCAGGACTTATTTTCATGATGGATGTGCCATGACTCAAGAAATCTGTGTTCGCGTGCCAATGTAGTGGCATTGTCAAAGTTGAAAGTGTGCTGGTTTTCTATCGCATGCTCCACGAGTTCTGTGCGACGATTGTCAGCTGGCGACTTCTTTATCTGAGCATCGTGTTCTTTCAGCCTTGTTGCCAGCTTTCACCCGTTTCACTCACGTAGCCCACGTTTCACCCACATATCTCGTGGAGCATACAATTAAAATCCAGCACACTTTCAACTTTGACAACGCCACTACACCGGCACGTGAACACAGATGGGGGAGTGAGAATATTTTTTGAGTCATGGCACATACATCATGAAAAGAAGTCGGAATAGGATTCAGCTTCTAAACCGCAGACACAAAAATCGCAAAAAAAAAAAACTGGATTTCGGGATGAACACTAATACTGATCCGAACTCTAATCACAACCCGTCGTCTTGGACCGAGGCCCTTCCGGTCGTCCTTCTAGGCCTGCGGTCCGTTGGGGTGCGGCCTGACGTGGGGTGCAGATCGTCTCAAATCCTCGATGGGGCGACGCTCCCACTTCTTAGCGCGATCCTCTCTCCCAGCTAAACCTCGGGAGAGCCCGATGAAACGGACTATTGTGAGAGGGATGATATCATCGTCGCCATCCCCATCGTCATTACAATAAAGTGTGTGTTTTTCGAACTCCCGACACCTTGGTGGAGGTGCACGATTTCCCTCCCTCAGGAAAACTGGAATACGTAGCCGCCAAATTTCTCCAATGGCCATGGGTCCCACTGCTCCTGGCAATGGCATACCCCCAGAAGCGCCGGCGACGCCGTCAGTCGTTGCTGCCCCGGTCGTTCGCCAGCGTGACCAGCCCACCTTCAGCGGCGTTGATGGACACGACGTTCCCGACTGGCTCCATGAGTTTGCTCGCGTCTGCCGCCACAACAGGTGGGACGATACCAACAAACTTAATAACGTTGCATTCTATTTGTCCAGCGTGGCCAAAACATGGTACTTGAACCACGAAAACGAATTCCAAGATTGGCAACAATTAGCCCGCACAATTCGTGAGGCTCGCGTACCGAAAGGTGGACACCGAGCGGAAGCTCTAATCGCGTGTCCAACAGTCGGAGCAGTGATGACATATATCGAAGACATTTTATCGTTTTGCAAGCGCTGCAACCCCGCAATGTGTGACGCAGAGAGGATCCGTTTTATGCTGAGGGGTATCCGAGAAGACGCGTTCCAGCTTCTCGTTTGCAAAGGGTTCGCATCTGTCGATGAAGTTATTTCCTTCTGCAAAATACTGCAGGACGCGAGGAACCTGCGTAATTGCGAGACATACATTAACTGTGGGACAGGCACAGAAATTGTGACCCTTGACAATCTACGTTCTCTTGTTCAGGAGATTGTTCAAGAATTATCGAGACAGACATCAAGCCGCCTCATACCCCAAAATGGGCCTCCTGCTTTTGTTCAGTCCATAGTTCAAAAAGCACTTGCAGACGCTATGACACAACAGCCGCCCGTCCCGCTCCAACCACCATACGCGGATGTTACGAGGTCCAATTTACCACCACGACCGTCCGTTGCAGCTTTGTCGCAGGCCCCAAATACAATGCAACCCGCACAACCCAACAACGCTAGTTTCACATTTTCCCAACCACGGCGCCGTTTTGCTTGCTATTATTGCGGGATTTCGGGTGACACCATTCTAGTGTGCCGAAAGCGTCAAAGGGACGAATTTTGGGCTGGGAGGTCTATTGCCCAGTTTTCGCAGCCATATCGCGATGAACGTTATGAAGATCGCCTAGCCGGTTGCGTCCAAGATCGCTACTAATACCCAACGTCATATCGCGAAGCTCCAAGTGGTGGATCCTGACGAGGTAGCGAATATTTTAGAACCCGACACCGCTCAAGATCGCCTGGGAATAGCCGAAGATCACTTTCACGCAGCCCTACCCGTTCCACACGTTTAACGTCTCCTCCTCCAAGGGGAAACCCGTAGCTGCAGTGCGTGGAGGGCGTACTGCACACATCGCGCTTTGTTCAAAGGTTCCTCCTACTCGTCCCCGGAATTTTATTCACGTCACGATTGATGGCCACCCTTCACGGGCGCTCATAGACACTGGTTCTTCTGTTTCGGTTTTGTCCTTAGCAATGTGCAAGAGATTACGCAAAGTTACATTTTTTGGTGGAACATGTCTCAAATCTGCTTTCAACAGTTGCCCAAACTTCAGGCTCGTGCACTGCCCGGGTCACAATTTCTGGTGTGTGCTACCCTGTAGAATTTCGCGTGCTGCCGGCGACTTTTCACGATGTCATATTAGGTTGTGACTATCTGGAGGAAAACGACGCTATTATAGACCATGCTCACAGCGAGATTACATTGCCACTGGAACACACCTACGACTGTCCAGGAACCTGCACCGTCCCTAAAGTATATGTGACCGAAGACACTGTGCTTGCTCCCCGTGATTCATCATTTATAGCCGTCTCCTGTCCAGTGACGTCGGCGGCGCCCGACATCGTCTTGTAAACCACAGCAAGATGCGCTCGCGCGCATTCTGCATATCACGTATGAGCAACAGGGACACATTCTTTCCCCTCATGAATGCACTGTCGGAACCTGTGCTTTTACCACGTGGCTTTGTTGTAGCTACCTACGAACCCATGTAATCTGAAAGGAACCCATGTGCCCTTTTCTCCCCTTGAAGATGAACTTCTCAAGAAGATTGTGTCGTGTTCTCTGGATGATGCACGAAAGGCTCAACTCATATCACTCCTCCAAAAATATGCCCACTTCTTTGACACTGACAAATCTACATTAGAGGCGCTCGTAACGTAAAGCATACTATCGACACAGGACACGAGAGACCTCTTCGTCAAAGGCCGTACCGAGTTTCGTCCGCGGAAAGACAGAAGACTGAAACCGAAGTAACGCAAATGATGTCTAAGGGTATAATTCGAGAGTCAAGCCCATGGTCCTCACCTGTTGTTCTAGAACCGAAAAAGGATGGTTCCATACGTTTCTGCATTGACTATCGCCGCTTGAACAGCATTACTCGAAAAGATGTATACCTCATGTCCCGAATTGATGACGCCTTGGACACAATGCAAGGCGCTAAGTACTTCTCATCTCTTGATCTTCGTTCGGGATATTGGCAAATACCGATTGCTGAAGGTGACAAATCCAAGATTGCTTTTGTAACCCCAGACGGGCTCTTCGGAATTAATGTCATGCCGTTCGGCCTTTGCAACGCCCCCGCCACGTTCGAGCGGATGATGGATTCCGTACTGAGAAGGCTTCGGTGGAAGACGTACTTATGTTACCTGGATGATGTAGGTGCCTTTTCCGCCACCTTTCAAGATCACTTGTGTCGCCTGAAATCGGTGTTCACAGCGTTCGAGAAGGCAGGCTTACAGTTGAATAGAAAAAAATGTCGGCTTTGAAGAAATTAAAATGCTTGTCTACATTGTATCTGCTACAGGAATATCTCCAGACCCGGAGAAAGTGAAGGCCGTCGCAAGCTTTCCGGAGCCAGCCTGCATAAAAGAGCTTCGAAGTTTCCTCGGGCTCTTGTCATACTTCAGACGGTTTATAAAGGGATATGCCCATCTTGCCGGACCTCTCACAGCGCTCCTTTCTCGAGACAAGAACTTCGAATGCGATCCCGAATCTGAAATGCCATTTGAGTGCCTTAAAGCAGCCCTGACATCCGCTCCCATACTCTGGCATTTCTCTCCCTCAGTTCCAACCGAACTACACACAGATCCTAGTGGCACAGGGCTAGGTGCTGTTGTTGCACAACGACTTCCTGACGCACCAATGGAGCACGTCATTGCGTATGCCAGCCGCACGTTGACAAAAGCTGCGAACAACTATTTCGCAACCGAAAAGGAGTGCTTAGCAGTTATTCCGCCCGTACCTCTATGGCCGGCACTTCTCAGTCATAACTGATCATCACGCGTTATGTTGGCTCGCATGGTTGAAGGATCCTTCCGGTCGTCTAGGGCGCTGGGCTCTACGACTTCAAGAATTTGACTTCACCATTCACTATGAGTCCGAACGGAAACACCAGGACGGTGATGCCCTATCCCGGTGCTCGCTTCGAATCGGGAAATCTGACAGACAGCCTTCTTGCGCAGATGTTATGTGCTTATCCCCAACTTGACGCACAAACCTCTCCCTCCGAACAACTTAAGGACGAGGCCGCTGCAACTCTTATCCGTCATTTCGATGGTACTGCTCCGTCTACAGACAAAAAGCTCATTCGTAAAAGCCAGCACTTTGTGCTGCATGATGGGACACTGTACAAAAAGAACTATTCCCCTGAAGGCTCCCAACTTCTATTAGTCCGGAACCCTACATCCGGAACGCTATACTGAAAACGCTTCATAATGATGCGACAGGCTGTCATTGGGCCTTCTTCAAGACCTACGAGCGTATTCGTAGAAAATTCTTCTGGCCATGCCTATACAAAACAGTCCACAAATACGTATCGTCATGCCAACTTCTTCCAATCAGTTTCAGCAGCTACCCGCTCTTGAACATCCATTGCACCGGTGTGGAATTGACCTCTTCGGACCTGTTCCTTTATCAGCTTCTGGCAACTGGTGGATTGTAACCGTTATCGACCACTCGACCAGGTACGTTGTAGCCTCCGCTCTTCCAACCGCTACGGCAGCCGAGGTTGCTAACTTCTTCATTCAACGAATACTCCTCCAGCACGGGGCGCCAAGAGTCCTTCTAAGCGATAGGGCTGCCAATTCGTCGCCCAGCTTCTTAAAGAGATCCTCTCCAGCTGCTCCGTTTCCCACCGCTTGATGTCACCTTATTATCCACAAACAAACGGGCTCACCGAACGATTCAACCACACGCTCGCAGGTATATGATCTCATTCTACATCTCACCTCGGCAAGACAATTGAGACGACTTACTTCCTTACCTTGTTTTCGCCTACAACACCGCCACGCAGTCCACGACGCGGTTTAGCCCATTCTATCTATTATACGGGCATGAACCGGTGCATACAATCGACACCCTCTTCCCTTATGTCCCACACATTGCCGACCCCATCCTTGCGAATGCAACTTGCCGAGCGGAAGAGTGCTGACAAATCGCCCGGTGCCGGACCTTCGACGTCCAAGCTTCAGCCGAAAATCGCTATGACGAATCCCACACGAACGTCGTCTACCATCCGGAACAACTTCCATTGGGAACAACGTGGGTTCCCCTACACAAGTCTGGCCTGTCTCCTAAGTTTTTATTTCATTATGTCGGCCCTTATAAAGTCATCCGGAAACTCTCTCCCGTCACGTACCTTATTCAACCTCTCGAACTCCCTACTGACCGTACAACGTCCGAGTCTGCACACGTGTCACGCCTTAAACCCTACATATCACGTTCACGATAAACTCGCCGGGACGGCTCCTCCATGCCGGAGGGAAACTGAGAGAGATATCATCGTCGTCATCCCCATCGTCATTACAATAAAGTGTGTGTTTTTCGAACCCCCGACACTACCCCCCGTTTTGAAACCATCTTTGACAACATTCCGTCTGCGCTACCACGGCATAATTTATCGGTCAAGCTGTTCGTGCACCATGACCTCCATTCCTGCTCCCACGTGTCCGTGTCCAGGGAATCCATCCAGGATAGAACGACCCCTACCTCACCGTCATCCGCACGCTGCAGTTCTCCAACAGGAAGCCCGACGATATTTGAATCGAAACTCACCAAAGCTGACGTACATCCTACGTAAATGCTATATTTGCCCAATGTTTGAGCAGTATCGCCGGCTCCTAGCCGATATGGTACGACATTCTACATGGTGTTCCAGTTTAGCTTCAGGGATTTTTCATTAAAAAAAGGAGTTGGCCAAGGATTCGTTCACTTTTGTCTTTGGATTACTCGACGGGGATGCTACTGGGAAACCGTATGTTATCTCAGTTAGGGGACTAGTTAACAGATATATTTTGGTAAACTTTTTAATTATTGACTTTAGGGAGCACATCGATATTAATGCCTCCGCATGATCCGCTTGAACTACTCATGAAGCAGCAAAGTAATCACAGCGCGCGCTCCAGACCTAACTATTCAACCTCCGGAGTCTGCTGCAAATCGCAAGTGATCTGTAGAGGAGCGACGGTGACGTCCATACTGTACCGGTGAAGGGCAAGAGCCTTGCTCAGCAGGAGGAAAGGAGTGATACGGCGAGCAACTGCGAACACATGAAAGAAGAAAAGGAAAAAAAAAGCAACAAAAAACAAGACGAAGATGACATGTACCACGATAGGGGTCGCCTACCTCGGTATGGCGTTTTTCACTGCCGAAAACGTAATACTGTCAGACAAATATCGTTGTCATCATTTCGTCGTTGTCATCCTCATCGTCATCACAATAAAACTCACTTTTCGAAGCAACCTAACATTTGGTGGAGGTGCGGGGTATCGGTCCCCGTTCCTCTCGCTTGCCAAGCGTTCACTTCGTCACTTCGGCTTCGAACAAAGTAAGATGCTCGGTCACCTCGTATCGGCTGCTGAAAAATCACCTGACCCCGACAAGGTGAAGGTCACAAAATTTCCTAAGTCAACCAGCACTAAAGAGCTCCGAAGCTTCCTTGGCCTCTCGTCCTACTTTCAGCGTTTCATCAAAGGTTATGCTGACCTGGCTGCACCCCTCACCATCCCTCCTTTCAGGAGACAAGCAGTTCATGTGGGATTCCGCATTGAGAGTGCCTTCCAGCGACTCAAAACCATTCTGACCGATGCTTCTGTTCTCCAACACCTTGATCCGTCCGCTCCAACCGAGCTCCACACTGATGCCAGAGGCACAGGCTTGGGTGCCATTTTAGCAGAAAAACATGTCAACGCCCCGATGGAGCAACTTGTTTCCTACGCAAGCCACACACTGACCAAGGCTGAAACCAATCATTGTGTCAGCGAAAAGAAATACCTCGCCGTTATTTGGACTATTGGCAAGTTCCGCCCGTACCTGTATGGGCGCCACATCACTGTGATCAATGATCATCATGCCATATGCTGGCTCGCATCTCTGAAGGACCCCTCAGGTCGTCTAGGACGTTGGGCGTTACGGCTTCAGGAATTAGACTTCACGGTACAATACAAGTCCAGCCGCAAACATCAAGACGCCGATGCGCTGTCACGGTGCTCGCTTAAGGATATTGCGTGTGACACCACCCTCTCGTATGACGATGTACTCTCCTTGTCCGAAATTGACCGAAACTCCTTTCCCTCCAAGCAACTTCGGAACAAGACGCTTAGCCCTCTCATTCGTCACCTTGACGGTACCTATCCCTACACATACGCGAAGCTCATCCGTAAAGCTCACCACTCAACATAATGGAATGTTATACATGAAGAATTACACTCCAGATGGCGCTCCGCTTTTGCTAGTGGTTCCGCATCAACTGTCCTTCCGGTCCTTCCGGTTCCGGTCCTTCGCTCCCTTCATGATTGCACCGCTGCTGGACATTTGGGGTTCTTTAAAACCTATCAGCGAGTTCCACGCAAGTTCTTCTGGCCCTGCTTATACAGGAGCGTGCATCATGACATCATGTCAGCCCTGCCAACAGCGCAAGACACCGCACTTAATTACCGGTCCTCTTCAACCGTTATAACCAGCAATCCATCGTTTCGAACGGGTCGACATCGACCTCTTCGGGCCGTTACCCCTATCAGTCTCAGGTAACCCCTGGATCGTCATTGCCATCGACCACTGGACACCGTACGCCGTTACTTCTGCGCTACCGACCGCTACCGCCACAGAAATCCCAAATTCTTCATCCTCCGAATAGTTCTTCAATACGGAGCCCCTAGAGCCCTCGTAAGCGATACAGGACTGCACTTCGTCGCCCAAATCATCACAGAGATCCTCGCCACCTGTTCTGTCACCCATTCGTTGACTTCGCCTTATCACCGTCAGACGAACGGCCTCACAAATTGTTTCAACCATACTCTGGCTGACATGATGTCTTTTTACATTTCTCCTCGGCACTACAACTGGGATTCCTTACTACACTATCTTGTCTTCGCTTACAACATCGCCACGCAATTAACAACACAGTTCAGCCCATTCTTCCTCCTATATGCTCGTGAACCAGTGAACACAATGGACAAGCTATTCCCAAACGTCCCTGACCTCGTGAATGGTGCCCTCGCGGACGCCACATGTAATGCCGAAGAGTACCGACAAAGCGCTCGCTATCTCACTCTTGATGTCCAAACTTCCGCACAGCACCGCTACGACAAAACCCATCCTCCGGTCACTTACTTTGCAGGCGACCTGCTCTGGCTATGGGTTCCCCTCTGCAATTCTGGACTGTCCTCTAAATTCCTCTTCCACAAAGTCGACCGGTAGCAATTCCTACGAGCTCTTTCCGACATAACGTACCTCATTAAGCCCTTGGACGTCCCCACAGACCATCGTCGCCGTTCAACTGTGTCACAATAAAGCTCGCTTTTCGAAGCCTCCTAACAATACTCTCAATTCGCTCGTCCAGAATCGTCATGGTTATTAAATAAACGAATTAAATTAATAAAAACAGCTCCAGCATATCGCGATTTGTGTTGGCAACAGCGATATCCCCTAGGGCGATACGATGGCAGACCCGTGATTGGATGAACAAATCGCCTGCTCTCGGACCCTTTTGTAGCGGTAAGAGCAGACTGCTCCCAAAAGTGCCCAAAAAATGATGAACGGGGAGTTTGATAGCCAGGGACGATACTCTACCCCATTGCTGGTGGTCAAATGAAATGCACATATTGTAAAATGTGACCGAACAACAGTGTCAATATGTCTCGCATCTTCATTTCGAGAACAAACGGGAATTTACGTGGATGACTCCATCTAATAAAGTTAATTCACACTTATTTAGGAACTTGTCTTGTACTGTTCGGTATTTTGAGCAGTTCTAGTTAGTCTTACTTGCCAAAATAGTATTCCGCATGATAATGGCGGAAATGTAACCCGGGTGTTACAACTCTTTCATCGACGACAATGCGACGAAAGTGGATATAGAAAAGCAGCTGTCGGGAGTCACATACTCGAAGCATCTTCAACAAAAGGTCTGATCGTCACATGCGTGTCGTTCGCACGTTTTGTTCACGATGCATATGGGGTAACAGAGCGTTTGAAAATTGCTAGAAAGACACGGTAAACACCAATAATGGAAACCTAAATGAGCACTTACATGTTGTGAAAGCGTTCTGTCCATCATCAACACACATGTCATAAATCCACAATGAGTAAGTTCATGGAAATGTATTCATATGTCGAAGCAGTGCCGACAGCCAACAAAGCTGACATAATGCTCTTCTGTGCTTCGTAGGAGATTTCTAATCCTGTTCAGCTTGACATTCTTGCGTGAAAATTAAGGCCATCCAACTTCGTTGAGATTTCATTTTGACAACCTGATGAGAAATGCTGACGCCCCTATGCCAGCCGCGTTGTACGAGGGTAACCTTCAAGTAATAGCATTTCGAAAGACAAAGCAAAGGGTGCTGGAACAGCAGAATGTCAACATAGGTAAGCATCAAAATATATTACATATCGATGCACACGGCGTGGGTGGGAAACATTGACTGCATTATCCTCCGATCAACGGCAGTACTGCCTTGCGAGCAGGGTTAAAACATGCAAAGCGGCGTGGAAAAAACGGGAATGCTTGAGAAATCGACTACTGACCTTAGACATGGATAAAATCCTCGAAATCAAGCACACGCCGAATGCTTGTGAGCGAACGCACGCTTCCTAACGCTCCAACGTTTTGTGAGAGTCTGATTAATGTGTGACCGCTAATGGAGAACGCGTCCACATGCATCCACTGAACCTTGTACGGAATGCATTAATGTATAATACCAAGGTACCACGGCACATGTAGTTCTGAGCATAATATGTTCACAAACATTTGAAATAACACGAACTATTTTCAGCTCGCACGAGCCACTATGTGGTGCAGCAGGGAAATGTATTACAAAGCGCCCCCTTGGCTACATCGCGGCCGACGCACCGTTCGCCTCCTCAGTCGATTTGTTCAGAATAGATTTTAATTTCAAATTTGCATTCAAACTTCACTTGTAATATTTTTTGTGCGGTTCGTGTCCTGGAATTTTATTTGTTTGAATTTGTTCAAATTAGTTCATCCTCATCACGAATGTACAGCGTTCTTCCTAATTAAACCTTATTACTTAATTTGAGAATGATGATGTACCATTGGTCACTATCGCGCTCGTTCCATTAGCAACTGACTTCATTATTGTAGTGGCGGTAACACAACATGTTGAATCCCATTAATTCCATTGGAAAGCATTTTCTCATTGATGCACACTAGGGCAGTTCCTCATTCCTTCTATTGGTACAGTCTGTAATACAGGACACGTCAGATCCCATTAAGACAATTGGAAATCGACATTTCTCATTGGCGCCCACTAAACCAATTTGTCTAATTGGTTCCCTGCTTCATTGATGAGGTCTTCGCACACAACACGCTGGAGCCGGGTTCCACGAAGGCAGCTTCCCTGCTTAACTTCCAATTCAGTCAATGAGACACAGTCGGCTTTCACACGTTGAACGAATTGTCAGTCTGATTTCTCATTGATTCTCATTAAAATTTCGTGAAGAAATGAATGAGATCATGCCTACTATTTCCATCATCGCACCTCAAACGCGTTCAATTGGCACGGGCGGTTAGTCTGGGTTTAGTGAAACATAACTAGCACAAGTTTTGTTCTCACGATTTGCAAATACGAAACGTGTGCCCAGACAGAAAGTACTAATATCTATTTGTATTCCAGCATGGTGTATTGCAAAATAAGTTCAGAAACGCCAAAAAACTGAATCCACACTGCACTGAATTAGGCACTGCGGCATCTTTCCGATTGCACAATGACCGTGCAACGACCGTTGCGACCGGGCGACGGGGAGCAGGTGCATTCATTTGCAGTCCTGGAGAGATCATCACCGGGTACCTTGAGCACGGCCTTTGAACGGAGAATATTCACATCCACGTGAGACTTCCAATGGACACCTGCCCAGGATGTAGACATGGATGATCGATTTGGGAATATTATGACACACCATTGTGTCTGGATAGTGTAATGTTTTATTCAATGTGAATGGGATCATTGTCATATGCGACATTAAAAAAAAAAGGCGCGAAAGGCTGAAGGCGGTGTGGGCAAAGTACAGATGACACCGTCGCAATGCGAGGAGGAGGAGAGCGGTGTCAACCATAAAGGGTGCTCTGGTACTACGACGGTTGATCGAAAGCTCATGAGGGGCATCCGTTTCGTGGAGAAAAATGTAGGTTAGCTTGCTCTGCTCTGTGAGTTTATTTTATATATGATATTGTTTTTCAGGAAACGATAGCGACTGCCACTGCAGGTTACTAAACACACAGGGACTCATCCCAAGGAGTAATCTCTCTCATCGTCAACATCGTTTCTTAACTGCAAGGAAAAGTGAGCATTGTTTTGTGGGAAGGAATCTCGTGCTGATTTTGTTTGACAGCAGTGCCACGCTGTCTCGTATGTCAGTTCGACCCCATCGATGCCATGCTCGTGGCCGTACAAAGAGAGCACGAAGTTAGATTAAAGAATCTCGGTAACAGTCCAGTCGTCCTTTCCAACGACGACGACGACGACAACAGATTCAGTAGGGCTAGACATAAATCACCAGATGCAAGCCCAAAATTCCGAAGGGAAGAGGACCTGTTGAGGGTCATAGAATCATTGAATCACGAGAACACGTAATAGGGAATCATTCCTTCATCACAGAGAGACGCTTCCTCCTTCCTTTTTTGTCACACACGAGGCATTCAACAGAATGGCTACTAGATACGTGAGGATCTGCTCCCCGAATGACAGCAACTTCGACGATTTGTGAGTCTATCTACCGAGCAGAGCTCCAATAATCGTGTGGATCCTGAAAGCGTATGCCATGTGTTACAAATTTTGTCCGTGCTCGAAGGGGCTCATGCACTCTTACCTGACTTACTTCTATTGTTACTTTTAGACCGTTGTTACGTGTATTTAGAAGTAACATCGGCTCAAAGGAAGAGGTAACACAGGAAATTTCGAATTTTAGAAGTAAATTGGGTCTCGAAGAGCTGGGGTAGAGGAACCCTGTGGGGAAACCCCTTGTCTTCTCTTGGTTACTTGTACGTGTTACTTGTAGTGGGAGTCCGTTACTTCTACGTCGTAATGCATTCGCAAACAATCACAGCCGCTTCCCAGCAAACCATTAATATCCCTGGAACATCCCTACAAGGTCGCGAATGTCCTGAATATCTCGACATCCATAAGATATCTATGGGATATCACACAATTTCAATGCGTGTTGGGCTTACTCCAGTAAACAACAGATGTCCCTGGTACGTTGGAAGGATATCGCGCTCTGGATGTTTGAATGTCCCATGACAGGCAGCCTGCATATCCTAGGGATATCTATGGGAGATCCAGGAAAGATTTGTTTGTCCTTATAGAGACGGTAACCTGAATTAAAAACACGGTAGTTGATAGGAAGGGATGTCGGAAATGTTGTTAGGTATACTGTGAGTTGATGCAGAAACACAGGAATTGCGAAGATACATCCTCATCACCGTTACAAATGGTTTACGCCAAGCTACCCCTAACGAACGTGTGTGTAACGATTTGTATTTCAGTATATGTTCCATCCAGCTCGCAAATAGAGGTTACTGCGGGTTTTCAAAAGTGGTCCAAGTAAGGCGGGCGGGGTTCGGCTCTTATGCTGGCAGTTCCCACAGTGTTGCTGTACTGTGATGAATCCTGTTAGGCTAAGGTAATGTTTTGTTCCCCAAATGGGAACAATAGTATCAAATTGGTTAAAACACACAAATATTATTTGCTGGTACACAGTTGCAGTGTTCTCTACGCACTCTACGAACACCAAATATGTGATGCACAAAATTTTAAGAAGCAAAATATGTACGACATTCGTAATCTCCCTTATATATCCAAATATCCGTGACAGACGTCGCAGGGACTTTCAGTGGATCTACAAACATAGCAGAAATGCTAGTCGCTGGGATATCGCATGGATGTAAAACGGATCTGTGGCAAACTCCACTGGATATCCAAATGTCCCGGGCAGGATATCTTACGGACATTTGCTGGATGTATCTGGTTTGCTGGGTTTTGATCGCTTTTGGTCGCTCATCTGGCAACCGTTTACAGTATCACACGAGAAGGGACACTGCATCACGTCATCGTGTTTTGTCGGTTGCATCTTTTGAAATGTGACGCCTCTGTGGCTGACAAGTGAAACCACGCTCGTGGTTGTAGATGTGTTGTGAACTGCTTCCCAAATGGCGTTTACAAACAAGGACTTCTGGGGAGTGCCGAGAGGCAGATGCAAAGAGTGCGAGGACTGCAAGAAATACATAGTGGAGTCCGGCAGTCGTCATCTATATCTAAAATATGAATACTGTGCGAACAGCCGGGTTTCACATAACAGAATACGTGAAATAGGTATCGTTCATCAGGACTGTTCTAAGTAGATTCGCTGTTGCTTCCTGTCTTATGACAAGTCATACATGATGTGCTGTCTGTGCATGTGTAAGCTGTTGGTCGCAGTGATAACGCTCGGCCTTAGCGCGTTCTGCTTTCTCTTGCCAGCTTTGCTCTCTACATCGACTTTACTTTGTATCTCTCGTGTCGCCTTCTTGCCCCAGCATCTTTCATACGCTGAAAGGTATACGATACCTATAGAGCCATTTTGACATTGGGTTGTGTAATGAAATTTAACTACGAGTAAATTGTTTCCATTCAGCGTTGAAGAAGAGTGATAAGCGCTATAGTCTGTGTGTCGTAGCAATGACAACGAAAAGAAACTGGATTTTTCGTAGTACATTGTTCTGAGGAGTATTTAGTTCTCTTGTCGTGGGGTTATATTTTCCATTTCCATTTTTTCTGACGGACTTAATCGATTTTGGTGTATGGGCTAATTGCTAAAAAACTAAAGCGTAGTCGACTCACTAATGAAACGATGCGCGATATGGAGTTCCTTATAAATAGGCAACTGATTGACCGCTACAGCGATTTTATGATTGCGTTTATTTATGCCCAGGTGTGTGGGGGGGGGGGGCAATTACTATTTTCTTTACTTCTTGATATGGCTTGATTTTGACTTCTTCAGGGTCGTGTTGTCAATGACAGGTTATTTTTGTCTTACTGGCTGGTTGATGAATTGACTCAGTCATTTTCTGGCTGATTGCCTTCGTAAATTTCACTGACTTCGTGGTGAATGGGTTGACTGATTGCACGGTATGACTTGAGCCACTGTGATTGGTCGATGTGGTTAATTGACCGGAATGGTTGCCCACATTTATGCCTTAATTGGTTGTTATCAGTGGTTTGCTAGTACAACTGACCACCAGATAACATCTCGCGAATGATACCAATGAAGAAAGTTAAGACAATCAATCAATCGATAACACCGACTAGTCAGTAAACTGTTAAAAATAAGAAATTGATGACATCTGCTACTGAATTACATTCAGATGAATTTATCTACCAGGCAACCTAATCGCCATCCCGATGCCATCCCCTCATCGCCATCCCGATGAGTCAGGCAGTGGAGGAGCGGATGGGCTGGTGGTAATTAATATGTCAAGAGCCTGCAAACTAATGTCAACTGATTTCCCTCAGGTGGTGAAGGACATGTTCAGGACGTGAACTTGCAACCACAGGAGGAAACAGGACATAGCTGTAACGTTTTCCATAGTATTTATTTTCTTACATAACGACTTGCCATCCACAAAATATTTTGCCATCTGTGTTTGTTTGGAGTTAACATTTCAGTATTCTCTTGTTTTATGTGCATGTATCGCTGGCCTCACAATTACTCTGCATTACACCTTGCCTTGAGGAAGTTCAATGTGAACTCCATACTGTAGCTGATTTCATCACTGCTGCTACATGTACAAATATGGAAGCTCGTCAATTGGAAAACCCCCCGTTTTCGTCAAACACGCTACGATACCGAACACCGAGTCTTCCAACATAACAGGCATCTACATTTTTTGCATTCATTCCTCGTGCTTGCACAAGTGTAATTAAGGTCTGCTTTTGCTATTAATGATGTACCCTAACAACGTGAGAACGATAAATAAGGAGATCCATTTTAGATAC
This sequence comes from Ornithodoros turicata, assembly GCF_037126465.1. Classification (NCBI taxonomy): domain Eukaryota; kingdom Metazoa; phylum Arthropoda; class Arachnida; order Ixodida; family Argasidae; genus Ornithodoros; species Ornithodoros turicata. Next base: position 170,882,590 of record NC_088201.1, read on the forward strand.
TTATGGTGGGGAAAGCGGCACTGTCCCCACAGCAACAAGCAAGAATGAGGACAAGATCCGTATGCATGCATGCCGCCCCTGCAATTTTACAACACAATATTTCACGCGATTCTGTGAACACATCAAAGCCCCTTTGGAGCTGTGTTCATTACACATAGTCTCACATATGCCACCACATTGGGAAACGATATCTTCGTTATCTTGCGGTTGCCAATGCTGGGTTGTGTTTTCCTGATATTCACAATAAAATACCTGCCCAGGAAAGCCCACGGTCAATGTATTTTGGTATGTCACCCGTGTCGTGTTTCGTGTGTGCCTGCATGCAGTTTGCTGCATGCAGGCACGAACGCGAGGAACGGGCAGGTGCAGCCCCGGAGCCCCAGGAACGGCGTTACTTCTAAATACACAGTGCATCTGGTTACTTTTAGAGAGGTAACCTAGGCAGAGGTAATGCTGTACCCATCTAGTGTACAGGTAAAAATATTGCAATTTTTTTACCTTTACTAGAAGTACCCAGGCTAATAGTGCAGTTAAGGACGGAGCCTACGGGTTGACTTCTCATGTCCTTCACGTGAACCTTCAGATGAGAGTGGTTCATAACCACCAAGAAATAGTAAGCACGATAAATGCTGCCATCACAGGGTCCTCACAACGTGTAGAAAACTATGCGAGAGAATGGTCTGGTTTCACCTCCAACGACGTCCAATGTGCTGTCTTAAAAGTAACGTGCTTAAAACAGAGTCGATTGGGTGCACGATCGAGCTTCCAGTAATGTTGAAAAAAAAAAAAAAAACCCTTGCAAACGCCACGATCCTCCGATCCACGAAAACGAGTGTGTCACGTATAGCATGCTGAAACACTTGCATCCATTGAGAAGCAAACAAAACCTTTATGTCAGATGCCACAAACCCTTCGTATCCTGAATAATTCAGAATCCTTCGTATCCGGAGACACGTGTAACGTACTGGTCACCCTGATTCGCCATTACTTCCGAAGACATTACCCTGTGGGAAAGAAAATCAAAATCTCCACGTACATCTATGTGTTTGATGAGCAGACAAGTTCGATATCTACCGGACGGGTTCACCTCACGTGTGTGTTTCTGGATAATCGTGGTCAGTGCTTACTACTGACATCAATGTCGCTCCTTTGACGATCACTCCCGCGTTGCAGCAGAGGACAAATGTGGAATAGTTAGTACTCTAGCGCGCGCTGCCATTACTTTTGTGCTTCATCAATATTTGGAGCGGATCATGTGGAGATCAGGTTTAATATTGCAATTGTAACAGGCTCGCTCAATGGAATAATTAACAAATTTGATTAAAATGTCTCGTTTGATTAGTAATTTAATAAGGACGTGCTTTCCTATAGTAGCAGCCCTGTTGAGTAATCGAATGAGAAAAAAGCGTCCAAAGGCAACTCCTGTTTTTATGAAAACTTGTTGCAGCTAAAAAGAAGCGCCCTGTTGTGCTCCTTGGGTCGAGTCCACTGTTCCTCCTTATTCGAGATATATCCCATCCGTTCCACCGGTTCAATTCACCTAATCAGTAGGACCGGGGCACACTGACACCTCCAGCGCCCTCACAACCTGGCAGTTTCCGAGCGGCACGGATGAACAGCAGTGAATTAGATCCCTTCTTATCATTTGACGTGAAGTTACTCTTTGTTTAACTTCATTAAGTCAAATCCACCATTACCTACATATGATGTCCTGTGATGCAGTGCAATTCATTTTACTCATTCCATTTCGATTAATTGCTGTGTATTCACACTCTGCCTCGGGAGCACGGTACGATACACACAATTTTCCCATTCCAGTAATAGTTTGCTATTGATTGTGATGATACTAATATTGATTATACTTTGACATATCACATTAAACGCATGTGAGAGCGCCTACAACCAAATGGGTAGCGTGATGAAGGGGAATAAAACGACTTATTATTCAACACTATCATTCCCCCATCGTTCATTCTAAAATTCGAAATTTAGACATGTGGGATTCCGAACACCTGGGATTTAAGGGATATCGATATCTACCGCATTCTTAGCGCTGAGATATCGTGGCAAATCCTATTGGAGCTCGTCTGTCGCTATGTCCGTGGTCATCCTTATTGATTGTGGTGTGCAGCAAGATCTTCAGTACGTGCGCTTCCTGAGAAAGCCACAATACCGCTATTGGCACCCACGGACACACACAACATCGTCTCCGCTGTTGATGCGGCCTGTGGGCCATGAGAAGTCAGTGCGCGCGCTCCGAACTCTTCAAGCGTCCTGACATGTGGAGCGGGCATTGCTAGGCTACCAGCATCAGGCAGGAAGCACTTTGCAAGCACAAGCACTTCCAGGTTGGTTTGAATGGCTCTGATAGTTGAAAGTGGTGAGTAATCTGATACAAATGATAGTTTCCGCGTTCTTCTCGTATATTTTCGATATCGCTAGTTAAGTATTTATGCGGGTCTTTAGCAACAGTACTGCAACAGTAAAGATGAGGATGAACTAGTATTATGTACGCCAAGCGTTTTATTTATTTCCTTTTGTGCAGTAAAGTGAAGATTACGCATTATACTGCCGGTTTGATTTGTAAGTGATGTATTCAGCGTGTCAATATTATGTTAATGCATTAGTAATCAATTATTAAGCATTAATGTGGAGCTTGTTTCTGTTTTTCTCTTCCGTTTTGTAATGCACGGACCAGCTTCTCTGCAAACGCAGGCAACGTACTAGCAATGCAACAACTAACGACGCATGGTCATAGACAAGTAACAGAAAACAGTGTTAGCAACTGGAAGAAGCGAACAAATGATGCATTACATCACAGCAAAAGGAACTCCAAGATTTTTCTATTTTAAACTTTATATAAATGTCATATGGATAGGCTTTCTCATGTTATACTTACTGCTCCAAAAGGAAGAAGTATGTCTTTACACAGGTTTTTTAAGTCGTAGCCAACCACTCCTGAAAATCTGGGCGCAATCATCGTGTCGTTGCTCATGTGGCACCGCTTTGCCTTCAAGTCATCCCTGTAAACAAATAAGCAAACTCTAAGATTCGAGAGCTACGCTCTAGGATAAGAGATGCGCAAGGAGTTTCAAGTATATATGGACTTCACTTGGTGCACGTGGGACGCATTTTTGTATAACCTTGGGCACGTGATAACTGTGTATGCCTCGCTCTCCATAAGGTGGTGTAAGGCATTAAGACATAATGTGTAAGGCGGACGTGTAATTAAGATGTAAGGCAGAGGCGTCAACGGTGCCAGTTGGCGCTGTGATTGGCACGCGGTGCATTATCCGAGAACATTCCCATGCAGCACATGGGGGATAATAGATGGCTGTATGATGTGTAACTTTAGACATCTGGGATAACTATAGAATGTCTAAGGCTAGACCTAATGTCAAGTAGACTGCTAATGCTACACTAATAGCCGTCTAACCTGAGACATTCAATGTCTACGTACGTAGACATGATTTACCCCTTTTCTAGACATGTCTAAAATTAGTCATGGCTCTTAGACATGCATTAGCTCTAAAGATTAGACTTAGATCTGTTTTATACCTCCATTTTGGAAGTAGGTATAAGATTAGACCTTTGTTATACCTCACTTTTGCTACCCTGATCCGTCGTTTAGACGTCGTGCCGATCGTACAACCCGTGTATATTAATGTGAATTTTCTGTCTGTGTATAACCCTTTGTGAGTACTTCTCTCTGAAAGCACACTTTTTGTAATTAATTTATTTCAACCAAAAACTGTACACAAAGTATGCAAAGCTAGTCACATGGGTGAACCCTTCAGACCTGTTTGTTACAATGAAGCACACATATTGTGCAAAAGTGTGGTTACCTTTGGTGGTTAAAGACACGCTAATCTACCCATTTGTAGTGTCACTTGCTTGAAAATGTAGGCAGGAAGCCCCACGGGTGCTGGAGCAACGACGTGGTGTGGATCCTCGAAAAAGTGCGGTACTTGTAGAATAAGCACCCCCTTGCACCCCTGGTTCTCCGGCTCACGGACGCTGTTACCCAGACAAGTCTGCAGAACAAGAAGCCAGTTTTAGAAAGCATGCCGCAGCTAGCCATGGTACACATAACCATTCCAGTTGAAACGAGACAGAGTTGTGGCTCCATCCTCTTAGATTTTGCTTTAAAAAATAAAAATCTATGTACATGTTTCAGAACGAATGTTAGTACTAAAATGAATGTCTTTCAAATCCCAGGAAGTGATGACTGGAATGACTTGTTAGCTTCGCTATGTACTCAACATCATTGCTCCAGGAATGTGTACATCAGGAGCGAATTGCCAAGTCTCTTGGTCCAGGTACTTCACGCTATTGCTATTGCTTAACATATTTCGCATGTATGTTTCGTTGATGGCACTTGAAGATCAGTCTTTGGACCAGGCAGTATTTGAAGCAATGGGTGTTTCAGTAGTTAATTGCAGTTGTGCTGTTGCAGAGCAGTAGCTGTTGTGGAACAGTGCACCGATGTGCTACGTGTCAGGCATCTGGCTGTAAATTCAGTGTTCATTCGCTTGGATGACAAACCGGGAGAAGGGGAACAGCAGCAGGTGGTTGTTTCTACATGAGCTATTACTTTCGTTTGACGTGGTACACACTGTGGCTTTACCTCGAAAATGATAAGCAGCTAAGCACTAAATGCAACCAAAATCATTACACATTACACATGATTACACATTGGTTGTGTTTAGTGCTTGGAAACGTCACCTACTCTCTATCTTGCGTCGATTCTTCACGTAACACCCGAGGCAAGGAAACACGTGACTGACAGCCAGATAGCTGACAAACAGCACATGAGTTTACTGCTTTGCACAATAAAATATGTTAATAGAAAGCAATCAATTTCGCAAAAATCATTAATTGTGGACACGTTTTCCACTAAAGGTCTTTGTGCACAAAACAGTTATCAAAGGCACCCAAAATCAAATTAAAAATTTATAATGCTTATTTAATTAGTGAGAGTATGCAAATGATCTCATTTCATAGCAAATGTCCCTAGGATCTTTCCAAAAAAGTTATTTGATGATGCCACCTATTCATGAATTATTTAACCGGGGGAACACAAAGCAAGTCAATCAAACATCAAATGATTTATTTTAACTTGATAAACAAAGGCTGCTCTCCCTCGGCAGCACTGCCCAAGATCATCCCCCTCACAGATGCCTCCCGTCCTCACAACTCAAGGAGAGCTATACAAGTGTGAATAAGGCACTTACTAGTTCCAGTTTTATGGGACAAAGGTCCGTTTATCCAACACATTTGTAGTGTCAGCTGTTAGAACGCGTCCGCAGCCACAGAGTGAAGCAGATCCTTGAACAAGTCTGGTAAATGGAGGATTCCCTTTTGCATCCCAGCAGCTGGTTCTCAGGCACATGGCTGCTGTTACCCAGGTCTCATGCAGAAACAATTTTAAGGAGCACTAAGCAGCTAGTCATATTGCACACAAGCATGACAGCCGATACCAGCCAGGGGCATAGCTATACCATTTAGATTTCACTTAAAAGAAAAAGGGTAACTGAATAAGATGTATGCACTTGTGCTCTCAAGAATTAGCCCGCTGTTAGTAAAACGAATCCCTGAAATATTTCTCAGATATTAGGAAGCACCACTGCTGCAGCATCAACGGTGTACTGCGGATCCTGAATCAAGTCTGGTAACTTCTTTGCAGAATAAGAATTCCCTCTCGTGCCATAACAACCGGTTTTGTAGCACATGGTTGTCACTCAGGTGAAGCTGTAGACACAAGTCAGTTTTAGACAGTATTCAGCAGCTAGCCATATTGCACACTAGCATTCCAGCAGAAACTAACACAGGGTGTAGCTCAACCCTGTTAGATTTTGCTGAAAAAAAAGTGCATTCCCTTAGGGTCAATATAGCTGCTCCGTCTATCATGACTGCTCTTACCTGTGGCACAATGGCATATTTTGAAAATGCACACCTCTTTATTTCTGCTGCGCGTTACAGGTACACTCTATGAATGAGTAGGGCCGGCCTGTGCAACTGCAAGCATAAGGAAAACAAGCAAAATCATGTATTACATCGCACAAAAAAGGCCAAAAACTACGAACGAGTAATGCCGGAGAAAACCGCTATACTCTTCTAGAAGATTCTTGATAAATGTCCCACCAACACGACACATACAATGAGGTTAACATTTTGTTCGGCAGAGAGTAAACGCCCAATGCGGGAATCGTAGTTTCGGAAACGGGGAACAAAGAAAGGCGGGCATGGCGATTGCATATACTGTCGTATCATTTTGATATGAGTGCGCCGAAGGCAGATTTAATTCGTTGGCATAGCGCGCTGCGTTGTCACATAAGGAAACCACTTGATGAAGTTCATTTACCCTATCGCGTACCTAGCCTACGTAACGGATACGTATTAGCAGTCACAACCATATGTGATATTCTACACGGCACTGAAACCACACAGGGGCTTATGTTGTAAAGTAAAGTACTCACCTCCTAGTTGCGCAACGTCGGCGACGTACAAATGAAATGCAATCACGAAAGGCCTTGGAGCTGGCACGGCATCGCATTGCCTAGAATCGCTTCGTCCACTTTGAAACTTTGAAAACGGTTAACGAATATGGATACGCGGTTTCAAAAGAAGACTACGAATACGGGTGGGATTAGCTTGTCTAGACACGGCTTTTTCATCCCCCTGGACAACTGCAACCACCACTGAACCAACTGAAGTAATATAATTTTGAAATTCATTCTCAGCATTGACATAAAATGTAAATTAAAATTTGAACCGTCATATTATTGAAATTTCTTGCGCCAGAACTAGCGGACTCCGTCAATGGCGGGCCACTCAGGGACGTGTAATGGTGGTTTATTGGAATCAAAAGGATCGAAAGGTGTTCTGTTTGGTAACCCATGGTAAACTAGAATATGTATTTTAGTGCACTGTAGGCAAACTTACAAGTCAACGAGCCATTTGTCGTACCACGATCTACATTATGGTAGAACAGGCCAACCCTTTTGCACTGTCGCTGTTTGATTCTTCAAGATTCATGTGACGACAGCCGACGGCATTATGGAAAGATCCACGCTGCCAAAAACTGACAGTGATAATAGTGGAATTCAAGCTAGCTACAGCCATCATCTCTATGACGCCTATGACGTACCTCAAACTATGTGTTTATGATATTACGCAGTCAGCTGCGTAGTTTGTAGGCCATGGTAGCTTGCCTTGCCCCACTAAATCTGTTTCGATAATGATATGAAGCAGGTGGATCCAACTTGCGGAATGCCAACGCCAACCAGAAGAACGCCCGAAGAGGTACCGACATGGTATGATATACCGACGTGATATTCGTGTGGAAGTTCGGCAATTAAGAGTGTTGGCGAACTCGTGTAGCAACGTGACTACATTCGCTGTGGGCCCCAATGAATATTCTATTTGTGTTAGGAGTCACGGACATATTAGTGGCTTGTTCGGTTGCCCCTAGTGCCTCACATGGACGTCTCATCTTTAGGACGGTAAGAAAGATTGCCTCGAAGCTATCTTTTTTTTTCTTTTTTTGTTGTTGTTCACATACATTTTCATTGCAGAAGGCCATTCGATATTTATACTGAGATATCAGTGGAGGAGGCTTCGGGGGTGTTATCGTGGAAATGGAGCTCACACTGAGGTTACAAACACAGATGAACAACAACAACAACTTTATTTTTGACTTTGGAGAGTGGGGAGTTTCATCGCCACAGGCGACACTCTTCTCCATTGCTTTTGGGAATGTGGGGAATAAAATAACGAGCCCCTTCACAATAACGACCGAAGTGCGATGATGTCCAGAAATATCAGAAGGAAGAGCTTTGAGCGCAGAGCGTTACGGGACTGGATTGGGCAAGGGACCAAGCAATTCGAGAGGGAGAAGGGGCGAGTGTCCAGCTGACGAGCAGACCCGGAGAGTGCGGTTCGGGAAGGTTGGTAGTGGAGGCAATGAAGAAGAATATGCTCCAGATCCTCAAGAACACCACAGTGGCAGCAGGTGGCAGAGCCAACTTGTGTCAACCGGTAGCGCCACTGAGCTGTAAAAGCCACATCGAGGCGCGTTCGGTGGGCGATAAGCAGCAACGACGATAACCGTTGTCAAGTGTAGCAGCGCTTAGGCTTTTTCAGAGTCTTTTGAAAGAAGCAATCTAACCTTCACGGACCTCCCGCCGTAATCTGGACGGGCGGTCCAACGTCTGTGTAGTGGATGACGCATAGACAAAGAGCACGCGCCATGCGCATCAGCTGTGCCCCAGCTGATAGAACAGCTGACCGTGCAGTCGTGGCCTAGCCATGAAAGAATAAACATGTTCATACCCGAACTGTGGCACACCCTTACAATTTGGCGACGAGCGAGCAACAATCTTCTGTCGACGACCTTAGAGCATGGCTACCGATGGAGTTACAGGAGACCAGGTGGAGGGCCGTTTCACTGGTGCTGCTGCTCTTTGTTTTGAGAGGCCGGGAGTCTTCGATTCCGAGAAGACTGAGTGGAAATTTTACTGCATCCGATTCGGAGCAGCCCTGCAAGTAGCTCGCGTCACATCGGAAAACGACAAACGGAGTCTTTTGATTTCTTCTCTTGATGCTGTGGTTTTCAAGCGCCTGTATCAGCTTCTTCAACCGAGGAACATTACGGACGTCCCATTTGAGGAGTTGGTGACAGCGCTGAATGAGCATTTTGCTCCCAAGAAATTCAAGGAGTTTGAAAGGGCAAAGCTTTTTTCGTGTCGACAGGAAGAGAATGAACCCGTAAAGGATTTCCTCAATCGCCTTCGTGCAATTGTAGCAGCTTGTGAATACGAGACTGAGACTGACATCCGTTCGTATTCCCTGTTCACAGCTTTCATAGTCGGTCTTCGAGATCAGCGCATTCGGGCGAAGCTGGTACTGGAGAACAACCTTACCGTTGACATAGCACTACGACTTGCCGAAAGCAGCCTAGCACCAGAAGCTGAATCTCGTGACCTGGACACCTCATTCGCTGGAAACGTTGGGAAGGGTTTTCTACCACCAAAACAGAACCCAGATAAGTGCTTTCGTTGTGGGAACCACAACCGTGACGCTGGTAACTGTCGCTTCCGCAATGACTCGTGTCACGAATGTGGCAAGCGAGGGCACATCGCCAGTATGTGCCAGCAAAAGGGCGTACATCGCAGAAGCCAAGGAACAAATCTGCTTCAGCAAGAAAAGTTGAATTTGTCACGATCTCCAATGTCTTCTCCGTGGACGAGAATGACGGAAGATTCATCACATGCCGGATATCGGGCTACAAGGTTTGTCTTCAGGTCGATACCGGGTCGAAAGCAACGTTGTTGGCATGTACAAGGCGACTTGGGAAATGCTAGGTATGCCAGAACTTCTGCCAGTGCAGCACCGCCTGCAGTGCTTCAATCAAAAACCGATCAACGTCCTTGGAAGAGGCAAACTGGATGTCTGCTGGAAGGAACACAGTTTTTCACTCTTAGGTACACTCTTACTGTCTGCATCACACTTAACACAAGTCAACAGGTCCCCGTCAGCCCTGCCAAACGACAACGGGTAGGGAGCCCTTCCTCTGGTGATCCCGACAGTCCACAGACCGTGAATGTTTCGGAAATACACCATGGACACTTCGGTACCGCCAGCTCCTCAGCAGACAGAGGAGATGAACGATGGCAACCTTGCCACTTCGTTTCATGACCCGTTCACAACTGTCACCTACAGGAAAAACCGAACCGGCGGTATTCCCATACTGTTTCGACCAGCAACTAGTGGCCACTCCTTCTGGAAGATTAATCCTAATGCGGCCGCTAGTGAGATACGCCTGCTAGCCCAACAACAGGTTAGGCACCGCCGTTTCCACCGAGATGTTTCTCTCCTCGTCTCCGTAAGGTCCGAAGCAGCTGCCCGCAACCTTTTGTCAGCTAAGTGCTTAGCTGGGATTCCGGTGATACCATCAATACCCCAATCGTACGCACTAAATGCATGAACACAGATGAATGGACTAAAATGGTCATCGTTTCTCAGCAACTTGCTATTTTGAAACCCCGTGGGCTGCTGTATAGTTGAATATATCGATAATTTACGCCCTGGAATCCAAGGACGTGAGCATCTGCACTCAATGTGCAATGCGTAGCATATATGACCACAGACTGATATTCCAACACCTATATTCCTTTTTGCCGGTGAATGTTGTTGTATGCAAGTGAACTTTGTTTTGTTGCTAATGCCCTGTTCACATGTACATTCCATGCCACCCATGGACACATAAAAGCAGGGCCAGCCTTACCATCTTTTTTTTAAATTATTTGTTAGCACAACAAAGCAAACCAAGCGAAAACCTCAGGCAGCGCAGGCGGTGGGAGGATTCGAACCCACAACCCCCCAGTCTTGAGCGCGACCTTGGCTACCACCAACAAGCGGCCATGCAGCTGGTCGACCCTTAGCATCTCTAGGGCCTGATTTCACACCATGGTGCGGTGCCTCCGCAGTCACTACCAAAGCAGTGTCGTAAGTCATAAAAAAAGATGCAACTGCAATGGGTGTAACGTAAACTTGAAGAATTGGACTAGAAGTGAATCGCCTTTGGTGTCGCCTGTCTCATGGCCCCTTACTTAACGAGTTAGAGCATCACAAACGCATACAACTGCAACAACGTAAGAAAGGTAAGGTTATATGTATTTCGGAAACAAGGAATCGCAAGCCGTTTCTAGCTGACTTTCCCTGGCAATATACATAGAAATACATTGAAAATTTCTCCCACTCCGGGACGCAATTAAAAAGAGAAGTCTTTCGAGCCACAATTCGCAGAATACTTTTTGTATGTATTTGGTATATATTTATTGCTTTATTGTTATGTGTAGCTTTGTTCTGTGTTTTCCTGTCCGTTGTCGTTGAAGGTGGTGAAGAGCATGTTTGTTTGGACTAAACATGACAATGCTAGACAACGAAGACTGACACGGCAGCATTCTACAGGCATCCTTCCGAAGCTCAGCAGCCACGAGCAGGAGGTGAGCTCCATTGAAAATGTGCTGCCATTATCAAGCATAGCCATGCGCTCATACGCAATATTTCACGTAACTAATATTTGTCGAAGTCAATCAAAGCATGTGAACAAGCAGCAGGTTTCAGGAAAGTAATTATGTTTCTCAACTGCCTGTTCGTATAACGACGAATCACGGACCAAACCTATAGGCAATAGCTATAGCATATACCTTGTGTTTATTGATTGGATGTACCTGGCTCTCCGTACATATCAGTGCATTTATCCTTTTTACAGATGTGGGCAAAACAGGAAGCTGAGCTTCAATCACACGCCATAATCATGCATATACAGCAGCCTGCCAATAGAATGATGGTTGGCAACCATGCTGTTAAGCAAGGGAGAGACATTTCCCCAGCATCAAGAAGGAGACAATAGTTACGTTTAAATGCATTCTATATTTAACTATTACGTATATACAGGGTGTTTGCTTTTATTCGTTACAGAATTTTTATAAAAACCAGCAGAGCAAAACAGATATAGCAGTTGAGTTCTACGGCCAGGCTGACATCCTCTCCGAGAAAGTATGCAACTACATTACCGATTATGTGATTTTATGTAAAAAGCAGATCAGAATGAGAGACCATCATACTTGAAAGCCATTCCACGTTTTAAAAATCCTGAAACATGCACGTACGTGAGGATATCCACCCGCAAATTTTGATATGCAAATGAGCCGAAACTGAAAAAAGCGCGCCTGAGAAGCACATCACCTTCGTTGGAGAAGGGGAGAGGGCGGCTGCGGACATTTCGTAGGCGCGTGGTGGGCTCTTGTAGTTCTTGTGCTTTTGGTTTCGTTTTCGTTCTGTCCCATGCCAGCAGACGTCGTTTTGTTTTTGGGATATCGTAGTCTTCAGATTTACTGTTGAATCCTAGCAAGGCTTTCACTGCCCTAGGTTGTGGTTCCCTTATGCATTTCAAGGTTGCGCAGGTTAGGAGGATGTGGCGTATGTCTTCCTCTTGGCCCCCATCACAGAGTTCGCAGTGTGCGTTTTCCTGTCCGAATATTTGATGTAATCGCTTCTTAGTTAAGAGGGATCCAGTGCGTGCCTGGAACAGAAGCACGCTTCTTCTGTCTTCACCGTAGAATTCTTCAGGTGCTGGGGCGTTTTTGTTTTCAGCATATGTCGTTAAACTTTGTTTTTTTTTTGTTGTTGTTGTTAAGAATGTGTGCCATTTTTCCTTTTCAATTATGTCCATTTCTTTCTTTATAATGCGGTTCCAGTGTTGCTCTGACCTAGCAGTGTTTCGCTTCGTGTTGCGGCTATAGATTTTGTCGAATTGGGTGATTCGTTTGATCCAGTTTGTGCGCGTCCCCAGATAACGCACGTACCTAAAGACGCGACTCATATAGGATTGGTGCGGTCCGTGAATCAGTCTGCCGAGATATCATGTCTTGGACCTGGCTTCGCGATAGGCGAACGGTGACCAGCCGAGTTCGCCCTCAATAGCCGGGTTCGGTGTAGCGAAAGATCCTCCCAGGAGCCACCTTCCTATTTCGCGCTGCTAACGATTTGGTTGTTCTGTTGTTTGTCTGCTCAAACAGATTGCCTCATTGACGTAAGTTGCTGCTGGGATAGCTGTGGTTTTCCAGTGCAATCTGCCGACGCTCTAAGGCTGATAGGAGTGGCGTGCTATGTGTCAGGAATGTCCTTTTTTCTTGTTGGTTTTTCTAGCAAGGTTTCTTCGTGTGTTCGCAGGTAATCCTTCGTGTTTTCGATTGGCACACCTAGATAGGTGTACCTGTAGGTGGAACGTGGGCATCGCGCTCTGATCTCTAACTTTATTACGCTGCTCTTCTCAAGGCTCAACTTCATTCAGTCTTCCCTTGCCTTGCTGGTGCATATGTCGAAAAGGTCCTGGAGGTGGGTTGGATCGGCGAAGGCAAACAAGCTCAGCGTTGTATCTTCAGCTGTGGCATCGGCACCGTTCGTACTTAGATGGATTCCTTTCTTCGAGTTTTCTAAGTCCTTTAGGAGGTCGTTAATAAAGATGTTAAAGATGGTCGGGGAGAGGGGGCAGCCTTGTCGTAGTCCGATTTCTTGTTTGATTTTATTGGAGGTAAAGGGCCCGATTAAGTATTCACTGTATAGTTCGCTATAGATTTCCTGAATTAGAGTTGTGAGCGCTTCAGATACCTTTACCGTTCGCATTCTTGGTTGGACCATGTCGTGCGGTACCGCGTTTTACGCCTTCTCCAAGTCTAATAGGGCTAGGTAGAGGTCCTTTCGCTGTATTTGGTGTAGTTCGATTGGTTGGGTTGCGACGAAGATGTTGTCGCTTGCCCCGTCTAGATGGGCCAAAGCCGCTTTGCGCTTGGCTAAGCTGTTCGTCGCATTGATTTTGTAACTGTGGTTTAGTATCGATGCCAATAGCTTAGCTATACGTTGCTTTGTAGAGCAATGGGTCTGTAAGAGTTCAGGTCCTCCTTAGGTTTGTTTTTGCCTTTGTGTAGTAGTCGCACCGCGGCTTCCTTCCATGCTTGGGGTATACAGCCCGTGGAAGCAATTCTCTTGAAACAATGTCGTAGTGCATCTAGTGTTTTGGGTTGGAATGCTTTCAAAAATTCGTTTGGTATTTGGTCGGGTTCTGCTGCTTTCCACGATTTGAGTCGTTTCACGCAGTCTTCTAATTCTTTCGTGCCGATTTCCGGCATGGAGCACTTTTCTTCGGATGCCGGTGTTGTTGGCGGTTCACTTGTTGTCTTCCTTCTGTGTAGTAGGTGCTGTTGCTGGTCTATGAAGTATTGCGTGATGTATCTCCCAAGTTTTGGCTGGGGACGATATGATGTTATGTTCATCGTCGTGTATTGTTACAGCTTGTTCGGTCTCCTCCTGCGCGTCTAGGTTGGCGAGGTATCTCCAACGAGTCCCTCCCGCCTTCCGGCCGCCTTGCCTTATTTTTGAAGTGACCTGTTCGTGGAATTTTTTAATCTTTTCCGCCACCATGGCTTTTCCTATTAATTTATGGGTGGTGTACGCTTGCTCGGCTTCAATGTAATTTTCATTTCTCTTTCTTGCCGTCCCGTAGGTTCTGTTGACCTTCTGTCTCAGTTGGATAGCTGCTTTGATTTCATCATCAAACCACGGCTGCGTCCTCTTTTCCCTGTTCGCTCTTCTTTGAGAAGTTTTCCCCACATCTTACGTAGCTGCACTTTCAAACAGTTTGATAAAGTTCTCGTAGTCTCCGTCAGGAGCATCAGGTAGCCTGAATTCCATTTCGTCGGCGAATTTCTTTAGTGCGTCCTCATCCTGGGTCTTCCATCTTGGTTACTTCGTAGTTGTGAGGTGCCTGTGTTTGTGCGTTTGGGAGTTAATCTGTTGTGGTGTCACACTCATTTGCAGCCGGAGCTGGCTGTGGTCGGTGCTACAGTTGAACTTGCCATCTTCATCAATTACTAGTTGTACCTTGGTTGATGGCGGCTGGCAAGCTGGATTGACCAGTATATAATGAATCGTTGATGATTGCGGGCCACGAGACCACGTCTTTTTATCATAGCATCCTGGTTGTAGGTTCAGTATAGTAAGGTGATTTATTTGCGCAAGAGCTTTTAGGCGGTGTGCTGAATCGTGTCCATCCAGTTCGAAACAATGGCAGTTAAAGACACCCATTAAGGTGATTCGTCTTCCTGGATGTCTGAGTTCATTCTCTGTTATATCTCGGTGTGTGCAGTCATATATATCTGCATTCCATGAGTCGGTGCCGTTGCCAGTTGCCATATACGTCACTCCAAGGTTATTCCATATTTTGTTACAAAATCCGCCCACATGTGTTCTTTGCACATTTTGGTCACTTTAATATCCACCAGTGATCGTCTATACCAGTGGTTCGCAAAGTGTGGTCCTCGGACTCCCGGGGGTCCCCGAGAATGTTCGCGGGGGTCCGCGACGATAGAATACAGTTCGAAGACCATTTTGGCGGGTGCTGGTCACGTCATCTCTGAGGGGGTCGCTCGAATCTGCTCCCCGCCGCCTACGAACCGGACTTACGACTGCGTCTTTCTTCAATTAAACCCGATGTTTGCGCATTGTCAGTATGTAAGTAGTATGCCAAGATTGTACGCAGACACTTGTAGCCTTCAGTATGCAGCATCACCCTTCGCACTGAACGCAACGTTGAACTGTAATTTCGTGTTAGGTTTTTCATGTGTGACACTGTGATACTAAACAAGGCAGAAATATACTACCTTCTCATTTCCTTCTCATCCCCATATCCTCGTCATCATGTATCTCTCTCATGTATTTTTGTTTGTGTATTTTTCCTTTTCTTTCTTCACATCCCTTAATGGGGGTCCTCGAATTGATTCTCAGTGGTCTCAGACAAATCGAAAAACAGGGGAGAAGAGAGGGGCTGGCGTCGGCCTCCTGTATGGACTCTATACAGGAGGCCGACGCCACCCGCTCTCTTCTCCCCTGTTTTTCGATTTGTGCCGACCCATCGCCATTCGTCACTAAGTAGTGGGATCTCATCGTTGCGTAGGTGGGATTCTGTTATCGCATAGACAAGTATATTCTGTTGTATGCCATCGTATTGCAATTCTTCCCACTTTAGCTTGTTTCCACCCTGGATCTTCCTGTGGATTCGTGAGTGCATCAACGAAGATGGCCATAGTTTGGGGGATGGCTGTGGGAGAGACAGCTGATATCTTTTCTCTTCTGTGCCTGTGTGCGCCCTATAATACAAACCCTAATATAAACGTTATACTACTGTGCGCAAGTGACGTATGCTGGAGGTTAGGGGGTCCGTCATGACAGAGTGAGAAATAATGCGACGGACCTGACGGAAAGCACGTTAGCTCGGTTCCCGAGTGTTTGTGCGCTGAACTGAACTTCTATGTTTTAAAAACAGCTTCAATATATTGCAGTTGTAGCGAGGTAGTTTCAAGATGGTAAAACAATACACAGTCCTGCTTGATGAAACGTCGTCAAGAAATATAATAACGAAAGAATGAAGCACGAAGTCAGAGTAACTATTTAATACGTGAGCTTTCGGGCAGAGTCTGCCCTTGTTCAGACAACAGAAGCAGTCAAAACATTGCTTATATAAGGAGTGGGATCGGTGAGAGAAAGAATCAAAGAACAAGACAGAAGCAACGCAAGGATGAAATCACAAAGAACAAAACAGAAGGCTATACATTTGATAGATATCCGACGCCAAGACCGTTGGAAGAAACGTCCACCACTCTTTGCGTTTGAATTTCTGCCGGCCGCGCTTGTCCGTTGAAAAGAAGAAAATGGTTAAATATAAGTTGCTTACAGCTGATGTGAATTCCGCGAAAAAATTACTTGTGCATTCAAAAGTTGGACAGTGACATGTTGTAAAAACAATGTTCTTTGTGATTTCATCCTTGCGTTGCTTCTCTCTTGTTCTTTGATTCTTTCTCTCACCGATCCCACTCCTTATATAAGCAATGTTTTGACTGCTTCTCTTGTCTGAAGAAGGGCAGACTCTGCCCGAAAGCTCACGTATTAAATAGTTACTCTGATTTCGTGCTTCATTCTTTCATTATTTTTCTTGACGAGCTAGTTTCCTTGGTTTTGTCGCATATCACGATCACTTCATCTGCTATTTCTTTTCGCCAAGTGGCGTAGCCCCCGCTTTGACTATTGCGCCTCCCTAAGGTTTATGTGTCAGTTTTGGAAACACTGATATTTTTACATGCGACACATTGTAGTGTACTGCAGCCAGCTTCACTATTTGACTGATAATTTGCACGGTTACTTCTTTAATATTATTTGAATAACTTTCATTTCATACTGTACCATTAAATGGGATAGGAATCCATTATGGTTTAGAATTATTTTTCCTTTGCAATGTTCCCACACTAATCTTGGTGACAAGTTGTCTCTCATTAAATTCCTTTCGAGTTGTATTTCACACTGCTAACAGCATATTGTGAGAATGAGAAAATGTATGCTTCACATGTTCTCAGCATTCTCTACAGCAACTGCTCTTGGGCTTAAAATTCAAGAACTACACACGAAAAAAAAATGTAGAACAGACGACACAGCAAAAAGGACACGATAAAATGATTGGGACTGTGTTATGCTATTTTTTGTGTGTGTGTGTCTCTCTGGTTCTGGATTTTTGTGAACATGTGCCATGCTGCCGGCACCCTTGCCCTCTTGTCACAAAAACAGCCTCAGACATAAAAATGCAGACAAAAAAGTAGAGAACTCCAAGTTAACATAACAAGAGAGAACAAAGATGGGGACACAGGAAGTTTTAGAATCTTGGCACGTACGCGGTGACCCCTCGGTTTGTAACAAAAACCGTGACCACTCCACTTTGGTGTTCTCGCGACCTCTTACACACTCGAGAGCCCTGTTCGCCTGTGAGTCAAAATGAAGGTTGAGATGTCTAAATTTAGTTCGATTGCGTACACAAACAACATTGAAATGAGGAATTGTTTGACGTATTAAGTCACCATGAAGATAACGTCTGTGGTTCTTACTCATTCGGTTTCAGAAAGTGAGTTGGTCCATGAAAAGTCGAATTTATGCAGTGCCACGCCCTCCCGCGTTTCTCCCGCTCTTGCAATGCATGATCCATACAGCATCCCATCACGGAGCTGAATCGGACCTCCTGCGGATATACGGCTACGGATATCATTCCATAAATGTCATAGGGAAGTCCCACGACGGATCATTACCGGATATGAACATTGCTATCTATTTCGGACGTCCGTAGGAGATGGTGGTGTGTCTGGGTTACGTACAGAAACTCTGAAATCCTCCGAGATAACATATATCCTATATGTAAGGTCTACCCCGATAATATATTGATACAAACATCAGCATGTGCACCACCCTGTACACTCACGCGATATTATATATATACTTACTTATACTTATATATGCTATGTTATACTGTGCTGTTTCTCTGTTGAAGAAATTGCTGATAAAACTGGTACACAGTAAGTTCGGCGCCATACAGTAATTCGTGACTACCTGTGAACAAGGTAGTCATGCACCAACGTCACGTACTGAGAATGTGACTTCGGTAAAACCGTTGCGACCTTCAAAACCTTGTATAGATCAGAAGCGCTCCACTTCAGGATGCTGCTTACAAATGGTCTTTAATTTTATGCGATTCTACAAATGCAGTTTTTGCAGGTGTAAACAAATATTTTGTGTGAGGTAGTATAGACGTGGAAGCAAATCTTGTGTGAGAACTGCCAGACAGCTACTTAATTAAAATGCATTGATTATATTTACTTAACTACATTGATACATTAAATTGGGGCTTTTGGGCTGTGCCGAGATCAGCAGAATGTGAGGCAATTCTTGTTCATAGGACCACGTCACAAGTATTATTTATCGTGCGATTTGTCTTTCACAATGCCGAAAGCAAGGCAAAACTGTGGAAGAAGTGCAGGTACTACGCTACCAGTTCTTTTTGAGAGCCGAGTGCGTAGACTAAAATTTGCGCCTGATTGGTGTAACAGCTGGCAGCGGTCCAGATATATAGCAATGCCGTTGGGAGTCAAACTGCAATCCGCTTAATCAAGCAGTCACTTCAAATTTTGGCAAATTTAATCACAACACAAGACTATTTGATATACGCGGAGGCTGTGCTTCCATCTTGTGTACGTGTTCGACTGCGCCCAAGTACATTAGGTGCAGAATTTTTGAAAAATTGGCTTAGTTTAAACAAGGACTGCCTCCTTTATGCTATCATGGATTTGCCGAAAAAGTTTGAATGAGAAAATATTGATGAATTTTGATTTCACATCTAGTGGTTTGTTATATATATATATCTCACTAAATAGCAAGTCTGCTTGACGTAGAATCCACCTGCAAACACTGCATCAATGCTCTCATCATAGGTCTTAGATAACCGCTATACCGAAGGAAAATAATCCTGCGTTTTGCATGTTTTATATCTATGTTTGTGTTTTCATTTTGAAATGCATGCAGTATGCAGGTCACTTTTTGTATTTTTGTTTCCTATAGCACGAAGAGTGGATGTCTATCATGTCTAGAACGTCATGTCTAGACTTGGGCTAATATTTGTGAACATAGGTTGTAATCATTGTCATTTTTATGTATGTACATGCGCTTTGTCTTTTCAGGAGAGACACGTGGAAGATACCCTTTTGCATCAGATACTCAACAGAAGAGGAACTTCTCCTTGTTGCTCTCAATGGAACCAAAAGTAGTATAAATAAAAAGCTTGTTCCTCATATGCCTGTTTTATGTGCTGCATGCAACATTTATGGCGCTGAAAGCACACGACACACCTCTAAAAGAATTCTAAAGAAAAGCGATAGAAACTCTCATTAGTAGCTCATTAGAGTTTTATAGAATTACGGCGGCCAATATTGCGTAAGAACTCAGTAGGGACACGACAGGATATCATAAGAATTTCTATAGGCTCTCTATATAGTATTTAATCTGTCTATAGAGGCAATACAATAGAGTTTCTTTAGAAAATAATTTCACATTTTTGTAAGGGATAGAGCTATTGCTAGTTTTTATCTCGCTCAGCTTGCTCTCACAATAATCCATCTCTCGTATACAAGATTCTAGGATTTATAATTGTTTCTATATTACTGTTAATCGATATACTAGCTGCCCCAGACACGATTCTGTTGAAGATTGGCTTCTTTTAATCCCACGTATATCTCCGGCTATTTGTGATATGGACACAACTGAATCCTGAGGTCCAAGAATGAGTTCGACATCTCCAGAACGGATCAAGAAAGTCAGCATACCATTGAAGCATTTGCACGCTAGAATTGAAAAGTTGTGTGGGCTTCGGGGCATATCAAGAAATATGACGCTGCTACGAATTGTGCAGATCACGTGAATTCCAGTTTGTTCGTGGGGCATCTCCAAACAGAATAGCGCAAACGTAGAAAGCACCAATCTCATACGTTATGTGCGCTCCCCCAATTTCAAGAAGGTTAACTGTGTCATCGTAAAAGGTGAATCTTACTTATATGTGGGAAGGATCTGGGGCACGCACTTGTCCAGTTGACTCCAATTGCATCCATCTGCCTTGGGAATCCTGCAAAACGAAAACACGGTCACGGTCTTGGCCACGTGAGCTGATTCGTGAAGGCCCCAGAGATTTTGTGCACACGTCTGGCAACCTGCAATTCCTGTAGGCGTAAAATACGATTACGTACGTTAGGGCTCTTTAGCGAAGATTGAGAGTTTCAGATAGTGGAAAGCCACAAGCAAATATTTTTGTTACTTTACAGAACGAAGAAAACACTCTGGCTTGCATAACAATTACAAAACAAAGAGAGGTGTAAACGTCCACCAGAGTGTGCGCGTTCACGGTTCCAAGAGGTGTGAACGTCTGCTTCATTCCCCGCGCTGACGATGACGCCTGTAATGCGTCGGAACTTTCACAGCTGTCTTTTGCCATTGTTATGCAAGCCAGTGCGTTTTCTTCGTTCTATAAAGTAACGTGCCCCCTGGCGTCTGGTCTGTGTGCAAATCTTTGTGAACTGCCAAAATGTTGTTGTGTTTATGATATTATGGTGAATTGTACAGCTGTGCACCTTTATTGAGTCCGCAATACGCACTAGTGTAGGATTGCAGCTCTGCACAAACCACGCACACATGCACAGCTCTACCCGTCTTCTCTGATAACCAGATTACTCGAAAGCAAAGAATGCCAGCCCTTCCGACAACAGTACTGCAGAGAGCACCAGCACACAAGAGTCACTAAATAAAGTACAGAGCATCGCATTCCTTTTCCGCGCCAGAGCCGCCGTACAGTGTCCGTGATTAGGCGGAACGTGTCACGTGGGATCTTCTTCCAAGAACATGCCGTCCATGTTGAGCCCCCTCCATCCAAAACCGGTTTCCTGGATGCGAGATGGCTCGACTGCGCGAAGGTCTCCGGTGGAGAAGAGGGAGATTGGCACCCCATTGCTAGGCGACTCAGCCGCCCCAGTCCGAAGATGGCGGGATGACCCCCCGGCGTGACTCACTGTCGCTGCTCTGCTACCGAGTTATTGGCTCTATAGCGCACAACCGAGCGGATTAAGGCGTCCCTTGGTTCGTGGTAGTCAAGGTCATGCTGCAGCCTGGGAGGTGGTGGACTCAAATCCTACCACCAAGGTTTCCCACTGGTTTTCCGAAGAGTTTCCAGACGAATTTCGGCACAGTTCCCCCCCTCCCCCGAAGTCGGCCGAGCCTGCTGTCCTCTCTTCATCTGCCCACATCTCTATTCCACTCACAACCATAGTTGCTGCGCAGTGCTTACGTGGAATCAACAAGAGTTATAGAGTGGTGTCATTTTGTCCAGTTTGCAACGATGCCAGGGCCGCTCTCAGGGTGGAGACGTTTTTGACCGAGTCCATGCCGCCGTTTGACGGCTCCGCGCCATATTGGTTCGAGCACGCCGAACAGCATTGTGATAACACGAGTGCGCTTTTTAAGTGAACGAAACATTTTGCTTGAGGCTTGTGCGACATGCGTGTTATGAGCACAACATGACGGACAGCTGTGCTTCGGTGAGCACTGGTTCGAGCGCTAAAGGACAGCGGCTAGTTCGTTTTCGCGTGACAAGGAACGGAGAAAGAAATGGGAAGCCCAAATCAAGCGAGACTGCTGGAAAGCGACGGACAACTCGAAGATATGCCAGGTAAGGTGTGATAGCATTGTTTACTATAGCTATTCAAATTCGTTCACTGTTCTCATGATCTCCCGCGCTATTTGTTGGGGACAAGCAGCCACAATAAACACTGCGTCCCAAAGTTTTACATAATTAGTGAATATCAATAACAGCAAACAGCGAACTTGGATGACTACGGATCATTCGTGTTTTCAACAGTCACTAACTGATATATATTGTATATCTGTATCGGTTCCTATTTTCTGCTATATTGGCTAGATTTAAATTGATACTAGTAGAATTGCTGGTGATACATTGTTTCATATAAAGCCTTCATGCCTTTAGGAGGCAGGCAAGCTAAATGAAACCGGATGGCTTGGTTGGGGTTAAAGCGTTCCAAAAAGTAGTGTGGTCCCTGCTACTCTGCTAAACAGTGATAGAGATGAAACCATTCATTGTTCTGAAACTATATTTTCGTGTGTGTGGGCCCAACGTAATTGTAATGTGTAATTTTAACCTCAGCTTCACTTCGATGAAACCAATTTGAAGCAAATCGCCAAGATGGACGATTGAAGTCGACTACTGTGTCAATACTGTTGGATTTCAGATTTAACTAAACATATTTTGTTCGTAGGTTGGTGTATTAAAGATTTATAGCAAAATTCTATGTCTTTTGCGTCTCATTTTCAGCTCGACCTAGCCAAAGGAAGCCTCCTTTTAAGCGGGCGCTGCCTATAGCCCGTGTTGATAGTTGACAGTTGACAGTGTTGACAGTTCACAGAGCTCGACATCTCAAGCGCAAGTCACTTGTTCTAGTGGCAGCGAATGTGACACAGTGATGAGAACGAGCTTGGAGAATCCATGGGAGATAATCTACCAGATTCAATCAATCCGGCTTGTCTGTCGACGAGTGAGCTACGAAACTCATCGAAAGACCTCCAAACGAAGCATGCAGCACTGCAGGAAATGTTATCAGTAACCAGAAAGAAACTGAAAAGTGAGTCAAAAGGTCATGAAAAATGTATGTCAATCTTAGTCTTAAGTTCCTGAAGGAGGACGAAAACAACCTCGCAGAAAGTTAACAAGGGCGGCTCCGTCAGGGGTGCAGAGACTGTGAGGAAAGCTCTCCAGTTGCAGTTTGTTTGTGGATCAACAGGCTATGATTTGCTGCTTGAGCAAGCAATGCCTCTTCCATTAAGAAGAACACTTTGCAGAAGACTTATTACATTACAACAATTACAACAATTATAATTTCAGACTTATCATTTATCAATTTATCAATCTATCAAGCAATCAATTTATCAATTATCATTTCACACTTATTACATTACAACAATTACAACAACTATCATTTCAGCCAGGTGTGGTAACAAATATTTGAAATCATGCAGGCGAAGGTAGCCACAATGAACGACATTGAGTCAGGAATGCGTATTGTTTCTAGATGAAATAGAAGTACGATGTGGAGTCAAGCTTGACCGTGGCAACGACCCGTTTCTAGGGGGCACAACACTTCCAGAAACTGACCAGCCTGCCATGTGGTGGGGCCTAAATTTATCGAGCTGTCGTAACTTGGTCACTGTGTGTAGAATTCCACACCCCAGTGATGAAGAGAGGCTGCTGCACTTTATGCCGGACGCTCCCCATGCGGTAAAAAAATATTCGGGACGTGTGTTTCGAAAGGATCTTATACAGATCAGTGATGACATTGTTTGGTAATTCAACTTCCCAAGCGCTGATGTTTTCATACGGCTTGTTTACCGTATGATCCAAGGCCAAACTTCTGAGCAACTTGTGGCTGCAAACCTCAATGAGCTGCATGTGTCTGATGGTCACTTTACGAAAATTAAAGTTTGTATAGCAGTGCAGCTATTCCGAAAAGCCCCAGCAGCTATCAGGTACTTGATACAAATGATACAAACCAAAAGCTTTCCACCGCAGTTTGAAACAACAGCATGGTTCTTTGAACTTGTGTTCCGCTGCCATACATTGATGACTGCTCGACACCCGATAGTTGCCTTAAGTTTGACGGATACAGCAAAGCACGAGGTAGTACTTTCAACCTTGAACCTTGCTTTAGACGTTATGAGGGGTGTAGATTGGAGTGCAAAACGTCCACACACTGATGTCAAAGTCACACTGTTCAAAGTCTGATGTCCACAACTGTGGTAATGAAGCTGCATTCTTTTTTCCTAATTGAATGTGGCTACAACTTTGCGCTCACCGGCAGATTAGTACAGGACTGTCTTGAGAACATGTTCTCTGTAATCAAGACGAAGGCTCCTGTGCCAAACGCGTACGAACGGAAGAGTGCACTCAAGATTGTGTCGCGCAAATGGCTCGCGGTACTTCGTCATTTCCACACGCGACAGGCCTCCGAGTTCACCACGTGGAGGTCCAGAGAGTGTGCAAAACGGAAGACACGTGCTGGACAAGATGGCCGACAACGAGATGAGCGCGCACATCAAACAACGAATTGTCATGAAGTTTCGCGTGAATGAAGGCGTAAAGTCATCTGAAATTCACAGAAGGCTTCAGGCTCAGTATGGCAACAATACACTTAGCCGCAGCAAAACGTTTGAGTGGTGTAAACGGTTCCGGGACGGCCGTGCATCAGTGCAGGACGATCCCGGTCGGGGCGGCTCAGAGCCCAGTGTCAGAGTTCCTGAGAACATGCCACTTGTGGAGCGTATGGTCCTCAAGTACCGACGAATAACATGACTCGAACTGGCTCGAAAGATGGACCTTCCTATCGGAAACTTTGAACACTATCGTTCATAAACACCTGCAGATTCGGAAAGTTAGTGCCCGTTGTGTCCCGAGGCAGCTCTCAGTGTTTGAACGGCAGAGATCACTGGAAATCTTCCAAGAGCTAAGGTATCGTTTAGACACCGAAGGACAGCCGTTCCTTGATCGGATCATCACGTGCGATGAAACGTGGGTGCACCATTTCACTTCTGAGGCTAAACGCGCATCAAAACAGTGGAAGCATCCGGGCTCGCCAGCTCCGACGCACCCCGTCTGCGGGTAAGGTCATGGTCACGGTTTTCTGGGACAAGGCTGGCGTTGTTCATGCTGATTTTTTGCCCAGTGGTTCCACCATGAATAGTGCATACTACTGCCAGGTTCTCAGGGATGTGCATAGGGCGCTGAAGCAAAAGCGGCCAGGCCTCATCCCCAAAGGATTCCTTCTCCTACAGGACAATTCACGCCCGCATACCGCGCATCTCACGACACGCACCTTCCAGTAACTTGGTTGGGAGTTGCTGCCACATCCTCCTTACAGTCCAGACCTCGCCCCCAGCGATTTGCATCTTCGGGCCACTGAAGCCGTCCCTTGCTGGCCGTCACTTCAGCTGCGATGACGAGGTCAAGAATACGGTCCGATCACGCGCCGGTAAGGATTGCTACGCTGTTGGCATCGAAGCCCTCGTGAAACGCTAGGACAAGCGCATTAGTGCAGCTGGAGATTACGTTGAAAAATAAAACTAATTTCTCGCCTGTAAGCTCATTTTACTTTTGCGAAAAATGAAAAGATCCGGTTTGACGTGAACACCCCTCGTACTTGGCTGATTTTTTGTCTACAGAGATTCCGCATACTGAGGATGGCTGCGAAGAAATTATCAATCTAGAACTAGTGCCCTCTACGGATGCATATATTTAACGCATTTGGCAGGCTTTTTAATTAAACCCATAGTTTCCACTGTGAAGCACCGTTCAGTGTGCATGCAAATGTTGATGTCAGAACAGCCTGGCTACGAGCATAGACTGGTCCAGTTAAAAGAGCACATACAGAACGGCACCAATTTGATATATGCAAGTCAGGAAGTCCTCAGTATTGTATTTCAATGTGAAAGTGTTTTCAAGTACTTTTCTGAGAGTGAAAATGTCAATTGCCTAAACAGGCCCATGAAGAAGCTC
Source organism: Ornithodoros turicata (assembly GCF_037126465.1). Taxonomy (NCBI): domain Eukaryota; kingdom Metazoa; phylum Arthropoda; class Arachnida; order Ixodida; family Argasidae; genus Ornithodoros; species Ornithodoros turicata. Next base: position 170,908,127 of record NC_088201.1, read on the forward strand.
ACAGAAATCTGGCTGACATTCATTCCTATACTGCTGGCCGTGTCATTCCTATAGTGAGTGTAGGTATGTCAGTCTACCAAATATTTCATGCAGTGAGCATCCAAACAATTTTGAAAAACTTCTAGACCGTTTCGTTTCTGTGAGGCTCAGGATTTACTTGCGATGGTTGAATGCTCCTGAAGTGTCAGATGTGACATATGCCAGCAGGACCGTAGCAGGGACAAACCTGCAGTAAAAGTCAAATCAAGAAACGTCTGTGTTGAAGTTCGGTAAGCGAAGTGATTTTTTGCCGTTGCTCGATTTGGTGGACTGTGGTATCTTCAAACATGCTCATACATACCTACAGGTACGTAACGTGATGTGATGGCGAAATATCACTTTACTAAGCTCGTTACTTTAATGCCCACTTTAGTGTCCCACTAAGGTGAAATGAGCGTTGTAACCCTTTCGTGTCCAGTTGCCGCAGTTTCGGTTTCGACTTATTTGTATATCGCAATTCGGGTATGGATACTTTAACGCAGGTAGGTATTTCCGGAATTGTCAAACGCGAAATGGCTTGCAACTTGGATAGTCTCTCAATCTGTCTTGTCGATTTTGCCAGGAATCCCTTCTTCGAAAAGTTAATTATGAATTTTAGCTAATTACTCATCTTGTAGGTGCACTTTTGAAAGATGCAAGTCACTGAAAAGCTTAGCCACCTGTAGGACTCGAACCCACACCATCTGAGTTCGAGCGCTACAGCTCGCTAACCTTTTCAGTGACCTCCATCTTTCATCGTTAATTTCTTAGGGAAATTGTGGCTTTGTGTGCATTTGTCCTTCCTATGTTGTTCCAACCTCAGAACATCAGTTGTCTCAGTGCACACTTTCTTCGAGAGGATGTCTGCCTGGCCGTAGAAATCAACTGGGAAAACGCTTCCCTCGTGGTTGCTGCTCAAATGCTGTTGTGTTTTAACAAACAAACACAAAATGCAAAGGCTAAAAATAGACTACCTGTGTAGATGTAGGCTTGACAATATTTAGTGCTATTTCCAGTTCATAAATCAAATTTTCTCAGTCGACCACCAGACATTTGATCCCGCGGGCGGACATATTGATGTTGCGCTGAGCCATAGACTCCACCAGTGCACCGACAGGCATGTAGCAGATTCTTGTAGATGCTCACTCGAAAACATTTTTGTTAAATAATTACGTATTTATTTAAAGCCCTCCTACCCAGGATACCAACTTGCCGCTTCTCACACCTGCGCGCCGACATGCAATGAAGACAAACCAAACCGATAATTCAATTAGCCCACATGTATCAGTACATACAACAGAACGAAGAGCATGTCGGTACTGCCTGTTTCACATGCTCTTTTGATGGAAATGTAAAAGGGTGAGGACCGATTCGGGATGCTGTCCGTGTCCGTTCTCTTGCGTTCCCATCATGTCAAGTACGTATTATATCTGATGTCTACTCAACAGAGATAAATGTAACAACTGGAAACAAGTGATAGCGAGCGGTAATTATTCTACCTGGCATATCCTGACTCTTAAATAATGTGAACATTCTCAGCACTGACGTTTCCAGTATATTTGTGTTGGCCAATGAGGCTCACCCATTTCAGGGTATGGGGACAGCGTTGCAACCTGCCAGGTTGTAATCCAAGAAGTCTGGTAATTTTTGGCTTAGTCAATTGATCGAGGTTTTTTCCGCATGTCGTCGAACACCGGAGGTGCCATGATGAGAGAGACCGGAAACTAGCGCTGAACTTCCGTGGATTCTAATAATCCAGCTAGATTCTAGAATCTAGAATTCGTGGATTCTAGAATCCAGCTTCGCGTGGATTCTAATAAACAGCGAACATAAGGAATGCGCACCATATTCCCAGAGGAAGGGTGCTTGTTATAGTGAACACACATCCTTGAGACGGCTACCTTAACAAAATGAGCTGGACAATGGTTGTTAGAGGTGACATCATTATAATGAGCCGTTGTTCGTCTGTTTCCTTGGCAGTGTGAAACGGCTATGAAGTGACCTTACTACAGCGCGTTTATGTGAGGAGCCTGAAACCGGTTAAAATCCTAAAACTGATCCATTATCACTTCGTCGTGATAAAGCAACGTATATCTAATAAATGACATTGTTCGGGTGGGTCGCGCGTGATAAAGTTCCCGACTTACCCAACAGGGAAATGAGATCGGGCATCAATTCAACTACTGCGCAAGTTAAGAGACACCAGGAGCATCACTTCCACCCAGAAACGGCTCCTTTTATCGGATGGTGACATACGGCTTACCGAAAGTGCCATAAACTGGGTGTACGAGTTGGACCTGACAGGAACACCGACATACCTGCCTTGTTGAACTCTTGGCGCCCATCATGAACGGACATTCTGTGAATTGTCGCTGAATTATCAGTCCAGATGAAATTATGGTATCCTTTGCATTGTCTTTACAAATTGTCCTGCCACAATTAGGTATGCCTATTAATGAAATTATGTCACCCATTTTATTTTATTTTATTAATTATGTCACCTCGGTGAAACATCGAAATGTACAAGTTAATGAATGATTGCCTATGCGTAGCACAGTTCCTGCCCCAATGGCAATCCTCGCCATGGAAGACATTGAGGACACATTTTTTTACTCTCGGAACTTTAGTGTCATGTTTTATGAACGATGCGTGGATGGCCACTTGTAATTTTACGAGAGTAGTATGGGATGGACTCTCGTAGTGCACAACGCTCAACTCTCCTGAACACGATTTAATTAGCAATTAACGCTAATTGGAACCCCCACATTAATCAGGACCCTCCAGGGAGTCACGACACTGATTGGTGAGCATCTAACTCATGTCCACTAATAAAAAATAAAAATGTCAACCAGCTGAGCGTTTGGCATTACGAGAGTTAATAAAAAATAAGAAATAGGTAGAATAGGTAGGTAGGTAGGTAGTTTATTCGAAAATCGACAATGCCGCGGCGAAGAAACCGCTCTGCAACACCCGCGTGACCAGCGCCCGCCATGTTGGTAGTTAGCACCCAGCAGTTGCAGAGATCGACGACAGGTGGCCACTGCAAGGCATCACACTATCGTAACACTATGTGAGAAAGACAGAACAAGTCACTAGCGGCAGGTAAAAATGGCAACACTCCTGAACTATTCTATGCATGCGAGAGAAAAGGTCTCACCGCTACTGCTAACAGCACGGCGAAAACAGTACACATCGGGGAAAAGGCTTAGGGGGAGAGATCGGTTAGGCCTAACCACAGCATCACAACACTATGCACTTAACACAAGGCGGGAACCGCTAAACATGCATCAACACGAACAAAAGGCTTGCTCACCACTAAACAAGTCTAAACATGCGAGAAAAGGCTTAAAACGAGCGCGGTCAAACATCGGCAAATCACTCGTCACTGCTAAACACAGGGGGCACGGCAAACATGCGAGAAAAGGAGCGCGGTAAAACAACACGGCAAATCACTCACCTTTTCCCCCGTGCGACTGCTCCAACCTAGAGGCAGGCAGAAACTGAGCGGGCGCTGGGACTGCGGAGCAACCGAGCGCACGTCTGCTCTCCGTGACAGCAAGCCAGCAACCGACTGGGGCGACGCACGCATGCATGGGGCATGCACGCGCGCGTGCTTTGTCCATTGACAGGAAGACTATTTATACAATCCATTGATGTGTTGGTGAACGACATCTGCTGTCTACATGACCACTAACAGTCCTTTGCTATCTTTCACTGCGATTTAATTAAACACCTCCCTCATGTGACGGTGTTCCCGTCACAGTTTTACCTTTTCGCGGCTCTATCAAACATAACATTAGCAGTTCTTCGTAGGCTGAGGCCGAGGAACGCAAGAGACGTTTACATGATGTTTATGTGGTTACCGTAGTGACAAATGGTCGACACAGCAGTTTTGCGGTACGTTTTGTATGTTGCTCATCCTGGAGATTTTTCGCTACCCGATTTCCTGTCCAAAACAGCTGCGACTTAATCAATGTTACTTCAACCATGAATTCCTTCACGAGTTGCACGTGCGTGTTAGCACACCAAGTCGTCACACGTATGAAGAATAAATACCTGACGAAATCGGCAGAAGAAACATATGCTTTATTAGAGCTTGCAGTGATTATCCTTTTTATGCAGCACATCCCGCAACACCATACGGCCCCGTCATTACTCCATTTTCTCAAATAGCCTCGTCCTCAATGGTAGCAGAACGGCCGAACCGCTGAAGCGTTGTCTTCCTAGTATTCATACGCGTAGTTATTTACGCCTGTAACTTAATGAAATTAATGAATAATTGAGAGATACATGCTGGATACGACACAGAATTGCATAAAGACTAGTTATTCAGGAGTGTGACCCTGATTTTCTGAACACTGATTTTCTCACTTAAAACCATGTTTAACACTGGACTGCATAGACCCATTGTGATTTATTTTGACAGCTTGGATTTCAAAGGATTGGAATTTGAAGGGTGGATTTCTTAGCGTGGATTTCAAAAGTTTTATTATTAAGAGTGGGTAACAGGGTACACCCTGTCAGTACGACCCCATCGATGCCATGCTCGTGGCCGTAGAAAGAGAGCACGAAGCTAGAATAGAGAATGTCGATAACTGTCCAATCGTTCTTTCAGATGACGACGACAGAGTCAGTAGTCCGCCTTTCGTAATACCTGAAACGGACGACGACGACGAACCCCTAGATGGGCACGACAATGCAGACGAATTGCTCATGTGGGAAGGGGATCAGTCGTATGCAGATTTCATGCCTCTGTCTGGTAGGGTTAGAGATGAATCACCAGATGCAAGCCCAGAATTTCAAAACAAAGATGGGCCTGTCCAGGGTCGTAGAATCGTTGAATTATGAGAACATGTCGTAGAGAATCATCCCTCCGTCATGGAGAGACGATTTCTTCCTTTCTTTGTCACAGATGAGGCATTCGACGGAACGGCTAGTAGGTACACGCTTCTCTGCTCCCTGCAAGTCGGCAACGTCGATGATTTGCGACTCCGAGCGACTCTACCGAGCATTGCTCCAGTAATCACGCGCGTCCTCGAAGCCTATCCCATGCCTTTCAAATTTTGTCTGTGCTCGAAAGCGCTCATGGTTAAGGGCGGAGCCCATGGGTTGACTTCTCATCTCCTCCACGTGAACCTTTACTTGAGAGTGGTTCATAACCGCCAAGAAAGCGAAAGCGCGATAAATGCTCCCATCGCAGAGTCCGCGCAGCGGTAACGCGTGCGCTTGGAGACTGGGAGGTCCGCGGTTCGAATCCGCGGGCCGGCTGTGCCGTCTGGGGTTTTTCCTGGGTTTCCCTCAGATGTGTAATAGGCGTATGCCGGCACAGTTCCCCTGAAGTCGGCCCATGGACGCAGCTATCCTCCCCCCGAGCGGATTCCGCTCGGTCTTCCACTTCACCCTTTCCTCTCCTCCTCTCCACCACCTTTCCCTTCCCGAGAAACATGCCGCCTAATCAGGCAGGCAGACCTCTCGGGTTCCTCCCAACGACACTCCTCCCCCCCTCCTCCTCCTCGGAACACGTAGAAAACTATGCGAGAGAAGAGTCTGGTTTCACCTCGAACGACGTCCAATGTGTCGACTTAAAACTAACACGTTTGAAACTGAAGCGGATTGGGTGCACGATCGAGCTTCCCGAGCTGCCAAAAAGGAAACGAAAGACTCTCACAAACGTCAAACTTCCGCCGAATCACGAAAACGAGTGTTTCAAGTAGCGTGCTGGCGCTCTTGCATCCGTTGAGGAACAACCCAAACGATTATGTTAGATACCGCAAGTACATGAATCCTTCGAATCCGGAGACGCCCGTAAGGTACTGGCCATCCTGCTTCCCAGTCACTTACGAAGACATTTCCCTGTGGGGGAGAAAAAACAAAATATCCGTGTACATCTACGTGTTCGACGAGCAGACGAGTTCGATAACAACAGGACGGGTTCCCTGCACGCTGTCCACTTCCTCGAGGTTAGGGAGCATTTCTATGGAATCAGGAAATTTAACACTTTCATGGGACGAAGAGACTACTTTTATTGCGAGAAATGCACGTCCGGTTACAGGACGAGAGAGGCATTGCAGCAACACGAACATCTGTGTCGAGACGTAAACGAATTGATTTTCGAAATGCCAATAGCGGGGGAGAGTGTCTCCTTCAACAAGGTACAGTACATGCATCCCTATCCCTATTTCGCGGTGTTGGACACGGAGAGCGTTTTGGAAAAGGACGCGCTCGTGAAGGACGCCGTGAGTGTGCACAGGATGAGCTCGTACTGCATCGTTGTAGTGAGAAGTTGGGACGGAAAAATACTAGCCCTAGATGGCTATTTGGGACCCAACGCGGCAGAGAAATACTTGCTCTCGCTCAAGCGATTTAGCGATCAAATCGATCGGTTGAACCGTTGTCCCTCACCATTGGTCATGAGTATGGAAGACCACTTTGGGCACGCGAGCGCTACGCACTGCGAATTTTGTGGTATCCAATTTAACCGACATACGCGAAAGGTGTCACATCACGACCACACCCCCTTTGTAGAGCCCGGTTCTTCGAATTTTGTCGCGACGCTGTGTGATACGTGTAATCTTGTGTGTCGTAATACCAAAGAACTCGTCGTGGGCGAGCACAACCTGCAATGCGATATGAGCTCCCTTCCCTGCCACATGCACGTTCTAAATCTGGGCGAGCCGTGGATCTTAGCTTCGAGTACGGAAAAGATAAGAAGGTTCAACATTGGCGATCTCCATTTCCGCTTAACCACTCAGTTTTTCAACCTGTCCTTGTTGAACCTGGTGGAAACCCTGCTCGCCAGCGGTGGAGAGGGCGCGTTTCATTGTACCCGCCAAATGTATGGTGACCGTTTCCGACGCCTCCTCAGGAAGGGTATTTACCCACACCTTCGTCGACAGTTTCAAAGCGTAAAATTTGCCCGCACTACCGTCAAAGGGAGTGCCCAAAAGTGACCTGAAGGACCAAGAGATCACGGACGAGGACTATCAGTACGCCCTCGATATTTTCGAATTGTTGGAATGTAAGAACCTCGGTGGTTCCACGCGTCTCCACGTCACGCTCGACGCCTGTCAGCTCTGCGACGTCGTGCTGTATTTCAGGAAGATTGCGCTAGAGACGGATAGGTTAGATATCCTACGCACCGTGTCCCTCGTCAACTACGCGTGGGGCAGCGCTCTGAAGCTAACCAAAGTCAAACTCGAGCTTATGAGCGAACGCGAGATGTACGAAACGATCGAGAAGGGAATCAGGGGAGGCATTTGTAACAGCTTCCACAGATACTGACGGGCCAGTCACGAGGGGTGCGACGATTACGATCCCCAGCAAGAAAATACTTTTATCCAGTACCTCGACGTGAACAGTTTGTGCCCGTACGCGATGACTTTCCATCTCCCGACAGGTCGTTTTGAATGGGTCGATCCTTCGAGGTGGAGCGAGATCGATTATCTCAACATTCCTCACGATTCAGAAGTGGGTTACGTGTATGTGGTAGACTTGTTGTATCCCGAAGAACTGCACGGGCTCAACCAGGGATTTTTTCCTGGCACACGAACAGAGTTGCGTGGACGAGAACAAACCGTTCCCCTACCAGCGACACCTGAAACATGCGTTGGCGCTGAACGCCCCTCCCACAAAGAAACTCTTGCTGACGTGCTACGACAAAGAACGCTACGTCATTCATTATGCATTGCTCGCTCTGTACGTGAGGTTGGGCATGAAAATAAAATGTGTTCACAGCATCCTCTCGTTCTGCCAAGGCAACTTTTTGCGAACCTTCGTGCAGAGAAACGACGCTTTGAGGAATGCCGTGACCACGAAATTCGAGCGACTTCTGTACAAGGCCATGTCTAACAGTACATTCGGTAAGTCGATACAAAATGTGAGACGGATGAAAAGGTACGCTATAGTCTACGACAAAAAAGCGCGCTCCGAAAGGCTAGCTCCGTCGACAGTCAGCATTTTCTCATTCTGAGTGACAAATGCATCTGGTACGAGATGAAACAGCGCCGCATCAAATGCACGGACCCCCTTTACGTGGGCTTTGCCATTCTAGAAATATCTAAAGTCTGAATGTACAGCTTCATCTACGAGTCGCTCTTTTCTTGCTTGGCGTGTCCAGTGAAATTGATGTATAGCGATACGGACAGCATAATTTTTTTCCTCACGTGTGACAGCCTGGAAGAGCAGCTGATGAAAATTGAGGACGACTTCGATCTGTCCTCCTATCAAGTGAACCACCCGCTTTTCAACGACGAGCACGCTAATCAGATGGGATACTTCAAAGACGTGACGGGATGTGGTGTTATTCTAGGAGTCGTAGCCATCCGAGCCAAAATGCACAGCATTCTCTTGGCTGGGTCGCACAAACGGATCGCGAGAGCGAGAGGAGTTAAGAATGACGTGGTGAGGAAACATTTATTGCACGAAGTGTACAGAGATTCTCTGTTCAATGAAAAGACGGTCTCTCAGAAGCAGTGCACCATCCAGAGTATAAAGCAAACGATGTACACCATTTCCAGACTCAACAAGAGCTTTGTCCCCTATGACGACAAACGCTATCTCGTGGATGCCGTACACTCCTTCCCTTATGGAAGCTGCGAATACGGTAAGCTTTTCTGGTGTTTTGACGCGTATCGCATTACGATAGTACTCCCTCTTTGTGCAGCAACGGAGAACCCGGAAGAGCCCGAGACCGTCGACGTCAGGCATTGAGTGACCGTGGAACAAAGAGCTGCACGCACATATAATCGAGAATAAAAGTTCTAGTCGGGACATGCTTCTCTCTCTCGCAGACAGAAAAGACACGGGTCGTTGTGGCAGTGTGGAACGGAATGGGTGTACGAAAAGAATGACCATTCCGTCATCGTGCTGGTGCAGTGACCCGCGCAATGACGACGCTGCGATTAAGATTACCTGTTCCGTTTCTGGCGCGTCTGATCTCGTCATGCTGCGTTCGTGACATCAGACAAGTCAGGGAGGGTGCAGGCATTCATCGACCAACTCTTTTGTATGTATTCAATAAACATGTTTCAGTGAAATAAAACACAGAGTCTCGTCAAAGTTATTCGGACTGTTTAATGCGTTGCATGTCGATAACCAAGCAGTATTTCAATAAATCAATGACAAAGTTCACGATGTAGGCTGCTTCCAAATGTCGCTGCCCCGCAGGGCGTGCTTAATATGAGCGATGGCACGAGCGAGTAGGTCCACGATGTCTGCAGCGATGTAGTTGAATTCTGCGTTCGCCAGACTCACCAGTCATCAGTCCCAGGGGTCCGTCCGGAACCCTTATGCAGACGTTCTTGTAACGGGCGTAGATCCGACGCACCATCTCCTGCGGCGGCCCCGCCGAGATCTCTCCTACATTGCCAAAGCCTACCATGTCTATCACCTAGTGAAAAGCAGTGATGACGAGCTCGTTGCGGGGACTTTCGCTGCTGAAACATTCGTTCTCCACTTCTTCCCAAGAAGCGTTTGTGCGGGAACAATTTTGTAACGAGTTGTAGCTGAACATCTTCTCGTATTGATGACGCATTTTTAAGCAAGGAGAGCGGAAAGAAGCTATTCATGAAGTGCATGACCATCACAGGACAGCAGAAAAAGCGAACAGCACATGTCTCATGGCCAAGAGTGATTGAAAGTCGTCCCCCACAAGTTTTATTCAATTACATTTACTCAGTGATTTTTCTGCGCTAGTTGACGCGCTGGTTTGGGCGGGGAAGATGGTGTGTACACTACTTCAAGTGTATATCTACCAGTATTTATTTTTTGCATGAGTCTTCTACTATGCGCAAGGGTAAATATATCGCCTTGTGACGTAAACTGTCAACTCTCAGGCAGCGAACAAAGAATTGGTTAGAAAATTACAATAATTAGATATTTTCAAGTGCACATGCACATATTAATCGCATAGGCATATGCGTCAGCACGGCCGGAGAGACGGCTGTCGTGATGGACGGCAACCACAATATATCGATCGTATCATCCCTAGCTGCGAACTGAGGTAAATAAGTTCATTCTGTAGTACTGATAGCAAAATTTCTCATGGGGTGACTGTGTCGTACTAGTGACCCGCGGTCAGGGCACACGAGAATTGTAACCAGAGGAAGTTGTGGCCGGTTACACTTCGGAGCTGATAAAACATTGGGAGTATGTGTATGCATACTCTGTTCGCTACTCAGGGCCGGTTTCACGTCAGTTCAGGAAGGGAGGTCCCATCGCCCTCCTCGGTTTTTAGTACTTCTTTATATTTAGAAGCTCATCGTACATGATGATCAACAGCGATAAAATGAATAATTTCTATTGAATATTTTTCGGGCAATATATCGAGAAAATACGACTCTGAATTCGAGTGTTTCAGTTTTGCCGTGTTCGCACGCGTATGTCTCGTAAGTTTTAAAAGGTATTGTATACTTTTATGCTTTACCATTATTAGCATATTAGCATTATGTTTTACAAAAAAAGGTTTTATGCTTGAGCATGCCTACAGGCCAGGAGTCACAGTGCAAATGTTGGCGAGCAGGTGCAACGCTGTGTGCTATAAAAAATACATGCTTCCTCGCGCAGTTTTGCTCCAACTTCGACGCATGATTTCTCTGGCTGTAGATGTTCCTCATTGCCATATTTGGTGTCAGCTCACTCAGCTTTTAACGCTCTTTCCTCTAATAACATATCGTGGGCTTACCTCCTACAGTTTTCTGCTGAAACAGGCAAATGTTAGGTGTACTTCTAAAAAAAAGCAAGGATTTTGAGCGTCCGTTTCTCAAAAAGGTCCCTTTTTGTTTCATTTATATTTTGCCAGGACATGGCCAGGACCATTCATTTTGAAAAAGCGTACACTGGCGACAAGCGCTTTGGAACGCGGCCCTACTCTGCGTGCGTTTGTGTCGGAGCCCGGTTGCGGTAACGCGGGATGGCGGGCCTCGTGTCGATCCTTCCTTTGTTCTGGCAATGCTGTCTGGCCTTAGCATTACCCGAGCTATTCGTCGGCACTCTTTTGACGCCCTGCTGATGAAAGAATTCACGCCAGGGGTTAGTTATCTTAGCAATAGCACAGTATTAGATTTCAACGCCGGAAGACCCCTGACGGTCTTCAACGGTGGTAAGCAATTAACGAGGCCTCATCTATCAGAAGCATACCTTCAAATGGAACTCGGCAAAAAGATAAAAAATAGTGCATATTAACACGCACAACGGTCCCTTTCAATTCAACCAAATGGCTTCTGTGATAGCGTCGGCACCTGCTGTGCTCCAAAGCATGGATTTCGCCCGTCCCGAAGAACGTGTCAGAGATCTTTAACATGCCCAATCAAAGACCTGAACGACGTTCCTTCTTGGGCATGGTTCAGCACTACGGCAAATACTTGGAAGGACTGATGGATATGTGTACACCTTTAAATAACATGGTCAGGGAGCGTCGTGGTCGTCTTCTGCACGCATCGAAGCTTTTGGGAGCAGCAAGGGCATGCTAGCTTCAGCGAATATATTCACGCATTACGATCCCACTAAGGAAATCTTCTTGGCAGTCGACCCTTCTCCGGAAAGTGTCGGAGCGGTTATCTACCAGCGGTTCGACGGGGTAGGTAGGCCAATCTCGTACGCGTCGAAGACACTCTCAGCTGCGTGGACAAGTACGCGCCAATTGAACAGGAAGCTTTTCCATCATTTTCGGCTTAGGAAATTCAACCAGTACGCAATCTTCTTACGGTAATTTTTAGGCGATCAAGAGGTATCCCTGTAACGACAGCAAGTAGCCTGCAACGTTGGACACTTGCCCTAATGAGTCAGAGTTTTGACATCCAGTTCAAGGGATCATCTCGAATTGCATATGCGGACGTTCCCTCTCGGCTTCCGAAAGAACTGGACAAATAACTTCACGAGGCAGCTGAAGATGGCGTTTTCAGCGTTGGAACGCACGAAATTTTTGCGGTCCAAGACTATTACTTGTCAACCCTTCCAGTCACGGATAAGGACATTGTCTCTGCCACCCTTGAGGAGCCCGTGCTAGGAAAGGTGGCGTAATGCGTTTCACGTAGATATATATATATATATATTCCATGAGTATCTGTTTTTCTACGTGCAGCCATAGAAGCCATCTTAATCTGTAAGTTTGAATTTCAAACACATCTAGCGTCATTTTTCTTATTTTTTAATGGCTGTCTTCCTCTTTTTATAATTCACTGGCTTGCACTGTGGCATTGATGAGTGCTCAGTCACCATCCCAGGTGTATATCGCTCGCTGAGTGACCCCTGGTTTGCCAATCCCGAACGATGCGCAGCTACCCAGGGCCGACGAGCCGCAAACACGGCGAAACACGTGTCCTCTGGTGCTGTCGCATCGTTCCATGAGTATCTGTTTTTCTACGTGCAGCCATAGAAGCCATCTTAATCTGTAAGTTTGAATTTCAAACACATCTAGCGTCATTTTTCTAATTTTTTAATGGCTTTCTTCCTCTTTTTATAATTCACTGGCTTGCACTGTGGCATTGATGAGTGCTCAGTCACCATCCCAGGTGTATATCGCTCGCTGAGTGACCCCTGGTTTGCCAATCCCGAACGATGCGCAGCTACCCAGGGCCGACGAGCCGCAAACACGGCGAAACACGTGTCCTCTGGTGCTGTCGCATCGTTCCATGAGTATCTGTTTTTCTACGTGCAGCCATAGAAGCCATCTTAATCTGTAAGTTTGAATTTCAAACACATCTAGCGTCATTTTTCTTATTTTTTAATGGCTTTCTTCCTCTTTGTATGTATATATATATTACGAACGCTAGACAGAGCTCATGATCCACGAGGGATGCATACCCTGGGGAATGCGCACAGTTGTGCCTACCAAGCTGAGGCACAAGCTTCTGAATGTTTTGCAGGACCAGTGGTGGATCCAGGGGGGGGGGGGGGGGGGGGCGATCGGTTTATACATTCGGTACAACCCCAAAACGTCGGTTTTAACCGAAACGTCTGAAACCGAAACGGTTAACCGAGACCGAAAAAAAAACAAAAATAAACGAGTGTCCGGATCCGCCCCTGTGCATGACTACCATCTCGGCCAGTCAAAAATGAAGATGTTTGCAGGTTCGTACGATTGCAGGTTTGCAGGTTAGATCTTGATAAGGTAATTGAATCCAGGATCCGGAACTGCGACAAATGCTCGGCAGTGACTGGGCAAGAGATTCCTATTCTCTCACGTCAGTGGGAGCAACCTCACAGGGCTTTGGTCTCGTCTTCGGGCAGGTTTCGCATAGCTTCAAGGGAGGCACTATTTGATTATTATCCATATTATTGGCGTCGTCCATGACACATGACATCGTCCAGATGACTGGTGCCAATGCTCCGGTAACAATCGGTGCTTTTTGACATTTTTGTCCAAACCGATCCACCAGAAGCTCTCGTCAGAGACAATGAACCGCCATTCACGAGTTTGGCCTTCAAAGATTTTTCGACACAACGAGGAACGAGGAGGAGAAAAGGAACGACGAATGACAGCTTTCTCAATCCGCTGTACCATCCGCAGTCAAATGGTGTGGAAGAAGATTTCCTGATGAATTCCAAGACTGCTTTGTGTCGATTCGAACAGGAAGGAGATAATGACAGACTACGCCACTTTCGTTTTAAATTCAGCGTGGCCCCGCACGTCATCACAGGGAGCCCTCCTCGTGAGCTGTTCAATAATAGGCACTATCATTGCGTGCTTGACATTGTCCGTCCATTTGAGTCGATGTGTTCTGCAAGAGACAGTCTGACACGGGAGCGTCAGAAGCGAATTTACGATAGGCGAACTCGGGAGCAGACAGTACATTGTCGAAGAAGAGGTCTGTATGCTGGGCAACCCTAGGAAGGGAGACTGGAAGACAGGGACGATTGTGGGTAGCAGGGCTTCGTTATATTTACCTTTACGGCTGCTTATGGGAAAGTGCAGAGTCCATAAAAATCAACTAAAACGAAAATAAACTGTGGACACAAGGAGATATTCGAAGGACACCCCGGCTTCCGATGTACGGCGATGTACTACAGCGGTGGACGCTCCTAATGAAGACTTCCCCTTGCCGTTTGCGGAAGTTGACGGGACGTCACGCGAGACCTTCTCGGCGGCGTATTCTCATCCCCACCGCTGTCAAGCCTCACCAACACAGGTCACAGCTTGAGAACAACGCCACGGGCGGTCATCACTCGTTACGCAGCCGTCGAGCACAGGAGAGATAAGGCGTTGCTCAAAGGAGAAGTGCGTGGTAGAGCTTGAGGTGATAAAGCTAAGGTTGATTTGCTCGCGGTTTGTTGTAGACTGTTTGCACGCTTGCTTGCTGCTCCGCGCTGCGTTCCAGTGGCGGCTCCATCTCGGAATCAACGTTGGTGTTGCTGCTCAACGTCTCTACTACTTATGACACCCTTGACGTACAGTTGACTTGTGCAAACATCAGGGTTATATCGTATGAGCACGTTCTGTCGTTACCACACAAAAGAAGTGTTCCTTCGATCCCTTGTATACGCCCATGTAAACGTTAGCTTGTGCATTACATTTTTTAATGATTATTTGTGTCTCAGTTTCGACAAAAGCTATCCAATTCATTGAGACCGTATACGTTACTCAGTTGCGACGCTCACATGCTACGGGACTATCGCAGAAGAAACCCGAAAATGGTATGACCTGCATGCTAACAACTCCACATTCCGTAACACATGCTATGTCACTCTTGTTAAGCAGATAATCCCTGCTTTGCCTCCTTAGGTTCTAAAATGAGTCCTCCGTTCGCTCCACTCGCGGCGTTTGTAAACAAATTCCGATGTCGAAAACTTTTTTGCCTACTTTTCAGAGTTGAGGTGCACAGTATGGGATGCCCAGGAGATCAAATTAATTCATTCCATGAAGCACGTCAACTTGTCCATATGAAAAACTGAAATAAATTAACGTTATTCGCCCTACACCGGAGTCCGTACGGTCCACTTCCTCGAGAGACCTGGACGCCTCCGCCAGCTTGTAATTTCGGGGCGCCACCTGTATGTCATTGAAGTCGCGAATGCAACGATAAGGTAAGTTCTTGACCACATAAGATTGGGCCTCATACTGACTAATGCCCTGCGTAGAAATTGAACTAATCTGCTTCTCATGTGGAATGTCGCCAATTACCTTTCGCCCCTTATGTCTTCAGCGGTCCTCCCACGCTCCCCCAGTCGTGGTGTTTGATCATGGCGTACGACTTTTTTCTTCTTATCCCTTTCGTGCTCATCCTAACATGGTGTACTTTTTAGGAGGATACAATAGCGTGAAAAGTGACGTCACAACCTCGAGACACTCCAGTGACAATCACATGAAGAAGCGTCAGAGCAAACGGAGATGACTTCCCTCACGTTGACGTGTATAGGTCGGCAGTGGTGAAAAACTCGTCGCTTCTTTCACTATCACGATCATATTTTTTTTATTCCGTGTTACGCTGCGAAGCAACTCCAGCTATGAGCGGCGTACATCTGTGGATAGATGGAGAGAGGGCAGCAATGACGAGTGGGGGACAGGGGAGATAGTATGCCTCCAGGGCCACCCACCACATCCCAGTCTTCACGACGACTTGGCTATCACCGACAAGTGGTACACCTTATGGCCTCTTGGCCATACCCGTGGCGATATTTGCCAATCCAACGTCAAGAGCACACGCCTAATGGTAATAAATAAATCAATAACTAAATAAAGAATAATAATATTTTACGTTGAAGATTCCATTCAACAACAGCAGGTCTAGCGCAAAGAAAGGAAGGAAGACAAATAAACACACAAAGAAGGAAAATAAAGTGACGCATTGACGACAGCACTCTGCGTACGCCGCTCAATCTGCGCATTCCAGCATAATGGACATACCTTGCTCTGATGATGTCCCACATAGTGAGTATAGCTATATAGGAGAAGGGGGTGTCGTAGAAGAGAGCCACCTTGTCTCGTCCCGCACAAACACCAACACGCAGCTTGGTGATTCCTAGAACATATTCGTATGATGAAACAAGGCAAATAATGAAAATCTCACAATGGTAGCCTGTGCCGACCCCAACCACAGAACGGCAATTGAACAGCAAGCACGAGCAATGGGACCGGGACCCGCCGTGAGAGAGAATGATTGCAGCCCAAAGTTGCGAGCGTTTCAGAAACAGAGTTCGCCCCTTCCATATTTAGCACCACTATGTAGCACCACCCCATGGAGCTCTATGTAGCATATTTTTTCTTTTTTTTTTTCTGTTCTCCGCTCAAACTCAGAAACGAACAGAATCAAGGTAGCCAGTATTTACTTCCAAGTAACGTAGTTGTGCCAGAGGTCAACAATGCGGAATGTTAAAAGAGCATGAAAGACATGCTCAGCCAGCACAAAAATCCTAACGTTAGATGAACCAGAAGGTAGAGTAGCAATTAAGACTTCAATAAAATGGCCGACAAGTAGGGCCAATGCTACCTTCGAACTGAATCGCAGGGAACGGATAGAAATCACAGACACTGTGATAGTACTAGGTCGTGGTTACTGGAACGGCTGCCGCTCACACAGCGATCTATATGCCGTGGGTGCCAGGTCAAACATAGAAGTCTGCCAACCGCCACCAGCGTCAGTAGCCGTGGGGATGAGCCGGCGTCAACGGACATGGACAGCCATTGGTAACCACAGGTTGACTGTGTCCGAAAACCTTCTCTGCGATTGGCTCAAGCGGACAACATTGCAGCTTTGCATCGTGCATATAGCGAAATGGGGGGAGGCATTATCGACAAGGTGTCGTTGGTTAACCACGGTCTCACAAACGGTTTTTTTGTGGCTGTTTTGTTACCATGCTCATTCACTACGGGCCGGTACATTACCTTTAGGAAGGGATAGCACGAAGGACCCAGTCCGCGATGAAGCCGAGGCGGATTTAGTAACGTTACACATGCCTAGTACGCGTTGTCTCTAGCGAGCAGTCACACGAGGGAGGACAAATCCACCGTGGCTGTGGTCGGGGCAGCCCTCGGGAATACGTGTTTTTGTCCCGCACTCCAAGAGAAGATTGGACATTCAACAGAAAAGGTAAGTCTACGCTATTGCAGTAGCTTTAGGTACTTGTAACGACGACCATTTTTCCAAGCGGCAAAAACGCACGTGCTGGAGGAAACTGTTAAGAGGGGATAGCGTGCTCCTTTCGCCCTCTCACATTGGGAGTGAAGGAAAGACGCTTCTCCGAAGATGCGCAATGAACACAATAAAGTACACAAAAGGAAAAAAAGAAGAAAGAGAAGTACTAAATATTTTTGTGGATGATCTATCGAACGGATTTTTGTTCTGAAAACGCCTACGATATCAGGTGACCGAAGGGAACAGATGTTTTCTTTGGGACAACTTCGTACCTTTTATAAACAAAAAGTTAATTAACGATTTTTAGGTAATTAGTCATTCGACGGTTGAACAAGGGATGGCCAAGGACGACCGCCAGCCCAGCGGTGATAGAATTGAAAGCAGGAAAAAAAAAAGAAAAAGACACCCTGTATACATGGTATGACACTCACTAAAGTTTCACTTTCATTTTTTTTCATTTTCAAGTCCATTCACTCAAAGTTTCAAAGTTCATTCAAAGTTTCATTCACTCTTTTTCCTGTTTTCCCTGACAGTTAAGTCAGTTGTTCGTGTGCATCTTGTCCCTTTCTTGTCCAGTTCTCGTGTGGCTTGTGACCTATAAGAATATCTAACGCAATGTGCGCATCTGTCCGTCTTTTTCTCTCTCCCCGTCCTAGTGTCGTCTGCCACGGTACCGGCCTGAACAGAGTGACCACAAAATGGAAGCTGTGAAAGTACCTTGGGATCACTGCTGTGTCCAAAACCTCTCGACCAGACGACTTCTACGGATGCCTCATGCATGTTCTAGTGTGTTGGGATGCATCAACCGCGCATCTTCGCCGACACATTGCACACATTGCAGCGGGACGCGATCTGCAAGATAGCTAGCCTAGCTGCTTGCGTTCTCAATAGGTAGCGCGCAAGTAACATCCGAGTAGCCGCCTCTCGAAGTCCGCAAATTTCGCTCGGGGCGGAAATCTTTGAAATGCGATACTAAAAATAAATGGCCTCAAAGTTCAAGCTTTCATTAAAGCACATGACCTCTGCAATTTTACAATTCACTTTAGAGTCCCTTCAATAATGGATGGCTCCAGTTCCCAGAATCTCGCATTTCCCTTACACACCTAGTGGCAACATTTTATGAATTTTCAGGTAATTCATAACCACACACTCACTCTCACACAGAGCGTGCGAATGGCCGAATAACTTACCCGCTTTCGTAGCTCTTTGACGATTCTTTTTTTTTGTTTTTTGTTTTTTTTTTGCAACATCACACGATAATTGCCCGAGAATCCCCGCAGCCAACAATCATAAGTTTACACGATGTGTAGCCTCCGCAAAGGAGTGGAAAGTACGTCTTACAGGGTAACCTTATGTGCGACGTAGGTCGGACCCTTCTGAGCCACCCTTGCAAATTATCTACCGACAAAGTTTCAGCCACGTGGCTTTATTACTAGCACCACGTTCGGGATTTCACGATTAGGCTGTGTTTATTCGCTGCGCACTCACCTTTATAATTCGTAGATTTTCCGTCGTATGTCAGACCCTTGCTGAAAAGCAAGTTTCCATGAAATAATTACGATAGCAGGGCTCCGCAAATTAGAAGACTTTTGCAGTTCAAAAGACGTGATAGAATGAGCACAGCGATTACGCGCCTGCAGCACATGAGCTCAGCATTTTACCTGAACGACAGTTTTGACCTAAACCGAGGTAGACACTTTGCTGGTTAGAGAGACTGTTTTTGATTATTGTAAACTCTCTTGAATTTGAAATATAACTTCATACAATGATTTTTTTTACAATGCGCGCTTGTGGTCAAGCTGAGGCGCTTACCTCGAGGGCTATTGCCTCGACACTCACCTAGTGAATACGAACACGATGTCGGACTCATTGCCCCCGGGGAACTGTTCAAATGTTGTCGAAAGTGAATCCAGGGTCTTCTCTGCATGTATGAGGGGGATGTTCTTTATCGGTGTTTCGACAAGGTAGGTGGTGTGCTGTTTGTCAGTCATCTGGAAATACAGGTGGTTCTCAAACGACGAATGTGTCCCGCGTTGAGGATATTTCAGTACTTTGCATGAAAATATATATCATCCATGACGCCATGGTGGTGCTCCTCCATAGTTAGGGTTAAGCGTTTTCGGTTTTAATCGAAAAACACCGAAAAACATAGGGTGGATAAATTTTCTCACACACGGGTTTAATCGAAAAACACGGAATTCAGAGGGACATTCCAGGAACTATGACAGAAATAAATTGTTGCACATGCCCAGAAAGTTGTTGATGCAGGTCAGGAAACCATACTGAAGTATGATGGTGTGAAAAATGTCCTTTTGCTTTTTCGTGAGCATAGTTTTTGGCGCATTATCATCCTCGTTGTCGCTGCGCCAGAAACCTACCAACCATCATCATCATCATCTTTCGTAAGCCGTCAAACGCCACGGCAGAAAACACTGCCATGTTGAGAGAGTGTCGTCCGCAAATTTCATTGCGATTTCTATTCGCCGATAACCGTCGGGTAAGCCATGCACACGCCAGGTAAAACATCGAAAAACAGATTTTGTTAAAATGAATAAACACCGAAAAATATACCCTGAATTCAACCAAAAATAGAAACGGAATACGCGGAACCCTATGCATAATTTTGCCCACTGAAGGTGTGCTGTAGCCCAACAGAATTATTGCAATATCCACAGTGTCCAACCAATTTCTGCCTTTCATTGAACACAAGAGCGCTGAAACACAGGCGACGCACCCTCACAACCAACACAGTAATGCGTCGCACCAAATTCCTGCAGCCGTGAACCTGTTCTGACGACGCCACCTTGCGCTCAGTAAGCGCCCTCTCTAGATGGATGTCGGAAGGTGGGGGCGGGGGACAGCCACCCCCCTGATCAAAGACTAGGGGGAGTACACCACGCAAAATATTTCCACTCTGCCAGGGATGGGCCTAAATACATTTTTTATTTAAATATAAATGCAAAATACTTTGTTGAAACTGGTATTGAAAGATTCAGCATCAATACTTTTTAGTATGATTGTTTGAATACGAAATATGAATACAATATTTAAATATCCTAACTACTATCATAAATACCGTGAGGAAGATGTCTGGAATTATAGAAATAACGGTGATCATAAATAAATCAGCAAGGAACAATAGCATTTATTCGTTAGATTACTATGGCGATTTTAATATTAGCAATTTCTCGAGGAGTGCATCCTCTACGTATCTAGTGTTCGGCCGTACAGTCAGATTCGCAAGGGAGAACACATCTCCACTGATGCCGATGAAGGATGGCTGGTATTAAATTTGGTGAAGAAACTTCGTACAACAATGTAGTCGTATTCTCCCCACCGCTGTCCGTAACAGTGAAAAATCGCTACATAAATTATTTGTCGCATGTGTGTGCTTGCGAAAAACACGACATAACTGCGCGACTTTTAATAGATTTAGATAGAATAGATAATAGATAAGCAGTATTTAAATATAAATACAAATGCAATTCAATTCCGTATTTAAATATGAAAAATGAGAACATGTATTCATATGCTCAATACTATTTTAATTACAATGTATTTACGTACTGCCCATCCCTGCCACTCTGCGGTATATTATTGCGCAATCGTATTTACAAAAGCAGTTGGAGAAAGCAGCCCCGAACGGTCGAACCGTCCTCGCGTGACGACGGAAAAGTCACCGATTTTTTTTTTCTTCTCAGCTCAGGCCTAGCTATACATACTTGAGCTGTGTCTCTGTGTGTCACGGATCACGTGTGGAGATCATCTTACGTCACGACGTAGTCTCGTTCTGCGATGTGCTCTCTTCACGAGGAAAAGATTTTGGAGGGTTGGCGAATGCGAGGCCTTGCGCGCTCTTCAAGAGGTCGTCGGCGCTTATCGCTCTTTCACAGGAGCTCGATTTATACGCAACACGCCGAGGAGCTCTCAACATCAGCTCAACACGCCCCAGCGAGAAAAAAACAAAACAAAAGCAAAAAAGAGCGAAATCATCTCTGCGCTCGTTTAACACGTTTCGAAGTTCAGCACATGAGATCGTACCACGTAGGTGTCGTACACTTTCATCTTCAGCCTGACGTCGACAGTTGCAAAGGCTGCATTCATCTGTAACGTAAGAAGAGAGATACAAAGTGCTCGTTAATACGAATATTATGCCATGCACTTGCCAGACTTGTCAAAAATGTGATCGGTTGAAGATATCGTGTATAAATTGAACAACTCCGTGATGTGTGCGAATTCCATTGCGCGAGCGGAATTTGCGCCGCACTACGTGGGATTTAAGCAGCGTTATACATGGCAGTGGTAGTAGTAGCGCTGCGACCGTATTTTGTAGTTTTTTCAGTAGTGTGGTAGCGATTTCGATTAGTTTTAAATCTGTTGGAAAGTAGAAAAAAAATTCTTGCTGCGAACTCGTTGCTGTGACATTTAGGTGGCATTCTTTGGTTAACAGTTCGGTGCCGTGTGTAGGAGTTTTATCGTTTTTAACTATTGCTGCTGTAGTCAGTGCATTGGGAGAGAGCCTAGTCAAGCCAATTGGGGCATTTAGCTACCCTTCCAATCCGGAGGGAAACTGAACTGAATTTGGGCAACGGTGGATCCTTCCTCCGCTGCTAGTACCGTTATACTTTCCATAAAATGAAAACAAAAAAATGGGCACAAATAAAACCCTCCCGTTGCTTAGCTCCACGGTGAGACTGGGAGGGGAACCGGGTTCGGATCTCGGCAACGTCTGTGCTTCTCGGGGTAGTTTGCCGTTCTTTCCTGCTGGTGCCTTAACGAAGATGCCAACGCACCTACGATTCCCCGTGAAATCGGCTGAAGGACATAGGATCCCCCCTGAGCAACGTGACGCTATACACGGCATGGAGGCTTCTCGGCAATGACACGCCTCCAGACACCGGTGTGACGGGATCTTTTTGCTATTCTTTGGAATTGTCTATTCATTGCCTATGTCTTTTTGAGTAAAAGTGACGGTATCTTAGTTTTTCTCACGCTTTGTGCATGTTGTTTTCCATAATGAATCAATCTAATATGTGGATCTTTAGTGTTAAAATTATTGTAGTGGTCCATAATAGTTGAAAGTAGAAAGGGCGGTTTTAGTCTATTTAGTGAGTCTATGGGTTTGTATTGGTTGGTAAAGGCGCTTAATTGCCACTTATTTTTCGTTTTCGTTTGTACTATTTTAAACTTTAATGCAAGAGTGAAATCACTAATAGTTGCACAAAATAATCTAGTGATCCATAGCTTAAAAACACGAGACTAGAGGACAAGAAACGACAACACAGACAAGGTCGACCTTGCCTGTGTTGTCGTTTTTTGTCCCCTAGTCTTGGGTCTTTAAGTTATGGATCTATATCACCAGCTCCCTTGATACCTCTCTATCCTCTCGTAGTTTAGTGATGTTTATAATGTATTGCCAATGGAGACTTTGTAAATACATCCTGCCTGCACCCATCTATATCCTCCCCGGAAGCAGGTGCAGCGTCAGAAAATGGGAGGAAGCGACGACGACATGCAAAGCAGTGTTCTGCAGGGTAGAGCTCCATTGTTTCGGGTCGGTCTATTTCTAGCAGCTGCGCTATAGCGAGCTAGAATGAATGGTGTGCTTACCGGCCTATGCAATGCTCACACGTTCAGCGCACCATTTATACCAGCTCACCAGAGATGTGCTGTGCGTGCATCCCCCTCTGGGTTCCCGCGGGTATAGAAATGAGATATTTCTATAAGAGTGGTGTCAACTTCGTTAATGTGGTTAACAAAATCAATGAGGGAGCTTTGTGAAGGGGCTCTGTCTGGAACGCGTTGCTGAGTCGGCCGTTAGTAAGACGTCATGAACAATGAGCGAGACGTAGTGCCAGCAAGTAGCCGCCAGGATTCAGTTCTCTTAGCCCCGGTGAAGACGTAACGCTGCCGTTCTCCTCGCTAATGATGGCAGTGGTGCGGATGCTGACCTCATACGAATTTTGTGACGAGTGGACTTACGATGAGGAGTGTTCTCGACTGAGTTGTGTGTGCGGGAATACTCTGATGCTCGTGAGTGTCTTTTCAACTTTGTTCACTTGCAGTTTCTTTAGGGTTAGTCTGATGTGTATACTTCCATGAAGTCACTAATGTTGCAAGACATTTAGTATTCCTTTTTCTTTGGCCAATTTATGAAGGGAAATAGCTAGGTGATTCATAAACCTCGGTTTTCGTTCCTAAATTTCAAGCGACACAGTCGTTGTTAGCAATCTCGCAAAGAAACGCTACAAGTTTGCGTAGCGACAGGAGACAACGAACTCAAGGAGAGAATGTTGAGGAGGTTAGGAACGCAGGTTGGTCTCCACATGCGCGCTTCATTCCCACACTGGGATCTCAGAAGCGCTGTGAATGGCTTCTGGACATCATGTGGTTTCCCTGGACCATTGAGGCTGTAGGAGTTTCCGGCGACTGGCCTGGCTCACAAACGCGGAGGACATATAGCGCTGCGCTCCTCGTGAGCGTTGCTGTTGTGGACAGTGGGCTGATTTATTGCGTGCCTTGTCCTTGTTGTTGTTTTCTTTTAATTCCGTGTTAGCGCCTGAAGCAACTGTGGCTATGAGCGACTTACAGACGCGGACAGATGGAGGGAGGACAGCGGGAAGGAGTGGGGGAGAGGGGAGGTTACCATGCGTCCTGGGCCGACTTCAGGAGGAACTGTGCCGACATTCTTCTCAAAAGTTCTCGGAAAACCCAGGGAAATCCTCATGCAGCACAGCCGGTGAGAGGTTTCAAACTCGTACGTGGAAAGAGATCATCTTAATTACTATGCTACGGGACCTGATAGTCCTTGGTGGTGTTAGATATTGATGGTATGTCTTGTTAGCAAGTTTTGTTCTTTCTTTCACAACTGTTTGCCCTCCTCTGACTCCATGTTTTCTCCTTGCTGCTGTTCAGAGCCATTCTTTTCCTAACCTGCCCAGACGTGCCATGATGACGTCACACCTGGCGGCCCGCGATATGCGGAACTGGTGGTCACTGATGGACAGTGACTTGGTGTGACCCTCGATGACCCTTCATAACACTGGACATCGGCGGCAGACCCTGCTGCTTTCTTCAGCATTTTTAATTACATTAAACCTACGTGTCTACTCTATCGCGACAACTTTTTTATTTTCCTTCATGACGGGTGAGCTTACTACGGGTGAGCTTACTACGGGTGAGCTTACTTCCAAATTTAAATTAGCCTAACGTGCGGTCATTACAACGGCCATTTGGTTATGATCTTGTGGTCAATGTATGGTGCTCTCGCGTGCCTCCCAGACTCGATGTGACATGGCTAGCGACCTAACCACTGAACCACATGTGCTGGTATCCTCATACCGAGCGTTCGATGCATCACTTCGCCCGTGATTCGCCAGCTGTAGCGCGAGCGTATAAAAAGGCTTTAGAGCACGAAAAATTTAAATATATCGGCGACGCTTGCTGTGACAAAGGTCAACTTCGACGCCTACGTGCGGCAATACAGTGCTTAACTCTCCGTTATGGTTACTCCGTTAAGCTATTTCTGATCTGATCTTCACCCGTCAGGAACAAATGATAGGCGCGGCTTGGATGCGTACCACACCCCGTATGTACATATGTATGTACATTGGGCGATCGCGTTTACAGAAATAACTCGTAGCCGACGTAGGAAAAGTGTATACGTGCATCTGAAATGCCGGCTGCATATCAATTGCACCACGAAGGCTTGCTAACACCACAAAACGAGGTAAGGTCTATGGCAAACCACGGGAGTGGCGACACAACTGCTTCTTTGGCTGCCACATCTCCGTTGGAAACGACCAAATACTCTTCTGTACATCCTTGTAATGTACTATTGCGCTGTACATCCTTTAAACAACGGTGGCCTTGTCGAAAGAAGAAATGCGGATGAACCAAGAAGAATAAGCCAAACTAGCTGATGAATTTGCCGACACGACTAAGTGTACTGGAGAAAGTTTTGCTTTAGGGAAATTACGATTTGCTTTTTAAAAGAAAAAGAAAAGACCTTCTGTAACTTTGGCAACAATGTCTACCCCGAATATTTCGTCGTCACCTTGTGCACAATACGATAAACGTTCTTTCTTCCACACATTTCCAGCATAAGCCACCCTATTTCACACTTACCAAATTCAGGTGGCTCTGTGCGTATATCATGAACTGTTCCTTTGATATCGTGCTGTATTCGCGGTCGCCGACGAACAAGACTGTGATGGGTCGCCTTTCAGCTATTTTAGTCAGCTCTTCATCGGTCATGGGAGGCTTCGTACTCGTCGTGGCTGCAATAGAAGTTAGGAGTATCCGTGCTATTATTTATTTATTCATTCATTCGTACTGCAGACCCAGTTCTGGGTCCTAGCAGCTTATGCTCGCTCTAGTCGCGATTTTTTTTTATTGCGA
The DNA here is from genome assembly GCF_037126465.1 of Ornithodoros turicata. Lineage (NCBI taxonomy): Eukaryota > Metazoa > Arthropoda > Arachnida > Ixodida > Argasidae > Ornithodoros > Ornithodoros turicata. Next base: position 170,933,614 of record NC_088201.1, read on the forward strand.
TAGCATTATTGCTTTAGCCCCGTCGTTGGCGCAGAACAATTTATGGCCACTGTAAGGAAAAAAGGCTTCACGAGTCACATGGCACCTGTTGGGCCCTCGCTGGAAGCTCCTCTATGGCCCCATAAACGGATATGCAGGGACAAGGTGGACTCATTGACTGACCTTCAGACTCAGTTATTTATTTACTTGACCCCATGGCCGTGAGGCAATATACAGGGTGTTTCACCTCAGCCGATAAAAATATTTTAACTGGCGACGTAATCGCAAGAAGATTGCGGGACTTTCCGCAATTACCTTCCAAAAAGTTTTGCCACCATTGAGGAAGGCTTTGGACAATTTTCAATCACGGGAAATTAATTTGTTCAGTTGAACTTTGAAAATTGCCAAGCGGACCTCACTTTTTTTTACAGGAATATGAAGTCCTTCCCGGATAACCACATACCCAACAAAAACTGTGCACAGTATCGCAACAGAAATAGTCGAATAAAATTAGTGGTTATTACGCTTTAGCCCCGCCTGCTTGATTTTCGCAAAAACGCGAGCGACAAGTGCGTCTAGAGGAGGAAGTGTCCCCACCTTGATTTGTTTTTCCTTTCTTGTGATAAGACTTTTTTTCGTTTTCTTTGTGATAAGTTGGTAGTCACCAGCATCAAGGTCAAAGCGGGGGAACGAAAGTTAAGACAAGGGGCGGGGACACCACCTCCTCTCCGCGCACCTACGTGGCGCTCTTCTTTGCGAAAATCAAGCAGGCGGGGCTAAAGCGTAATAATCACTAATTTTTTTCGACTATTTCCGTTGCGATACTGTGCATAATTTTTGTTGGGGGTGTGGTTATCCGTGGAGGACATCATATTCCTGTAAAAAAAGTCAGGTTCTCTTGGCAATTTTCAAAGTTCAATCGAACAAAATAAATTTCCCTCAATTAAAAATTGTCAAAAGTCTTCCTAAATGGTGGCAAAAGTTTCTAAACATTGCAAAAACTGCAAATTTTTCCGATAAGGTGATGAGCTTTCTGGTGACCTAACAGTGGTGACCTGGCAGTTCTGGAATGTTGGACAGCAGAAGGAAGGGAGATTATTTTTGTGTGTGCGTGCGTTATAAGCGACGATGCTTCGCAAATAAGTTGGCAGCGAGTGCTGTGTTTGTATCATACTCCATCGCTTTCGTTATCCCCTTGCATTGGGGTTTGAATCTGTGGAGTCCCGTGGACGACGATGAAAACGACGCGCCTCTGCTGGCGAGCGCCACTGCGCCTGGCAGCCAGTTCTACCGGCACCGTCCTAGCGGGAGGCCACGACCATCTGCCCGCTGGGACATTCCATCACCGCCGGTCGGGACTCATGTAGAGGGACACCACCTTCTCTACAAATCGTTTTCTGAACGGATCGCCGACGCACTTTATTTCAGCATACCTGCCGGCATGCCTCTTTTCTTTTTTTTCTTCGTCCGACTCTTTTTGTGATGTCTTCTAGCGAAGCTCATGCATACTACTGTTCAATGCACTGCATGTACAGCTCTCGTCAACCTTAATAATAACATTGACAAAAATATGGTCTCGTTTCCAAGCGCGATTACCGAAACCCTTGGAGCCACAAGGAAATGTTGATAGAACAAAATTATTGTGTTAGTTTAAGGCAATGATTTTGTTCACTTAATATTCCCTCCAGTGCCCCCAGGGTGGCTGCTATTGCGCTCGGAAATCATACTGAATTTTTTCGAGTGTTATTATTAAGGTTGACGGGAGCTGTACATCCATGTGTAAAGGCGTCGCCGCAGTTATCCTTAACGCGCGATCGCGTGGCCCGCAGGGGCGTCAGCGCCGCCAAGCGACGACACTGGGTTCGAGACACTGGATAATTCCGCACAAGCGCCTCCTCTCGACGGTGACTCCGGGTTCTCTATGTTTCACCACTGCACTCGCCTACTACTCTGCGCTAACGCTCGTTCCCGACGCATGCGTCGGCTGCGACTGAGTGAAGGGAATGCGCGCCTGTCCCGTGCAGAGCATTTAAATCAAAAACTGAAAATGAGGTTGCGCCACAGCTTCTGTCGAGGTCACAGCTCACTCTCGTGACACTTTGTTCCTTTTATCGCGGCAAGCTAGAGTGCATGTGATAAACGCGTTCGCAACCGTTCGTGGGCGTCTCGCGCGTTGGCAGAGTATGCACAGATGGTGAGAGTATACCCCACCATTACCCCACCATCCAGAGGCGGCACCTCTGTGCAATGATCCACACGTCTCGAACACATCGTACAAGGTTAGCCACTTGGTGACGCTGGCGGCCGCACGGGCCACGCAATCGCGGGTTACTGTTAAGTGTGGCGACGGCTTACAACTGCTCATCCACTGATATCGCAATCCTGGGGAATCACCATATATTACATTTTGGACGGGTGGCTGAGTTCGGGAAGTCTAGAAGGAGATAGCAATTGTACGACGCCGAACTGATACGAACCCCCTTGATGGAAATTATTGGAGGGAATCATGCTCAATGCAACATATTGCAACAACTTTATTGCCAGGTGATGAATGGGGAGTTTCATCGTCAGGGGTGATGCTCTACCCCGTTGCTGATCGTGATGCGGGGAATGAAATAATGAGCCCCTTCACAATAAGAATCGAAGTCCTATGGTATCCAGAAAGGTTAAGAGAGCTTTAAGGGCAGAGCGTGAGTGGGCTGGATGTAGCCAGGGACCAATCAATTTTGTGAGAGAGAGGAGGCGAGAGTCCAGCTCGTTAAGCGATCCGGAGAGTACGGTGCGAGAAGGTTAGTAGTGTGGGCAATGGAGAAGAATGTGCTCCAGACCCTCTCCAGCACAGCAGTGACTACATATGGTTCATGAGGATTCCTTGAAAATGTTGGCTCGTGTGACCACTGCCTTACCATGCCTACTACACTGTGAGAAAAAAAAAAGAATTAACTAGTGAGCAACGGATGTATCCTTGCCTTTAGCTGCAGAGAGACTAGTTATAAGTGTATGAAGGTAACTGTATGAACATTATAGCCTTAGTTGCTCATGCGCCAAAAAAAACCCGAATCATCATCATCAGTGTATGAACATGTGAAATGCGCAGTTGTGCTTTTTAATGTAGGCATAGACGATGCAGTGTACGTGTTTTCTTGACATTCTGTGAGCATCTTATGAGAGCCTTCTGTTGTTCTGTCACTGCCCTCACCTAATTTTGCATATGCACATTGACCTTAAATTGCAAAGACGGGCTTTGTACAATCTACGAATGCGTTAGGCAGAATTTGCGCGTTTTGAAAATATATATACTAGACAGGAATATGCACGGTACATGCATTACGTTAATTGTGTATGTGTGTCTCGGGGTCTTTTGCCATTGCCTCCTCCTCCTTTTAGCATATGTTTCTGTGGATAACCTTGCTAAAGGTTAGCTGTCCTAGTTTCTCTTTTTCACCTGTACCTGTGCACGTGAAACTTTTGCATACAGACATACATACTGTGTTTGCAATGCCTTTCGTATACAAGTGCAACCTTACATTACCTTACATTCACTCTCTTCTTGTTCCTAATGTGCACTGGAGACCACATATGTGCACCATAGTACTGTGGTTGTGCTTTCAAAAACAGATAGATTCATTTCCACTAGGTGTTTGGTATGATCCACTGTACGATTCCTGGTGTAAACTAGGCAGGGAAAGATAATTGTCACACCCTGAGCACAGCGAACCAGCGCCAGAGAAATCCAAACTAGAAACGAATATACAGCGAAAACTATGAAGGGACAGGAACACACTTCATGGCAATATTCAGGAGGGTACAACATGTCCATGGGGTACCAGGGCAATTTCCCTAAATATATTTATCTCATGTTCAACAGGATATTCCTCGGAGAAAACGGTAAACACGGGAAACTCCCATGGATATCCCATGGCTATGCAGGGATGTCCCGTGGCAGTCCAGCACTGGCAAAATGGCGTAGATCCAGGCTTGCTCGTGGATGAACACCATAACGTAAAAGCCTGAGTCTGGTTTAAGTCGGGTGATCGTGCGTCCATCTGCGTGTGCAGACTGCGCTTTTACATTATGAAGTCCAACAGGTATCCCAGTGAGATACCGTGGGTATGTCCCAGGGACACCACAGTATTTTCTCGGGGAAATCAAGAATCATCATACAAGCGAAACGGCGCTGCGTCACATCGCCAAAGAGGTTCCTCGAGACTGAAGTGCCAAGCAGGCTGAGCGCTGTGTGCTCTGCTTAGCAGCTTAGAACACGAATGTAAAAGACAGTGCTTCATATCCGGCATATGCGAGAGCTATAGGGATGAAACTCGCGAGTTCCCTTGCGGACTAAGGTGAGGCGCTGCGAGCTTTTCGCATCATGAAACGTCAAAATTTTTATGTCGAATCTCGAGTTCTCTTCCGACACCAGTCCATTGGCTCTTGCGGCCGCTCCCCCGGTATGCGAGCGCTCATTGGTCGGTTTGAAATTATAAACTTTCCGTGGCACGGGTAGCGGATGGCGCCGTGTCGGCGGTGCCGGAGCAGCTCGCCGTAAAGTGTTGAAATGGGGTGGGTACAGCAGGGACGCACGCAAAGCATCTCTGCCGGTACCGCTTTGGATGGATTTTAGTGTCTGTCGATAGCGGCTCTGAAAAACTCGGAGCCTCTTGGATACTTCTGCAAGTCAATTCAGTGATAGATAAGTGGAAGGCAGGTCATCATCCTTGCTTGGTGCGACAACTATTCAAGAAGGATCATTACTGTGTTTTTCCGCTACCCGCTCGATGACAGGTACGTAAGTGAGTTCCTATTCCATTCTGCCGCTTAGCGTAGCATAACACCGCACCTGTGGCATATACACGGCACATCGGCCGGTAGAATTTTTGGTTTTCACGTTTCTGATCTTTTTTCTGGTCTTTCTTGCTCAGGTATCAACTAGGTACTGCTCAACTCATATCTGCTTCAGAAAAGCATCCGCATGGATGCAGTAGATTGGATACGACACTCTGAGTGGTTGGAACACCATCTTTCCATACCAGCTGGAGAAGTTCCTTTGTGACGGACATGTGACATCTTGACGGAACCTTGACATGTGACACTACACAAGCAGCAAAAGGATATGGACATGTTTTCTGTCATGCTGAATCTGTAAATGTGTGTGCCTGTGCAGTCAATTTACTGTGAAATCTTCCACGTGAGGCATCAGCTAACAGCGAACGCGAAGTTGCTTCGGCATATTACTTGAACTTCAGAAACAATGTTCATGTCAAGTTCGTGTTTGGCGGAGATACAGCAGATTGCATATGTGTGATTTGGAAATATCTATCCCGAATTATAAACCACCTTGGTGTAACAGAAACAGCCAATGCTTCCGTGTTTTATTTATTTCACTCGACGCGAACGAAAATCCACAACCACCCAGAACCGCCAAAGAGGGGGAGAGGGAGAGAACAGATGAGAAAGGGAAAACATCGCCAGCGTCACAGGTCACGCAGGGAGACAAAATAAAACAAAGCAGAAAGCTACTCTGCCGAGGCCCAACGATTGGCCCGACGTCAGAGGTCACGTGAGATTTACACAACAATAGAAATATACTACACGTTCATCCCCCTGGCTATAGTCACAGAGCTATACACGGTGTTTATTTTTGTCCTTTGCACAGATGTTGCTTTTGCATTTGAGTTATACGGCCAGACGGACATCCTTTCGAGGGAAGTAGGCAACTACAAGATCACTTGTTACCGAAAAACCTTTGATTAACTCTCTAATTAGTGTATTTCAAGCAAAAGCGAGATAGCAGAGCGGGATACAATCCTTATTCATCGCCATTCCCCGTTTAACAAATCCTGAAATATGCACGTGCATTGAAAATTGCATTGCCGAATTTCGATACGCAAATCTCGCGTTTCCCAGTTAATTAATTAATTTCAGGTAGTTAGTCATCTTGTAGTTACATACTCTCTTCCAGAGGATGTCCGCCTGGCAGTTGAACTCAACTGCAAGAACGATATCTGTGCTGTTCTTATAGCTTTTTAATCAAAATTCTATAAAAGATCAATATAAACACCCTTACACCCGCGCGCGGATAATGTAGCCCGTACATTGAGATTGGGAATACGAGAAGTTTGCCTTTTCTTTACGTGAATATTCGACGTGTCTGCTTTAAAAGCTTGCAAAGTTGCTCTAGGTAGCGTGTCTCTGATGAGTATTTTTATAACCCGATGAGTGTACAAGCGCTTGATATTGTGATTATCCATGCTTCAGCCTTACCGAGTGCTTTAACGCTCTCAAATTCATGAACTGATAGATGCCATGCCTGTCTGAGCCAATCTCAGGCTCCTGTACGTTTGTCGGAGGGCATGCTCTGCATTACGGGACAAAATCGCTAGAAGGAGGACGATCCCAAAACCAAAAGAAACCCACAGCACAAGGCCAACACCACCTAGATACAGAAAGAGTGCGCGCTGGTCGACTTGACGTAACAATTAAGAGTCAGCCAACCAGGATCGTGTTTTCAATGGCCGTGGCCAATCACGAAGGTGCTTTCAGCGGGCGTGACCATGGAAATAAAGCGCAAAACGGTCTCACACTTTATAAACAGTGATTTTCTGGAAAGCGTCTTTCATTTTTTGTCTAAATATTTATGCGTCCAGGTTCCAGGTGAGCTGCAATCGTTTGCGGGTTCTTGAATTCGCAGAACGGTTAATGGCAGTAGTAGACGAATTCTGACTACATATGTCCACATAGGGGAGGAGGGAGAGGGGACAGTGCGCAGGCTTTCTTTGTCTACGTGGTGTTGACAGAGCTCCCATTGCGCTTTTACATCGCAATGAATCTGTACGAACAAGCCCATGACCGTCGCGATCTGTATGAGTTAACTTGTGCCGGAGTATCGTCCGAGGACAGCATGATAGAAGTGAGTACGACGGGGAATTGCAATTCGTCCTGACCCGACGACGAAGGAAAAGAGGGGAGTGTGGTGAATCTCCGACACAATAATGAATGTTCAGGTTTAAAGGTTCCTGTTCGATGCCAGTATCCTCTCCATCTATTTATATCTTTGAATCCAGGTTTGCTTACTTGTGCTGGTCGACGTGGTGGTAGGTGGCGCTGCCGTGGTTTTAGCTGGGACATGTTTTCGCGTGCTGACTGGGTTCGTGGAGACATCAACTGTAAGAGGCAGGGAGAACAAAATCGTTAGGACACTTCCAGCAATTGAAACTTATATAAATATTTTCGGGTGGTTACGGTTTACGGGGGCACGTAAGAGCGCAAGGGTCGTTTGCATATCGTATATCACATGCACACAGTAGTTGACGAGGATAGTAATGATCCTACCTTTTCCGAGGACCATCATCGATCTCGCGACGATGGCAGTGAACATGATTGCCAGAAAAACTGTTCCGTATACGACCACTCGGTTCCTGGAAGTAGACAAAACAGGAACAGCCAGCTTTCGAGATGTCGGATTTGGTATCTGCAGGGCAGCATGAGCTTCAGCAAGAGCTTTCAACCTCATTAAACCCGCTTCAACCCTACCCTAGCTTCAGAGCTTCGCTTAAACGACCTTGTCGAAACGCTTCTGTGGCAGCAAAAGAAACAGAAGCAACAAGAAAACGTATAGATGGACTAAGAGTTTCCGGTACGTGGATAATTATTTGGTGATAGCTGACAGGTGTAATGAAGTGAACAGAGAAGTGATAATCTCTGTATTGAAAGACTCGGTTCCAGTGCTGGAATTCACAACTGAATATTTACTTGAAAGAAAACTACAATTTCTTGACTTACTTCTTATCGTCAAAGAAGACCATAATTGTTGGCGTTACCTGCAAACGTCAACAAAGGGGAAAGGGAGTTCCTGTTGCAATGAGTATAAGCACCTTCCTTGTGGCGTGTGAGTAAAGTTGTTGAAAGTGACCGCTCGCTGTTGCTTGTGTCTTGTGTTCATCCTGTTTTTAGCGCTTTTACGTCATGAAAGTCTGTCACCAACAAGCCCAAAGGGATGTTTTAATGTACCAAGTGCGGCCTTAGCACTCGCGTGCAATGGCTGTCATGCGTGCCATGCCTGATTCCAGCTGAACATCCTGTGCCACTGCATCAATCACTGTGCGGTAACTCGCTCTCCAAAATGCTCGCTCTCCAATGTGTCTATTGCGTTTGCGGCGTGGCGCAAGGCCAGCAGACAGAATGAATGACCTGCTAGACGGAAGAGCAGGATGAGAACGATGGTTTAGTGAAGGGCACGGTGAAGCTACCAGCTTGAGGACGGTGATGCGGAGGGACACTACATACGGGACGTACAAGTCCTCGCGACCTTGCATCCCGGCTCATTTGAAGTAAACACTTCTTCGTCAGCAGCATTTGCTGTGTCCTCTCTTCGTACGGTGCACAGTTCGTACCTGTTTATGCTACATGTTCATCTGATTCCCAAGTAATAATACTTATTCGTAAGCAACTTAGTGGCTCCTGAAGTGCACATTCAAATGTGAGTTGTACCACTATTTAGTCAGCCTTATCCGAGATGATCTTAATGGCGCAAACACAGTAGATTCACCTGCATAAAAGGAGCTGAGCATCAGGCGCTGTTCTGTTGACCGGTGTTCTTGAAAATTGGGTAATCATGTCGTCAACATGTCAACCCAATCGAAGGTGAAAGAATCGGGTTGGTGAAAAATGTGGCGATGAAACGTTGAACATGTCCTTTAACCAATAATCTTCAATGACGTCGTTCTTCGAAGTTCTTTAGGGTTATCCGTCCTAAGGGTGCTTCAGAGTACTCAATATTTACCAAATGAGAAATGCTGTGTTACATCCGTATGGGTTACCATATGCATTATCTGTATACCATGGTTATCTATATGGATTAGATCATGGGTCAGTTTGAGTGCACTGGCCTTTTCTGAATCATTTCGCTACTCCTGACAGTTTCTTTTATCAAATTCAACATCTAGACGCCGCAGCCTTTGTTGTGAAAAGGTGCCACCTAAACAGCTGCGCAGTTGAGGAATGAGTCAGAGCTGCTCAGTGTTGCAACGCCGTGCATACCTGTCTGATTATTACACGCATCTGAAGACCATTGAACGTACAAAAAAGAAAAAGTATGCGTGGGCTTCTCCATCCATCATCACATTTTTAATTTTGACATTCAGTTTTGCGATATCCTCCCCTACGGAATGAGTACCTCCTCTTTAAGAGTTAGAGCGACTGTACCGGGCACCATGGTACGTTGCCCAATGGCAGTTTTATGGTGCACACGCGCACTTTGTCGCAGCCGCTTACTACTTCCATACTACTTCTTCTACTTCCACGCTATTTTCCAACGCTGTCCAGTTTGACTGTGCCTCTTCACCTATCGAATTACAAACATTTCCTAGTTCTTGAGCGGACCCGGACGTTCCGCCAGCAGATTTGCTTGCGTTGTGGAAGGAACGGAACGTCCAACTTGTTACGCTGACCAAGTCTCAACTCGAACATGGAGAGCGCAGGCCTACACTTTTATCTCTTTATCCGTTTTGGTGTCCCATGGGCGTTTGGCGAGGTTTGCGAATCGTTCACCAGATCGGTCCGTGCCACCAAATGGTCTGTCCTGCAGGGTTCTCAGCGCCATCCCGAAAACTTCCTTTGGGTGTTGCATGTTGAACTTATTCCATTTAATTGATCACAAACTGCGTATAGAAGGTTTTCGAACTCGCTATAAAGCACTTAGTGTCCGTCCATAGGTAGCACTATAACTCAAGCCCCACTCAACTAACCTAACATTCTAGACCCCATTAATGCTCCCATAAGTTCGAACAGTGGGAAGAGTCAATTGCTTGAGGTGTGCTACTGGCGACTTTGAGAAAATAATTCTGGGTGCTAGTAATCCTTCTTCGTGAAGTACTCTAAAATAAGCGACGTCGACGTAGCACATTGGGATAGCATCGCAGAAGATGTGAACTTGCGGTATGTTGTAACCGCGTGCAGTAAGACATCAATTCACAGACAATTTCAACATTATCTGTGTGTGTGCGACGTGTAAGAAATAACAGAACCCTGCTCGTCGGCCTCTGAGTTCAAACCCATTGTGTCATTGCTGTGTGGTGTTCCTGTTTAATGCGAGCATTGGAGTGGCTCACGCGTCCTCTGATTACCGGCTTAATTTAAGGCCATCCGGCATAGTACCTTCCGGTGACGTGAACTGTGCCGCACTCCAGCGTAGGCGTAGACCATAGAGCCCTGCACGGGCCCGGGCCCGACCCGGCCCGCGGGCCAAGCCGGGCTTGTTATTGGCTGTGTGCTCCGGGCCGAGCCGAGCCCGGGCCCACAAAATACGCTAGCACCGCGGGCCGGGCCAGGCCCGAGCCGGACCCGGGGCGACAAATATGTTTCCGAGAGTCAAGCCCGGCTGGGCCACGCAGCTAATTCCACACAATGGAGATGCATTAGTTCATATCATCACGCGCTTGCGTCATTCCTGTGCATATTTTGCAAAGACACGCAAGGGATACTGCATTAGGGATATGATTCGACCCTCTAGAACATTCTGAAAGCCACTTTACACTGCTCCTCACTCCTCACGTATTTCACAATCACTTGGCAAAGCTTGGTGAGAGGGGTATGGACTGGGAGCAGGAGTTTAGCGACAGCATCCTCTACCTCCGCAAAATCTTCCGCAAAATCCGCAAAATCAGTGTAACGATAACGCCCATGCCCGCGTACGTTCTGGATTTAATTTGGTCTGCTGCGGTTATGGTGTTAAACCGCCATCACTTGCATGTTTGTCTCCTCTCCTTATAAATTTACTGATAAATTTGTTTGATAATCGCCAGAAACGCCTACGTCGCGGCTGGAAATACTATGCCGGGATCTACTCGCCGGGCCACCGGGCCGGGCCGGGCCGGGCCCTATTTGCTTTGATTTCGGGCCGGGCCGGGCTCTAGTCACTGGGTCACCGGGCTGGGCCGGGTCGGGCCGCATAAAAATATGAAGGTCCGGGCCCGGGTCGGCCCGTGCAGGGCTCTGACCATATCCACCCTGAGGCCTCGACACACCCTATCATGCAGCTCTGGCATCCCTGGACAAGAGTGACAAAATTGCTGCTGAGCGGTATAAAGACGAAGACATAAAAGAGGCACACAGCGCATGTGTTGTGTCCCTCTCTTATGTCTTCGTCTTTATAGCGCTCAGCAACAACCTGGAGAGGGAGATGCTTCCTGGTATTAGCTGAGGCCACTGATGCTAATAGTTGTCGCCATCAAGTGCCTGTACATCAGTATTGCTCCAGACCCTCACGTCAATGTAGATTGAGAAATTGCCTCCAGGATAAAGGTGACAGGGCGTCGTATAGCTTCGTCAGCAGATTACGGTGCCCCTTTGACGACGTTCCTCGAACTTGTCGATCTACCTCAAAATATTCGGCGAGTTGTTCAATTAAATGAGAGTTTCGCGATATTTTTCTTACCTGCACCGTTGCCTTCAATGTGTCTGAATTTGATGCTAGTTAAGTGAACCAAAATATTTCTTAACTAGTAACTCCGTGTTAGCGCCGCGAAGCAACTGTGGCTATGAGCGGCGCACAGACGTAGACAGATGGAGAGATAACCAAAATATGAACGGCGCAGAACGCCACCTGAGAGATACGGAGGTATTCAGTACTTACTTCATTAGTGTCGCTGAAAGCGAGGGTTGACATTATTAAATGGACAAGTAATAATAATCACCGGAATAAACGTTAGATGTGTTCATCGATCTGTTAGTTTATCTTAAGAAATTCCCGGCCTGTGTCTTTTGCCACTAAGTCGGGCAATATCGTACAGTGGTAGATCGTACAGTACTGAACAAAAGTTTATGGAACATGCTCCGGCGTATACCTTCCTGAGATTGACACGCAAGCAGCGAATGGTGCCGTAGCAACTTACCAACAGATGAGTGCGTTGGTTACCTAGGCACATGTCTAAGTCTGTGCGGTTCCATTCTCTGCTAGCGCGTCCCTCTGAGGAACGAAAGCGCCGAAGCGTGTTCCGTAAAGTTCTGTCCAGCACTGTACATTGCCGATTACTAGGCATCAGGGGTGACAAAGCATTACTATTACTGATTATTTTTCCGTAGCTAATGCGTTAGTTACCCATTGGCTTTTTGTGGTTAGAATTGTATTACTAATGCAATTACTTTCATCGAGTAATTTCATTATTCTGGCATTACATTATCCCAGAAGTGTCTAATGAGGCCCTGCATTAAACGTATCAGCAACCTGAATATTCGTGAAGTTGGCGCAAGTGAACTTGTGCATATATGCATACAGATTTATTGCTGCTCAGAGATAGTTGCTCAGTACCAGAAAAAACAAGCCAATCACTTAGTTACTTATCAGTTGTTACAAATGTAGAGGCTGTTCTGTGTGTGTGTGTGCGAGTTCATTGTGTTCTTTGACAGAGAAGCGTTATACGATAGTGATGATTGGGGTTGTAATAGGTCAGAAAAGTGTTAGAGGAGAAAAAGGGCGATGACACCATCTGGACACGTGTTGGCCTATTGGAGAATACCCCCCCCCCCCTTTGCTTCGCTATTCTCCTCGTCATTGTTAAGGACAAGGTTGGAAAAACCAGGGGTTTTCTGTGCGTCGACAGGACACAACTTTTAAGAATTCGGGTTAGAGAGCGCCAGAACATCAGTCATAGTATTGAATAATGCCATGATGCATTACCAGCCCAAAATATAGTGCATTCCCAGGTAAAAATCTGGAGTGGGGTGGTTCATCGGACAGGTACCACTTTGAATGTGGGACCATTTACTGACTCGGGCCGGTTGAAAGTGGAACCAGTTTCACGATCGTCCCGGTGCAATTAATCCCGTGGTCCCCCTGCTTAATGGTTCGGGGTCCGGCCACATAGCAGCTGGGGCCATTGAATGCATGACCGAAAATGAGGCGTAGAAATGCACATATTGCGCAAGTAAACACTGTTTATTCCGCTAACAGCATACACTGAGCAGTAAAAAATAATCAATATATCGTTATTTGAATGTACAGCTTGGGCCGGAAGTGTACAGCACATGTCACAGGCGTATTTCTCCATCGCGGCGGCCTCCAGCTACCTGAGAGGAAGAGATCGAATAAGAAACGGGTGACCGGGCAACTGCTGTTCGCTTCTAGGGCGTCGCTCCAATGAAGAAATGCGACATCCCGGTGTACCGTAAGCGTATCCTGTTCTTATCCTTGTCCCGTCTTATCCTGTTTCCCTTCAACTTCCTCCTAAGTTCCTAAAATGAACCATCTAATTAATAGTAATCAAAACTTCATGCGGCCATCACTCATACCTGCGAACATCAGAACAGGCACTACGTGCACTCCGATGGGCGTTTCACCGTCCGTTTGTTCCCCGTACGGCATGTAAGTCTTCCTAGCGTCAAAACTCTTCCCGAAAATTGACAATGTGTTGCACACGAACGATTGTCATCGCATTGTCTTTGAAAGCGCGCTAATACACACGCAAATACTGCTCTTGAGATACACGATCCTTGCCACGGCAACCGAAGACAAGACCAACTTGCAGCGACGGGTCCAAGTTCCAGCTTCCAACAGGCACCCTAGCCCTCTCGGCTCTCGCGTTTCGTCATTTAAATTTGTAGCCGCCGTGGCGTATTCAGCCGCCGGAACTTCCCATATATGCAGTAGTCCAGGGAAAATGGCGGTCACCCAAACCATGTGATCTTCAGAAGCCACTAGCCACTCACAGCACTCAGGAGTTTCGATCGCGGGAAAAATATTGGCTGAACTGCGCATGCGCAGACCGACCTCTATTCCTAACCACATTCCCCTTCTCTCTTGGCGTTTGTCGTCTGCTCTGCGGCTCTGCTCTAGCCCCCCCCCTCCCCCCCACAGCTTCTCCAGCCTTCCTTCCGCGCAGTAACGTACGTGTTGCGCCAAAGTAAAGGAACAAAAAACAAAGCAGTTATCAGCAAGTGTATTTATCTTCATGAATTGTTTCGAAAAAGTCACAGTATATATGGGTACCCCTTTAGGTGTTGCTACACTGAAAAGCGGTTCAAAGTCAGGGGTCTCATTATCGTAGATTGCTAGGAAAGCACTAAAGAAGAAAATAAGAATACTTGATTGATCAAGCATAACTCTGGACGAAAATTACAGTACTATTTACGTGTACTATTTATTTACAGTACATGTTACGTGTACTATTTAAGAATATGGAATCCATGCTGATTTACTGTTTCAGCAAAAAAGCACACGTGTCTGAAACACTTGTAGATTAATATTCGTACACAGTGAGTGAATAGCCTGGACGTCAGGGACAACTAGTATACTCAACCCACATAAATTGATAAGCGGCATATCCGAAATGTCTAGGTTACGGCACAGCACCGCACTATGAAACGCCTCTAACGTTCCAGAGTGAGTAAATGTTGTAATGCACTTCACACGATAAACCTGCATTACTTCCTTCAACAAAACCTATCCAAACTTGTCTTACCGTTCACCTGCGGGACATCGGAAGGAGGAGTGCTTTTGGAGGTGCAGGCATTACCTGCCATGTTCGTATTTCCAGTGTTGAGATGATCAGCTCAGAAGCTGATTCAAAAACGATCGAAACTATCCTCTATCGTCTGCGAGTCTGCGAGCGCTATGACCGGAGTCCGAGAGATCACGTTCGTTTCACTTCTCGTTTCTTCCTTCTCCTCCGTTGGCCGTTCGGCTCATCGCTCCTCAGTCAAGTGACTCTCGCCCAATCAGCGCGAAGTAAGACTGACGCCGTTCTCGTCGACCAATGAGCATCCCAATATTTACGCATACAGGGCGTCCCAGCTAAACACGAACATTTTTTTTAAAATATATATAGATCGCTTTTTCCGAGATGAAATCCATCGCAATATAGCATATGCTGAAGGGCACTCCTTAAGAGGGCACCAGCAATCTCCTAAAGCAATGTCCTAATTGACTTTCAATAATTAAATTTTTAATGATAAAAGCTACGGAGTTGTCGCAATGAGAACATCCGGTCGCTTTGGTCACCTGATACCGTTGCAGTTTTCAGAACAAAAATACGTTCGATAGATCGTCCACAAAAAAATTGTGAAGGAGAACCTTTTTTTTCTTTATTTTGTTCTCATTTGACAACTTCGTAACTTTTATAATTCAAAGGTAATGCGAACATATTTGAAGTGTATATATATATATAGGACAAATAGGTTAATATATCAGACGGCTACGAAGTTGAATAAAAGTGAAATAATAAGACTTGGACTACAGATTACAGGAATGTTAACAAAAACCAATTTATTTAATGGGCAATTTAACACATAGATAAAAAAAATAGAAAAAGAATGGTCGACGTTTCGACAGTGGCACTGTCTTCGTCAGGACAAAAGAGGTACAAGGGTTGCATATTGCTTAAATAGGTTTCCTGGGTGACGTCACAATCGGTGCAAGTATGCCATGAGGCAGTTGTCTGAGTCATATTCTGGAACATTCCGCAAGGTCAAGTCCGGGTGGTGATATCTTTCTTGGGGAGCCAGCTCAGGGTGAGCTGTACTAAGGCCATAGCTGAAAAGAAGAAAACAAAGGAAAAAAAGGAAAGTCCATCTAGCCCATCTAGACGACCAGATTCCTTACTGTTGAAAGTACACCGGGATCATTAACGAATCATTAACGAAGATCCCGGTGTACTTTCAACAGTAAGGAATCTGGTAGTCTAGATGGGCTAGATGGACCTCCCTTCGGCAACCTCAACGCACTGCGATTTCCCTTCCCCCACCACGGTCGAAGCACACGAAAGTGAGTGTTTTCTGTTTGACTCATTATATCTTTTCACTTGAAAAAGAACGGTCCACCGTTCGAAACGTCGTGTCTGTGTAATTTCACAATGAATTAAATGAAGTCATCTGAAAATATTCCTTTGGTGGTGCTCTGTGCGAACTTATTTCTTCTGTGTATTAATACGGCGCCGTCTGAATCTTCAAGACCTTCAAGAATATATATATATACATATATACTTAAAAATATGTTGGCATTTAGTGGGACACCCTGTATATTACGCAGCCAATTAGGAATATTCGGAGTGGCTCCGTCAGTGACGTCAATGTTTTCGGAGCCTCGCGTTCGCTTTGGTGCCAGGGGATGGCACATTCATCATCCGCCGGAAGCTCCCATGGTCCAGGGAAAATGGCGGTGGCCCAAATCACGTGATCTCCAGGAGCCACTCACAGCGGCCACGATCAGCAGCGCGAAAAAAAAGGTGGGGTCAAGTGCGCATGCGCAGACCGACCTCCATTCCCAGCCTCCTTCCCATGCTCTCCTCATGTTCCTCGTCTCTCTTCTCGTCCCCCTCCTTCCAGCTTCGTCAGCTTTTCCTCCGCGCTTGCTGTAGCGTAACGTGCGTGTTGTCCCAAAGCAGAGGAACAAAAAGCGATGGCGGAAGATGAAGCAAGTTTATTTGTCCTCGCGAACTGTTTTTAAAAAGTTACAGTACATATCCTTTCACTTCTTGTAACAGGTTTCACTCGAGCTTTAGGTGCTTCGACACCGAAGAGCAGTTCAAAAGCCAATCGCAGTTCGTACACCCAGTATACCGGTGTACAGTATTGGAAAACAGCTGTGCCAGGTGTGTTTTGTTGCCGAATGCTGCGGGAGCACTAAAATAAAATAAAAACAATGCATTGATGGTGCGTAGCTCTGGACGAAAATCACTGTTACTAATAGGCAATTCGACGTTAACTTCCTATTCGAACGTCAAAGCACACGTGTTACATACGTTCGTAGATCACAGTGAATGAACGGTTGCGGCGTGCATCAGAGGCAACTAGCATAACCACACATATAATTTGATTTGCGGCATATCCGAACCGCACAAGTTACGGCAACGCACTGCAGTATGAAACTCTTCTAACGTACAGAGTGACTCGTAAATGCTGTACGTAATACACTTCACACGGTAAACCTGCATTACTTCCTTCGGTAACGAAAAGTAGCCAAACTTGTCTTACCGTTCAGCTGCGGGACATCGGAAGCAGTGCAGACTTCCTCACGAATGACTTCTGCGTGCTTTGGAGGTGCAGGGATTCCCTATCATGTTCGTCTTTCCGCTCTTGTGATGACCAGGATGTGCCGTTTTCACATTAGCTGTTCGCCACAATCTATATCTGAAGCATTCATGACCTTGGAAACTACCCGCTAGCGTCTGCGAGCACAACGGTTGTAGTCAGAGAGAACACGCGTGAGTGGACATGCCTCCTCCGTCGCTTTTCTTTATCTTCCGTTCGACCGGCCATTCGGATCCTAGCCCCTCAATCAAATGACTCTCGCCCAATCAGCGCGAAGGAAGACTGACGCCAGTTTTCGGAGACCAATGAGCATCCAAATATGTACACATATATTACGCAGCGAATTAGAGATATTTAGAGCAACTGCGCCAGTAGCGACAATGTTCTCGGAGTGGTGCGTTTAGCTTTAGTGCCGGCGGCTGCCTCCATGGTTAATGTTAACGCATCTGCATTGCATCAGCCTGTGCAATAAGCTTGTCTTCGAATTATTTGTCGTGGTTGAGATGTATTGTTCGACATTTGCCATTTTACTGGCACTTCAGAATATGGATGTATTTAGAATATGTGCATGAATTGAAGTTACAGCGTATGCTCTATCGCAGACGCGCACGTGGATAAAAAAGAATAGAAGATCATGCATCTGCTAAAATAGATCAGAGTTATAGATCAAACAAAACCAGAGTGGTATATGGCAAGAATGGACAAAATGAAATCTCAAAGGGGGAAGACGGGAAGCGGCTTAGCTTTGAATTTCAAGTTGGTCAATTGACCGTTCTGGGAACACATTGATGTCTGTAAGGTTCAAGCTGGAACTTCTGAAACCATCTGAGACCAGAGTGGCTCATGTGATGTCGCCAAATAGGAACCAGCCACCCCACTTGAGAATCTCGTTGGGACCATCCAATATTCAACTGGAACCAGTCCAAATTCAACCTTAACCGTTCTGGGACCAGTCCAGATTTTCGCTTGGGTTACCACTGCTCATTCCTCGCTCCCAAATTGTCATATATTAGCACTACACATTACTCAAACGTAATGCATTACTCCGTAATGAATTACACCCCCACCTCTGCAGTATAGGCATGCCCTTGGGTGAAATGGTATTTCCTAGTCACGTTGACTGACGAAGGAACGACTACCACACACACACGGTTACCACTTACGTGGTTCAGGAGCAATCACTGGAGCAACAACTTCAGCAGGAGGGCCAGCATCGTCTGCGATAAGAAATGCAAGTAAATTACTAACAGCCTTTGGTGAACAGGATGATTGATAGGGTGTTGGGATCTACGTGACCTAGGGCCATATCCAACTTGTGTCATGGTATGCGGTACAGCGCTGCAGCACTCTAAGAATTGTTGCGCTTTTGTGACGCTTGTGTGATTCGCTGTAAGCATTTAAGAAGTGCAATCCCAGCAGAAACATATATCGGGTGTTCCAGCTAAATGCGATCAGATTTTTTCAATATATATATATATATATATATATATATATATATATATATATATATATATATACAGGGTGTTTCAGTTAAATCCCCGGGCTAAATATTTCGCGAACCGGTGCACCAATCGAATAACTTTCTTTTTTACAAGTATCTGTCCAATACCGCCTACAAGATGCGCACCGCGTGAATGAGCGGGAGGCGCTCATTATAAAATAATAAAAATACATGCAAATAAAAATGCAAATGAGTTTCGTAAAAAAGCGTAACTTCTAAAGCAGGGCGCTGTCGGTATTAAAATGGGTACTACCCCTTTTGGGACCTTCAGTGGACACCTTTCAGAGAAAAATCTGCCACCGAAGCGGGTCATTTGTTGCAGTAATTAATTGGTTTCGGTTTACGTATTTTTGTCGCGGCTGGTCGCGGCGAAGCGCAAAAGGACGTAATTCATTGGTGTAAGGACGTAATTCATTGGTGGATAACGGAGTGAAAGAGCGTCTTTTTGCGCTTCGCCGCGACCAGCCGCGACAAAAATACGTAAACCGCAACCAATTAACTACTGCAACAAATGTCCCGCTTCGGTGGCAGATTTTTCTCTGAAAGGTGTCCACTGAAGGTCCTAAAAGGGGTAATACCCATTTTAATACCGACAGCGCCCTGCTTTAGAAGTTACGCTTTTTTACGAAACTCATTTGCATTTTTATTTAAATAATGAGCGCCTCCCGCTCATTCACGCGGTGTGCATCTTGTAGGCGGTGTTGGACAGATACTTGTAAAAAAGAAAGGTATTCGATTGGTGCACCGGTTCGCGAATTATTTAGCCCGGGTATTTAACTGAAACACCCTGTATATATATATAATGTAGTGGTGCTTCCAGCCGCCGGACGAAGAAGCCGACGAGACAGCAGCGCCACCCGGCGAGAGCTTAACATTCTGGCTCGCAGCTTCTAATCCTCAGGGACGTTCAGTCCAGTCCAACTTTCGGGCAATAAACTGCTGTTACCCAACTGGGAATCTTCTCTACCAGTATCTCTGGGAATATTATCACTTTTTTCGAGATGAAGTCTGTTGCAATGTAATATATGCTGAAGGGCACTCCTTAAGACGGCACCACCAAACGCGTAAGGCAGTAGCCTTATTAACTTGCAGTAACTAAGCTTTTAAATATAAAATCTACGAAGTTGTCCCAATGAGAACATCTGGTACCTTGGTCACCTGATACCGTAGCCATTTTTCAGAACAAAAATCCGTTTAACCGATCGTTCGCAAAAAAAAAAAAATCTCGAAGGAACAGCATTTTTTTGCTTTATTTTGTTCATTGCGCGCCTTCGGAGACAATATCAGAGGGTGAAAGAGCACACTATCGCCTCTTGCGTCATGGAAAAAGATTAAAAGAAAGGTGAAAACGCAACCCAAGATAAGGGCAGTTCCGATAGCGTCATCCGCTACATTTGTTTGTTTTGTTTCCGCAAGTTAAGGCTCATCTTCGACGCATGAGGCGGCACTGCGCTTCTTCACCCTCTCATATTGGGAATGAAGGAAAGACGCGCCTCTGCGGATGCGCAATGGACAAAATAAAGAAAAAAATGTGTTCCTTCACAATTTTTTTGCGGACGATCTATCGAACGTATTTTTGTTCTGAAAACGGCAACGGTATCAGCTGACCAAAGGGACCAGATGTTCTCATTGCGACAACTTCGTAGCTTTTATCATTAAAAATCAATTAGGACATTGTCTTAGGAGATTGCTGGTGCCCTCTTAAGGAGTGCCCTTCAGCATGTGTTATATTGAAAGTGACTTCATCTCGAAAAAAAGTTATATGTATATTTAAAAATAGTAGATAGTGGTAAATGGTATTTACAGGTACCATTTTGTTAGTTGATCTGTCAGTTTAAATTGATACATTGTTCCATCCTATAGTTGCATGTAATTTATGATTTCATACTGTTGTATAATTCATTTTTCTTTTCTTTTTTTCGAGTGCCTGCTGTGTCTCTGGTGCCTCGAGTGTTCACTGTGGCTGTGCCTTCGTCAAGCGGAACATGCTGCTGCTTCTTCTCCGGCCCTTGTACCGCTTGTGGTACAATAAATGAAACGAAAAATAAAATGAAAAAATAATCTGTTCGCATTTAGCTGGGACACCCTCTATAACAGTAGTGGTGCATTCACCAGTGTCCTGTAGGGTTACAGGAGTGTCACCGTAAACAAAACAAAAATCAGTTTTTTCACGGGGTTGTGACACTTCAACTCTAACATTCCTGGAACACATGGTCGCTGCTAGTGGCAAAACGCTTCAAAAGTAAATCATCGATACTTCACTCTCCATTTGGTTGCTACAATGGTAACGACACTCCTGCACTCTGAGCAACTAACGCACACGCTATGGCTAACATCCGTTGCCTGTTTTTCGAGTGCTCCGACGTCGATCTTGACGAAAGACGCCGAGGGACGTGCAAGGATGACTCTTGTAAGGGTTTAGTCTATATGAAAATGAACGCACAGCGCCTTTTGTGTATGGCATTCTGGTGCAGCACTAACGGACACCCTATCGTCAAGCATGGGCCTATCAGATTTTCTCTAAGCGTTTGATCGTGAGCCGAGTTGAGATAAATGACTTTGCATAGAAACATCCAAAAATGTTTTACATATCCCCTCTCCATTTGATACAGGGTTGATGTAAAGTTATGTACACATGATATTCCATTTGGCATCCTATGGTGTCGCCACTATGGGGCATGTGTAAAGGACGAGTGCCATCGTCATCAATCGATATAAAAGGTATTCCACGTACTCGAGGGACTCCCCGCCTCCGGTGCCTCAGAACCTGGCGTCTCTGAAATTCAACAGAATATTATGACACGTTATGTGACACACCCACATAACACACGTTGTTCCACAAAGTGCACAACGTAGCCTCGCGTGAAAATTTATTTGTTATTATAGACAGAATACGTTGAGGGGGCACGTTTCACGAATCGTAAAAATTTCAACCACACCAACCAACTAGATCGACCACTCCAACAAACCGCTCTTCTCAGGACCTAGAACCTAAACTATTTTTAGCCGCTCGAGACACATGTGTCCCTGTTGTAGTGTACAATTTCGATGTCACATTACCGAAGGACGTTTGCTACATGTGTTTTCCATATTTACCATATGCGGGTCTGAATACCGAAGCGCTTCTGGCTTTTTTCGTCACGTCGTAATTTTGCTATTTTCT
This sequence comes from Ornithodoros turicata, assembly GCF_037126465.1. Taxonomy (NCBI): domain Eukaryota; kingdom Metazoa; phylum Arthropoda; class Arachnida; order Ixodida; family Argasidae; genus Ornithodoros; species Ornithodoros turicata. Next base: position 170,955,276 of record NC_088201.1, read on the forward strand.
CAATTGTAGCGTATATTTTCCCTCTAAGTTATCGACAGACAACAGATCGATTGATATTGGAGCTCTTTGCGCGATTTTTTTTTCTTTTTTCTGTCAGAACCTTTGGTATTTCCTCGATGTATTAATTGAAGTGATGTATTAATTGATGCAAAATATCTTTCACTTACTCGAGGGATTTACCACCTGCGGTGCCTCAGGACCTGGCGACCCTGAAATGCAAATGAAAACAACATCACCAGAGTCTATTTGGTACTGTGATCATATGAACAAGCGATTGGCCTTCAATCTGCCATAACCGAAGCCCTTTTGTGGTAGGCAAGGTACTTTGCAGAGAGCACAGAATGTGTGTGTCATATCAGCGTGCACGTATCACGTCATATATCATATCACGTCATATCATCTGTGCGCATGTCAGACCGTTGACCATGAATAGTTATGTGACCAAAGGTGCGCATTCAAGGTGCAGAAACCACAGTGATAGATACCACAGCAATTTCAGCAACACTATTATTATTTCAGTAATGTGGGCGAACTGGGGGGGGGGGGGAAGAAACATCTCGCACTCCCGGTACATCAAACGCAATCCAGTTGAAGTCCTGTATTCTTCTTGATTTCTACATTTAGTCTAGTCTCCTCTCAACGCCTGAAATCTCATCGCGTCTTCTGCCGTAAAGAAGTTGTCATCGTGGCGCACGCAGGAAGGAATACGGAGGAGGGAGCACCGCGGTTCGTTACTGACTCACCGCTCCGGTCCCGACCAATCTACCTTGAGATGTCCAGGGCGGACAATTCAATACCAGCGTAGATGGCGTAGACCGGCATAAATACGACGTACTAGTGGTGGACAAATGATGTGAAGAATTTGGTAACAGTGTCGCTGCAACGTTTTGATCATTTAGGAGAGACAATTACGCTTAAATTAAGCTACACTATGGAGCTCCTCTGCACACGCTGATCGTTCTTAAAAAAAAAAAGGCATGACTATACAGAAAAATAAACAAGACACAGAGGCTCAAGCAAGCAGAGTGTGTCCATCAGCATGGCTGCATCTATGCCATGTTATGCAGTTTCACCTAATGTGTCACCAAATTATACTTAAAAATCAACTCGTCAACACGATGGGATCGACGGTACTCTTTCTGAGGTGAGATTTGCCATTACTACTGACCATTTTTGCCAAATTTAATTCGCGAGAAATCGGATTTTCCGAATTGAACTCCGAAATTTGCCAATTCAATCTCACGTGTTTTTCTTTTCCTTTTTACAGAAACAGAAAGCGCATGCAAGAGATACCCCACAAGGGCACAAAATACATTCACTACTACCAAGGTAACAGCCGAAAAAAATGCAAAGCCTTCCTTTCAAAGAGCGCAAAATGGCGGCCAAGCTCAGTTCTACGTCAAGATAATGCAACCTGCGGCGAAAGGAAAACGGTCACTCCTCCCTTTCTTGCTTCCTTCTCTCTCTTCTTTCGCGTTGCAAGCGTGTTGCCGTTTTCAGAAGAGGGTTAGAAACGGAAAAGTGACAGAGCAGCTACATGGCGTCTTCAACCCGTTTCTGTGGGAGATCTGAGCGCGGCCGCCGATTGGCGTGCCGGCAAAACAAGGTTTTCGCAATTCTTTCCCCGGCTATTACCGCCTATTTTAGTAGGGAACACATTTTGAGCTACAATGGGCTAAATTCTGCATGTGCTTTGTTTCTCTGGGGGGAAAAAAGAAAGGAAAAGAACACGCCAGGTTAACCTGCCAAATTTCGGCGTTCAATTGGAAAAATTAAATTTCTCGCGAATAATTTTGATAAAAGTGCTCAGAAGTTGACCCCATGATGTTCAGACAAGTAGATGTTTAATATAATTTTATGACACGTTATGTGGCAAACCTATGCAGCACAATGTAGCCTCGCGAGAGAATTTATATTTCGTTATAAGCAGAATATGTTGAGAGGACAAGTTAGACAAATCGTGACGAAATGAAAGAGGTCTAAGAATAAGTCAACCACTCCACCAAACCGCACTTCTCAGGACCTATAGAACCGAATCTGTATTTAGTCGCTCGAGACACATATATGTCCCCGCTGTAGTGCACAATTTCGATGTCACATGTGCCGAAGGACGTTGGCTACAACTGTTTTGCACTTCACCATGTTTACAATATGCGGGCAATATATCGGAGCGCGTCTAGCTTTTTTCGTCACATCGTTATTTTGCTATTTGCTCAACTGTAACTGCCGCTTATTTTGACGCTAAGCTATCGACACAGAATATATCGATAGGTAATGAGCTCTTTACGCCATATTTTTCTGTCAGAACCTTTGGTATTTCGTCGATGTATTAATCAAATCGATGTAAATCATCTTCCACGTACTCGAGGGATCTCCCGTCTCCGATGACTCAGGATCCGGCGACCCTGAAATGCAAATGAAAACAACATAATCAGGGTCTATTAGGTACTGATACCCATACGAACAAGCGACTGGTGTTCAATATCTTATAGCCGAGGACTTCTTGTGGTAAGCGATGTACTTCGCGGAGAGCACAGAATGTGCACCATAGAAATCGCAGAGACCGAGAGGGACAGACAGACTGCAAAACAGCGAAATGGGGAAAGGGAACGGTTGGCAAACTATGCAACGTGCCGAAGCTGCAGTGATACGACAGCAATTTCAGCAACACTATTATTCTCGCACTTGGAGGGGGGGAGGGGGGGGCAGAAACATCTCGCACTCCAAGGCACATCAAACGTAATCCTCTTGAAGTCATGTACTCTCCTTGATTTGTACATTTACTCTCGTCTCCCACCAACGCCTGAGATCCTATCACATCTACCGTAAGGAAGTTGTCATCCTGGCACGCGTAGAAAGGAATACGAAGGACGGAGCACCGCAGTTCCTTACCGACTCACGAAAACGTAGTGGAAATAGGGACATATAGTGGCTCGTGAGCATGTCATATAGAATACGTGACCGGAGCCGACCAATCTGCCTTGAGACAACGCAGCAACTTGGGCGAACAATTCAGCTACGAGCGTAACTGGCGTACACTGGCGTAAATACGACGTGCTAGAGGCAGACAAATGACGCCATGAATTTCGTAACAGTGTCATGCAACGCTGTGAACTTTTAGGAGAGACAATTACGCTTAAATTAAGCTACGATTAACATTCACGATTAACCTCTTCTGCGAGCTACTGCGAGCTAAGAGGGAATTGTTTGTCCAAGTTGTTTCTCCTCACCCAAACCCAGAAAAGAAAGAAAAAACTAATTTGGTAGTTCGTCACTACAGCGTGTCTCATCTTGCCCCCGAGCAAGCAAAAAGCAAAACGAGAAGCCATATGAAACCCTCGCTCGCGGCTGTTCCTTATCTTGCGGCTCCCCCGCCACAAATGCAAACGGATGAACACGAATTTGAGTGCCAGATAGTTCAGTGAGAGAACGCATTCCTGCACTGCTCCGCGCAATTTGTAAACCGCAACAAGCTAATTACTTGAAAAAGTCAATAAAAGTCGAAGCTATTTTTCTACTGCTTTGGCAATGTCTCAGTGTGACCATTGCTACGGCACAGGTACCAAAGCGCGGCGAAGTAAAACAAAAAAAGTCAGGATGTTTACTTAATTACCGAGCGCATCCAAATGAGAAACTGAGCAGCCACTTGGTGGCCTTCGCATCAATTATGCTAACCGAAAACAAAAAGTTCCCCGATAGGTGGCGCAGTTCTCGAATTAGTTTAGCCAGGGGAATTTCGTGAACACCCTGCATAAAGCGCTAAATTGTATGAAATGTAAATGAGCCGAGGCCATAGCCACGCACTCCTCGATCGCAAAATGAGCGACGGGCGTTGGCGTGGGAGCGCCACGTGTTTCGTAGGAATGGAACTGATTTGAGTGGACGCAGATGCGACGGCGAGAATGAAAGTTCTCCCGTCCAGATACGCCTGAGATCATGTCGTTTGTTCGCTCGAGCAGTGCCTAGTGCAGGTTTCGCCTCATTTGCGACCTCGTGCTCCATTTAATATACTTTTCCCAGAGGCCCACCGCATCATCCCGCAAGAGGCCCACCGTCATCACCTCTCCGTAGCATACCATCATCGCGTAACTCATACGAACATTTCGGCTCTTCACCATCACAAATTTCTGACGACACCGTCGACGAGCACTACCGTGGTACGCTATCCCTGGAAGTCACCGCCATTACTCTACTGGTCACGATGACATCACGACCGCCCTTCGCCTCTCGACCGACACGCCGTCCGCTCCCGTCCACGCTACCGATCCGACCGATCACGCAACGAGCTGATCGCTCACTGATCATCCCGTCAGCTCACCGACCATCGCTTCACGGCTACCAGGGACCAGCCTGTGCTATCCACGGCCACCGGCACACTGATGACCTACCGCTTCATTTCATACATCCTGCATCTCGACGCACTTCCGCCGCGAGCCGTGACACCTGGACCATAGCCGGACGTGCCGGGCCAGAGCAACATGATCGCCTGTCGTGTTCGACAGTTGTGGCAGAGGGGGCCCGGCTCATGTAGAGGGACTCCACCTCCTCTACACTTTGTAGGCGTAGAGCGTCAGACATTCAGCAGAATATCCGGACACACCAGAGTGCATAGTGATGTGCGACTACTGCTCGCGGCACGGTTGTCCGAAATCGCCTGTCAACAGTTCCATAGTCGATGATACTTCCGTCGCGCTTGATATAGTTTTGTGTCAATATTGTATGTGACAATGTACGATGTACTGCACGTGTCTATTACTCGAAAGAAATAGTCTTACAACACCTGGAGATTAGAGATGAGACTAACTATGGGGTGCTGGTTTCAGACAGGCGTGTTGCGAGCAGTACCTAGCTGACAGTTCTGGATGTCACACTTTCACACATTAATTCTGAATGCTATTACAAATTACAAATGTGCATTCCGCTTGGGCATGCGTTCAACATGAAACGCCAGAGATGTCGACGTTCAGGGTCAGCCATGCGATTCGCATTCGCTTCCCTTTTCGCTCTACATATGATCTCCCTGCGCTCTTAGGTAAATTACCTTTAGTCAGTCTAAGCAACTGAATTCCACAATATTTCTCTGGCCACAAGCGCGGCACATCGTCTAGCCTGTTCAGCTTGTGGTGACAATGCTGGGTGCTAGAATGTGCCATACAAGTTCCCTTTTCCACCGTGCCGTTTCATCCATGGCGGTAAAAGTGCGTCCTCAAAATGTCGATCGACAAGACCGATCGGCATGAGAACGCACCTCAAGACATCCACACAGTTGATACGTCCAACCCGTGCTATCTCACCGAACACGTGCTCAAGTAGATGCGCTGGCATACCTGATGGCTACATTGTGAATGAGTAGGGGCTACTTACGAAGAGGCGTTGTTGAGTCGGACCCATTTGTCGCGTTGCTGTCTGGAAGGATATGATGCATAATTACGTCAGCCGTGTAGCAATGGTCACTGTCCCTAAAGCCTGGTCCGCACCATTGCGCAGCAACAAGTTCGTCCGCCAGCGTCTCCGTGTGACGGACGCATGGCCTTCCAATTCACGCCCGCACTTTCGGGACCCAGCTTTGGGAGAAAGGGCGACGCGAAGTGCTCCGCATTGCATGCTTCCATTTTGAAGATCGCTCTCCGATGCCGCTCTTGACTAACTCAGAAACAATACAATCTCTAGTAGGGGCATCCAATGAACATGAGCGTCATGTTCGCGTCACACAAGCGGAAACAGATTAAAGAGGTAAGAGTTAGGCACGCCCACTTGCTGGCATCGCTTAGCTCCGGCCTGCCGCCGTTTTAGGGAAAAAACAGGGGAGCTGTGATTGGAGAGTTTCGGCATTCCGTCGCGGAGGCGCTGCACAACGGGGACGGGCGGACGGGGAGGAAGCGCATATCAGCTAGCTTTCATCACGTGCTGCACGCATTTGAAATCTTATTTTGAGGTTTGGGGAGCCTGCTTGTGCCTGACTTACGACAGAGTACGATAGTACGACTCATATACGACAGACCTGATGTGTGGCAGCCGTGATTCTCGTTGAGGACGACGCAGAATATGCCGAAAAACTGTTTGGTGTCTGTCAACTGAGAGGACAAGTTCGGGCTTATCGTACCACGAAATACCGTAACATACCGTAACATACCATTCACTCCGGCCGTAAAACCCCGTACGGAACCTTTCTTCCCTCCGGGCTGTTGACCCACAATTCGCATGAACCTTTAAACACGTCGCACCTAACCCTTTAAATACCATGCCAATGATGAGGACGGTGCCCAGAAGAAGAACAGTCTCTGTTCGAAATATCGGCGGCTTCTGTCCTGAGGCAACTCCTTCCTACATTCTACCGGTTCGCTGGATTTCTACCCATCTACGTAAAACCAGACAGTTCGTTATGCGCGGCTCTACGCAATATCGCGTGAAGGTGAGCGAAAGGGAACGCGCTGTGCCAGCTGGTGCCAGCATTACACTCGGTCGTTTGTTCCCAGCACTTCAAAAAAAAAAAAGAGCCAGGAGAAGAAAGTTCCCCGCTGTCGGCAGCGGTCCCAGCAGAACCAGCCAAACCTGTGGGCATAGTTCGATGAAGAAGCACCCAACATGCGACCGACAGGGCTTGGTAAACGACAGGGAGACGGCAACTTCTCAATCTACCATCAAGATCAAGGTTGCAGAAATTTGTTGGATAATCTTGCGAAGGAAACTGGTGTGACACCGTTGATCACACAAGGACTCAAAGTAGAGATGGAGGAACTGAGCTTTCCTCGAGCTGTCTATTGCTCTTTAATCCTTGATGAAATGTCCATACAGGAGAGAAAATTTAGACGAAAGTGATCGAGGTGTCCTGAGCTGCTACACAAGCCACTTTCATGAAAGGTCTTGAGACTGTAAGTGAAATATCCCATATGATAGATTCTCAATGAAAATTTGAAGCCCTGAAACTGATATATGTAATGACAACTGCAATTCCTAGGTACTCCTCGTTGGAACGGTCGTTTTTGGCATGTGTGATTCGGTTTTCGTTTTTTTCTTCCTCTTTTTTTGTTGTTGTTGTACGACGATAACAAACAATGGCCCGTCATTGTGTACGTACAATAAAGCATCCACTCATTAACTAAAAGTTGAACGTTGAAGTTGAAAAGTTTAAAGAAAACAACTTCTCATGTCTAGACATGAGCTCGTGTTAGGCATTATCATTCGTGAGCGCATTCGCCACGGCTCCTCTACCGTCTGCTGAACAAGCACGATACCGTTGCCAGAAAACTCTTAGTCACAAGGAAGATAAAAGAAAAGAAGAAAGAAACAATGACAAAACATGTAAACGAGGCTCCGAGGCACAAGCGCGCCGTGTTCCCGAATGCTCAACGTTGTCTCCTGGTCCGTCATGCGTGGCGCCCCCCGCGTCTCCAAAACGAAACTCCGCCGTCACAGGAATTGCTGCGCTGGCTGCAAGCCGGAGGAGCGAAGCGACGCGCTCAAGTGGCCGTGATTTAGCGCCGATGGCGTAAGTTAAGGGAAAACGTCGCTCTTGGCTAACTCACAGGAAGCACACTATCCGGTCGGTTAACATACATCATGTTCGCATCACACACGCGAAAGGCATATTAAAGAGGGAAGATTTATGCGCCGATTGCGCGAGTTCAGGGGAAACGGCAAGCCGGTTTTCGGGTTCCCGTTTCGCAAGCTTCGCTGCTCCTGACAGCCAAAATATCTCGCGAGGCATAATATGGTTTCGAAATTGACGAAAATTGATTTGTCCATCATCTGGTCAGAGTTCCTTTAGCAAAACAACCTGGCTGGTTAGAAATACAGCCCTTCGCCTCATAGATGCCGAAAGTAATGGTGCCAAAAATGATTGGTGCTGTACGTCATTTTTGTGTGTACTTTGTCAATACAGGTGTTGCATTTGCTTTTCATATACTCGTGAAGTGTGGTAATTTCATAGATATCGCATTGTTGTAGTAGTCACGTGAACGCTTTCCGTGAACTACTGAATGCTGGCTGCCTTGTGTCAACCCACCCACGACCAAGTCCGACGCCCCACCGCCCTGCTTATCTGTCTCGGACCAGCGTGACAGGGCGCGACTACACCGACTGCGTTAAAAGAAATGCTGCATAGGCATTTAACATGAAAAATGGCAATTTAACTGAACACAGTGAATTTCACTGAAGTTTATCTTAATTTTCCCCAATAAATCCTGAAGGGGTAAGGTGTTTGGCCGTTATTATTAGTGGGCAGGTAATATGGGTTCCCTCCGTTTCTATTTCGAATCAAGCTGTTGCTCTATAATTCGCGCATCGTACCTCATGTAAACCAATGTGGGGAACAACGTCACTGACGAGACTCTCGCTCACACCACACCACGGACGTTCTAGGTGCTACACCGGATCTAGAACCGGATAGTCAACCGGATCGCTAGCTCCTATCAAAAACACTTGGAAAGGGCAAGTTAACGTAGCGTTTCAATTGTGGGAAGCGCTCGCTAAGTATTTGAAGCAGCTGAGAGTATTTAGAGCAGCCGGGCAGCGGGTGTCACACGACTAATCGCGAGACACTTTGTGGGATCGTAGTGGTGATTATGCTGGATTATATCTAGTGCCCCTTCGGAGTTCACTCCGTAAGACACTTCAAACACCGTCAATTTCGATACGACGACATGTTCGATTCAACTAAGGAAATTGCAATCCCCGTGAACTTTGTTGTACCGAGGCTCGAGTGTAGATGTGATGAATTCGAAAATACGTGTTACTTACCCGACGTAGCGATGGGGACCTCTGGTGCTGGCGTCGTTGGTTCTGAGATTCGAAAGAAAAAAAAGACTCGCCTCAATGAAGGAGAGACCGTTTCTTGGACATCAAAGCTCTGATCGCACAGCGCGGTAGCCACTTATTTGCTGGGTGCTCTTGCACCCGGCTTTCTAAACGAAACCAAGTCTACATTGCCGCTCTAACTTGGGCAAATCTCGAGTCTGATACAACCCGCAGTGGCACAACAGTAGTGGCATGTCTCTACACATATATAACTCCTGAAACATTATTTTGGTATTCCTGTGCTGACTTCTCCGCTCGATGGACCCGGCGCGATTGACCACACGCGCTAGTTTTGCATGTTATCAATTTCCGCAATATGTCACTCACATACCTAGGCGTTTCGAGCCTTCGAAACTCACGATCACAATAATATGACAATATGCGCAAGTACAGGGAAAAACATCAAGCCGGTTTTCAGTTTCCCCTTTCGCAAACTTCGCTGCCTCATACAGCCAAAATATTTCGCGTGTGACTTGGAGGCATACTTTACTTTCGTAATTGAAGGAAACACAACATTTGACCATCATCTGGTCAGAGTCCCTTTAACAAAACAACCTGGCTGGTTAGAAATACAGCCCTTCGCCCCATAGATGCCGAAAGTATTGGTGCCAAAAAGGATTGGTGTAACGTCATCTTTGTGTGTTATGGGTCAATAAAGGTGTACCACATTTGCTTTCCATATAGTCGTCAAGTGTGGTAATTTGAGAGATATCGCATAGTTGAAGTAGTCACGTGAACGGTTTCCGTGAACTACTCAATGTTGGCTGCCTTGTGTCACCGCATCCACGACCAAGTCCGACCCCCCACCTCCCTGCTTCTCTGTCTCCGACCAGCGTGACAGGACGCGACTACACCGAAATATCACTGTGCGTTGAAGAAACGTCACATAGGCATTTAACATGAAAATGTCAATTTAACTAAACACTTCCCCAATTTTCCCCAATACATCGTGAAGGGGGTAAGATGTTTGGGCGTTATTTTTAATGGGCAGGTATTATGGGTAGTTCCCATTCCGAATCAAGTTATTGCTCAATAATTCGCGCTTTGTACCTCATGTAAATTATTCTGGGGAACCACGTCACTCACGACACTCGCGCTCTCACCACACCACGGGCGTATCACTATTCTAGCTGCTATACGTGAGCCAGTCAACCAGATCGCTAGCTGCTATCAAAAACACTTCGGAAGGGCAACTTAGCGTAACTTTGGGAAGCGCCCGCTACGTATTTGAAGCGTCTGAGAGAAATATTGGAGCAGCCGAGTAGCGGGAGCCACACGACTGATTGGGAGCTACTTTGTTTGATCGTAGTGGTGATTATGTTGGATTATATCTAGTGCCGCTTTGGAGTTCACCCCGTGAGACACTTCAAACACCGTCAATTGCGATACAACGAGATATTCGATGTAACTAAGGAAATTGCAATCCTCGTGAACTTTGTTACATCGAAGCTCGAATGTAGACGTGATGTATCCGAAAATAGGTGTTACTTACCCGACGTAGCAACAGGCTGAGCTGGGGAAGACGTCGTTGGTTCTGAGATTCGAAAGAAAAAAGGTTAGACTAAAGGAACGAGAGAAATTTTCCTGGGCATCAAAGCTCCGATCACACAGCGGTAGCCACATATTTGGTCGGTTTTCTTGCATCCGGCTTTCTAAACAAAACCAAGTCTACGTTGCCGCCCTAACTTGGGTAAATCCCAAGCTATGGTGGCTAGATGAATATTGTCTGGTGTGAGGAGCGCCCACAGCTTCCTATCCGACGGAGCGGGACTCTTGCGGAAGACGGCCACCAGGCGCGCTGCTCCACGGATGTATGCTAGTTTCTGGGCGCTCTGGCTGGTCCCCGGGCGGAGTTCTTTCGCCGTGACATATCAGAGGGTGGGATAGCGACGCTGTCGCGTCTTTGGGGTGCTTTATTTTACTTTATCGTCGGCTGTGCACTGTTTCTGCGGAATGGTGAACCTCTAGCAGACTTCTGACGCCCCTGTGAAGAAAAAGCGGCGTGCAAAAACGAACAGACCGCCGACCATCCGTCGTCGTACATGTACGAATTCAACAGGGGGGCCCACGCTACTATTCAGAAACACTCTTCAAGCTTGTCTCCAAACTTGAAGATACCTTCACAATGCTGTTTTCATATCATAAAGGGCATGCAGACAGCCTACTAGAAGTATTGGCATGTGCTAGGGGCAGTGATGGGCAGTACTTGATGTATCAAGTACTCAAGTAGAACTTTAAGTACATTTCTGTGTACTTGTACTTTACTTTAAGTACATTTTAAACCGCGTACTTTGTACCGTACTTAAAGTACTTTCTTCCAAATGCCCTCCCATCAAGTACTCAAGTACACGAACTTGGGCTCCAGACAAAAAGTCACAAAAGAGTATCAAAAATGCTCATCAAATGCCCATCACTGCTTTTAGTGGGATGCTGTACCAAGAGTCCGTCTGACATTTTACCAAAAAGGATTTTTGTGCTGTTAAAGAGCATATTTGTTGAAGCAAATTTATTGTTGAGAGGCTTGGAACGTTGAAAAGGTATCAACACTTCTATGATTATGTAAAACGAATGGAATGGACAGACATCCCACTTTGCATTAAACATATCTCCCCCCCCACATTATAGCACTGCAACCGGCAGCACAATGACTTTGTCAATTGTCATTTCAGTTCTTCCAATGCAGGGTTCTACGCTTTTTTATATTATTTCGTTCATTGGCAATTAATAATCATTTTTTATCACAGTGTGTGCTTGCATTACATGATGAACACTCTGAAAGACACACATGCTTTACTTTTTTACGTTTTTTAATTGGTCACATGGATTAGATTGCTGCAGATCACAGTCGTATAAAAATCATGGCTTGCATTGTGTTTCATCCTTTTTTATTTTCTTCGTATTCTTTTTTAAACATGTTGTATTTCAAAAAGCACCATGGAATGGCCAGAAATATATAATCTTCGTTGGCCTGTACTTTTTTCCCCCTTGAAATTTCCTAGCCTGTTATAGCAGAGGATTAGTACCGGAACGCCACACTAGGCAGGTGATCTTCGATCAGCAGGGTATAATACATAATCACAGCCCAGATTACTCATTACCTATCTACATGTAACTGCAAATTATGTCATCTGATTAAGTCCATATTCACGGATTAGCACTTAACCTAGGACTTTATGGCTTTAGAGCATTTGTCAAGAATGCTCGCTGAAGTTTTGCCAAACAAGCAAGACACATATACTAAACAGTGAAATGCAAAGTGATACAAATTAAATTCGCAATGTACTTTATGAATACTTGAAGTACTTTGCCTAGTACTTTGTACTTTACTTGAAGTACATTTGGAATTGGGTACTTTGTACTGTACTTGAAGTACTAATGACGCCAGGTACTTGATACTTTACTTGAAGTATAATTTGGAGGTACTTTTCCCATCACTGACAAGGCGAAGCCTTGAGTATGTTGGCTGTCAAACCCATAGCGAATATCTCACAATGAACATTGTAAAATTATATGTTGTGATGAGAATGCACTTCCCCGTAAAGGGCATTAACCGTCCTCGCGCAGAGCGGAGCAAAAAACAAACTTTCAAAGGAGGCGCGTCTCCATCAGTGAATACACTTATGTGAGCATTCAGACTCGTGTACAGATGTTCTTTGTTTTCATTGTGTGCATATGTATGTACATATATATCATGATGAGGGGATGGAACAGGTTGTTGCCATTGGTGTGTATAATAAATATTGTTTTGACATTGCGGGGTTGAAATTTGGAGATGATCGTGTCTTCATTGACTGATAGGAAACTTTATACATCGAGGAACAAAAAGAAAGATTAACCGGCCTCGTTGCTGTGACATTAAAAAAAAAGAACTAAAAGTAAGAATGAACAAAGAAAAGTAACCTGATAAAAGAAAGAGATACAAAAGTTGAAAAGGAGGATTGCCATCAGCTTTGTGACGTCCAAGCTACGCATGGAACAGACAAAGCTGAATACCTGTTCCTTAGCGTGCTTGAATAAGCGGTCTTCAATGTGTTTTAAGCTATTACCATTACTGTTTTGTTTTACATTGATATTTACCCCCCACCGTTCCATTTCTCCACAAAACTTCTCGGCCACATGGGCGAAAACGGCCCGTTCAGCAGACGCGCTTCGGGAGCGTTCGGGAGAATCTTCGCATACATCCGTGTTGGCGCGCCACCTCACGGCGTCTTCCGCGAACGGGCCGCCTCGGCTGCGCCGCCCCTCACACCAGACAATATTCATCTAGCCACCATACCCAAGCCTCGTATCTATGCATCTCAACAGTAGTGGCATGTCTCTACACACATGGCTCTCCTGGAACATTGTTTTAGCATTCCGGTGCCGACTTCTGCGCTCAATGGAACCGGCTCGATTGACATCACGCGCCAGTCTTGCATGTAATCAATGTCCACAATGTATTACTCATGAAGGAAATTGCACTATCACTATACCAGTCTACTTGGGACCGTGTAGCAATTACTTTTAATACCGGTTTACCTTTTCCTTTCTTGCATGTTTTTCTTATATTTTCTGTGTAGATACAACTTTGCCATCGGCGGCACGCTGTGGTGAGATAGTACCATCCCGCCTGGTGTGGGATCCGGATAGTCCCATAGAACGACCCATCATATGCGAGCATCCCTCAGCAGCCTTAATTGGGAACATCGCGGTATCAGCCAGAATCATTGGCAAAGTTAGCAAATTTTACGAGCAACCCGCACCTGGTATAAAAGGGAGCGTAACTCTCCTACAACGGTGAGAGACGTATGTCTTAGCAGCTTACAATCAATCTATAATTAATTCGAGGCGCCGAACGTACAAAAAGCAGTATTCATTACTATCAAAAATTGTGCTTTTTATTTGAACTGCCGCTCTAGTGTCGTTATCTGCTTCACGAGGAGGAGGAGGAGGAGGAGTGTCGTTGGGAGGAACCCGAGAGGTCTGCCTGCCTGATTAGGCGGCATGTTTCTCAGGAAGGGAAAGGTGGTGGAGAGGAGGAGAGGAAAGGGTGAAGTGGAAGACCGAGCGGAATCCGCTCGGGGGGAGGATAGCTGCGTCCATGGGCCGACTTCAGGGGAACTGCGCCGGCATACGCCTATTACACATCTGAGGGAAACCCAGGAAAAACCCCAGACGGCACAGCCGGCCCGCGGATTCGAACCGCGGACCTCCCAGTCTCCAAGCGCACGCGTTACCGCTGCGCCACCGGAGCTGGTATCTGCTTCACCGGCCATAAAAAAACGATAATTTTTGTGCATGGCTTGAAGTGTGTTACTCGAATAATTTCAAAATTAGCATATGGACCGTACAAATAAGAGATATTTGTTGCCAGAATATTTTGCGGTAACACAAGTTACATTTTATAAATTCTATTCCACTCACATAACGCATTCTGAGAAGATTAAAATACAGCCATGCTCCACCCGGGATTACCAATGGAATGCTAATGAAGGTCATTGGTTGAAAGCTGGCTTCATTGGCACTTTGGTTTGATGACAAACCAACGTAACGCCTATGAAGCGCTATCGTTCATTGAGCAACCTCAGGACGTAATTATATTGGCGACATGGCCTCAAACTTTAATAACAATGGTATTCTAGTTGTATTCTAACATGATATTCAGTTTTGCATTCTTGCGGTTGAGCCGAGATAACACCAATAGAGCAAACAAAGCGCCATTCCTTGGCTTTTCATTGGCTTGAATGGGCCACCTTAGGCCCAATGAAACCGAGATAGTGCCAATATTAGACCAATATTGTGTGCTGCTTGGGGTGACTTGTTTTCTCCTGTTTTTTACCGCTGGTTACATTTGCTCCAACACTAGCGAAGGTTATCCACTGTCTATAACAAGTGCTACTTACGTTTGGCGTCGCCAGGACGGGACACAGTTGTCATCTTGGTGTCTAAAGGGGAAATTCAAAGAACTACGTGGAGGAGATGGTTGTTGTACTTTTTATGTCCTGGTGATCAACTTCATAATGCAAAAAAATAACAATAGAAAATAAATGATGTGGTCTGGGAGAATGATTCAGGGGGATAAAGTTAAATAGAAGTTGATACCTGTTTCTTGTAATCATGACCATCGGCATTGACAAGTATGAATGTGCAATAAAACAAGCGAACGTAGACACTATATTAGTGTGGTGCACAAGCACATTATCAGAAATGCGGTGATGACCATACAACACCACGTAGTACATGAAACTGAGCGGTATCTGAGGTAGTTTGGCATGGGTCCGTCTCCAACAACGAAAAAAACGGTGTATTATGTGTTCGAGGCCCAGATGCGAATAGACAACGAGCTGCTGGTGTACAGCCCTTTTAAACAAACAGGCCGGGAGAAGATGCCACTTTTACGTAATGACAGTCACAGTGGCGCGCTAGCTCCGGTCCAGTATATCCTTGAGAGGAATGCCACGTCTCTGTTGTCTCAGCTGCCAAGGTGCGTGCGGACGGCGAGAATGATAGGCGACTTATTCCTGTTTGTATACATATTCCTTCCAGAATAAATGACTTCTGTGGATGATCATAATGACTATGTCTGGACGATGGTGCCTTGGAGTCGGGCTGCAGGTGGCAATTTCTCCGCGCGGTTCGCTGTGTTGCAACAACTGTTGCTGAATAGTTATTGAACCTACTTGGCGGTTAAGTGCCAAGCCACAGTGACCATAGCTCTGCTGCCACTGCGCTAATTTTATGTCTTTGTCGTCCATTTCCTAAGATTTGTCTGTGTGCAACATTATCAGTAAATACGCTTGTATGAAAAAAGTATCTCTACAAACGCACAATAATGATTAAACAATGAGAATTTTAAGGTTCCGACAAGGCCCGACAAGGCGTGAGTTCGGGCCTGCTACGAACTCACGTGAAAGCCGACATGACGTATCGGTGAGCTCGATCATGCCGCTTATTAGTGCACTCACCGGATAACATCACACTTGTAAACAGAGCAGGTGTGATGTTATGTGGTGAGTGCACTAATAAGCGGCATGATTGAGCTCACCGATACGTCATGTACCGGCTTTCACGTGAGTTCGTAGCAGGCCCGCACTCACGCCGCTTCGGATTATTGTGACCGTAAGTGTCGAGGGCCCGAAACGCCGAGCTATGGGGCATTGTAGCAATTACGTTTAGTAGCGGTTTTCCATCTAGTTTCTTGCATGCTTTCCCGCATGCCCCCAACAGCGCATGGTGGCTATTGCGGCCCAGACGTGAATACATCTTCGCTTGCTATCCGTATGCGTAGGACTATCACGCGAGAAAATCCCCGTACTTCACTGTCTCTATCCTGTACGTTCCACGGGCGACACCATTGTCTGAAATCCGGAATTATCTTCGGTGTGATCGTGGATCCCGATTGCATATTGTCCATTCAAGTTGCTAATGTAGATGTAAAGAAACGGAGCACGTCTTACACGCATCTTTGATACCGGGACAATGGAAAATATTCAGAACAAGTGTGGGCCATCGCTCTGTTTTTGATTGTGCCACGAGATGGCAGGACAGGTGGTTGGCGACACGCGGTAGGGGGGCGGGTCAGGTAAATATAAAGATACGGGTGCGAGCCGTTGGGACGGCTTTTGTTTGAACGGCGGCGTGCCGTTAGGATCTCGCCTGTGTAAGGTATGGATTAAATCCTTGTGTGTTGTTTGAACCTTTTCGTTTGCTGTGTCTTCCTCGTCGACGGAACGGACGGACTGACGCCTTGAGGTTGTGGAAACACGGGTTTCCACAACTGGCGCCCAACGTTTGGGGTCACAGTTCGTCCGTTCAACAGCGGGGAGGACGCAGCACTCGTTGTTACTTTTTTTCTCGTTTGGTACGTTTTTTTCTTTTTCTTTTCTTTCATTCAGGACCCGCCGGTTTGTTTGTGTTCTTTTTCCGGGGTGTCATTTTTTTCCTTTTTCTTTTCCTTTTTTGAGCTAGCGTTATGTTTGAGTGTGTTTTTGAGTGCTTTAGAGCTCCCAGTCGGTGCCCGAGCCCCGGAGCCGATGCACCATTCGCCGCCAGGCCGATACAACCTCCGGAGCAAAGGCCCTGTCCATCAGCGGTCCCGTTCAGAGACGACTCTGGTTTCGGACAACTCGGCCCCTTCGGAGCCGAAAGGACCAGCCGAGGGCAAAGGGGCATATGCAGTGCCTCCGTCCCAAGGTACGTTAACTACGGCACCTGCAGTGCCGCAGTTTGACTCCGCTATAACGACAGAACTCTTGTCACGCATGACGGAGTTATGTTCGTTGGTGGCACAACGCCTTGATGCCGGGTCGGTTTCGCCGCCGCAGGCACAAGCGCCCCTGCGACTGAATTTACCGGTCCCTACCTTCTCAGGGTATACCGATAAAAAGTCTGTCGCAGACTTCTTGGATGACCTTACAGCCAATCAGACTGGTATGGGAATCTCAGATGAAGTCCTGATACAACGCATCCTGCAGGTTGCCTTGATCGAAGACACCGCTCGCTGGCTTCGGCTGCAGTCGAGGTTTACGTCCGTTCAGGACTTTCAGAAGCGGTTTAAGAGCGAATTTCTTCCCCCGGATTACGAATATCGTATCCTGGAGGAGCTGCATAAGCGTACTCAGCATCCAGATGAGACCTTAGCAGAATTCGTTCGGGCCTTGCAAGACCTGTACAGCAGAGCTGAACCGACTGCTACAGAGGAGCAGCGTGTGACGCGGGCTATCCGTCAGTCTCATCCTCGCTACCGGCCCTATCTTCGAGCCCATCGCTTTAATAGCCTTCAAGCGCTGCCGCAAGAGGCTCGCACAATTGAAGGAGACCTCTTAGCGGAGCTCGAGTATCGGCCCCCGCCGCCGCCGCCTGAATTGGCGTTAGAACCGCGCTGTGCGTGGTCAGCGGGAGCAGCCTCGGTCGAGCGCCCACTTGCAGTGGGACTGGATGAGCACAACCGCAATTATTATGCGGAGCCATCACGCCGAGCACCCGATCCCTTCCGTTATGAACAGAGGGCGAACCTCGCAGGAACGAGCCTTGGCAGACCCGTCCTGTCCCATAATCATGGTCAACCCGGCTATTTAGCTGGCGAAACCCCAAGGAGGCCGCAGGAGCAGCGGCATGTTCCGCGGCAGCAACGCAGAATGCCAGCCGGCTGTTGGACGTGCGGCAGCCCAGACCACTTTCGTCGGGACTGTCCTGTCCGCAGCAAAGACCAAACCCCCGTAACCGTGTATTCACACGAGCGTGTTTTCTGACGGCGCAGCGACTGAAGGAGCGAGAGGGTAAATGATAAGGCGCTGACGCCACGCCCCTCTGGAATGCCTACACCGATAGTGTTCCAATGTGCTGCCAGCTTAGATCCCGGGGATAATGTTCGCGCTGCGGTTCAAGGTTGCAGCATTAATTTTATGTGCACGGCGCTTGGTAAGCAATGGACGAAAGAAAGCGAAAATTGGTGGCTCTTGCTGTTCTCATATTGACGATAGTGAATGCTGCCACGAAAAGAAGCGGTAAAGAAGTTATGGACGAATGAATGGTTGCTGAGGAAAGAGTACAGTCTGCAAAATAGCCTTCTACGGGAGCTACGATACGAGGACCCATTTGTCTACCGCAAGGTTTTGAGCATCGATGCGGCCACTTTTAAATACATTCTGCTCTGCATAGCAAAGCGCAAAAGGAGAGTATAGAGGCCAATATGCGGGACAGTATACTAGCCAGTCATCGTCTTTCCGTAACCCGTCTGCAACAGGTTCGTTCGAATTATGTGCGCTTAAACATGCCTCTAAATGCATAAAACGTTCGTAAATAAGAGTGAGCGGGAAATAGTGTAGGAGAGAGTACCGTGAAAGCTGTGCGTCGTCGTTTTTTACCGTGACTCCGCAGCAGCCTGACGGTGTTGAGTGTGGTGTAAAGCAGAGACGGCTGTGGCGTAAAGGTCGCACCTTTCGAACACAGTAAAAACAGCTTCACCGCATAGCAGGTTCTGCGCCAATCATTGCCGTGAATGATAGGGCTCTCACTTCTGATTGGAGGACAGAGTGGAGCGTACACCTTTTTGTGTCAATTGTGTGTGTGTCTCTGGTGGCCCCTCTGCTGTACGTTCCGCTAAAGCAAGAAACCTTGTCCTCTTTCTGCAGAAGGGAGGTCTTGCTCAACGGCCCATCTAATACTTTGCTCTCCCCGACGAACTCATGCATCCTCAACGCATCTCCACCCTTCATCCTCTATCCTCCATCCGTCTTGCTTTTTTTTTAGGCTAGCTTTGGTAGCTTCCAATTCCTGCGTTTCATTGGCCCCATTGCTTTAGGCGTTGGACAGGCCATGTTTTTGTGTCTACTACTCATTCCCAGTGAAACGTTCATCGCGTATACCGGTGGCATAGCGAGGCCGAGTTCACACCCACTCAAACAACCAGTATGATCTGTTTCTTTTTTTTTTTTCTTTTTTTGGTGGGGGTACGTTACCGTCCCATACATACATATAAAATTATGGAACAAAACGAAATCCACGAATTGGCACTTTTTGCATATCGCGTTATATAGGAAGCTCCCCTAGTGACTAATTATGAAATGATGTCATGGCAAAGCGAGACCTCAACACGTAAGTGTTGCATCTTCAGCACTATAGCTTTGTCCAGGGGTAAAGCACGTTGCTCTAAAGCGCTGTGGCAGTTCTCAAACTGTGTGGCCGCGATGAATGGGAAACACGTAAGAATAGTGAAACCGCGGAAAACTGACTCCCTTTATTACAACTGATCGTTCTCGTTGGTGCTTGTCAGAACACGATGTATGCACATAGTGGCCTCCCGTGAATGCGCTGCATGACGTGATGATGACCCCGGGGTGCTGCCATGTAGGCTTGTGTAATGACAGCCCTAAAATATTATACCATTACATGGTTAATTTATGATGCCAGACAACTATGAATATGCGTGACCCCACAGTGGCCGGCTTGGGGATAAAATTTTGCACCCCTTTGTCTTACCCGGCGTGCGATACTGCTCACACATTTCTCGTTTTTAAACCAAACTGCTAGCGTCCTGAGCCGATACCTTTTGGTTTCGAACGCGAATGCTGCCAACTCGTTATTATTAATTAACAGCAACTGATACAACGACTGCGCCGTGAATATGGGGACCCAAAAAGTGTTTTGATGTACACATCTACCGTTGCTTCGACATCCGGGTGTCTCTTTTCCATTTCAAGAGCGATCTTTTCCCACATGACATGTTTCCTCGGTACATTTCGGTTTTGCTCATCGGCAAGCTTCCACAAGATCGGATGTTGCTCTACCTGGTGTAATAGATAAAAAATAATAGAGCTTGTAACATTGGCAACAGAGGGTGGCTTTCTTTTTCGCTCCGTCCTCCTTCTGCGCGTCAGTCGTCAGATTCTGTGCCCCGCGAACAAACTATCCGTGTGCTTCTTTCTGACGGACGGAGCTGCTGAGCGCAGTGATGTTGCACAAGGCTCTTTGATATCTCGCCAAAAATACAATAAAAACGGGCGCGCTTCATATATTCTGCTGTGCGATAAGCTCCGCCCGCGACCGAATGGTTGGATGATTGCGTGATAATGCTGATACCTCCTTCTCCTCCTTCAGTCGCTGCGCAGTCAGAAAAGGCGCTCGTGTGAATACACGGTAATGTGCCAACGGTCGCAGCCGACGCCGATAAACAATCGCTCAGCGACGTCGGCTATCTGCCGAAAGAGCGAACGAACGGTTAACAATCCGTGACCCTGATAATTCAGAAGCTGGCTTTGCAAGCAGCAAGATAAAAGGAGACGGTTTAGCTCCTTTTGCTTTTTCGGTCCGAGATAACATCGAGGACAAGGAACCAAACATCGCTGTTCAAATTTTGGGGAGAGATTACATCGCCCTTATCGACACGGGAGCTACAGTCTCCCTTATCGGCGATTGTGTTTACGAGCACTGCGCATCACGGAATGTGGAATTGCAATCCACAGATGTCACTCTACGTCTTGCTTCCAACGACGTGATTCCAGCACAAACTGCAGTTGTGCTCTGGCTTCGCTTTGATGGGAGACGACGAAAGCAGCGCTTCGTTCAACTTCCTGGCCTGGCAGTGCCCGTTATCCTGGGCAGAGACTTCATCATCCGGCAGAAATTTGTGCTGGACCTGCCCAATGGAGGATACGTCTACCTCGGATCGTCAGGATTTTTTCCTTTCGCCGTGCCACAGGACAGCAGTTCAGCTAAGTAAGCTGCAGCAACGTCCGTCGAACCGTCCCCGCCCCGACTGTCTTGGGGTCATTCCATGGTCCCGAGGAGGAGCGCCGTCAGCTTGAACAAGTACTGCGGCAGTTTGACGGTGTCTTCACGGAAAAACCCGGTAAGTCGTCTGTGTTACAGCATAGCATAGACACGGGTAACTCTAGGCCCTGGCGTTGTAATCCGAGACCATTGAGTGTGCATAAGCGTGCTTTGTTAGACGCTGCTCTTGATGAAATGCTCCAAATCGGTGCAGTTCAAAGGTCTCGGAGCCCTTGGGCATTTCCTGTTGTTCTGGCTCCGAAACGTGATGGTACGGCTAGGTTATGCGTCGACTACCGTCGACTTAACGCAGTAACTGTAAGGGACTCTTACCCCTTTCCGTCCATCGAGTCTGTTATGTATTCCCTGGGCAACGCTACAGTGTTTTCAACGCTTGATTGTACTAGAGGGTTTTTGCAAATCGAAGTTGCCCCGGAGGATGTCCCGAAAACAGCCTTTACCTGTCATAGGGGTTTGTTCGAGTTTGTACGGATGCCTTTCGGTCTGTCTAACTCTCCCGCCAGTTTCCAACGGCTAATGAATACCGTATTGGGAGATGCGAAGTATAACTTCGCGATGGCGTACATGGATGATGTCGTAGTGTTTTCCAGAAACTTTCAGGAACACTTGGAACACCTGTCAATCGTCCTTGCAAGGATGAAGGAGGCGGGGCTAACCATCAACCCCCGCAAGGTGCAGCTGGCATCGCCTAGGATCAGCCTTCTCGGCTTCATGGTGGACGGAGGAACCATCAGTCCTAGCGATGACAAGCTAAAGGCGATCATGGAGTATCCGGTTCCCGGTAACGTAAAAGCCTTGCAGCGTTTCTTGGGTATGGTTGGTTTCTACAGACAATTCATCCCTAATTGCGCTGAGTTAGCGCAGCCGCTTAACCGGTTGTTGCGCAACGATACTCTCTGGCAGTGGGGAGAGGAGCACGAACGATCATTTCGAGCTCTTTCTCACGCAATCGCTAATACGGCCAGGCTATATTTGCCTGACCTGAACAAACCGTTTGTAGTGCAAACAGATGCTAGCGATTAGGGGGTTGGCGCAGTTCTCTTGCAGGAGCATGACGCTATTCTCTGTCCAGTGGCTTTTGCAAGTCGCACGCTGAATTACTCCTTCAACGTGGCTACTCCTTCAACAAGGCTACTCCTTCAACGTGGAGTACAGGCGGGGCTCGACGGACGTGGTAGCAGACGCGCTTTCCCGTGCGCCTCTACCGGAGGGGGGAGAGGAAGGCACCGAGGCGCCTTCCCAGCTCCTGGCAGCAGCACAAGTGGCACGAGGCGTATCTTCGTCTTGGGGCACGGTCGTGAGCAGAGAGCATCTCCTAGACGCTCAGAGAGCGGAAGGCCTTTGTCAGCGGGTGTCTCAATGGTTAGCTGAGCAGGACTCGGCAGGCACCGGAACGACTGACGGACGGCACGACTCCTATCTGCTGGGCGAGGATGGCATCCTCGGATCCATTCAGATATATCCATCCATTCAGATATACCCAGGCGGATGACGATGACGGCGCATTCCCATTCAGAGTTGTGGTGCCACGGAAGTTGCGTAAGTGTTTCATACGTTACTTTCATGATTCGGCCTTGGCAGGTCACAGCAGTGTCAGGAAAACTTATGAAAAGTTATGTCGTGTTGCGACATGGCCAGAAATGAGGCAGGATGTAACAAAGTATGTTCGTACTTGTCCCGTATGCCAGAGAGCAAAACCTCGTGGTGGTTTACCCCCTGGGCGCTTACAGCCTATTCAGAGTAATAGGCCCTGGTAGGTAGTTGCTTGTGATGTGATGGGACCGTTTCCACGTAGTCCTAGAGGTAACCAGTATTTGTTTGTGGTTACTGATCATTTCACGGAATGGGTTGAGCTGTTTCCTCTCAGGACGCTGACTTCCCAGAGAGTGTGGGAAAGACTACTCGACACCTTTTGCCGGTTCGGGCTTCCTGCTTGGCTTATCACAGATAACGCTACCTACTTTACAAGTAAGGTGTTCTCAGATTCTTGCGCTGTCTTAGGCATTCAGCACAGGAAGACTTCCCCATATCACCCTCAGGCTTACATTACCGAACGTGTTAATCGGAACCTGAAAATGATGTTGGTTGCTTTTACTAGTCAGCACACCACCGTGATTGGGATCTTCGCCTGGCTGAACTGGCGTTCGCTACACGGACAACAGTAAACAGATCTACAGGCTTCACCCCGGCGTTCCTGAACTTGGGACGACAGGCACCATTTCCAGTGGAGAATGCTCTACGCCTCCGGGATGGCAGTACCCAGCCTCCTTATTCAAGGTTCGCTGAGGAACTCCGGAGTCGACTGGACGATGCAGCTCGGACGGCTCGGGAGAATCTGGACGTCGCACGGTTGGACCAGGCTCGCCAGTACAACCGAGGGCGACGGAACCTCACCTACAGCGTCGGTGACCTCGTCCTTCGACGGACTCACCCGCTAAGTGATGCCGCACGCGGCTTTGCAGCTTCACTCGCAGATAGGTGGGATGGCCCCTTCAAGGTAAGTGCGTGCTCCTCCGGCCTCACTTACAGGCTTCGTCGTTGTGACACGGGCGAAGAAACTGGGCCAGTACATATCTCGGACCTGAAGAGTTACCACCTCCGAGACCCCGAGAGTGAAGAAGCAGACTGTCAGCTTCCTCCTCAAGACCTGGACCAGGATCCCGTTCCCGGACCCTCCAGTGGCTACAGTTTGCGCCCCCGCAGGCGGCGCACGTAGCTACCACTATCCTAGTCGCTAAATCCTAGTGCTCTTGAATAGTTGGTCTTTCTTAGTGTGATTTCTGTTTCGCAGTCTTAAACTATAATCTTCTGGGGGAGAATCTTTTCTTATATATAGAATAGCTTTCTTACCGTATTCCCCTTTTCTTCCCTGGCAGACTACGATGCCTCCCAAAAGGAAGCACCAGCGTGCCCGGCCTCCTGGACAGTCCCCGGGAACAAGTACATCGGGATCACGAGCTCGGTCTCCAGGCGGACCAGCGCCAGCAGCCCCGACGCACCGATCGGTTGCCACCTGGACGGTGGTGTCAGAAAGAAGACCGGTATCCTGGGCCTCCCGTACCCGCTGGTCTGCGCAGCCACGTCCGCTCCGTACGGATGATCCTACCAAGGCGCCTCTCCCCTTCAGGGGACTGACCCTAACTGACCGTCCCCTGAATGACCCGCCCATCCCAATTGCCGAAGAAGAGAGGAGACTCTTGTGTCCGCTTTGCGGAGTACCGGAAATCCACCGCAGTGCTCACCGACGTGGCCCACTACACAAGGCTAAGCAGCAGCCCGCCCACCGAGATGTCGCCGCAGCATTGGCCACGCTCAGAAGGCTCAGGCCTGATCTTCTGAAGGCATCACCCCCAACCCAGACGAATGAGGACATAGTCCTCAAGATGTCCGACGACGAACTATGAGTGACGGGTGGGACACTTGAAGGTGGGGGGATGTGGGCCATCGCTCTGTTTTTGATTGTGCCACGAGATGGCAGGACAGGTGGTTGGCGACACGCGGTAGGGGGGCGGGCCAGGTAAATATAAAGATACGGGTGCGAGCCGTTGGGACGGCTTTTGTTTGAACGGCGGCGTGCCGTTAGCATCTCGCCTGTGTAAGGTATGGAATAAATCCTTGTGTGTTGTTTGAACCTTTTCGTTTGCTGTGTCTTCCTCGGCGACGGAACGGACGGACTGACGCCCCGAGGTTGTGGAAACACGGGTTTCTACACAAGGAAGGCCGCGAATGGACATGCACGTGTTGAAGAAAGGAATCAGGCACTATGAGATCTTGTGCCTGCCCTCGTCGGCCTCAGGTCATGACGAGTTTTTACTGGAATGTCTGTACATTCCTGTGTACTCGATGGCGCAATGGGCAATTTTTAAGGTCTTCCTAGCGAAAATAACCATGTGGCTTCCACGTCGGTTCTCCTGCACAAGTACGAATAGTTCTGGGAATGTATGTTCCCACTTAAAAGGGCTGAGAAACCCAATGCAACCCACTAAAAGTATGGGATCGTTTTACGTTGCAGTCTATAGAGCGGACATACAAAGTCTCACATTCACAATTTGAACGGTTTTTTGTACCGTTGGGTGCTCGTGAGTGATCAACGTCGTCTGCACGTCCGCGATGCGTGACGCCGATCGCGTCTCCTAAACGAAACTGGCCGTGATTTAGGCGCCGACTGCGCGAGTTGAGGGAAAAACATCAAGTCGGTTTTCAGTTCCCCCTTTCGCAAACTTTGCTGCCCCATACAGCCAAGCTATTTCGCGTATGACTTGGAGGCATTCTGTACTTTCGTAATTGAACGAAACGCAACATGTGTCCATTATCTGGTCAGAGTCCATTTAACAAAACAACCTGGCTGGTTAGAAATACATCCCTTCGCCCCATAGATGCCGAAAATATTGGCGCCAAAGAAGATTGGTGTGGTACGTCATCTTTGTGTTTTATGGGTCAATAAAGATGTACTACATTTGCTTTGGATATAGTCGTCATGTGTGGTAATTTGAGAGATATCGCATATTTGAAGTAGTCACGTGAACGCTTTCTGTGAACTACTCAATGTTGGTCCTTGTGTCACCGCATCCACGACCAAGTCCGACCCCCCCCCCCCTCCCCACCTCCCTGCTTCTCTGTCTCCGACCAGCGTGACACGACGCGACTATACCGAAGTCTCACTGTGCGTTGAGGAAACGTCACAGACATTTAACATGACAATGTCAATTTAATTAAACACTGTGAATTTCACTCAAGTTTTATCTTAATTTTCCCCAATAAATCGTGAAGGGGGTAAGATGTTTGGGCGTTATTTTTAATGGGCAGGCATTATGGGTTGTTCCCATTCCGAATCAAGGTATTGCTCAATAATTCGCGTTTGTACCTCATGTAAATTATTGTGGGGAACCACGTCACTCACGACACTCGCGCTCTCACCAAACCACGGGCGTATCACTATTCTAGCTGCTATACGTGAGCCAGTCAACAGGATCGGTAGCTGCTATCAAAAACACTTGGCAAGAGCAACTTAGGGTCGCGTTTCAACTTTGGGAAGCGCACGCTAAGTATTTGAAGCATCTGAGAGAAATATTGGAGCAGCCGAGTAGCGGGAGCCTCACGACTGATTGAGAGCCACTTTGTTAGATCGTAATGGTGATTATGCTGAATTATATCTAGTGCCCCATCGGAGTTCACCCCGTAAGACACTTCAAACACCGTCAATTGCGATACAACAAGATATTCGATGTAACTAAGGTACTTGCTATCCTCGCGAACTTTGGTATATCGAAGCTCGAGTGTAGACGTGATGTATCCGAAAATAGGTGTCACTTACCCAACGTAGCAACAGGCTCAGCTGGGGAAGACGTCGTTGGCTCTGAGATTCGAAAGAAAAAAGGTTAGACTGAAGGAACGAGAGAAATTTTCCTGGGCATCAAAGCTCTGATCAAACAGCGGTAGCCACATATTTGCTCGGTTTTCTTGCATTCGTCTTTCTAAACAAAACCAAGTCTTCGTTACCACCCAAATTTGGGTAAATCCCAAGCCTCGTATCAATGCATCTAAACAGTAGTGGCATGTCTCTACACACATGGCTCTCCTGGAACATTGTTTTAGCATTCCGGTGCCGACTTCTGCGCTCAATGGAACCGGCTCGATTGACCTCACGCGCCAGTCTTGCATGCAATCAATGTCCACAATGTATCACTCATGAAGGAAATTGCACTATCACTATACCAGTCTACTTGGGAACGTGTAGCAATTACTTTTAATACCGGTCTACCTTTTCGTTTCTTGCATATTTTTGTTATATCTTCTGTGTAGATACAACTTTGCCATCGGCGGCACGCGGTGGTGAGATAGTACCATGCCGCCTGGTGTGGGATCCGGATAGTCCCATAGAACGACCCATCATATGCGAGCATCCCTCAGCAGCCTTAATTGGGAACATCGCGGTAACAGCCAGAAACATTGGCAAAGTTAGCAAATTTTACGAGCAACCCGCACCTGGTATAAAAGGGAGCGTAACTCTCCTACAACGGTGAGAGACGTATGTCTTAGCAGCTTACAATCAATCTATAATTAATTCGAGGCGCCGAACGTACAAAAAGCAGTATTCATTGCTATCAAGAATTGTGCTTTTTATTTGAACTGCCGCTCTAGTGTCGTTATCTGCTTCACCGCCCATAAAAAACGATAATTTTTGTGCATGGCTTGAAGTGTGTTACTCGAATAATTTCAAAATTAGCATATGGCCCGTACAAATAAGAAATATTTGTTGCCAGAATATTTTGCGGGACCACAAGTTACATTTTATAAATTCTGTTCCACTCACATAACGCATTGTGACAAGATTAAAATACAGCCATGCTCCACCCGGGATTACCAATGGAATGCTAATGAAGGTCATTGGTTGAAAGCTGGCTTCATTGGCACTTTGGTTTGATGACAAACCAACGTAACGCCTATGAAGCGCTATCGTTCATTGAGCAACCTCAGGACGTAATTATATTGGCGACATGGCCTCAAACTGTAATAACAATGGTATTCTAGTTGTATTCTAACACGATATTCAGTTTTGCATTCTTGCGGTTGAGCCGAGATAACACCAATAGAGCAAACAAAGCGCCATTCCTTGGCTTTTCATTGGCTTGATTGGGCCACCTTAGGCCCAATGAAACCGAGGTAGTGCCAATATTAGACCAATATTGTGTGCTGCTTGGGGTGACTTGTTTTCTCCTGTTTTTTACCGCTGGTTACATTTGCTCCAACACTAGCGAAGGTTATCCACTGTCCATAACACGTGCTACTTACGTCTGGCGTCGCCAGGACGGGACACAGTTGTCATCTTGGTGTCTAAAGGGGAAATTCAAAGAACTACGTGGAGGAGATGGTTGTTGTACTTTTTATGTCCTGGTGATCAACTCCATAATGCAAAAAATAACAATAGAAGATAAATGACGTGGTCTGAGAGAATGATTCAGAGGGATTAAGTTAAGTAGAAGTTGATAGCTGTTTCTTGTAATCATGACCATCGGCATTGACAAGTGTGAACGTGCAATAAAACAAGCGAACGTAGACACTATATTAGTGTGGTGCACCAGCACATTATCAGAAATGCGGTGATGACCATACGGCACCCGGTACTACATGGAACTGAGCGGTATCTGAGGTAGTCTGGCATGGGTCCGTCTCCAACAACGAAAAAAACGGTGTATTATGTGTTCGAGGCCCAGATGAGAATAGACAACGAGCTGCTGGTGTACATCCCTTTTAGACAAACAGGCCGGGAGAAGATGCCACTTTTACGTAATGACAGTCACACTGGCGCGCTAGGTCCGGTCCAGTATATCCTTGAGAGGAATGCCACGTCTCTGTTGTCTCAGCTGCCAAGGTGCGTGCGGACGGCGGGAATGATAGGCGACTTTCTGTTTCTATACATAATCCTTCCAGAATAAAGGACTTGTGTGGATGATCATAATGGGTATGTCTGGACGATGGTGCCTTGGATTCGGGCTGCAGGTGGCAATTTCTCCGCGCGGTGCGCTGTGTTGCAACAACTGTTGCTGAATAATAATTGAACGTACTTGGCGGGTAAGTGCCAAGCCACAGTGACCATAGCTCTGCTGCTGCTGCGCTAGTTTTATGTCTTTGTCGTCCATTTCCTAAGATTTGTCTGTGTGCAACATTATCAGTAAATACGCTTGTATGAAAAAAGTATCTCTACAAACGCACATTAATGATTAAACAATAATAATTTTAAGGTTCCGCGCAGTGGCTCGCAGTAGAGCCCTGCACCATCCGCGGATGGAAGCGGATATCCGCGGATATCCGCAAGATACTTGCGGATTCGGATGAAAATTTAGCACTTTCTGCGGTGTGCGGATCGGATGCGGATGGCTCGAGGTCGGATGCGGATCGGATGCGGATACGAAGGCAGCGGATCGGTAGCGGATCGGATGCGGATATACCGCGTGCTGTCATTTTTCCACCCGCAATTTATTTGTATTGCGCGCCGACAGCCGACAGCGAGCGCATGCTCTGGTTCACCTTTGACCATGCACGGCGCCAAGACGGGAGAGGAGGCATTCAGGCGTCTCGAACCGCGCGAGCGCCGACGCGGTAGCGTTCCACGCGTTCCAGAAGTCTCTCCATATCGCGTTTGTTGAAAGGTTTACCTTTGCTTGTCGTCATGACTGAGTCCTTCCGTGACAGCATGGAGGCATCCGAAATTATACCAACATGCTTGCGGCGGTCTTTACGCGTCTTTCGAAACGTGCGGATTTTTGCGGATCGGATGCGGATGGTGCGTTTTGCTCAGCGGATCGGATGCGGATGTAAACTGTTGTGTATGGTGCGGATGCGGATCGGATGCGGATAACATGTGCGCGGATGCGGGTCGGATGCGGATGCCAAAAACCTCATCCGCGCAGGGCTCTAGCTCGCAGCACCTGCGACGTTTCACAAGCAAGGCTCCCGAACTGTGGAGCATGGAGTTTCCCTCTCGATCACAGAAAAGTCATAGAAAAGTTGGGCTCGGATCGCCACATTGTTTGCTTTCATTTTGAACATTGCTCTCAGATGCCACTCTTCAACTAATTCAGTGAAAACAGAATTTCCCGTCCAATGAACATGAGCTCCACACAAGCGGCGCCGATTGCGAGAGTTCAAAGGAAAACGCGAAGCCAGTTTTTATTTTCCCGTTTGGCAAACTTCGCTGCATCGCACAGACAAAATATTTCGCATGTGTGTTAGGAATACGGCGCACGCCTCAAAGGTGCCGAAAATATTGGTGCAGGAAGCATGCATAAAGGGCTGGTGCACTGTTATTCGGAAACGTGTTCTAATGAAGTGAAAAATGTAGACTTCCCGTTTCTACTCTTTTCACACCTCACAAAAGTAGGAAAGATGGTCACCTACCCCTTCGTTTGAGAGGAAGGGGCATGGGGGGTGTACGAACCTCGCGGAGAAGCGGTAACGCGCGCATCTTACTCCTCCTTACACCTTCTCTCGTCGACCACTCCGCCGCCGTGCACTTTCATTCTCGCATATAGGACACATAGTTAGCAACATTCTTAAACGTTTAAACACATTAAATCTCAAATATACATTTCTGTGGCGATATAAAATGTGTTATATACATATAAAAATGTATCGCTTTAGCCGTCAATCGTCAACAACGAAAGCAATTTTTTTGTGGACATATTTGATTCTGCCGCGCCCCTTCCCCACCGTAAGACAATCCAAACACTGTAAATTTCGATACAACGAGATTTTCGATGCGACTAAGGAAATTGCAATTCCCGCGAACTTTGTTCTATCAAGGCTCCAGTGTAGACGTGATGTATCCGAAAATAGGTGTTACTTACCCGACGTAGCAACAGGCTCAGCTGGGGAAGACGTCGTTGGCTCTGAGATTCGAAAGAAAAAAGGTTAGACTAAAGGAACGAGAGAAATTTCCCTGGGCATCAAAGCTCCGATCACACAGCGGTAGCCACATATTTGCTCGGTGTTCTTGCATCCGGCTTTCCAAACAAAACCAAGTCTACGTTGCCGCCCTAACTTGGGTAAATCTGAAGTCTCGTATCTATGCATCTGAACAGTAGTGGCGTATCTCTACACACATGGCTCTCCTGGAACATTGTTTTAGCATTCTGGTGCCGACTTCTGCGCTCAATGGAACCGGCTCGATTGACCTCACGCGCCAGTCTTGCATGCAATCAATGTCCACAATGTATCACTCATGAAGGAAATTGCACTCTCACTATACCAGTCTACTTGGGACCGTGTAGCAATTACTTTTAATACCGGTCCACCTTTAACTTTCTTGCATGTTTTTGTTATATCTTCTGTGTAGATACAACTTTGCCATCGGCGGCACGCGGTGGTGAGATAGTACCATCCCGCCTGGTGTGGGATCCGGATAGTCCCATAGAACGACCCATCATATGCGAGCATCCCTCAGCAGCCTTAATTGGGAACATCGCCGTAACAGCCATAATCATTGGCAAAGTTAGCAAATTTTACGCGCAACCCGCACCGGGTGTAAAAGGGAGCGTAACTCTCCTGCAACGGTGAGGGACATATGTCTTAGCAGCTTATAATCAATCTATAATTAATTCGAGGCGCCGAACGTACAAAAAGCAGTATTCATTGCTATCAAGAATTGTGCTTTTTATTTGAACTGCCGCTTCTAGTGTCGTTATCTGCTTCACCGCCCATAAAAAACGATAATTTTTGTGCATGGCTTGAAGTGTGTTACTCGAATAATTTCAAAATTAGCATATGGACCGTACAAATAAGAAATATTTGTTGCCAGAATATTTTGCGGGACCACAAGTTACATTTTATAAATTCTGTTCCACTCACATAACGCATTCTTAGAAGATTAAAATACAGCCATGCTCCACCCGGGATTACCAATGGAATGCTAATGAAGGTCATTGGTTGAAAGCTGGCTTCCTTGGCAGATTGGTTTGATGACAAACCAACGTAACGCCTATGAAGCGCTATCGTTCATTGAGCAACCTCAGGACGTAATTATATTGGCGACATGGCCTCAAACTGTAATAACAATGGTATTCTAGTTGTATTCTAACATGATATTCAGTTTTGCATTCTTGCGGTTGAGCCAAGGTAACACCAATAGAGCAAACAAACTGCCATTTCTTGGCTTTTCATTGGCTTGATTGGGCCACCTTAGGCCAAATGAAACCGGGATAGTGCCAATATTAGACCAATATTGTGTGCTGCTTGGGGTGACTTGTTTTCTCCTATTTTTTACTGCTGGTTACTTTGCTCCAACACTAGCGAAGGTTATCCACTGTCCATAACAAGTGCTACTTACGTTTGGCATCGCCAGGACCGGACACAGCTGTCATCTTCTTGTCTAATGGGGAAATTCAAAGAACTACGTGGAGGAGATGGTTGTACATTTTATGTCCTGGTCATCAACTCCATAATGCAAAAAAATAACAATAGAAAAAAATAAATGACGTAGTCTGGGAGAATGATTGAGGGGGATTAAGTTAAGTAGAAGTTGATAGCTGTTTCTTGTAATCATGGCCATCGGCATTGACAAGTATGAATGTGCAATAAAACAAGCGAACGTAGACACTATATTTGTGTGGTGCACCAGCACATTATCAGAAATGCGGTGATGACCATACGACACCAGGTACTACGTGAAACTGAGCGGTATGTGAGTTATTCTGGCATGGGTCCGTCTCCAACAACGAAAAAAACGGTGTATTATGTGTTCGAGGCCCAGATGAGAATAGACAACGAGCTGCTGGTGTACAGCCCTTTTAAACAATCGGGCCGGGAGAAGATGCCACTTTTACGTAATGACAGTCACAGTGGCGCGCTAGCTCCGGTCCAGTATATCCTTGAGAGGAATGCCACGTCTCTGTTGTCTCAGCTGCCAAGGTGCGTGCGGACGGCGGGAATGATAGGCGACTTATTCCTGTTTGTATACATAATCCTTCCAGAATAAATGACTTCTGTGGATGATCATAATGGGTATGTCTGGACGATGGTGCCTTGGAGTCGGGCTGCAGGTGGCAATTCCTCCGCGCGGTTCGCTGTGTTGCAACAACTGTTGCCGAATAGTAATTGAACGTACTTGGCGGGTAAGTGCCAAGCCACAGTCACCATAGCTCTGCTGCCTCTGCGCTAATTTTATGTCTTTGTCGTCCATTTCCTAAGATTTGTCTGTGTGCAACATTATCAGTAAATACGCTTGTGTGAAAAAAGTATATCTGCAAACGCACATTAATGATTAAACAATAAGAATTTTAAGGTTCCGCGCGGTGGCTCGCGGCACCTGCGACGTTTCACAAGCAAGGTTCCCGAGCTGTGGAGCATGGAGTTTCCCTCTCGATCGCAGAGAAGTCATAGAAAAGTTGGGCTCGGATCGCCACATTGTTTGCTTTCATTTTGAAAATCGCTCTCCGATGCCGATCTTCAACTAATTCAGTGAAAACAGAATTTCCCGTCCAATGAACATGAGGTTCATGTTCGCGTTACACAAGCGGCGCCGAGTGCGAGAGTTCAAAGGAAAACCCGAAGCCAGTTTTTATTTTCCCGTTTGGCAAACTTCGCTGCATCGCACAGACAAAATATTTCGCATGTGTGTTAGAAATACGGCGCACGCCTCAAAGGTGCCGAAAATATTGGTGCAGGAAGGATGCATAAAGGGCTGGTGCACTGTTATTCGAAAACGTGTTCTAATGGAGTGAAAAATGTAGACTTCCCGTTTCTACTCTTTTCACGTCATATTTACACATCACAAAAGTAAGAAAGATTGTCATCTGCCCCTTCGTTTGAGAGGAAGGGGCGTAAGTTGTGTACGAACCTCGCGGAGAAGCGGTAACGCGCGCATCTTACTCCTTCTGACACCTTCTCTCGTCGACCACTCCGCCGCCGTGCACTTTCGCATATAGGACACATAGTTACCAACATTCTTAAACGTTTAAACACATTAAATCTCTAATATACATTTCTGTGACGATATAAAATATGTTATACACATATAAAAATGTCTCGCTTTAGTCGTCAATCGTCAACAACGAAAGCAATTTTTTTGTGGACATATTTGATTCTGCGGCGCCCCTTCCCACCGTAAGACAATCCAAACACCGTCAATTTCGATACAACGAGATTTTCGATGCTACTAAGGAAATTGCAATTCCCGCGAACTTTGTTATATCAAGGCTCCAGTGTAGACGTGATGAATGCGAAAATACGTGTTACTTACCCGATGTAGCGACGGACGCCGCTGGGGCAGATGTCGTCGGCTCTGAGATTCGAAAGAAAAAAAATCATTAGCCTAAAGGAGGCGAGAGATTTTTCTGGACATCAAAGCTCTGATCACACAGCGGTAGCCACTTATTTGCTCGGCGTTCTTGCTTCCGGATTTCTAAACCAAACCAAATCTACGTTGACGCACTAACTTGGGCAAATCTCAAGCCTCATAAAACCTGCATTTGAAGAGTAGTTGCACGCCTAAGGCTCCGGGTTTTCCGCGACTCCGCGAAATTTCACGAAATCCAGAATCCATCGCGGAATCCCTTATTTGCTCGAAATTTCGCGGCGTTTTGCACGGAAATCCGCGGTCATCCGATTGAGTCGAAGGAGGCGATTGGGGCGATGTGGGCAGTTGCTACGACGTGCAGGGTCGCAGGAGATTTATCGCATCAGATAAGAGGCGTGCAGGCTCCCAACTGCTCAAAGGTACACGGATCGCTCGACATATTTGTTCGCGTATTTTGCGCCATCGAGTAACTTGCACATCGCATTTGTTGTTGTTCTTGTCGTTGTTGTTTAGCACTGAAATGACAAGAACAAAAAAATCGCGTAATTTGGGTACCCGCGTTTTCGTGCGCAGATATCTGGCACGTGTGGCGATTGCTCTTTGCCACGCCGTCAGTTCTACCGAAGTAATGCGATGCCTTAGTTAGATTTGCGCACAATTTCGAGTGATAGTCCACTGACGCGATGGACGATGCTGTCACTCAAACTACGAAACGCAGAAAGAAACGCTGGGCAAACCTCCCACACAACTGACAAAGTTTGTCAACATAGCGTGCCGTCGGTTTTAAAGTGCGGACTCGCAGCGTCTTCCAGCAGCGTCTCAACGTATTTCGCCTGTATATGAGCGGTAATAGGCCTCCGTTTTGCATCCCGCCCGTCACCGTTTGCGCGGTATTTCGGTGCTTCTTTCACGCTTGCGCAACGCAATGATAACGTCAATGTCGGCTCTACCGACTGTCCATATGAAACGCATGCTAAAATTTCGAAATTTTGCGTCGTTTGAATATCGTAACGAACGTTACCGCGGAATTTGCGTGCGCCTGAATTTTCCGAATTTTTAAAGGGAGAAAAAGTTCGCAAATTATGTGAGTAACTACATCTATTGGGTATTGGAACGGAATTAGCGTGCTTGCTGAGAATTTAGCGTCTATTCCGATCAATATCAATTCCTATAAATTTTGCATATGCTGAAATACCTTTCTGCAGGCATCAAATGATTCGCTACGGCATTCGCCGTGAAAAGGGAAGAGGAGATATGTCATGCTGAAGTTTATAAAATAATTTTTGTGCCCACATTATGCGAGAAAATAGTGTTTCCCGCTTCAAAGAGCCGTTGGCCCCTCGCCGCGGAAAATCACGGAATTTACAAATCCGTGCCGCAGAATTTTGAATTTGCCGCAGCAGAAAATCAGGGGCCTTAGGCATGTCTCTACACGCATATTTCCCCTGGAACATTGTTTTGCTAATCCGGTGCTGACTTCTCCGCTCCATGGAGCCGGCTCGATTGACCTCACCGCGCTAGTTTTGCATGTTATCAATTTCCACAATGTGTCACTCACATAGCTCGGCGTTTCTCGCCCCCGAAACTCACAATCTCAATAATCTGATGAGGCGGGACTCCGCCTTATCAGATTATTGTGATCCCGGGCAGTTCTCACGCAGGACCTGGCAGTTCGGGTTCTGCTACGCACTCACGTGCATGTCGACATGGCGTGTCGGTGAGCTCGATCATGCCGGATATTAACGCACTCACCAGATAACATCACACCTGCTCTGTTTACAAGTGTGATGTTTTCCGGTGAGTGCACTAATATGCAGCATGATCGAGCTCACCGATACGTCATGTCGTAGCAGGTGAGTTCGTAGCAGGGCCCGAACTCACGCCTTGTCAGATGATTGTGATCGTGATTGTCGAAGTACCGAAACGCCGTGCTATGGTGACTCATGAAGGAAATTGCACTATCACAATACCAATCTACTTGGCGCTTTGTAGCAATTACGTTTGATAGCGGATTTCCATCTTCTTTCTTGCATACTGCCCCACATGCCCCAACAGCGCATGGTGGCTATTGCGGCCCAGACGTGAATACAGCATCGCTTGCTATTCCTATGCGTAGAACTATCACGCAAGATAATCCACGTACTTGTCTCTCTCTATCCTGTAAGTTTCCCGGGCGACACACATGTCTGAACTGTAGAATTATCTTCGATGTGATCATGGATCCCACTTGCATATTGTCAATTCAGGTTGCTAATGTAGATGTAAACAAACTGAGCACGTCTTAAACATATGCTTGATATCAGGACAATGGAAAATTTTCGTAACAAGGAACGCCGAGGATGGACATGCACGAGTTGAAGAAAGGAATCAGGCACTAAGAGACCTTTGGCTTGCCCGAATCGGCTTCTACTCACAACACGTTTTTACTGGAACGTCTGTACATTCCTATGCACTCGATGGCGCTTGAAATGCGCAATTTTTAGGGTCGTCCTAGCGAAAGTAACAATGTGGCTTCCAGGTCGGTTCTCCTGCACAGGTATTTTTTTTTTTACTTTCGTGTTAGCGCCGCGAAGCAACTGTGGCTATGAGCGGCGTTCAGATGAGGACACATGGAGAGAGAACAGCAGGAAGAAGGGGGGACGAGGGGATAGTATGTGTCCTGGGCCGACTCTCCTGCACAGGTAAGGATGTTCTCGGGATGTATGCTCCCACCTAAAGGGGTTGAGAAGCCAAATGCAACCCACTAAATGCATGGGATCATTTCATACGTTGCAGTTGATAGAGCCGACACGCAAAGTCATCACTTGAACGGTTTTTCTACTGTTGGTTTTTAAAACGGCATTTTTTTCGAGCTACCGCCGACGGTGGCGCCCAACAGCGCTGAGAGACATTGACAGACAAACAGGAAGTGACGTTTTAGGTGTGCGCGCTTGCCCGAAGTTACCGAGGGTCACCATGCCGAAGCCGGTCCGGCGGCCATCTCCCTCAATCCCTCTTTCCAACAGCTTACGTCGCCATGGACACGGAAAATAATGCGCTTCGTTTCTCCAACGAGAGTCGTCATTCCGAAAACGGTCGAAGAGATTAAGAGCTGAGAGCGATGGAGGAGTTCGCTCAGCGCGCGACCTTTGGATTCCTATAGCTTCGTAACGGGGATCGCAGAGACGTTTTGGTGTGCATTTTGATGTACACAGATCAATATGCACCAGGTGATTTCTGCAAAAGTTTAGAAATGGTTTCAGAACCAATTCAGGTACAACCACAACCCATCACTCAAGCTACATTATGGTTTTATTCTGTTTGGGCCATTTGTATCTGGATGTGACACTCTCATCACAAGCATATCTCATCAGTAGGGTTCCGCGTTTTCGATGTTTATTGATTTTCGCGAAATCGGCGTTTTTCGACGTTTTTCCTTGCGTTTACGTGGTTTACCCGACAGTATCGGCGAGTAGCAATTACAAGGTAATTTCAGTGCGCGCGCGTCTAAGCAGCCTTAACAACAACAACCAATGCGAATTCTAAGTTTTGTGACATCACAAAATAAACTTCATTGCTCCACAGCGAGGTGATGGCGCGTTCACGAAACCAACGAAAGCACAACTCATTTAAGCTTATTGTAATGAATGCAAGCATACTTGCTGAGGACCCTGTCAGAGATTGCTGCGCGCTCTCAAAATCTTAATTTTCGCAAGCATAGTCCGCGGCCCTCTTCCTTTTTCTTCCCATCTCGGGTGCCGCGGAAAGACAGGACCACCGTACGTGAAAAGTGGACGGTTAGGAATACTGTTGTAATCTCTCCACGAAATCAGTAAAGATCGGTGACCGGGACTCTACTTGACGTCACGTCCCTAAAGGTTCACAAGCGCGGTGGGACACGTACAATGGCAGAAGAATGAGATTCCGACCGGCACAACCGATACGGGACAGAAGGATTGACCCTGGAACACCCCGTGTGGTCTCAGGTCAATCAAGCATAGTAAGTACTGTCTGAAAAGGTTGTGATAACTTATCGTTATCTCAGTACGTTCGCCACCGACACCTTACGGGGGCGTGTCTCGTTCTTTGGACTTGTTTTCTGGCGCGAAGCGAGAACCCTCAAAGTGCTTAGAAAGCGACGCTGCTGTGAGGTAGGGGGCTGAGCAGGCAGACTTCGCTTATCCAACATCACATCACCACCAGGTAGGAAGCTTTTCCCTGCTTGTCGGCTAGACGGTGCGGAACGGGAAATTGTTTTCGTACGTAATAAACTTGTTTGCATTGTATTTCTTGTATTGCACCTCTTTAGCCAGGAAACCGGCGGTGGTCCTGGTGAGTGGGTCTCGCCTGCCGATGGAGGGCAGTAGGATTCCCCCAAACTGGCGCCCAACCTGGGGTTCGACCGCCGGTTGGCTAAAGAGTTGTGCGGTTTTAGGTTAGGCGCGTGCTGCCGGCATTTTAAGCGATGTTCTGATTTTGGTAGTAGTGTCTGTTGTGGTGTTTTGGGGTACTTTTTTGTCTTTTCTACTTCCTTAGTTTCCCGCCCGCCTAGCCGATGACGCCTTAAACGCCATCGTGGGGGTTGGCAGTGCGACTATGATTGAGGGCTTCTCAGTCCTGTCTCAGGTAAAGCCGGGTGCTGCCACTGTAGACGTGGCAGGACGCCCTAACGGTGCCTTTTCGACACCTCCACTTCTTGGACAACGTAGAAATATGGGCATGTTGGTACATGATGCCGCTGCAACGCGCCGAAAAACAAAGCTAAGAACAAAACAGTTTTTCGGAGATGGAATGTATTGGGAAACACAATGACACATTAGCCAGGGAGGTAATGGAGGCTGCTGAGATGCTCAGAATGGAGGAACGGTGTCTATCGGTTTGTCCATAAAGGAACTTGTCTTTTTGGGGGTGGTTTCGCCTGATTCATAGTGGACGTTTCGAAGAGCAGTGCTTCCGATCCTTGTTTGTGTTTCTGTATAGTAAAGACGTCTTGGAAGTCCGCCTTGTGTTATGTCTAACTTCAGCTGTGTCTTCGTTTTTCGGCGCGTTGCAGTGGCTCCACTTCTTCCCAGTAGGAGATCCCTTCTGGCTCACAGCCGTAAGGCAGAATTAGCTCTCAGGACGCGAATTCTGAACGCAC
This sequence comes from Ornithodoros turicata, assembly GCF_037126465.1. Taxonomy (NCBI): domain Eukaryota; kingdom Metazoa; phylum Arthropoda; class Arachnida; order Ixodida; family Argasidae; genus Ornithodoros; species Ornithodoros turicata. The sequence continues at coordinate 170,994,254 of NC_088201.1, forward strand.
GTCTGACGTGCCGGCTGCTCGCTTGCTTCGCTCGAGACCTTCCCTTCCCTTCCCGTGAGGGCTCGGAGTTCTTTGCGACTTGCTCGCAGTACTTGAGCGCCGTCATCATATAGCGGGAGTTGTGACCTCTGGACGCAAATAGACTCGGCCACATGCGCACTTGCAATTAACCAAGTGACGATCTATATGCCTTTTGCACGGCGCGGCTATTTTCTTCTTTCGTATTCGCACGTAAGTTTCTACCGGAGGCGTGTATGCAGGCTAATAGGTACCCCTGACCCGCGGTTTTCTTCCGAGCGATTTTCAGGTGACGAAGCCGCTTATCGCCGTTTACTGTGCAAGCTTGCGACACTCGTCCTTAATCAAAACGGGACTCAAGCAGCACAATGTACTGAAAGTCGAGTGCAATAGGGGTGGACGGGTAGGTGGAAGGCCTTGAACAGACTGATGAAACTAAAGAACATTGATAAGACACATACCGTCCACCCCTATTGCACTCGACTTTCAGTGCATTGTGCTGCTTGGGGAGTTTTCCTCTCTTATCTGCAAGCGTATTGTAGACAGGAGCTCTCGCTTGTCTTATCGAACGTATCTGCAGTTTATTGCGGTAACGACGTGCTTTGATTTCACGGCAGTATACCCTTTTCACCGAGCACAGTGCCCGTGTTCCAGCAAAGCGTAAGCTGGCTTTATTAATAGCGTCCTCGATAAACTTGCTCCGGAATTGCCCCGAAACCACAGTGGTGCGTGGCGCTCTACACTGGCGGTGCCCTGGACGGAGGCATTATCGAACATGAAACTGCACCGCACTGGTGGATCTGATGGATACTAGCATGCGCTACCTAGAGATCTGTGCTCGTTGTGGCTCGTAGGCTGCGCGACCCGTAGCGAGAGGCACCTGGCGAGCGGCACCGATCGAATGCCAAGCTGACGATGACTGTCTGCTGCTACTTGCCGCTTCCGCCTTACTCCGTGCTTCCGGCAATCGCGATGCTTCTTGGGATTGCACTCTGGCGCTCGGCCGATTTTCTTGGTGTGGGTTCGGGGCAACTCACTGCTGCACTGAACGGGTGCACTCCTTTAATCGAGGACGTTCAGTGCGCAACAGTGCAGTTGATCGAGGATGGCAAGCCGCACCGGGGCGCACCGGTGCAGTTTATCGAGGACGCTATAAGAAACTCATGTGTTAGTCTGGTTCCCAACAGTGTCGGGGAATGGTTGTTTGCTCCACGTGTTCTTCACTGCGGCCCACGTTCTTTCGGGTAGTGCACGTAACGTTATTACTCGGTCATCAAGACTTGGCGCTCTCGTAGTAACTCATTGTTTACGTGAGTTGTTTACCGTTTGCACGGTTTGCAGTTCCTTTGGAGAATTATCAGATCCTTACGCCAGGAGGTTCCTCTTGGCGTTTTCTGACTTTTTTATGTTTTCAGTCTGTACAATGTCGCAGCGTCGCAGGCACCTTGCAGGCAAGAGAAGTTTCGGCTAAAGCCGTCCGGCGTCAACTCCTACGCATTCAACTAATAGTGTGAGGTCCTCCCGCTTCCGGTCTGTGGCCACATGGACCATTGTGGCAGACGGTGCACCAGCTACATGGGCCTCTCATTCGAGATGGGCGGCTCAGCCACAGCCTCTACGAGGGACGCATTTGGCACAGATCCCTTCACCTTTCCGAGGTTTAACCATCGAACAGCGTCATCCTGCGGATCCCCCAATCCCCTATACTAAAAAGGAGCGCCGTATCCTGTGCCTCGCTTGCAAGTACACTCTTAAAAATGAACTTCCCCGCATAGCACACTCCTAGCCAACGATCATCTCGAATGATATCGTTATCTGCTCTGATTTGTTGAAAACGGGAGGCGTATACGCCTTTTCTATGACAATTATGAACAGCATAAGTGTCACAAAAAACGCGTACGCCTACCGCTTTGAACAAATCGGGGCAGATAAAGATATCATTCCCAATGATGGTTGGCTAGGAGCGTGCTATGCGGTGAAGTTCATTTTTAAGAGCGTGCCCGTGATTCATCGAACAACCCATCGCAGAGGCGCACTTCATCGTAGTCGAGTTGAAGCTGCTCGTGATCCCCGAGTTGCTGCTGACGACATACAAGCCGCCATCATCGTTATCGCTGGACACCGCCCAGATCTTCTACGACACCCGGAAGTCCAACAACTTGATGTGCCTCCCGAGTGCATGGACGATGTGCTGATTGATGTCCCCGATTACCTCTGAATGTGAAAAGTAGCCCTGACGTTTTTCAGTTGTTTCTTTGTAAACGCCTGAAGGACTGTGTGACGGTTGAATTTCGGACACTCTAGTCCATCTTTTGAGGGTGGGGGAATGTGGGGAAAGGTTGTGATAACTTATCGTTATCTCAGTACGTTCGCCACCGACGCCGTACGGGGGCGTGTCTCGTTGTTTGGACTTGTTTTGGTGCACGAAGCGAGCGCCCTCGAAGTGTTTAAAAGGCGATGCTGCATTTAGGTAGGGGTCCTTTTCCTGCTTGTCGGCTAGACGGTGCGGAACGGGAAATTCTTTTGGCACGTGATAAACTGTTGTTGGCATTGTATTTCTTGTGTTGCACCTCTTTGGCCGGGAAAGCGGCGGTCGTCCTGGTGAGTGGGTCTCGCCTGCCCATGAAGGGCAATAGGATTCCCAGAATACCAAGAAAAAAATAGTAATAAAGCAAAGCCTGCTTGGCATGTTGGAATCTTAAGCTGGGCGTGTGCAGCGATTTATCTGTTATAGCACGGTCACTCAATACTCTTTCTGGTCAGGAAACTCGCGCGAGAACTTCATTTCGGCGGCCGAGCGGCGCGTGGTGGCGCGGCGATCGTTCGGGGATGACTTTCGTGTCCCAAGGCGCCTGCGCCTATGGCTTGCATAGTGTTTCTATGGGTTTTTGGAAGTGTACACTTTCTTTCTTTGTGCTTGCGGTTTGAGTGCGTAAGCAGAGGGTTGTTTTTAAATATCCGTGAAGTTTGTTGCAATCTTTGCACCCTATTCGTATGTAAGAATGACCTACACATATGAAGTAGACTTCGCCTGATTCGGGCGTGCAGCATTTCGTGATGGCTATATGTTCTTCATGGAAGGGGAGCCTTAACTTGACGAGGACTGAATGAAAGTATTTTTTCTTTGTCTAAAAAACAGGGATGACATGGTCTACGGGAATAAACGGAAAACATTCGCTAGTAGCCTTGTTGGAGAGTACTGCGATGAGCGTGGTTTGTTGAGCTCCTTCAAGTTGATCACTGTGTGACATGTGAAGCGTCAAACACTAAGAACCGTAAAAATTTCAAATATATATAATTACATGATATCAGTACAATAACATGTCTTAGGGTACAACTTGGGGCGAAAGATGTAATGCCAAGTCGGCTTAGTAAACGAAGTCCGCTCATACTTAGTTTTTGCTGCACCGGAACCAGGTAGAGGGAGGGGTGATGTTTTCTCTTTTTATCTGGTCATTTTTCTTTTCTTTTTTTCCCATCTACAATGCTACTGCAGCACGTCAAAAGCTTCTGCGGACCATAAACTCCAGACTCTAGAGCCCATTCATGGCCGTGTACAGTCCTAAAAATATATAGGTTCCGTCTCTTCATCCCGAAGTTGAAGAGAAAGGCTAACACAAGAGATTTTCTCTCCTTCCCCGAGCTTATCTCTTTCGAGATTTTTTCTTTGCTTTTTACTCTGTTACAAGATACCACCGTGTTCTCGTAAATGCAGTTTTTGGGCAATCCCAAGATTTCCTGCTGACCTCCCAAATAAAACTCCATTCCACCATGTTAAATAGTTTGTCAGTGAAATGTCCAGGAACTAATCTGACCCATATGGGGGGGGGGGGGCGAGGCTATCTGCAACGCGGATGATAATGGAGCCGTTGAATTTGACGTCCGAATCTTGTCAGCCAAATTCTATAGTTGGAAAGCGCTATCAGGCCACATTTCAGCAAGAGGAAATTCTATCGTATTAATTTAATAACCTGGTCGGAATCTTCTTGGAATCGGCAAGGGAAAATATCGTTTCCTCGGTAATTACAGAGTATTCGCTCAAACTACACTCAGGAGGCACCAATCATTGCGCCTGCTGGTTCAGTTGTGATCTATCACAACCAGTTTTCGCGTTTTCTCTTCCCAAAGTGTGTAAAAATTGCTCTCAACGATACGTTAAACCTTGTGCATGGCACTGCGCTATATCAGAAAAACAATATAAATATATTTCGTCGCCGAAAACGATCCAGCTATACGATATATACTATGTGTATCCCACGGCTCTCATACCGCCAGAGATCATTTTAGATGATTAAAATACAGGATTTCTATACGTACTTCTTCTGAAGTCTTATCTGTCTGCGCTGAAATAGAGTCACCTCGTAATTTTATCTCTGTTCAAGTTACAACAAACTGCTACGAGAAAAACAAGAAAATCACGCGTTTGGAAAGTTTCGCCCTCACGCAATGACTACGGAAAGCGACATTAGCTCACGGTATATCACTGAATTGAGTGAGTGTGCAACAAAATGCAATAATATGTTTCTTGACCATCATTGAGAGTCACGAATGAGAGAAAAATTAAACTTTTCCGTGTGAAAGAAAGACAACAACGAAAGTTGCCAATATACGCGGCAAATCCGCTAATTTACGTTCTCCTATGAACACGGAATGAATTTTAAAAAGTAGCTTATCAAATACTCCCTGAAACACGCAGTGCTGCGGAAACGTCGTCTGCTCCACGAGGGTGTCTCCCCCCGAACGACGCGATCGCCCCAAGCGGGAACAATTGTCCCTAAGTGACCTAGTCTATTGTATTCCAGCGGAGTTTCCTGACCAGAAAGAGTATTGAAGGACTGTGGTTATGGTTACTGGAATGTTCCTCTGTATTCGATGTTTTTTTATTAAAACCGAATCAGGGAAAATTTACCCGGCGTATGTTTTTCGATTAAAACCGAAAACACAGAACCCTACTCATCAGCTAGCTTCCCTAGAGAAGAGAACGTTTGGGCCTGATGGCACATAGTATTAGAAGAAAGTAACCAGCCTTTCAAATGAAAAACATGGTTTTGACTGCTGTGTCAGTCTTATCGCATACGGAAAAAGAGTACGATTTCCTCGGTGAATTTCGGAGTGTTCTTCCCTGGGATATCTTATCAGGAGTGTTCGATTTCCACATGCCTTGTCTTGCCATTCGCGTGTATCTACCATACTGCGCAGCCGTGGGGCTTCCGTGTTTCTACTCTCTTCATGGGCCTGTTTCACGGCGTTTGGGGCACTCTCCGAACCGTATTCTGCAGCGCCATTTGTGGTCGTGTAGCTGGACGTTTTTCCGTACACAGGCATATATCACCTACACTGCGGCTCTGAAAAATCGTGGCGCAAGGATTTCCACAAAAGAGATTATGTTCGCGGTACAGTGGTAAGGCACGGAACACGCCGGACACGACCGTTTAGTTATGGCGCTCTACACTAGAGGAAGACAGTTGGCGCTGCGGTCGCCGGACGAAACTTTAGTGCAACAAGCCCATTAAACTTGTTCATAGTCTACCGTTCGTATGACTTCTATTACTTATTTTGTCCTGTTTTTGTTACCATTGGTCACTTTGTTCCAACCCTAGCGAAGGTTCGTAACAAGTGCTACTTACTCTTTGCATCGCCAGGACCGGACACAGCTGTCATCTTGGGAACTAAAGAGGAAATTCAAATCAATGAACTACGTGGACAAGGTGGTTGTTGTACTTCTTATATCCCGGTCATCAATAATGGAAAAAAAAACACGTGGTCTTGGAGAATGCCTCAGGAGGATTAAGTTAAGTTTAAGTTGATAATTGCTTCTTGTAATCATGACCATCTCATTGACACGTATGAATGTGAAATAAAACAAGCTAACTTAGACACCATATAAGCGTGGTGCACCTGCACGTTACCAGAAATTGTTACATTTTGCACGTTTCGTCGTTGGCGCGTTTTTGCGCTCTATTACTTGCGAACGGTCATGCTTAGAAGCCTGAAGCGACTAACCTTGTGTGCGTACTCGCTGAGGCCTAACGCTTTCGTGACTAGATTGAGTTATGGCGTAACTATACGCGTGAGTAGTCCGCGACGAAGGCAGGTACTGAGATTCAATTGTTTCCATTGTGGCAGCTGTCAATTACCAATCTGCCAAACTGTCGCACTTAGCCAGCATTTCCTACAGAATTAGTGTATCACTGGATTTCGTTTTTCCTAAATGCGTTACGATTTTCAGAATGATTACTTCCAAAGAAGCATGTCACTACTTAAAACAAATAGCTTCAAATACATTACCCTTGTCTTCAGGCTGGGAATTCGGCATGATGAGTTCACACAACAGATGAGATTTGCAGAACGGAATTCTGAGCGCGAGAGACACTTCTTCTCTTTCTTCTTACACACGTCCGTGCTGCCAAAAACTGCCTTGTTCCAGAAACTGAAGTTGTAGAAATTTATACATTGGACGCAACTGCGATACCTAGAAAATTTTAGAGGATGGGAATTGGAATGCGCCCTTCATATTATACAGGGTGTTATTTTTTTTATGCAGATTTTTCATAAAAAAACTCTGCGGATTTCTTGGCCATATGTTGCTCATCCGTCAAATGAGTGTTTACCTAAAATTCGTTAATTCACTTTTTAATCATAAAAGCTACGAAATTGTCCCAATGAGAACATCTATTCCTTTCGGTGACCTGATATCGTAGCCGCTTTCAGAACAAAAATCCGTTCGGTAGATCGTCAGCAAAAACTTCGTGAAGCAACACCATTTGTTTCTTTATTTTGTTCATTTCGCATCTTCGAAGACGGCAAATAGATCATGAGCACGACTTACACTCGTGACTGTCGTCGGCGTAACAGAACGCAAGTTAGGGCAAGTGCTAGGCAACCTAAGTGAAACAGAAAGCGACGACAAGACTCAAGAAGAAGGTTAATCGCAATAGCGCAATGAGCAGTAGAGAAACAACAACCCGTCCAATACCACATTAGTTCAACTGGGTTCGATCAGGCGCCAACGACAGAAACACGGCTACTTGCACCCAATAACAACCTGGATGCCGCACACCCAATCCTTAGCAAAGCCATAAGCCCTAAGCATTGCTAACAGGTATCCGTGCAGTACACGATCGTAGGCATCCAACTGGTCGAATGACGCTGTGACAGCAAATATATCTCCAAACTGTGTAAGCTGGTCGACCTGCCGGGAATCGAACAAGTCTGGGATAGGTTCAACACTTTTGTCTAGTAGGTGAGTCACCGTCGAAGGAAGAGTTTTAGGAAGGACTTTGTGGTCACATCGCCATAATCTGGTGGCGCGACTGCGTCCTGATCCTGCTTACGCTACTGAACCTTACATAGCAGAACGACTAAACCCGTCTCTATTGACCTACAAAGTAATCCACGGAAGAGGCAATCATTAAAGACTGTAGTCGTGGAGCTCCCAAGAATCCTCCATAATCGCTTATAAACTCGACAGGAAGGCCATTCCCGCGAACACACTTCTAACACGGAAGTGCAGATTGAGCGGCCGAAGCTTCCTCTTGCGTGAGCGGCCCTGAGAGTCATTCGGCTCTATTTGCTTCACGGGCAGTGGGATATCTCGACTGACTACACGATTGATGGAGATGACTGAGTATTGAAGTGCGACACGATGCGCGTTGAATGTCATGTTCGTCGGCGAGAAGAGAAATCTCTGACCTAAGCTCGGCTGTACTCGATACCGGATTTCCTGACATGTATCACCGAAACAGTTAGCAGGAGCGAGCACCGTGCTTCACGGTACGAAGACCCGACATTCCGTTTGACGACAAACTTGCGCCGTGCGTGCATCCTTATGCATGAAAGCGTCTCGTTCCGTCACAAAGCTGACTTGCTGTATCACGACCCCGTGAGTCAAGGTGCCGCAGCACAGCAAAGGGCTGCAAGTGTGCGTCTCTACACTGCCACTACACTGGCGTGCGTGCTCACACGCACGCTTATACTCCAAAACCGCAAGCGGATAGCAGCCCCTTGCTTCAAGGATTCCCAGTCGACTGGGCGAAAATTCGCGTAGGAATATTGTTTGCGCAGTCAATTTTCTAAATCGACTTTGACTTCTGGGCCGTTTAGTGAGAAAGCTGGAGACTCGAAAAACAGCACCCGCCGCGAAAATCAACAATGTCAGATACGGAGAACAGGACGCCTTGTTGATCCGTAATATCTGCAGCAGGACACACCACGCACCTTGATAGGAAGATGGCTAGGCACCCTCCACTGCGCCTGCCAGCTAGTTCTGCCGACACCGTCCTAGCATGAGGCCACACAGATCTGCCCTCTGGGACATTCTACATCATTCCGGCCAGGAGTCATGTAGGGGAAACAGTTATCTGCATGCTCGGCGTAATTTGGAACAAATCTCGGCCACTGTCCGATAAGCGAATTGTCATACTAACGAGGAAGACATGCACGAAGACCGAGCGGTTCCCATGATGGCCACAAAGTGAAAATGTCAAATTAACGAATTTAGTATTAACGAGTTTTCACAGTATTTACACGGGAGCCCGTCAGTACAGTTCGGCATTGAAGACACAGAGCCGCTTAATAAGAAAAAGTGTCAAACATACAGAGGTAACCAGGATGACCTCGTGGCAGTATCATTGGTCGCCCTCTTCTTGTCGATAGATGACGCACTGCTGCTGACGTGTCAGTTGTCCCGATTGAGAATGTTTAACGAACGATGGAGCAGAAGCTGAGCACCTTAAAGCAGCACGGAGGGCAATTCGAACATATATTTTTTGCCACGTGTAATGAAGATGCTACCTTCGGGAACACTGACGTAAAACATACAAAATAGTTTCATTGCGAAACGTGAATTTCGTTAGAAAATTGGTTTACAATAACTCGCGCAGTGCCTGTAACCTCGTCCACGTACAGCCCTCATGTGATGGCGCCAGGTCAGCGATAGCTGTATGAGGTAAGTTCTGTAAAGGCCAAAGTTTTTTCATCACAGCTAACTAGGTATCTGGCATCCACAAAATAAATTGTGCAAGATCAGTCAACAATGTCGTCAACTGAATAACGTATCCGTTTTTTCAAGCACTAGCGACCATGCGTGCCAAACAGTGAGAATGCATTTCTCTGCAAACATGACATATATTTACATTTGCATAACTGAAACGATGTCGGCAGTGGTGGTGGTGCTGATGGAACTGCTTGCCGTTGTCGGCCATCTTGAGGTGGGCAACAGTCACGATTGTCACGGGATGCGTGTGTGCGTGGGGGGAGGGGGGAGGATCGTGCTTACTGGGCCGACTTCACAGCGAAATGTGACGATATGGAAGAGATGTCAGGAAGAATAGCTAATGCTCTATGGCTGCACGTCGAGTATATGTTTACAGTTTGACCGTGCACTCCCAGAGGAGTACAGCTGTTTCGTCCTACTTGGGACTCGTCAGCCCGGCGTAGGGGGAGGCGCAGCCATAGAGCATTAGCTATTTTTCCTTTGAGCGTGTGTGTGCTACACCAATAATAACGCACAAAAAATACTTCCATGAATAGCGTCTAGGTGCTGTCTGACTGTAATTGTGATGTGCAAGGCAGAGTAGAAACTATGTTATGATGGGCACATTCTAGTTCCCGCCTTCTACATTTTTTTCGAAGCAATGCAGTCGGGTCCAACGTGTAAATTTCTGCAACTTTATGGCGAATGGGGGTGGTCGTTTCATGGCAACACGGCCTAGCCCTCGGCAATTGTTAGGTCGGCGCCCGAGCTGGATCACGTGACCTTTGCCACCCAAACATGAGTGCCAGGAATCTAGTGGTTGTAGTCACTTGTATCACGCTAAGAGCATAGCGATCGCCCATCTTCAGCTTCCGTCGCCTGAGAAACCACATGAACCTCGACGTGCAAGCCAATGAAGGCACTCGCCACCTTTGCAGTGCGGATGTGATGCACCGGATCTAGTTGGGCAACCCGCTGCTCTGTCGTTTCCAGACCGCACGGAAAAGGTACTAGCTGGCAAATTTCTGGCGCCTCCGAAAGCCAGTTTGTTGCAGCTTTGAGTACATTTCACGCGGACAGAGAAAGAGGGATAATTTTTCCAGGTAAGCTCTTTATCTTGAAGAAAAATCTGTTTATTCATATCGCGTGCATCTGACAACTCGGACTTGTTTTCATTGCTACTTCGCTGGTGACATTGCGTACTAGGAAAGTATGTGTGGCTGCTCCTATAAATATCAAAACCATGTGTTTTCTATAAACAATGCTCTTGTGCTTCCCCTCACAGTCGCTCAGCTGTGCCGAAAAACCGGATGCAGAACTTACGCCAATATGCCAATTGGTTCCACCGTTCTTTTAATCTGTGAGGTACTGTGGAAGTAAATAAACGGGTGTGTTAACCTCGTTTGTGCAGTTGCTCCTACAGCGTGTGTGATAAGTGATGCATGTGCATGCTCTTCGTGCACAGCGCTTCGAATTTCTGTAATGAAATACGCTGACAGCTGAACAACTGCAAAGCAGTCGTGACAATAAGGTTATTTTAAGATGAGGAATGGGGAGTTTCATTGCCAGGGTCTATACCCCACCCCATTGCTGGTGGTGATGTGGTGAATAAAATAACGAGCCCCTTCAGAATAAGGATCGAGGTCTTATTGCAGCACACACACAGAGACACTCGCAGAACATGATACGATAATGGAAAAAGTCAAACGAGAACCGTACAATACCAAACCACATTACATGGAGTGAAACCGAAACGAATATTGGTTCCATTACGGTTACGGTAATCTCCGTTTTAATATTTGCGGAAACAACATGCAACGCTTGCTGTCTTAAAGGATCCCAATAATACAGTTCATAACTCGATGTACGCAGTACATGTCACACGATGCGTATGTCATCCGATATTTTGGTTCAAGCGCGTAATATGGTATGTTGTCTACACAAGTAATAAACGAAAAGCTTTAGTAGAAGTACATACTACACAACTTGTTGAGTTGTATACCTATGCAAATATTCGCATTCAAAGTTGTTCGCCTTCACGCTTGAAATGATTTATATGAATCGGAACAGGTTGCGGTTTGGGCTAATTTCCGACGTGAATTGCCGTTACGGTACTTGAAAAAAATTGGGTTCCAAACGGGTTTCAGTTTCGTTCCAGTTTCACTCCCTGGCTGTTGTCAAGGTGTCAACTGCAAAACGGCGATAAGTTACAAATCGCACAAAAAATGTTTCGCGTAGACAATAAATAGACATGTTGGGAACACGCATAGAATACTGTAGACATCAACAAACCCATTCATGACCCGAATAGACTCGCAAAGTTTATGCGTACAAACAAACTACAAGGCCTCCACTATGGATAAAAAATAAAATGCACAGCATAAGTGAAAGCAGAACGGCAACAAAAACAAATCACATTCAGTTCAGGTGCACACTGAAGGTGTATGTATGCAATATACCGCTACACGTTGCTCGTGAACAATTCATTTCTCAATGTTAGTGGTGCTAAGTGATTACACCCGCTGCTGTAGCCAGTAGTAGAAAACACTGAACTACTGAGTATTGAACAACAAAAACTGATCAGTGATCACATTTATCTTGCATATCAGGTCCCTTGAACGAAAGAGCAAGGCTACGTCTTACGCAAGTAGGGAAGGGCAGACATCGTCATAAGCAGAGTTGTACACTTTACTTAAAAAATAATAATTGATTACAATTACTGTTATTACTGCACAAAAAATAATTCTTTCCCGTTACTAATTGCTTGATAAAAAATGTAATACATTACCGATTAAAAATGTAAAGCGTTACTTTTCCCGTTACTTTGCCTGCAGTGTACAACCATGCAGGCCTTGTTGCAAATTCTAATATGAGACACCAACATACACGATAACTGAAATTCACAAATACATTTGAAAGCAACATATAAAACACATACACGCATTTAAAACAACATAAAAACATCTGCTTCGTTTTCTTACTATCCAGCCCGCACAATTTATAAATACAGTCACTTATTTTACTGTTGCTCCAGTAGGTCGCGTTGTAAGGGGTTATCATATTACTGTGGCGTGCATGGAACACGTGTGGACTAGAGACAGCCGTCACAGTGACCTCTGCGTCATTGCTTCAGTCGAACTCGTTGTGGAACAGAACAACAGATTGGTTTGCTGAAAAGCGTTGCCATTGCTCACAGAGGGTTAAGAAAGTAATCGATTACTCAGTAGTTGATTACCAAAATTGTAATCAGATTACTTGGAAAATTACTTGCTCACAGGATTAACTGATTACATTAAAAAATCCTGAAAACGTCGATTATTAGTAACGCAATTACTAAAAACACGTTAAGTACAACTCTGGTCATAAGAAAATTGAGAGTGAGCAAGTGATAGAAAAAGCCCCAACAGTCAACAGTGTTATAACATGCTGCGACTTGACAAGCAGAGATGGTGGGTATGGTGGCGCTGACATGACACTAACAACACTGAATAAGTACCACTGAGTTGTAGCAAAAACAACAATATAGGATAAGAGATAAACTGATGTTCTGAGGCTGGAACAACATAGAGGGGACAGATACACACAAAGCCTCAAATTGCCTAAGAAATCAACGATGAAAGATGAAAGTCACTGAAAAGGTTGGCTACAGCTGGCTAACCTTTTCAGTGACTTTCATCTTTCATCGTTAATATAGGATGCAGATGACAAATGCATTATCGAATGAATTAAAATGTTCAGTCAGCTATATACACTCACAAAATTAGTTATACATATATATATGTACAAAAGCTAGCATCCCTTAATGTGCAACACACTGAATGAATGACGGACAGAAGAACACCATACAAGGAATACACACTGTATGCTGCAAATGTTGACTGCATATACACATATTTGTTTACTCTTGCTGTGGTGTGCTATGCATTGTTGCCTTGTGTTGCACCATTTCTACTCTGGCAAGCTTACGCATCTTGCGTGCTGCTGCTGAGTGCCGCAACTTTTGCTTTTTGAGCGAACGATTAACAAATCTAATGTGCCATTTCAGGCGTTTCAATGCATACAATTTTATGAACCTGCGGTGACATTCTGTTGTACAAAATAAATGAGTCTCAAAGTGAAGTATGCTACAGAGCTCCTTACACACATTAGCAGCACGTGCAATGCAGTCGATTACGTGAAGAAAACGCTTTTCCATTTCTTGAACAACCCTGAAGCACTCTTCAGAAGGCACAGTTACATTTCCAAACAGTACATTAGGGATATCATGCGCTCTCAACATTGCCATGAACTGGTGAGAGCCAAATGTTGCATCATTCTCTTCTGGCTTTAAAAAACGTTCACACACAGAGTCTCTGCATTTTGTTGATATGAAGTCCTTGACAATGAAGCCGCTCAGGTAGTAGAGGACGTTCTCTTCAACAATGCTGCGACTCTCGTGTGCATTCTGGGCGGCACCTTTCGGTTCACTCTGTGCGGAAGTAGGATCTGAAGCTGCGGGGAGGGTTGTGCGCAAGGGACCCAAAGATGCACTGCTTCGTGCCAGTTCACATGGAGTGAAGAATTTTCGTCTTCATAGTTACCCTGTTTTGACAGTCTCATTAATTTTGAAATCCATAGATGGTTGAGACCAGCGACAAACTGAAATGTGTTTGGGTTTTCATTGCAACCGTGTTGCTGCTGGATAAGTCCAAAAAACATTTCTAGTTGATCTTGTTGGATTCTTCTAGTGCATAGATGTTGAAAGCCAAAGTTTTCATGGAGGTCCTGCCACAGCAGAAGGATGGTACGGATAGTAATCTTCAGTCCTTCAATAGTGTGCGGCTGCTTTGGTTCGTTAAATTTCCAGGCTGATATCCATTGGAGGCATTCTTTGAGAAAGGCAATATGCTCAGAATCTGCAGCCATTGCATAGCGCAGCTTGTTGCCTTCTTTTTTGATTGTGGAGCTGTTGAGACAGTCCAATAGCATGTCCATCTTTTCAAGGAATTTGGATGTTGTTGTTGCACCTGGTGGCAACTTATTCAGTGAAATCAGGACAAGAACGGCAAGGGATACTGTGGCACTCAGTACTTGTGCTGTCCTGCTGATGTTCATATCGGCAAATGGATATTTGTAAATGTTTTCTGTCAGTTTAGAAGCTAGACGGGGACGTAAGTGGTGTGTGCTTTCATAAGGTGACACGATGTAAGCCCAGTCTACGATGTCGGGTCCAATCTCTAGCTGGTGTGCACGCAACTTGCTCCGAACGCCTTTCAAGAGGTGTGGTGTGTCAAAAGAAAAATAAATGTCTTGCCCATTCAGGTGGAAGTACGGCCTTTCTGCTGACACTCCAAGCATTGCCGCCGATGAAACGTTGTTGGCCCCTTGGTCACGCACCACGACCTTGACAAATATATCAATTTCTTGCTGATTCTTAATAATGCTGCAGAGGAGAGGCTTTATAGTACTGGCAGGCGTTGCATTCTGTGACACCATGTGCGCTATTGGCTGAACCCACACCTTCGATATCCCAGAGAGAAGGAACACCAAAGCTGTGTTTGGCTATTCGTGGACTCCTTTTCATGCCGTCATCATGGAAGCCAAGCACAACGTCATTCTTGACATCATATTGAAGAAGACGTGCAATTGACATCTCGTCCAACATTAAGCAGCAGGTTCGTTCTTGCCTGCTCCAGGTTTCTGTGCATTTTTTTTATGATCTGCATCATGCCATGCATGAGGCCAGGTCTTATATTGATGTCAGAGAGTCATCTCCGGAGTGAGCGAACGGTGGGCAGTCTCAAGATGAAGGACACAAATCTGTATGCCTTCGGGCTGTGGAAGTAGAGCTGCAGAGCGAACTCTTTCATTTCTTTGATCCATCTTTCCCCCTTTTTCCTCACGGACAGGAGATGTATCTGAGTGCTGAGCAACAGGTATAATTCAGAAGGAATAAACTTCTTGAGGGTTTGCAAGGCATCCTCTTTTGTGAGTTCCTTCCTCCCCTGCTGAGGTTTCAACCTGTTGAGAGCCTTCCTGTACTTCGTGAGCTTCTCTTGTAATTTGGCAAGGCGACGCTGAAGGCGTGGGTCAGGGGACTGTGTTTGTGAGTTCCTTTGAGTCTTTGCTCGTCTTACTGTTGGCACTGTACATACAAAAAAAATATGTTGAACACGTGTGTGCGTTCCTTAGAAAACAGAGCTTATAAATGACAATGTTGTATTATTTTATTTTAAATGCCCTGAGAGTTACTATTCCATTTTACCATTACAGAGGGCATTTAATACGAAATTCTACGTTGTTTGTGCAATTTCTTTTGTTTAAGTAAACCGGTTTCCCCTCAACAGTACATGTCATAAATGAAGCCGTGATTGATTCAAGCTCACCTGCTGCTTCAAGTGGCATAGAAGGCACTGAAGGGATTTCTTCAGCATAGGAGTCTACAGCTGGAAAGACAATGGACAAGAGGAATGTGCACAGCTGTTTCCGACATCGTAATACATGGTGTTACGCATAAGAATTTCACATTGTGCTAATTAAAG
The DNA here is from genome assembly GCF_037126465.1 of Ornithodoros turicata. Taxonomy (NCBI): domain Eukaryota; kingdom Metazoa; phylum Arthropoda; class Arachnida; order Ixodida; family Argasidae; genus Ornithodoros; species Ornithodoros turicata. Next base: position 171,009,767 of record NC_088201.1, read on the forward strand.
TGAGGATTTTTTTCTTTATGCTATGTTTTGATGCTATATGTGATGTTGTGATTAAGCATTATTAAATTTTATTGTCGGAAACTTTTACATTTATGGGTTTAAATTTACGCAGCAAAATGCAGTGACAAGTTGTATGTGACAAATATAGTGTGGCATACTTACCAATAGCACCTTCTGACATGCACACAGGTGGCGGTGAGGATATACGTGGTGGTGACGCATCCGTGGTGTCTTGTCCTTGATTTGGTGGTGGTGAGGAACATGACAGCTCCATGTCACCTATAACTGCAACAAAGTCAGATCCACCCACAATATTACATCCAATAGATATTTTCCTTATTCTTCTCTTCTTTGGTTTTGAACTTGGTTTTGAATTGCTTACCGTCAGTTTCCATTGCCTCACCAGTCGTTGGCTGAATCTGGTGGCTTTCTACGGGTTCTGCACATGTATCAAATGATGTTATCAGGGCTTTGCATATTATTAATTTGCCTCTTGCAGTTCTTCTTACCCATGATATTTTGAATGCCTTCTTGAAGGAGTCTTGCATAGTTGTGATCACAGATGTACCCTGGTGGCTGGGTTTGCTGTGCGTCTGTAAGCATGACATAGAAGTTAAATCAGTGGAAAGTATGATGACACTAAGCTCGACAGCTAAGCTGCTCACAGAACCGACATAAGCAGTCTGTAATTATTCGGAAAACTAATAAACACCTGTATGGATTCCTCTGTACGTTAAGTTTGTTTCTTCTGATAGGAATTAAGTCTTACGTACCACTGCTAAAAAAGAAATGCACTCTTGCATTGTCTTCTGGAACACTTGGCACCGCAGATTTTTTCAACCGCGTACAAGCTGGATCGGCATAGTCACTAGGCTTGAAATGTGCTGAGCAAAGGCTGTAGCTGGCATTCACCTGCCTCCTAGCCCTTCCCAGTAAGTCTGGCCTGTTAGCATATATCAGCCATGTTTCAAACCTGTAGTAAGATTACAACGTTTCCCTTTCACTTTTCCATGTGGAATGTCAAAATGGTGCTCATATATGTGCCCATGCATTCCCGCCCTCACTATATTTTTCTTAGTTTTGCTTGTCAGAAATTATAATACAGTTACTGTCATCACTCAGAAGTGACATTAGTGAAATAAGAGAGCACCTCAAGTAGAAAGATTAAAGATTCCTTGGGAAGCTTTTATGCAAAGAACAGGCTCTGGAGCTCACAATTTTTGTACAAAAAAGAAGCAACGCGAACATGAATCCCTGCATTTCATACGATATAAGATTGCGTTCAGTTCAGACACTGTACAGCTTCACAATTTGAAGCGCACCCAGTGACATTCTGCTTAGGTACGAATTTTGTCCAAGCTACTAACGAGAGCATTGAGAGAAGGAGAACGTGAATAGATAAATGCATGAACCCAGAAAAGGACGACTACAGCCGAACGCTTGTGCGCCTGTCGTCCATTTATATGTCACTATAAGTTCATTTACAATTATTATTTTCCCCTCTCATCACTTTACGTATCACAGCTCCATTTGGAATAACAATTAAGTAACATTCACTTCTCTAATAACAAAAAGTGTGGCATGCAGGCAGTTGTTCCGTAACTGTAGGTACGTACCTTTCATCCACAGGAATTCGCGAAAATGTTATTCCGCGCTGTCTCCCAGAATAGTTGCACCATTTAGCGCAGCAATTGACGTGCCTCCCCGGTCCTGAAGGCATTTTTCTTCCCTTTCGAAGGGAACGCGATGACGACGCATGAAAAAGGGTAACCTGCTTGCAATCCGTCCATTTACTTTCGCCGGTTCATACAACGCGCGTCGCTCCGCGCGGTGGCAAGGTCCAAGGTCTGCAAAGGTTTCGGCCGATATCATGTGACATACGCTCAACAAAAACCACCGATGCTTTATTTCATCCAGGAAATATTTTTCTTCGTGCTATCATACTGCGCCAACAGTACAGAAAATACTCACAACAATAATGATTTAAACATCTAAGAAGTCCATCAAGGTGGTGGCGCTTACTCCAGTTCCACAGTGGCGCCTTCTGGTGCTGGCCGTGAAACTCGGCGAGTGTCTCAGGCGTGTTTATACATAGAGATCAGTGGTCACGGCCATCTTTTGATTGCAGGAAGAAGAAGAAGGATTCCGTTCTGTAAAGCTCATTGACTCTGTGATTTTTCATGCAGAATTCCCTGCCTGAAGTTACTGTCATACTGTATCTGGCAGTAATCATTCAGCAGAAATCGTAACGCATCTGGAAAGCCACTGATATCCTGTAATTCTGTGAAATGCTTGTGGGATGCAGCAGTTTGATAATTGACAGTTACCTTGTTGCTACGTCGTGTCAATGTTGAGTGATTGAGTCTCAACACCGGACCTCGTCGTGGACTATTCACCGGCATAGTCATGTCGTATTAACCCAATCTAGTCGCGAAAGCTTCAACCTTCGCCGTGTACGCGCACAAGGTTCATCGGTTTGGGCTTGTGCCGTGCGCATGACGGTTCATAACAAAAGAGAACAAAAGAGAAAAAAACACACGGGAAGTTTGGCCCTGCTGGAAATCTGAAATTGCAGGTAATAGCGCGATTATAATGTCCAAGATAACTTGCTCACGTTATTTCGTTTCACAATAGCAATTAACTTATCTGCAGGTCTTGCGTGGTAGTCATGATAACACGAATCATTCAACTTCAATTCACCAGAAGCATTATCCAAGACATTTTTGGCATCATGAAGTTGATAGGCAGGACAAAAAATTTAGTGTCGATTTTGCAGTAAATGCGAGAGACATGCGTTAACCTAAACCGCATTTTCCAGTTCATACTTGACTCCGGTCCATACTCCCGTCTCAATCCAACTTCCGGTTGTCCACTTCCCCTCTATACTTAACTTCCTGTATCCACTTCCGGTCCAGCTCGTCTTCCGGTTCTTCAGTTTCGTCTAACCTGACCTTCGGTTGCCCACCTGTGGTCTATAGTTGACTTCTGGTTCGACACTTTCGATTACTACATGTAAGTCCACTTAATTAACCTTTATTTAGCCTCAGTTACTTTCAATTACCTTGTAATTACCCTTTAATTACCGAAGGTAACAGGATGATATCTGAGGTAACCTTGAATTTCATTTAGTCTCCGTTAATTGACGTTAATTACCTGTGATCATATTTAATTACCTCCGGAAGCCTGCGATTACCGTCGGTAATCTTGCTCTTAATTACATATATCTTACATTTGTTACCTTTAAACTCCACTTTCTTGCTTCAATTGCCTTTAATTTCCTATAATTACTTCAAATTACCTTTGACTGCTTCAATTTGAAATTATTTACCTCCATTTAGATTTATTCTCTTATACCCCCTTTACATGTTGTCACAACTGTGTCTGTACCGTCAGCCCCAGACTACTGCTAATCAGCACCGTCATCGTCGGGCATGGCGTCAAACAACGTCTGGCTATGGTGAGCATAGTCTGGCATGGCATCGGGCAAACGTCATCTGGCTCGTGCACGGAAGCCAACAAAACTCGGGAGCACGAGAGCTTGTGGTCCTCTTGGCTGTTCTGGGCCCTCTTCATGTCTGCCAGAGTTTCCGCCTTTGATTAAAATCCAGATTCTGTACCTCTCTGTGTCTTCCATTTGGAGGAAGGAATGCATCAATGTCCACTTATACCTCTGCTTCAGTGAGGCTTCACCATATCACACACGGACACACACACGCACACATAAATACAGCTTTTTCCATTTTGACAGTCCTAAAGCTAACGCATTAAAAGCAACACAAGAACTTCTCGTTGGTGTGTTACTTGTTCAAATTAATTCCTTAAGTTTCTTCTTTAGGACCTCAGATGCAGCTGTGTCCAGCCCTTGCGGTACACTGCGTAAGTAGCACACGTTTCTTATGAACAGTAAGAATTACATAGCTTCAGTGGATGCTCCATGTTGTTATTCCAGTCTATCGGGGTACTTGGGACCCATTCAGCTCACTGACATCTAATTTGTATACATTTTCAGAATTTCCACAATTTTGTAAAAATTCTAAACGGAGTGTTCCAGCGACCTGGCGCTTGCAGTTTTACACTTTTATGACTTGTTGAGGCGTCATAAATGCATAAAAAATATTTGACCGTAGGTTCTATTAGCGCCAGTTAAAGGGTTAAGGCAATCCTTCTTTTGTTCTACCATTCCAGAGTGGAATTCTCTGCCCCAAGAAGCTGTTAATGCTGCCAATATCCCATTGTTTATGGTCAAGATTAGGTCTCCTATGCACTGATTCTTAGTTTTTGTTGTTATTCTTTTTTGTAATAATGTGTGTTCGACCTGCTGAGAATGATACAAGTAGCGTCACTATTGTACTACCTCACTCCTATGCTGTAATGCCTCACGGCGCTGCAGAGCTCTCTGAATAAATAAATAAATAAATAAAAATTGCCGCAGCATCGAGGATATGTGAAAAACGCACTCAGATTCTTCACATCTCCATTATCACTCGGAATTGAGAATGTGCCATTGGGTTCCGGGACTACATCGAAGATAATTCCGGATTTCAGACATGTGTGTCACCCGTGGAATGTATAGGGTAGAAGTAGGGAAGTAGGAGGTTTCCTTGTAGGACAGTTCGACGTATAGGAATAGCAAGTCAAGTCATATTCACGTCTAGGCCGCAGTAGCTAGCACGTGCTCTTAGGAGCATGTGGGGCATCATGCAAAAAACAACATGGTAAACCGATATTCAATGTAATTGCTACACGACCACAAGTAGACTGGTATTATGATAGTGCAAGCTCCATCATGTGCGATAGGTACATTGTGGAGGTCGATAACATGCAGTGCTACCGCATGAAAAAATAAACGGGTTAAAAGCGCTAAAAGGACAAGGACGAAGTTGTCCTTGTCCTTGCCCTCATGCTCGACCAACAAGCCCAAAGATTCGCTCTTCTGTACCGCGTCAAGTCAATCGAGCTGGTCCAATCAAGCGGAGAAGTTGGCACCGGAACAGAGAGAGAACAAAAATGTTCCAAGAGAGATGTGGGTGTAGAGTCCTTCAACTACACGTCAAATGCAGGGACATGAGGTCTGAGAGTTGCCCACATTAGAGCGGGAACGTAGGCTTGCTATCCCTTAGAAATCTTGCTGCAAGAACACCCAGCAAAGGATCGCCTACCGCTGTGTTATGAGAGCTCTGTTGTCCAGGAAAATTCATTGGCTCCCTCTAAACTGACATGATATTTTTACTTTTGAACTTCAAATCCAATGACGACTCCCCAGCAGTGTCCATCACTGTGTCGGGTAAGTAACACGAATTTTGCGCTCGCGCATCGAACGAACAAAGTTCATGGGGACTACTATTTCTTCAGTTGTATCCACCATCTTGTTGTATTGAAATTGACGGCATTTAAGTTGACTTAAGCCGGGAATTCCGAAGAGGTACTCGACGTAACCCTGCATAATGACCACTAGAGTACCAGGAATTTGCATGCAATCAGTCACGTGGCTTCGGCTGCTCAGCCGCTCCAAATATTTAGCGGGCGTTTCCCAAAGTTGATTTTAATGGGTTAGCATTAGGACTGTCAAAATGGAAAAAGCTGTATGTATGTGTGTGCATGTGTGTCCATGTATGAGATGGTGAAGCCTCATCGAGAGAGCGGTATAAGTGGACATGTAAAGGAAGTATAGGAGGGTAATGTAAATTGAGGTAAATGATTTGAAATTGAAGTAGTCGATGGTAATTAAGAGGAATGTGTAAGAGTAAAATCGAATTAATTAGAGATAATTAATTGCAACATTTGAGTTTAAAGGTAATGAATGTAATATATTTGTAATTAAGTGAATGATTAAATGTAATGAAAAGTAATTAACGCCAATTAAAGCGATTAAGAGTAATTAAAGCAAGTAAACACATTTAAGGGAAGTTAAATACAATTCAAGATTACCTAATGTAACATGCAATTACCCTCGGCAATAGGGGGTTTTCATAAGTTGGCGCCATATGGTTTAAGGCGGGCGAACTACGCTGTGGCCGCGCGCGTCCGCCATATTTTGGGTAAGAATGGAAGCGTCGCCCGCGCGCGGACAGTATGGCTGTGTTTGAACCGCGCGTCTGGGGTGATCTTTTGTTGTCCGGCGCCTGGGACTTGGTCTGCTTCCTCATCGAAGCATCGCTCTTTTCATGAGTGGATCGTCCATCTGTATTTGTAATGTCAGTCCGTTGTTGCGTGTCCTTCTGCAGACAGCGTTGCGTGAGAGACGCCGAAAGAAACAAGGCGTTTGCACAAACTGCTTGGCAGTTAAAGTTTACATGATACATGGCTTTTCAAGTAACTATCGTCAGAAGCGTTCTGTTGCCATTCTAAATGGACGAACTATAAATACCTTGCAGGCGAAAGCGTTGAACATATAGTAGGATAGTAGTAAGCATCGGTGAAAGCATGCAACACACTAAGGTCCCACGTTCAAAATACGCAACTGGTCTTGAAATGTGCATAGGAAACACAATACAGCATGCAAATATATGGTGTATCGTATCTAAAAGTCGACAAGGCGGCACGGATGGAAGTAGAATCCGTAGATGACACGCATAATAGCTGTTCTCGCTAGCTCGGCTAGTCGTGCCAGATGCACTATATGTTCACAAAAGGGGTCCACACGTCTTTTGGGAAAACCCATCTGGTATGTTTGTCAAGTCGCTCGACGACTGAATATTCTCATTTGCCATCGGGCGTTCACTTACCATACACGACACCACATATAGGACGTGCCAAAGATATGGCCGAATGTCGTCTGCTAGAAGGTGGCCAGACTGACTTTTGGAAAGGGTCTATTTAAGGGTAATTACAGGGTAATTGAAACTAATTACGACTAACTAAAGGTTAATCAAATGAACTTCTCTCGAGTAATAGAAAGGGTCGAGCTCGAAGTCAAGTGTAGACGAGAAGTGTCTCGTCCGGAAGCGGAAGCCAGGTTTAGACGGGACGTGGATACCCGGAAATCAAGTACGGACTCCAAATGCACTTCATGTTAACGCCGTCCTCTCACATTTACCGGAAAATCGCCACTCATTTTTTTAGAAGAGCTAGCAGTCCAGTTGGCTCATGCATGATAGCGGCTAGAATAGTGATACATCCGTGGTGTCCTCTGGCGACTCGAGGTATGCCCACAGAAGAGTGAAGAATTTTACCAAATTTGGAGGATCGTCGTGAAAGAATATTCTGTGGAATACACTCTGTTAATTTGGTTCTGTTCCGACATTGAAAATCATTTGCCTCAGGAGCCGCTATAATCCAGCATAATCCCTATTGGGATCCCAGAAACTTAAATTGCACACGAAAGGCCGCGTGCATTGAAAATTCCCACAAGAGCATGGTATGAGATCGTACATCGATGTAGGATTCCATGTCGACGTAGGATACCACATCCCACATCGATGCATTATCCCACATTGATGTAGCATCTCACAGTGATGTCGGGCCCCGCATGCTGCAACACTAAAGAGTCAGAAACAATCCTATTCCCAAACAATGCTCGTGTGATCATCTTCATAACAGGCATTCATCATTATTTATTCATTATTTAATGCTGTTTAACATTGTTGTAATATGTGTACGGAAGCCCGTTTTTCTTGCACTGGTTTCATTCATTCTTCTTTCCCTATCTTCTGGAGTCTCCACAGCACCTCCTGGAGGCGTTGTTCACTCGAGATGTCTGCCAAAGGAATCTGAAACATACAAAAATAAAAATGGGCGCAAATTCGAGACAACTCTAGTGTATGCTTTTCAGTCTCGTTGGGACCAGAGAGCAATCTAAATTCATCGCTGGCTTGTCGAGGTACTACTCGGATGCAGACAATAATGACGAGGAATTTTTCGTGTGACAGATGTCACTAAAAATAGGTGAATTAAGATCACAGAGAGTGGCTGCTTTGGTGCGTTTATAATGGGCAAAAAGTATTTTTACTTTGGTGGGGATAGCAACATTTTCATATTCCCCCACTTGGATCTGGTTCGTAACACATTGCAAACAGGGTGCGAGTTGCTGCCATTGTATTGAGTTGACATTGAGTTGCTGCCAACATTGCTGCCATTTGTAACTATCCAAGTAGGAACGACAGACATAATGTTCGAAATTAAATACCAGTGTAGAATTAAGACGGATGTGGATATGATGAAGAAGAGAAGATGCAAATGCTTGTACAGGAATCACATTGTCTGTTTTCACCGTCCTGCCTGCTGTAGTCGATGCTGCATCTCCATTTGTACGCACAATCCTGCATTGAATGTGTAAAAAACTCGACTGGAGATCAAAGAAGTCGCCACCCAGACCTGAAACAGTACATTCTATCACACCGTTCGAGGTAGGTGCATAAATGAGGAAAAACTCCACATATTCCGATTTCTCCAAAGAAAAGTTTGTTGGTGGCACAAAAAAACTTGGCCCTTGAATATTGCGGAGCTCACTGATCACACCACGTTTCATAGGAAGATATCATCTACCATTTATCCATTCACAAGTAATCAATTGATTCATTTCTTTTCGCACCCTTATTTGTCAAGTGCATTAATTATACCTAATGTTTTTGCTTATGCTTGTTATGTTCATATCTGTACAATCGCACTCCTCCATGCATTGCTCGCAAGAGCCTTTTGGGTATTGTAAATAAATAAATAAAACAGTTCCAACTGCTTCATAGTGCAGAAGCAAGAATTTTTATGCACAAAGGCAATGGTAGACATCTTTTTCCTCAAGTGAAAAAAATTCAACGTTTCTTCGTTGGTTTTACTGATCGATCAAGTCTGTTGCACTTATAGGGTACAGAAGGACCAGCAGGCAAGGCTGAATGACAAGTGTTTAATGCGCCAGCCAGGCCACAACTGAAAGAAGGACCATAATACGCGCGCCGGATAGAAAATCATGCGCGAGATACGCGTCGTGACGACACGTCCATGGCGGGCTCGTCGTCCATTTCCGTCGGCTGCTACACACTTGCTTTTATTCCGTTTTCTTCCCTGCCTCTGAGCCTGTCAAGCAACTCGTCACGTCTGAGCAACCCCTTTCTTTAGTGCCTCTGCAAATGTTGTTCCCTGTTTCACTTCCTCCGCGATGTGGCGTTTCGTGTCAAGAAGTTTCCGACCTACGTGCGGCGCTACTTGTTCAGTCAGTATAGGTGTAAATAGCTGCACCAATTCCGAGAAAAAGCCAAATCCAACTTGATAAAGAGGAGCTGAATAACGGGGCAATGGTTAATCTCGTTTGCCGGTACCAAAATACGAAATACAAAAGTGTGTCTGTGTTATATGCATTTTCAAAAATGTAGTGTTACTCCCACACGCGAAGAACCAGCAATGACGGGAATGGAATAACCTATCTCATTTGACAGTTCGATTTGAATCGTTGTCAGTTCTTTGGCAGTCACATATTCATAGCAAAGATTTGTGAAAGAATAGGAGGTTTGTTTTCCAAACCCAAGCATCAAAGCTAAATATAGGTGAAATGTAACGTAGTCCTCATTGCGACGTTCCAGTTGATAAACTCCATTCTAGGGATTGTAAAATATGAGACGAACATCTTGTGGTAGGTGTAAGTTTACTCAATATGCATGAATTTTCTCATCTACAAGGCCCTTATTTGACTCGTAATACACTTCTGGAACTTTCATATTTGGTTGTACGTGCACGCTATGTAATTAGGGTGACTGTCTCTTCAGTGGTCACTCGGTACATCAGTACGTTTACTGGCTGACCTTCATCAAATTCTGAAGAACCGATGATCTGTTCAGGAAGGCGAAACTTAGCAGAAAGAGTTGAACTTACCTCCAGACCAGTAACGACCACTTCATCGTATTATTCTGGCTCGGTTTTTGAAGTGTTTCATCAGCAGTTGACGAAGAGGTAAAATAATGTTTTCTCCCACAAGAAACCTAACTTGCTCTGTCATGGTTAGAGCATTATTAATTGCAAATGGGATATTCACCGAAGTCAGAGCAATCTCCCACTTCCCATCTAAGTGCACTCGCTGAGCTTGTTTAATTCTGAACTTGCTCATCGTGTTATTAGGAAACACATTACTTGGCGGAAGTAGCGTCACCTGTTGAACAAGAACTATAGCGAGGCAAGGACTCGGTGGTAACTTTAAAATTTGGCAGAAGTGGTGCCATCTCTTGGATATGTTATTAAAAAACTATAGCAACTCCTTGGCGTTATTTGTCTTAAAACAAACCAAACTATGTAACCCCCACAATTCTACTTCAACACCGACTCTTATACAGACCTTGAGGCAATCGCCTGTGGTTTAAGATGCTGGGCTGACAACCTAAAGGGCCAGTTTTGATTTCTAGTTTGTTTCAACCACGTCATGTTTGACGTCATTATTGTTACGTAGTAATCTCCTCAATGGTATGATATCACTGGATTAACTATGATATCCTATCACATATTGACTATCTCATCCAATTACGTCATGATGGCCTCACTGATATGAGGGTAGAGCGACTGCGGTCTTGAGTAACGTCTACGACCTTGATGATGTCATTTCCATTGTTTGGCTCCAAAGTTAATCTTGTGTACTACTGATCGCTTTCATATAACAGACGACTGGTTCAACGAATATGGTTCGAATGGTCACAATACATTTCTACATCGTTCATTGCGGTCGCGCTATGATGCTGCACAATATACATATCTCGTGTAACAGGTCTGGCAATCGCACTGTGTGCACACGAACAGAAATATGGTCTTCTTTCATTCAAGACCAGTCCTCCACCACGTCTCACCACCACGTCTCGCGTTGTTGCTCAATCGCTCCCATACTTGCTTTTACAGTAGAAATAGCAAACGGGTCGACGTGAATGGCGTTGAACTGCGAAGTTCTTCAGCGCAGCGTCCTAATTTCACGTCGAAAATGTTGTTGGGATGAATCCGTAGTTCTTTCCATCGTTCAATAGGTCTGGGGATTACCTTGGACGAAACCCTCATCATAACCATATTGGATTTCCTCGAAAACGGGAGAAGCCATTAGGAAAGTCGGAGAAGGCCTAGCTTTCATGAATCAGAGGCACGATTCTCTATCTATGTAGGTGGGGCAGGTTTTCCACAGGTTTTCCGCGCCCATGGCATCTTTTAGTTTCTTTTATTAAATAATTTTCGTAATAGGAAGATAAAATTGAGATACGAAGGCGCATTTCGGGGACAGTTGGTTGTACTCGTTCGCATAATCACAACCGTTTCAACATATCGGGAAATCGGCGTAGCTGACCTTTAAGGCTAGGGGAACCTTGTTTACCATCTTCTACCGAGGAGAAAAATAAGGGCGAAATCTGAAAGGTAAAAATTGCGCGCAAGCGGCGGCGAGAGCACCTTTGATTGTACCCGCCAAATGTTTGGCGACCGTTTCGGCCGTCTCCCCAAGAAGGCCATTTACATTCGTGGGCAGTCTAGGAACGTACAATTCGCCGTGCTACCGTCAAAAGATTTCAAAAGCGATCTCAACGATGAAAATATCTCGGACGACGATAATCAGTACGCCCTCGACATTTTTTGAATTTTTTGGATGTGGCAACCTTGGCAAATACACGCGTCTCTACATCACGCTCGATACCTACCAGATGTGCGACGTCGTGCCGTGTTTCATGAAAATTGTGCTAGAGACAGATGGGATAGATATCCCACATACCGTATCCCTCGCCAGTTTTGCGTGGAGCAGTGCTCTCAAGCTCACCAATGTTAAAGGTCAGCTCCGGGGATACCTTGACTTTTTGAAAGTGTAACGATATTCTGGAAGCCCATATCGAACTGTGTCTCAAACCACCCTTCAATTCCACAAAACAGCCCCATATTTTAAATAATCGTAAATTAACCACTTCGAAATAGACATCGGGACCGCCGTTTTTATGACGGCAGATGTTCACACGGTCTATACCGCTGACGTAAGTGATATCAATGTGCTTCAACACACCCCTGTCTCTCTCTACGGAGCATACGGGAATGTGACAGGCGATCGTGGCAGGGAGCGTCTGCTCGATCGACGTAGGCTTCTTGATTTCATCGTTTTTTTTATTTGGGTGATGATCTGCCAATAGCAAAACACGTTGTTGTTACCACCTGTGCAGTTAGGATTCGTGCAAATATGCTGTCGCGTTGCGGCCTGGGGGAAACTGGCGAAGAGTACCATGAACGTCAAGTATTATCAACCGACTGTACTACGCCTACAGACGAAATATATTTTTATTTGCATTGTAGTTATCTTAGATAGAGTAAGCCAATACATTGGTTAATTCCGAGACTTCACACTCTTATCGTTACTGCTCACCACTGCTACATCACTTGCTGCTTTCGAAGGCATGCACAGCACACATCTCTGTTTTTCTCTCTCGAATGCTTCGCGTATGACGTTCCCGGAACAGCAATCATACTTCTTTTAGGGCATTATATTCGCGTAAACGCGTTGTGTTTGGCAGCACCATCTTCGTATACACACTGTAGGTACGTACACAAGAATTAGGCATGAATGACAACTTTATTTATTTCAAATTCGCGACGAACGTATTTGCCGAAATTTTAGAGCGAGAGAGCAAGCACCAGACACAAGAAAAGGCAACAAACTTACATGAGGGCATACGTGGTGGCGAGGTGGGCTCTCGCCCCCTCTCTCTCACAAGATTGCTTGGTCCATGACCACATCCAGCCCACCAATGCTCTGCCCTCAAGGCTCTCTTCACTTTTCTGGATACCATAGGACTTCGATTCATATTGTGAACGGGCTCATTATTTTATTCCCCGCATCACCACCAGTAACGAGGTAGAGCGGCGGAAAAGCCTCTGGCGATGAAATTCGCCATCCATTATCTCGAAACAAACTTGTTGTTGTTGCCATACCTGGCTTATGAGAGCTCAAGAGTACCACAAAAAGAAAGACAGAAGGAAAACTAAAGGATAAAAATGCGTTGCACAGTACATACAGAGTGCCCCAGAAAATGTGTCATTGAATTTTAATAAAAAAACTACGCCACCTAGAATCAAGCGGTCAACTGCATTTGCTCATATTATGTTTTTGCCGCCTCCTGATCTGAATATCATGTATCGTAAATTTAATTACGTAAATATTTGCGAACTGAATTCGGAAATTTGCCAAGAATAGGTCACTTTCTTACCCCATCAATATGAAAAGCGTGCTGAATTCACTTAAATTCATGATAATTGACAGTGATATCCACGAGCTATCCCATCTGAAAAATAGCCGAATATCCTGCTTTTCGGAGAACCGGACCATAACGCGCGATGACTTTTTGAGCGCAGTCGCTGTGAGTCCGACGAAAGGAGGTCCGAAAGCCAGCCCAAAGAGTGATAGTAGAAAAAGTAATAGTTCCTAAAATTGCGATAGGGAAAGCATTATTCCAGCGAAAGTGGGGCGTGATAAGCTATGCCTGTGTTACCTCTTTCCGGGATGAGCTGTGTTTCCAACCTCCTTTCGTCGGATTGACAAGCTAGCTCCTGATTATCCCTGTCAATTATCATTAATTTGAGTAAATTTGACACTCTCTTCGCATTGATGGGGTAAAAAAGTGACCTTTACTTGCAAATTTCCGACTTAAGCTTGCAAAAATTCACATAATGAAACCTACGTTACGCGACATTCACATCAGGAGGTGGCAAAAACACCTTAAGAGCAAATGCCATTGACCGCATGACCCATTGACCGCAGGTGGTGTAGTTTTTATTATTAGAATTCAATGACACGTTTTCTGGGACAACCTGTATACACCATGCAAGTGTAATTATCTGGGATATCTTCGCACCTTATTTCGGCTCACTTGTACAGTGCAGCCATGCGACAACACATTAATCAACCGCTAAAAAAATGAAGATGTTGAGTTGCCTGCATACATCATCTACACCATTATTACATCTGGATCTGCATGCTGGTTGCAGGAGTCAAGCTACTTCTTGTATAAATGCACATCGCCACACATTCCACAGATAGTGTAATTTTACACGTAACGTTGAATATGCCATAATTTTATTGCATACACAGAGATAATAAAACCACCTGACTGCCCCGCATAGTGCTCGCAACAGATAAACAAGTGCACTACAACATGGACGGAACCCAGGAGCTGTTGAGGTGTTCCGAGGTGAGTCTTATCGGCAATATGAGGTCGTTCCCGACGAAACAGTGACAGGAGTTGCAACACCATCATCCAACATGAACATAAAAGAAGTTTCTTTGTACCAATGTGTGTTTTACAACCAAGGCGGGAATAGTGTGTAGAAAATAGGCACCTTGAATAGCAAAACTTATGCAGATCTGATGTCACAGCCCTTACGTCTATCAATGGAATTGGCTGTAGCTCTGACGTCTCTGGCATCTGCGCTCTAGTCGAGCATCTGTTCGAGGGCTTTATGTGGCACATAAAAACATTTTTGGATCAGTATTATGGTGCGGAATGCATGTTGCACCCATAATGTAAGGAACCACATCTAGGAGAGCGTTCCAAGCCCTGTAATTTTGCCCTAACACTTGATGTAGTCCAATAGTAGTTCAATCGAGTAGTTTAATAGATGTAATTCAATAACACTAGATGCAGTTCAGTAGTATGGAATCTGGTGTACCAGTTACCATGTGCACAGAGAACTTGTGTTTCGTTCGGAATCCCTACCCTTCAACAGAAGCCATCGATTAATTTCGAATGAGATACCAAAAACCAAAATCCTAGGTATGACACTACTTATATACATTCCCTGAAGCCCCTCTGTTGTCCACTTGCATATAATGCCTTGCAGAGTTGCCAGTGTTGTAGTAACTCATTCACTGTATCTCATGCGGTGGGCTTGTGTAGTCTCTTCCTTGCGTTCGGGGTCTCATGAACAACCACCGTCCACAGAGATCGAGCAGAGCGCCAGGAGGCTTCTGGACATACCCTGACATGAAAATTAGCCTTATTGGAATGACTAAAACATCCACAACCGGCTTGTGCAGTAAAGGAACAATGTAATTCGATGTTTGAGTAGCTTTCTCGCATACATTCGTCATGTGTGGAGATACTATATCTGGCACACAGATAAGGTAGAAGTGGTGCTCTGATATCTTAGATACATCAGCGAGAAACAGCATTGAGGCAAGGCGACTTTTAGTGAACGCAATGGCGAGATGTCTTTCAAAAGGGGAGGTACAACCACTATACCCTAAAACAGTTTGAATATTCTAGTCCCTATAAGTAATGCAGAACAATTGCTTAGTAATCGCTGCTAGCGTAATACTACTCCATGATTCTACATAATACAGCCGTGTTACATGCTGGTGTCACACAAGGTTCTACATTGGGCCCACTTATCTTCCTCGTTTATATAAATGATATCCCCTTATGCATTCGTTACTCACATTTTTTGTTTTGTTTTTTGTTTGCTTACGACACTCACTTTGCTCATCACTGGCCGACTCGTCATCCAAATGGCTTCAGATCTTCAATCCGACATTGACAACTTGATTGGGGGGGGATATATATTTATTGAAAGGAAAACTTGATTGGATGGTGCCATGCAAATGGCCTAAAATTAAACGCGACAAAGACTGTTTCCACGATATGCCACAGTCCTTAGCGTAGCCTGGATGTTTGCCCTACGTTGTCCATACACGACGCCCCCATTCAATTTAGCAAAGAGGTCAAATTTCTTGGCGTGCTTTTCGACCAACACATGCGTTTTCAGTCCCATATTCGAAGCATCATACTAAGACCTCTTATGGTATTACCGCCCTTACTAGAACTTGACATTGCTTTCCTGCGTCTGTTGTTTTAAATCTTGACTACGCTTTTGTGCACTCAAGTAGTAAAAGGGGGTGCCGAAATAAAACACAGGGGAGTTAGAACCCTGGACCCCTGGGCCCTGCCCTGAGCCCCGCTTACCGGCGGGGGAGGGCTGCGCGTGCGCTTATCGTAGCGTATTTTTCAACCTGGGCCGACTTCTTTCGCCATTTTTTCCACCCAGGCCGACTTCCCTCAGAAATTTTTCCGGTACAACAGGTGTGCAGTGGGCGGTTTACATGCAAGTATAGACATGCTAAGGATAGCCATACACAAAAGTACAAGTGAAAATATATTTATTAAAGCCAATAGTGTAAGGAATTATGCTGTGACTCTGTGTGGAGGAGAAAAACCCAGCCAAAAAACCTGAAGCAGAAGAAACACAATACAATACACGTAACAAAGAATATACTTATTACAGGTACGATACAATAGCATTGAATAGGTATCACAGATCAAACACAATAGTTTTTATTAACTGTAATCATACACACATGTGTTCAATGAATCAGAAGGGATAGCACATTTAATCAAAGAAGATGTTCTTAATCAATACGATTACAATCAAAATTACAAGTTTTATTACAAAAAGTCTGATATATGAGAACCTGACAGATGTAAGTAATTTTGAGCACAATAGCTAAGTTTAATATTCCAATATGACACAATTAATAAATTTCTATTGAAGTGAATAATGCAGACATAAGGAGAGAGAGAGAGATTATGGGTTTAATGGCACAAAGGTAACAAAGGGTATAGAGCACCAAAACTATGGTGAGTATGTGAGAGATGATGATGATGATGATGATGATGTGAGAGAGAAATAGTTCGAATCAATACATACCATTAATAGAGAACTAATCCTCCAACATGTAGGGAAATAATAGCTACACAATACCACATCAAAACGAGAAACCAACACCACATTTAATCAAAGAAGATGTTCTTAATGAATATAATTACAAACAAAAATCACAAGTTGTATTATAAAAAGTCGAATATTCCTATACGTGAGAACCATCATTGCGATAGCGGGAAGTTCTGATAGTTGTATGTAATTAATTGTGAACAGCAGAGACCCTGGAAGACCATGGGACACGAACGACACGAACACAAGAGGAAATAATATCTATACCACTACAAAGAAGTTATTCTTAATCAAAACAACAGAGGAGAATAATCTCATTTTAACTATGATAAAATCATCCTCGTGACATAATCTAATCGAACACTATACAATTTTCATTCTAGGAGATGCACAAACATTACTTTATTTTATCAACACAGAAAATAGATATGTTAAAATAGAACTTCACCATATAGCACGCTCCTAGCCAACAACCAGCTCTGACGATACCTGCACTGATTTGTTGAAGACGGGTGCCGATAGATGTAATTAATTGTGAACAGCACAGACCCTGGAAGACCATGGGACAAGAACGACACGAACACAAGAGGAAATAAAATCTATACCACTACAAATAATCTATAATTTTAACTATCATAGAACCATCCTCGTGACATAATCTAATCGAGCACTGTACAATTTTCATTCTAAGAGACACTACAAGCTTTACTTTGTTTTATCAACAGAGAAAATAGATATGCTAAAAATGAACTTCACCACATAGCACACCCCTAGCCAACAACCAGATCTGTTTATATATGCCCTGATTTGTTGAAGACGGGTGCCGATAGATGTATGGAATACCACGGAACACGAACCACATGAACACAAGAGGAAATAAAATCTATTCCACTACAAAGAAGATATTCTTAATCAATATGATTACAATCAATTTACAAGTTGTATTTTAAAAAGTCTAATATTCCTACA
Source organism: Ornithodoros turicata (assembly GCF_037126465.1). Taxonomy (NCBI): domain Eukaryota; kingdom Metazoa; phylum Arthropoda; class Arachnida; order Ixodida; family Argasidae; genus Ornithodoros; species Ornithodoros turicata. The sequence continues at coordinate 171,027,389 of NC_088201.1, forward strand.
CGTGAGAACCATCATTGCAATAGCCTGAATATCTGTCATAACATTTCGAGCGCAATTCCAACATTACACAACTTTTAATTTCTTATTAAGTGAACAGCATAGACGTAAGGAAATAACGAGAAACAACACAATCAACAGCTACAATTAATAGAGAGCCAAACCTGCGCACCATCCAACACATAGAGAAATAATAGCTAATCAATCTATCAAAAGGAGAAATATTACAATATAGCACAGACTTAACGCTGCAGAACAGGGGAACACTCTAAGCGGTGACATGTAAACAACAACAGAGGAAAATAATCTATCATTGAACCATCATAAAATCGACCAACATACAATTTTCATTCTAACAAACACTACGAACCTTGATGGAGGTATCCAAGACATAGAAAATACGCACTGTTTTTACCTCAGTTTTCACTCTTTTCCTCAAAGCCGGGAGACTTTATGTCTCTATCCATATGACGAAGCTCCCATGCTTTATCACTCAAAGGGTTGGGGCTATATTCCTTCGTCCAGCAAACAGGACGTTCTAGAACTCAGATAAGATAGTTCAAAGGCGATATATTTTATTGTGCAGCGCAAATGGATGTCGAAAGCTCAGGTGACAGCAGATGCCTTCAGGTGATTTCAAGTGACTTCAGGTGACCTGAGACGTTTTCAATCGAATTCAAATGGCTGCAGACGTGTTCAGGTCACTTCAGATGACTGCCGACGTCTTGACTTCAGGTGTCTTGAAGTGACCACTAGTGACTTCAGGTGACCTCAGACGTCTTCCAAACACTTGTGATGGCTCCAGACGTCCTCTGACGACTTCAAATGGCTTGAGACGTCTTCGGGTGACTTTAGGTGACACTGGATGTCTTCAGGTAACATCAGGTGACTACCGACGTCTCCAGATGACTCCAGATGTCTTCGGGTGACTTAAAGTGATTTCATATGAATTGAGACGTCTTCAAGCGACTTCAGTTGGCTCCATATGGCTTCACGTGACCTCAAGTGACTTCAGACGTCTTCATGTGGCTGCAGCTGACTGCAGACGTCTTCAGGTGGCTTCAAGTGATTTTAGGTGACTCCAGACGTCTTCAGGTGACTTCAGGTAATGCTGACGTCTTCTGATGGCTCCAAATGTGTTCGGGTGACTTCAGCTGATTACAAGTGACTTCAGGTGACCTGAGATGCTTTCAATCGACTTCAAATGGCTCCAGACGTCTTCAGGTGACTTCACATTACTGCCAACGTCTTCAGATGACTCCAGGTGTCTTGAAGTGACTGCAAGTGACTTCAGGTGACCTCAGACGTCTTTGGAACAGTTGTGGTGCCTCCAGAGGTTCTCAGATGACTTCAAAGGGCTTCAGACGTCTTCTTGTGACTTCAGGTGAATACCGGCATCTTCAGATGACTTCAACAGGCTTCAGACGTCTTCGGGTGATCTTAGGTGCCACTGGATGTCTTCAGGTGACAACCGACATCTCCAGATGACTCCAGGTGTCCTCGGGTGAGTTCACGTGATTGCAGATGACTTCAAACGTCTTCAGGCGACTTTAATTGGCTCTAGGTGTCTACAGGTGGCTTCAAGAGATTTCAGACGTCTTCATGTGGCTGCAGGTGACTCCAGACGGCTTCAGGTGACTTCAGGTGACTGCTGACGTCTTGAGATGGCTCCAAATGTCTTCGGGTGACTTCATGTGACCTCAGACATCTTCAGGCGATTGGAGGTGACTCTTCACATTTTCAGGTGACTTCAACAGACATCAGGTAAACACAGATGTCCTCAGGTTAGTACAGGTAGCTCGAGACGTTTTCAGGCAGTTTGAGGCGACTCGAGCTGTGACTTCAAGTAACTTTAGGTGACCCTTAACAACTTCAGTTGGCTTTAGGCGGCCTTACGCGAGCTCAGGTGGCAGCAGATGCCTTCAGGTGATTTCAAGTGACTTCAGGTGACCGGAGACGTTTTCAATCGAATTCAAATGGCTCCAGCCGTGTTCAGGTGAATTCAAATAACTGCCGACGTATTGAGATGACTCCAGGTGCCTTGATGTGACCGCTAGTGACTTCATGTGACCTCAGACGTCTTTGGAACAGTTGTGATGCCTCCAGACGTTCACAGATGACTTCAAAGGGCTTCAGACGTCTTCGCGTGACTTTAGGTCACACTGAATCTCTTCAGGTAACCTCAGGTGATTACGGATGTCTCCAGATGACTCCAGATGTCTTCGGGTGACTTCACGTTATTTCAGATGACTTCAGTTAGCTCCAGATGTCTTCAGGTGACTTCAAGAGACTTCAGACGTCTTCATGTGGCTGTAGGTGACTCCAGACGTATTCTTGTGACTTCAGGTGAATAACGACGTCTTCAGATGACTTTAACAGGCTTCAGACGTCTTCGGGTGATTTCAGGTGCCACTGGATGTCTTCAGGTGACAACCGACATCTTCAGATGACACCAGATGTCCTCGGGTTACTTCACATGATTTCAGATGACTTCAAACGTCTTCAGGCGACTTTAGTTGGCTCCAGGTGTCTGCAGGCGACTTCAAGAGACTTCAGACGTCTTCATGAGGCTGGAGGTGACTCCAGACGGCTTCACGTGAACTCAGGTGACTGCTGTCGTCTTGAGATGGCTCCAAATGTCTTCAGGTGACTTCATATGACCTCAGACGTCTTCAGGCGACTGGAGGTGGCACCTGACCCCTTCAGGTGACTTTAGTACCTTCACGTAACTCTTCACATTTTCAGTTGACTGCAACAGACATCAGGTAAACACAGATATCCTCAGGTTAGTACAGGTAGCTCGAGACGTTTTCAGGCAGTTTGAGGCGACCCGAGCTGTGACTTCAAGTAACTTTAGGTAACCCCTGACACCTTCAGTTGAGTTTAGGCGACCTTGGGCGAGCTCAAGTGACAGCAGATGCCTTCAGGTGATTTCAAGTGACTTCAGGTGACCTGAGACGTTTTCAATCGAATTCAAATGGCTCCAAACGTGTTCAGGTGACTTCAGATGACTGCCGACGTCTTGAGATGACTCCAGGTGTCTTGAAGTGACCGCTAGTGACTTCAGGTGACCTCAGACGTCTTCCCAACACTTGTGATGGCTCCAGCCGTCCCCTGACGACTTCAAAACGCTTGAGACGTCTTTGGGTGACTTTAGGTGACACTGGATGTCTTCAGGTAACTTCAGGTGACTACCGACGTCTCCAGATGACTCCAGATGTCTTCGGGTGACTTCAAGCGATTTCATACGTCTTCAGACGTCTTCAGTTTGCTCCAGATGGCTTCACGTGACCTCAAGTGACTTCAGACGTCTTCAAGTGATTTTAGGTGACTGCAGACGTCTTCAGGTGACTTCAGGTGACTGCTGACGTCTTCAGATGGCTCCAAATATCTTCGGGTGACTTTAGGTGACAGCAGATGCCTTCAGGTGATTTCAAGTGACTTCAGGTGACCTGAGACGCTTTCAATCGACTTCAAATGGCTCCCGGCATCTTCAGGTGACTTCAGGTGACTGCTGATGTCTTCAGATGTCTCCAAATGTCTTCGGGTGACTGCATGTGACCTCAGGCGATTGGAGGTGGCACCTGACCATTTTAGGTGACTCTTCACATTTTCAGGTGACTTCAACAGACATCAGATAAACACAGATGTCCTCGGTTAGTACAGGTAGCTTGAGACGTTTTCAGGCGGTTTGAGGCGACTCGAGCTGTGACTTCAAGTAACTTTAGGTGACCCTTGAGAACTTCAGTTGGCTTTAGGCGGCCTTACGCGAGGTCAGGTGACAGCAGATGCCTTCAGGTGATTTCAAATGACTTCAGGTGACCTGAGACATTTTCAATCGAATTCAAATCGCTCCAGACGTGTTCAGGTGAATTCATATAACTGCCGACGTATTGAGATGACTCCAGGTGCCTAGATGTGACCGCTAGTGACTTCATGTGACCCCAGACGTCTTTGGAAGAGTTGCGCTGCCTCCAGACGTTCTCAGATGACTTCAAAGGGCTTCAGACGTCTTCGCGTGACTTTGGGTGACACTGAATGTCTTCAGGTAACCTCAGGTGATTACGGACGTCTACAGATGACACCAGATGTCTTCGGGTGACTTCAAGTTATTTCAGATGACTTCAGTTAGCTCCAGATGTCTTCAGGTGACTTCAAGAGACTTCAGACGTCTTCATGTGGCTGCAGGTGACTCCAGACGTCTTCTTGTGACTTCAGGTGAATACCGACGTCTTCAGATGACTTTAACAGGCTTCAGACGTCTTCGGGTGATTTCAGGTGCCACTGGATGTCTTCAGGTGACAACCGACATCTTCAGATGACACCAGATGTCCTCGGGTTACTTCACATCATTTCAGATGACTTCAAACGTCTTCAGGCGACTTTAATTGGCTCTAGGTGTCTACAGGTGGCTTCAAGAGATTTCAGACGTCTTCATGTGGCTGCAGGTGACTCCAGACGGCTTCAGGTGACTTCAGGTGACTGCTGACGTCTTGAGATGGCTCCAAATGTCTTCGGGTGACTTCATGTGACCTCAGACATCTTCAGGCGAATGGAGGTGACTCTTCACATTTTCAGGTGACTTCAACAGACATCAGGTAAACACAGATGTCCTCAGGTTAGTACAGGTAGCTCGAGACGTTTTCAGGCGGTTTGAGGCGACTCGAGCTGTGACTTCAAGTAACTTTAGGTGACCCTTAACAACTTCAGTTGGCTTTAGGCGGCCTTACGCGGGCTCAGGTGACAGCAGATGCCTTCAGGTGATTTCAAGTGACTTCAGGTGACCGGAGACGTTTTCAATCGAATTCAAATGGCTCCAGCCGTGTTCAGGTGAATTCATATATCTGCCGACGTATTGAGATGACTCCAAGTGCCTTGATGTGACCGCTAGTGACTTCATGTGACCTCAGACGTCTTTGGAACAGTTGTGATGCCTCCAGACGTTCACAGATGACTTCAAAGGGCTTCAGACGTCTTCGCGTGACTTTAGGTCACACTGAATCTCTTCAGGTAACCTCAGGTGATTACGGATGTCTCCAGATGACTCCAGATGTCTTCGGGTGACTTCACGTTATTTCAGATGACTTCAGTTAGCTCCAGATGTCTTCAGGTGACTTCAAGAGACTTCAGACGTCTTCATGTGGCTGTAGGTGACTCCAGACGTATTCTTGTGACTTCAGGTAAATACCGACGTCTTCAGATGACTTCAACAGGCTTCAGACGTCTTCGGGTGATTTCAGGTGCCACTGGATGTCTTCAGGTGACAACCGACATCTCCAGATGACTCCAGATGTCCTCGGGTGACTTCACATGATTACAGATGACTTCAAACGTCTTCAGGCGACTTTAGTTGGTTCCAGGTGTCTGCAGGCGACTTCAAGAGACTTCAGATGTCTTCAGGCAACTGGAGGTGGCACCTGACCCCTTCAGGTGACTTTAGTACCTTCACGTAACTCTTCACATTTTCAGTTGACTGCAACAGACATCAGGTAAACACAGATGTCCTCAGGTTAGTACAGGTAGCTCGAGACGTTTTCAGGCAGTTTGAGGCGACCCGAGCTGTGACTTCAAGTAACTTTAGGTAACCCCTGACACCTTCAGTTGAGTTTAGGCGACCTTGGGCGAGCTCAAGTGACAGCAGATGCCTTCAGGTGATTTCAAGTGACTTCAGGTGACCTGAGACGTTTTCAATCGAATTCAAATGGCTCCAAACGTGTTCAGGTGACTTCAGATGACTGCCGACGTCTTGAGATGACTCCAGGTGTCTTGAAGTGACCGCTAGTGACTTCAGGTGACCTCAGACGTCTTCCCAACACTTGTGATGGCTCCAGCCATCCTCTGACGACTTCAAAACGCTTGAGACGTCTTTGGGTGACTTTAGGTGACACTGGATGTCTTCAGGTAACTTCAGGTGACTACCGACGTCTCCAGATGACTCCAGATGTCTTCGGGTGACTTCAAGCGATTTCATATGACTTCAGACGTCTTCAAGTGATTTTAGGTGACTGCAGACGTCTTCAGGTGACTGCTGACGTCTTCAAATGGCTCCAGGCATCTTCAGGTGACTGCTGACGTCTTGAGATGGCTCCAAGTGTCTTCGGGTGACTTCATGTGACCTCAGGCGATTGGAGGTGGCACCTGACCGCTTTAGGTGACTCTTAACATTTTCAGGGGACTTCAACAGACATCAGGTAAACACAGATGTCCTCAGGTTAGTACAGGTAGCTAGAGACGTTTTCAGGCGGTTTGAGGCGACTCGAGCTGTGACTTCAAGTAACTTTAGGTGACCCATGACAACTTCTGTTGGCTTTAGGCGGCCTTAGGCGAGCTCAGGTGACAGCAGATGTCTTCAGGTGATTTCAAGTGACTTCAGGTGACCTGAGACGTTTTCAATCAAATTCAAATGGCTCCAGACGTGTTCAGGTGAATTCATATAACTGCCGACGTATTGAGATGACTCCAGGTGCCTTGATATGACCGTTAGTGACTTCATGGTACCTCAGACGTCTTTGGAACAGTTGTGATGCCTCCAGACGTTCTCAGATGACTTCAAAGGGTTTCAGACGTCTTCGCGTGACTTTAGGTGACACTGAATGTCTTCAGGTAACATCAGGTGATTACGGACGTCTCCAGATGACTCCAGATGTTTTCGGGTGACTTCAAGTTATTTCAGATAACTTCAGTTAGCTCCAGATGTCTTCAGGTGACTTCAAGAGACTTCAGACGTCTTCATGTGGCTGCAGGTGACTCCAGACGTCTTCATGTGGCTGCAGGTGACTCCAGACGTCTTCATGTGGCTGCAGGTGACTCCAGACGTCTTCATGTGACTTCAGGTGAATACCGACGTCTCCAGATGACTTCAACAGGCTTCAGACGTCTTTGGGTGATTTTAGGTGCCACTGAATGTCTTCAGATGCCAGTCGACATTTCCAGATGACTCCAGATGTCCTCGGGTGACTTCACGTGATTTCAGATGACTTCAAACGTCTTCAGGCGACTTTAGTTGGCTCCAGGCGTCTGCAGGCGACTTCAAGAGACTTCAGACGTCTTCATGTGGCTGCAGGTCACTCCAGACGGCTTCAGGTGACCTCAGGTGACTGCTGTTGTCTTGAGATGGCTCCAAATGTCTTCAGGTGACTTCATATGACCTCAGACGTCTTCAGGCGACTGGAGGTGGCACCTGACCCCTTCAGGTGACTTTTGTACCTTCACGTAACTCTTCACATTTTCAGTTGACTGCAACAGATATCAGGTAAACACAGATGTCATCAGGTTTTGTACAGGTAGCTCGAAACGTTTTCAGGCAGTTTGAGGCGACTAGAGCTGTGACTTCAAGTAACTGTAGGTAACCCCTGACACCTTCAGTTGACTTTAGGCGACCTTGGGCGAGCTCAAGTGACAGCAGATGCCTTCATGTGATTTCAAGTGACTTCAGGTGACCTGAGACGTTTTCAATCGAATTCAAATGGCTCCAAACGTGTTCAGGTCACTTCAGATGACTGCCGACTTCTTGAGATGAATCCAGGTGTCTTGAAGTGACCGCTAGTGACTTCAGGTGACCTCAGACGTCTTCCCAACACTTGTGATGGCTCCAGCCATCCTCTGACGACTTCAAAACGCTTGAGACGTCTTTGGGTGACTTTAGGTGACACTGGATGTCTTCAGGTAACTTCGGGTGACTACCGACGTCTCCAGATGACTCCAGATGTCTGCGGGTGACTTCAAGCGATTTCATATGACCCTAGACGTCTTCAGGCGACTTCAGTTGGCTCCAGATGGCTTCACGTGACCTCAAGTGACTTCAGACGTCTTCAAGTGATTTTAGGTGACTGCAGACGTCTTCAGGTGGCTTCAAGTGATTTTAGGTTACTCCAGGCGTCTTCAGGTGACTTCAGGTGACTGCTGACGTTTTTGTTGCAGATACGCATTCGGTGTTGCAGCTAGCGGTAATATCACAGCATCGTTCCTTTCATCGAAGTATCAGAGACACGTCTGTACTCGATCTCGTGATAACCAGGAAGTGCACGAAGAGCGGGCTTCTCGCGCCTCCTGGTCCTAACTTTATTTTTCTCATGTAAACGTGTGGCAAAGAAGAAAATACACAGAATAAATGTTATAAACAGAAGACATATCAACGCGCAAAATAATATTTCAACACACTCCCACTCGCGTTGAATGTCGTAAAGTCACCAACAGACAGTTAATAGTTAAAAGATCAAACCACATCCCTTTGAACAAAGCAAGTTCTTCTGTTTTGATACCGCCTTGGTGAGCCCATCTGCAATCATGTCTCCCGTCGGCAGGTACTGGATCACGAAATTTCGGTTTTCGACTTGTTGTCTGATATAGAGGTATTTTAAACCGATATGCTTTGATCGTTGATGCTGTACGGGATTTTCCATCATCTTGATTGCTGACTGGTTATCGCACATCAGCAGCATTCCTTTACCGCCGTATTTCTGGAAATTAAGTTCTTTCAAGAAAGTCTGCAACCAGGTGCCTTCCTTCATGGCTTCTGTTAGCGCGACGTAATCTGCCTCGCTAGTTGAGAGCGCTACCGTTGGTTGCTTGACAGACTTCCAGCTTATTGCTCCTTGCGACATTGAAAAAACGTATGCGCTCCTTGACTTTCCTGTACTGGCTTCATTCCAACTTGCGTCAGAGAATCCGACGATTGGCTTTCCGCATGCAGTGTATGTTATTGTTGCATTTTGTGTCCCTTTTAAGTAACGCAGTACTCGTTTTGCCATCCTCCAGTGCTGTACTGTGTAATTCTTGTTATACTGGCTCAAGTAATTCACGGCAAATGCGATGTCGGGCCTTGTGCCCTGTACTAAGTACATGAGGCTCCCGATCAGACATTGGTAAGGTAGCTGACCTGGCGCTCCAGTTGCCGCAGTTGCTTGTGAATCATCTTGCTTGATCTGGCTCGGCTCCATAGGTGTACTGATCGGCTTACAATAGTCCATTTTGAAGCGTCGCAATATTTCTTGAGTGTACTTCCTCTGACTAATAGTAACCTTCAGTTGTTCCTCGTCCCGATTTACTTCCAATCCAAGAATGTACCTTGGTTCTCCCAGGTCCTTCAACTCAATTTTTTTCTTAAGAGCCTTGATGGCATTCTCCATTGCCAGTCGACTGGTGGCTACCATTAACATATCGTCAACGTAGACCCCTAGGATAACCGTCTCGGCTCCTCTCGTGTGAATAAAAACGCACCTGTCACTTTCTAGACGCTTGTACCCTTGTTCTTGAAGTATAGCATCCAGGGTCTTGTACCATGTCCGTCCAGATTGCTTTAACCCGTACAAAGCCTTATTCAGCCTGCATACTTGATTACCGTTCTCGCAAAATCCTGGAGGTTACTCCATGTAGACGACTTCTTCTAATACTCCATGTAGGTAAGCGGTTTTCACGTCTAGCTGACGCATCACCATGTTTTCCTCGTTTGCAATTGCGAGAAGTACGTGCAAACTGGTAAGCTTCACAACGGGCAAGAAAGTCTCGAAATAGTCAATGCCTTGTGTTTGTGAACACCCGACGGCTACGACACGAGCCTTGAACTTCTCTATCTCGCCAGCAGCATTCTGCTTGATTTTGTACACCCACTTGGACTTTACTACCTTCATATTTGGTGTTCTGGGAGTAAGAGTCCAAGTATTCATCTGTTTGTGGGAAGCCATCTCTTCTTCCATAGCTCCCTCCTACTGAATCCGTTGAGGCGACGATATTGCTTCGCTGTATGTTTTCGGTTCCTCGAGCTGTTCTTTTACTGCTGCGATCTCACAATAGCTCTTCTTGGTTGGATCCACCTGTAGCCGGTCTGGTGGTCTGCTAACCCTTGTGGATGTGCGCCGAAACAAAACTTGTTGTATGTCGTTCTCGTCGCTCCCACTTGTTTCGTCTGGAGATCTATCCTGAACTGAGGAGTCACTCCCTTGACGGTCGACTGAAGCGCTTTGTTCATTATCATTGACGTCTCTCGGTTCATTTTCGACATTATCGTTGGCTTCATTGCCTTCTCTCTGTTGAAGCCGCTGTTGATCATCTCTCGCAGTACTATTTACGTTGACGTAAGCCATTTCGTCGTAGTTGTCTTTGTTCTTGGGCTGTGCAAACAACATAGATCCCTTTTGGTCCTCCAAAAATCGCACGTCTCTGCTGATGAAGATCCTTTTCTGTACAGGGTCGTAGAGCCTGTATCCCTTGATATTTTCGCAATATCCAACGAAAATAGCTTCTTTGCTCTTGGCGCTTAACTTGGATCTGTTGCGGTCGGGGATCCAAACCCATGTCATGCACCCGAAAACCCGAAAGTAGCGGACAGACTGTGTCCTTCCTGTGTACATTGCCTCTGGAACTCCTCCGGACAGAACAGGCTTACTGCATCTGTTACGCACGTAAGCTGCCGTGTTTACTGCCTCTGCCCAGAATTCCAGGGGAAAATTAGCGTCCTCCAAGAGAGTCCTGGCGGTTTCAACTAGCGTTCTATTCGTCCGTTCCGCCAGGCCATTTTGCGCAGGTGAGTACGGGACTGTCACCTCATGCACTATGCCTTTTTTCTTGAAGAAATCCTCTAGGTGCTGGTTCGTGAACTCTCCTCCATTATCCGTTCGTACTCTTCTTACGTGTCTGCCACTCTGAACTTCGGCCTGCTGTATATACTCTGTGAGGCTTCCAATCACTTCGCTCTTGTGCTTGAGGAAACGTACTGTTACCCGACGGCTGTAGTCATCGACTACTACAAGAAAAAAACGGCTTCCTCCAATAGACTGGACTGGGAAGGGTCCGCATACGTCGACGTGCAATAACTCAAGGAGTTCACTTTCTGGTTTGTCAACCGACGGCTTGAATGGATCTCTCGAATGTTTTCCCTTGATGCACTCAGGGCATTGTTCATTTACATCCCTTAACTTCTGCATTCCTCGAACCATTCCTCTATCAGACATTCGTAGCAGGTCTTGCGTATTCAGATGACCCATGCGGCGGTGCCATAACATCGTTGGATCCAGCCACGCTGTACGAGCTTGATGAATGGGCGAAGTAACTTTGGCATACAACCTGTAAATGCCTCCTTCCTTGACAGCGTCAAACACAAGTTTTCGATCGGAGTAGACCTTGCAATGATCACTGCTGAACATTACGTGCATTCCATTTTCCGTGAGTTTCGATACCGAAAGCAGGTTGTCTTCCATCCCTGGAACGTAGAGGACATCTTTTGCTTTGAGTATATTCGTTACTCGTTCGGCTGTGACCTCGAATGTGACCTTTCCAACCCCTTGAGACTGGATCGTATTGTGCTAACGTAACCGCCGTTTAATTTTGGTCACGAAATTCGCTCAGTAAAGTGCGAGAGCCTGTCATGTGACTACTAGCTCCGGAGTCCACTGACCATCAGTTCCATGTTGCGCTCCTGCAACTTGACTCCTTCGCCCCAAAGGCGTATGATGTAGACGAACCTTCCTTTTGTTCATCATGAGATGATGCGTCAGCATGAGCATCCCCCACTGATGCCAGCCTTGCATTGTGTCTTCCCCTGGGCTGATTTCGACGAAACCCGGTGTCATTCCATTCCTTGCCTCCGGATCCACGACCCGCATTGTTTGCCGGACAACGTCGAGCCATGTGCCCCAGCATTCCACACCTGAAGCATTGCAGACTGTTCTTTCCGCCACTTCCTCTTCCAGGTGTGATCCTTGGTTTGTGAGCGGCTTCGGCCCCGTAACCGTTCTGATGGTTCTCCTCTTGTGCTAATGCATACCTCACTTTTTTCGTTGTGAGATCTGCCAAAGCGCACACGTCGAAGGCCCGCGCTACGCCATGGTAGCCCCTCGGTAGTCCTCGTATAGCTATTGATGCTATCTCTGCATCCTCGATGGCTTCACCCAGGGCTCGAAGCTGTTCGCCGAGAGCTTCAACTCGTTGCATATACTGAACTGCATTCTCGTCCTTCGTCCACTTGATTCCATTCAGGTCCCGCTTCAGTGTCATTTTTCGCTCCAGGACACGACCTCGGTCGGCTTCTTGGAGCTTCAACCATGCGCCTTTCGCCGTAACTTGATTAATGACGTAGCATGCCTGGCTTGTAGATAAGGTCTGCACTATTGCGTTGAGTGCCTCTAGATCCTTCTTTGCCCAGGCTGCCAACTCTTCTTCCCTGTTCGGTTGACCACCTTCGATGACATCCCAAAAGCCCTTTGCTTTCAAGTATACTGTGATCTTGAACCGCCAAGTGGGGTAGTTGGCTCCTTCTAACCTTTCGAACTTTTCGAAGCCTTCCGCCATTTTGAACGATTAAAAACACCTGCAGGGACGTTCATTCAAGGATGCTGACCGCTGCTCCACTCCAGTCTGGGCCCATAACCTTTGTTGCAGATACGCATTCGGTGTTGCAGCTAGCGGTAATATCACAGCATCGTTCCTTTCGTCGAAGTATCAGAGACACGTCTGTACTCGATCTCGTGATAACCAGGAAGTGCACGAAGAGCGGGCTTCTCGCGCCCCCTGGTCCTAACTTTATTTTTCTCATGTAAACATGTGGCAAAGAAGAAAATACACAGAATAAATGTTATAAACAGAAGACATATCAACGCGCAAAATAATATTTCAACAGTTTTCAGATGGCTCCAAATGTCTTCGTGTGACTTCAGGTGATTTCAAGTGACTTCAGGTGACCTGAGACGCTTTCAATCGACTTCAAATGGCTCCAGACGTCTTCAGATGACTCAAGTGTCTTGAACTGACCGCAAGTGACTTCAGGTGACCTCAGACGTCTTTGGAACAGTTGTGATGCCTCCAGACGTTCTCAGATGACGTCAAACGGCTTCAGACGTCTTCTCGTGACTTTAGGTAACACTGAATGTGTTCAGGTAACTTCAGGTAATTACGGACGTCTCCAGATGACTCCAGATGTCTTCGGGTGACTTCAAGTGATTTCCAATGACTTCAGTTAGCTCCAGATGTCTTCAGGTGACTTCAAGAGACTTCAGACGTCTTCATGTGGCTGCAGGTGACTCCAGACGTCTTCATGTGGCTGCAGGTGACTCCAGACGTCTTCATGTGGCTGCAGGTGACTCCAGACGTCTTCATGTGACTTCAGGTGAATACCGACGTCTCCAGATGACTTCAACAGGCTTCAGACGTCTTTGGGTGATTTTAGGTGCCACTGAATGTCTTCAGATGCCAGCCGACATTTCCAGATGACTCCAGATGTCCTCGGGTGACTTCACGTGATTTCAGATGACTTCAAACGTCTTCACGCGACTTCAGTTGGCTCCAGGTGGCTTCAGGTGACTTCAAGAGACTCCAGACGTCTTCATGTGGCTGCAGGTTACTCCAGAAGGCTTCAGGTGACTTCAGGTGACTGCTGACGTCTTGAGATGGCTCCAAATGTCTTCGGGTGACTTCATGTGACCTCAGGCGATTGGAGGTGGCACCTGACCGCTTTAGGTGACTCTAAGCATTTTCAGGTGACTTCAACAGACATCAGGCAAACACAGATATCCTCAGGTTAGTACAGGTAGCTCGAGACGTTTTCATGCGGTTTGAGGCGACTCGAGCTGTGACTTTGTGTGACCCCTGAGACCTTCAGTTGGCTTTAGGCGACCTTCGGCGAGCTCAGGTGACAGCAGATGCCTTCAGGTGATTTCAAGTGACTTCAGGTGACCTGAGACGTTTTCAATCTAATTCAAATGGCTCCAGACGTGTTCAGGTGACTTCACATGACTGCCGACGTCTTGAGATGACTCCAGGTGTCTTGAAGTGACCGCCAGTGACTTCAGGTGACCTCAGACGTCCTCTCAACACTTGTGATGGCTCCAGACGTCCTCTGACGACTTCAAAGGGCTTGAGACGTCTTCGGGTGACTTTACGTGACACTGGATGTCTTCAGGTAACTTCACGTGACTACCGACGTCTCCAGATGACTCCAGATGTCTTAGGGTGACTTCAAGTGATTTCATGACTTCAGACGTCTTCAGGCGACTTCAGTTGGGTCCAGATGGCTTCACGTGACCTCAAGTGACTTCAGACCTCTTCATGTGGCTGCAGCTGACTGCAGACGTCTTCAGGTGACTTCAGGTGACTGCTGACGTCTTCAGATGGCTCCAAATGTCTTGGGGTGACTTCAGGTGATTACAAATGACCTCAGGTGACCTGAGACGCTTTCAATCGACTTCAAATGGCTCAGACGTCTTCAGGTGATTTCAGATTACTGCCAACGTCTTCAGATGACTCCAGGTGTCCTAAAGTGACTGCAAATGACTTCAGGTGACCTCAGACGTATTTGGAACAGTTGTGATGCCTCCAGAGGTTCTCAGATCACTTCAAAAGGCTTCAGACGACTTCTTGTGACTTCAGGTGAATACCGACGTCTTCAGATGACTTCAACAGGCTTCAGACGTCTTCGGGTGATTTTAGGTGCCACTGGATGTCTTCAGGTGACAACCGACATCTCCAGATGACTCCAGATGTCCTCGGGTGACTTCACGTGATTTCAGATGACTTCAAACGTCTTCAGGCGACTTTAATTGGCTCTAGGTGTCTACAGGTGGCTTCAAGAGACTTCAGACGTCTTCATGTGGCTGCAGGTGACTCCAGACGGCTTCAGGTGACTTCAGGTGACTGCTGACGTCTTGAGATGGCTCCAAATGTCTTCGGGTGACTTCATGTGACCTCAGACATCTTCAGGCGATTGGAGGTGGCACCTGACCGCTTCAATTGACTTCAGTTCTTTAGGTGACTCTTCACATTTTCAGGTGACTTCAACAGACATCAGGTAAACACAGATGTCCTCAGGTTAGTACAGGTAGCTCGAGACGTTTTCAGGCGGTTTGAGGCGACTCGAGCTGTGACTTTGTGTGACCCCTGACACCTTCAAGTGGCTTTAGGCGACCTTCGGCGAGCTCAGGTGACAGCAGATGCCTTCAGGTGATTTCAAGTGACTTCAGGTGACCTGAGACGTTTTCAATCGAATTCAAATGGCTCCAGACGTGTTCAGGTGACTTCAGATGGCTGCCGACGTCTTGAGATGACTCCAGGTGTCTTGAAGTGACCGCTAGTGACTTCAGGTGACCTCAGACGTCTTCCCAACACTTGTGATGGTTCCACACGGCCTCTGACGACTTCAAAGGGCTTGAGACGTCTCCGGGTGACTTTAGGTGGCATTGGATATCTTCCAGTAACTTCAGGTGACTACCGACGTCTCCAGATGACTCCAGATGTCTTCGGGTGACTTCAAGTGATTTCATATGACTTGAGACGTCTTCAGGCGACTTCAGTTGGCTCCAGATGGCTTCACGTGTCCTCAAGTGCTGTTAATAACGCTGTTATTTTTTCTCCAGCGCTCCCCGTTGCGAAGTAAGCTCACGAACACATAATTCATTGGTGGATAAGGGAGTGGAAGAGCGTCCTTTTTCGCTTCACCGCGACCAGCCGCGACAAAAATATGTAAACCGAAACCAATTAATTACTGCAACAAATGACCCGCTTCAGTAGCAGATTTTTCTGTAAATGATGTCCACTGAAGGTCCCAAAAGGCGCAGTACCCATTTCAATGCCGACCGCGCCCTGCTTTAGAAGTTGTGTTTTTCAAGCAACTCATTTGAATTTTTACTTAAATAATGAGCGCCTCCCACTCATTCACGCGGTTCGCAGCTTGTAGGTGGTATCGGACAGATAATTGTAAAAAAGAAAGTTCTTCGATTGGTGCACCCGTTCGCGAATTATTTAGCCCGGGGATTTCACTGGGACACCCTGGGTGGTCCACCAACCATGATAGAAATTCATAGCAAAAAACGTAGGCCCCGGAGAGACATGCGGTCAAGGGATTTTTTCTGCCAATAACTTTTCCCACATATTGGTAACATTTTTATTTGATTTCAATTGATGGAAAGTTAATTTCTTGAATTGAACTCCAATATTTCCCAAGGCGACCTAACGTTTTCTTTGCGGAAATGGGTCCCCGGTGGTCATTTTACTCAGTATAGCACACAATCCCACTTGTAATCCAATGGTAATTGCCGAAATAAATTCGGCGAAAATCCGTGGAAATGAGCTCTTGGCTCCGACTCTTTATTGACGGCTCGTAGTTTGAGCGCAGAGCTGCGAAGAAAGGTGGTTACAATGACACGCCACACGAGGAGGGAAAGGGTTACAAGCCTTACACACGGAACCAACACGCGCGGTGAGTGCGATAATCAGAGCTATTTTATCAAAAATGAGGTCACCCGACAGCTTGTAACCCTTCCCCCCTCGTGTGGCGTGTCAGTGTAACCTTCTTTCTTCGCAGCTTCGCGCTCAAACTACGAGACGTCAAAAA
This sequence comes from Ornithodoros turicata, assembly GCF_037126465.1. Taxonomy (NCBI): domain Eukaryota; kingdom Metazoa; phylum Arthropoda; class Arachnida; order Ixodida; family Argasidae; genus Ornithodoros; species Ornithodoros turicata. Next base: position 171,043,704 of record NC_088201.1, read on the forward strand.
AGAGGCGGAGCCAAGGGCTCATTTCCACGGATTACGAGTGGGAATTGCATTACGAGTGGGATTGCATTGCATTACGAGTAGGATTATGTGCTATACTGAGTAAAATGACCACGGGGAACTCATTGCCGCAAAAAAAACGTTAAGTTGCCTTGGGAAATTTCAGAGTTCAATTCAAGAAATTAACTTTCCGTCAATTGAAATGAAATAAAAATGTTACCAATATGTGGCAAAAGTTACTGGGAGAAAAAAAAATCCCCTGACGGCATGTCTCTCCGGGTCCTACTTTTTTTACTATGAATTTCTATCATGGTTGGTGGACCACCCTGTATGTGAGTATGTGAATAGCAGATGACTTTCCCTTGCACTCCGACTTACTTCACCGCTACAGGAATCCCCTTTTTGCACAATCCCCGCGTGTTTGCTGTAATGTATATTATTGTCAATCATTTAACATCAATTTCAGACCTGTGACTTAAAAGCCCTTTGTTCCCTGTCAAGGCGGAACTCATCAAATTTTCTTTGATCGGGATCGACCTGACACGGAATCGTCGTGCGGGCCCACTTTAACGTGCTCTAATGGCGAAACTAATTAAAGTGCATAAAGTGCCAGGCGTGTTTGCTGTAGTGTAGATGTTTGTCAATAATTTCCCATAAATTTGAAACCTGTGGCTTAAACGTCCTTTGTTCCCTGCCAAGGCGAAACTCATCCAATTTTCATTCTTCTAGATCGATGCGGCGACGGAGTCCTCGTCAAAGCCTCATGGTGGAACTAAATAAGATGCACAAAGTGCCACGCATGTTTTTTGTAATGTAGATGATTGTCAATCCTTTAACATGAATTTCGAACTTGTGGCTTAAATGTACTTTGTTCCCTGTAAAGACACAACTAATCAAATTTTCATTCTTCTAGATCGATGCGGCGACGGAGTCCTCGTCAAAGCCTCATGGTGGAACTAAATAAGATGCACAAAGTGCCACGCATGTTTTTTTGTAATATAGATGATCGCCAATCCTTTCCTATAAATTTCAAACCTGTGGCTTAAACGTCCTTTGTTCCCTGTCAAGGCGAAACTCATCCAATTTTCATTCTTCTAGATCGATGCGGCGACGGAGTCCTCGTCAAAGCCTCATGGTGGAACTAAATAAGATGCACAAAGTGCCACGCATGTTTTTTGTAATGTAGATGATCGTCAATTCTTTAACATGAATTTCGAACTTGTGGCTTAAATGTACTTTGTTCCCTGTAAAGACACAACTAATCAAATTTTCATTCTTCTAGATCGATGCGGCGACGGAGTCCTCGTCAAAGCCTCATGTTGGAACTAAATAAGATGCACAAAGTGCCACGCATGTTTTTTGTAATGTAGATGATCGCCAATCCTTTCCCATAAATTTCAAACCTGTGGCTTAAACGTCCTTTGTTCCCTGCCCAAGGCGAAACTCATCCAATTTTCATTCTTCTAGATCGATGCGGCGACGGAGTCCTCGTCAAAGCCTCATGGTGGAACTAAATAAGATGCACAAAGTGCCACGCATGTTTTTTGTAATGTAGATGATCGTCAATCCTTTAACATGAATTTCGAACTTGTGGCTTAAATGTACTTTGTTTCCTGTAAAGACACAACTCATCAAATTTTCATTCTTCTAGATCGATGCGGCGACGGAGTCCTCGTCAAAGCCTCATGGTGGAACTAAATAAGATGCACAAAGTGCCACGCATGTTTTTTGTAATGCAGATGATCGCCAATCCTTTAACATGAATTTCGAACTTGTGGTTTAAATGCACTTTGTTATCTGTCAAGGCGAAACTCATCCAATTTTCATTCTTCTAGATCGATGCGGCGACGGAGTCCTCGTCAAAGCCTCATGGTGGAACTAAATAAGATGCACAAAGTGCCACGCATGTTTTTTGTAATGTAGATGATCGCCAATCCTTTAACATGAATTTCGAACTTGTGGCTTAAATGCACTTTGTTCCCTGTCAAGGCGAAACTCATCCAATTTTCATTCTTCTTGATCGATGCGGCGACGGAGTCCTCGTCAAAGCCTCATGGTGGAACTAAATAAGATGCACAAAGTGCCACGCATGTTTTTTGTAATGTAGATGATCGTCAATCCTTTAACACGAATTTTGAACTTGTGGCTTAAACGTCCTTTGTTCCCTGTCAAGGCGAAAGTCATCCAATTTTCATTCTTCTAGATCGACGCGGCGACGGAGTCCTCGTCAAAGACTCATGGTGGAACTAAATAAGATGCACAAAGTGCCACGCATGTTTTTTGTAATGTAGATGATCGTCAATCCTTTAACATGAATTTCGGACTTGTGGCTTAAATGTACTTTGTTCCCTGTAAAGACACAACTCATCAAATTTTCATTGAAATCTATGTGACGACGGAACCAATTATGCGGGTCAGCTTTGACGCGCTTTAATGGTAAAGGGAATTAAGATGAACAAATTCCAACGCGTGTTTCTTGCAGTGTCAATCACATGTCAATCATGTAACATAAATTCAGTGGACATTGTGTACACGCAAAATTTTTCGTTCTCATGAAGCATTTTGCAAGGCTGTAATCTCCTTACGGGTTAACTCGTTCCAGATCGCAAAATAATGAATATGTTAAAAATACCATGCGTGCTTATTGTCATATATTCAGGGTACGTGACGTAAGATTGACTAAATTTTAGTAAATCCGGGATTGACTTTTTGCTTCACAAAATTCGTTGAATATATCTATTCCGGACTGGACCTACTCAAAGGTGGTGGTGTATCAGCAAATACCGCAGCCGTGAATTAACTTTCGTGATTTGACTGAGTAATTGCAAAGATGTAGAGCACAACCCTGAGGGTCCTACCCCGCAAGAACCGAAAGCACAGCGCGTTTTTGCGCTCTAGTAATAAAATATGTGAAAATACAAAATAATTGAGGCACCGTGCGGGTTGTGGGACCAATTTCTCCTCTCCCTGTATCGGTGTCACGTCTTCTCAGCTGACATCAGGTTGTTCCTGAAATCATGGAACAGCCCGCCTTGTCCCTGGCAGTGATCCGTTATCTCAGTGATCAGTGATCCACCGTTATCTCGTTCGATCTGCCCAACACCTCACAACACAGTTCGCGATTTGATGTGATAAACGTCACGCAATAAAACTCCCAATGCATTACTGTAAAAACCTGGCAGATAACAAAAATGAAATAACCGATTCTGCTGCTCAATAAGTGTCTACGTTGTATCAGATTTTCAACAAAAGAAGCACAACGAGGACACTAAGAAGAGGGGGGCATGTTTTGAGGAACAGCGTGATGTCAGTATTATCAAATGGTGACAGTGAGAGTTATAGGAAAAAGCTGCCGCAGAACTCGCGCAACGCTTGAAGGTAGTGCATTTTCGCTTATTTTTTAAGGGCACAGAAAAGTGCTACTCTTTCGATTCTTGCTGACCAGACTTCTATTTATATGCACTAGTTAGTGATACCCCAACACCATTGAGTAGGTCCCGTCAGGAATAGATATATTCAACGAAAGAACAATACACCGCGAATTTAATAAAATTCTTGTCACTCCCATGCGACGCACCCAGTATATACATGCTAGTATATCACTCACTTTGGTTTCAGGCCTGTGGCTCCAACACACTTGTTCCCTACTGATGCGGAGCTCATCAAATAGTCCGTTTTGAGGCTTCGCGCACGGGCATGATCGCAATACAGGTCGTCATTTTCAATTGGAAGCGCTGCGGTTACACTCACCATATGAACAGGCTTTTAGGTGCTGTGATTTTAATAGTGATTCCGATATTTCAGTCATTCCCAGAATTGCTCAACACACCCTACTCAAGTTGACTTGACCGGCGTACACTCTGCCCTTCATTGAAGCTAAGCATTTCACCTGGAATATTCTTTAGCTAGACGAAAGCTAGCTTTAGAAAGACCTGTCAACATTTAGGTATTTTATGGGAGGTCCCACGATGGTGTACAGCTGGAATGGAAACCCAAGTGCGTAAGTTTCTGGTTTCTTTTTTTTTCCGCTGTACTTATTTTCGCCGTTTGAATGGCATTGGCGTGCCTTTGTGCTTCCATTTCGAGAACGCAATGTGTCCCCACAAAGTGTCATCCTCTTCGAAAGTGTTCATGCCATGCACGAAAGGCGAACATGTCTTCTACGGTACTTTTAGTTCAGCTGTAGTATGCCCCCGTTTTCTGGTTCTTTTTTTTTGTCTACAACGGAAGACTGCTCAGTGTACCTTCCGAAGCGGCTGCGTCGTGGTCCCACACGATGACAACATTGTGGGCTGTTGGCTCAGTGGTGCATAGGTCAATTCTAGCTTTCATGTTCCCTGGTTCGACCTGAGAGTCATGCCTTTCTTCGTTTTTATTAAGAGAGTTTTGAGATCACGCAAGGCAAAGACGTCACAATTTTCTTCCGGGATGGCTCATTATTAGGCACTATGGCATAACATGACCAGTATGTGAAAGGTAGACCAATCTCCATCGCATCCGAACCTGCAGGAATGTTACAGGAAGTCCCCGCTTTGCAGAACGCCAAGGTGTCAACATTGCAGAACAACAGCAGAGAGAGGATATTTAACAGATATCTTTAGAGCAGCCTCGTGGCAGTGGAGCATCGTGACAAGGCGCGTGGAGTCGAAATTCTTGTTTCTCTTTTTAAATGTTATTTGTTCATCCTTAAGAATGTGCTCCTGTTCGCACTCACAAAGCTTTCCATGCATTTTAATCAAACTGTCATATCAAGTAATGCACGTCCCACTGAGACTAAAGATTAAGCATTACAGTGGTTCCGACGAGTCAGAAAAGTTGTACTTGCGTCCGGTGTTTTTCTTTACCGCTTCTCGTGTATTACAAAGTGCCTTCATATGAGACTGCGAGGACTGTCGTTACTGGCTAGTTGAAGTCTCTTATTTCACGTTATCAATAGCAAACGCATAAAAGCAGTTTTAGCAGACGGTTTGTAAGGTTATCATGCTTGTCGGCGCCAATTTGCAGTTATGTAAGACTCCGAATCTTACCCACTGATTGGTTCAGGCAAGCCACGTTATATGAACGATTTTCTAAAATTGTCTATCGTGTTCACCCCATTTCACAATAAAGCGAATCAGACATCCGTAAGAATTCCAGAAGAATGGCGATTATCTGCGCGAAACATTACAGACGTTTCCGCGACTCTACTCTTGGTGCGATGAAAGCAAACCCAAGCAGCACAATGTACTGAAAGTCGAGTGCAATAGGGGTGGACGGTATATGTGTCTTATCAATGTTCTTTAGTTTCACGAGCCTGTTCAAGGTCTTCCACCTACCGGTCCACCCCTATTGGACTCGACTTTCAGTACATTGTGCTGCTTGGGAACTTTGATATGACATCCGTTGGTCCCTTGATCTAATCACCACCAGTTTGCGATTACATCTCTCTTCCTTTTGTCTTTGATTCTGGCCCTTATTTGAGTAACACCTCCAAGATATGGAGAAGGCCTGTTCCCTACGTCACACTGGAAGGCCTGCTGTTACTATCGTGGTAGTTGCTATGAAGTAAATGAAAGAACGAACGACAAGGAAAGCTCGAAGTGAATCGCAAAGCAGGACAGGCCTCCATAGGTGGCGAAAGCGTGCATGCTCGACGTTATCTAGGAGGTGTTGGTTTACCAATTAGTTTTTGTGTCGAACGTGACTCTGGTGCCACCTTTAGATGTTCTGAAAATAAGCACTTTTCTGCTTGTTTATTTGTTTATTTTAATTTTCCTAGGGCAAGGTATTGGTAACTGACAAACCTTCTTGATGGAGCCGGGAAGATGCTGTAACACGCAAAATTTGGAATTAAGCATTGAAATGTCCTCATGATAAGGCCAAGAACAAACTGAAGCGTATGATACAGTGATCACGGAGTAACAAGGTGCAAGTAACAAATTGAAGTGCAGTTGCTGAATTCGTTTTCGTAGCTTATAGAGTATAATTTATTTTCATCATAATGTATAATTATTTCTGGGGTTGTCCTCAGACGCTGTCACACATACGCCGGCACATTTCCCTCAGAAGTCGCCCCAGGACATACATTTCTCATCGTCGACGGCATCCCCAATCCCCACAGAGAGAAAAAAAGGATCAGGACCAGCCTTATGAGTGGCAATCACCCCGTTCCACACGCTACGAGCAGCAGTTCAGAATTCTGAGCAGCAGTACTGCAAAGAAAAGCTTGGCAAAAGTTATCGGAGCTGATTCATCGCGTTTTCATTCTGCCCTGGGCAATTTCTGAGGATAGCCGGGCTCCCCGCGATATCTGATGTACAGATTCCCTTTCTCATCTGCCCACGCCTCTTTCCATCTTCCTTCCTCCCCGCCTCATACTTTTCGTTCAAGTTGGCTTTCTTACATGTTCTTCTACTACCAGGCAGAACCTGCACGAGAGGAGGTGTCCCTGAATTCTGGTCATGAGCCACGGAGACGGATGCTTGAGTTCCTTGTTGAGAACAGCAACCGCGCAGACGACAATTTTATCCATTGAAAAAGTACAGCCCACATGTCATACCTGCCAGCGCAAGTGTAGGAAACGTTTCACACACCAAAAGCTCTTCATTATCGCGTGTTATCCGAACGCCATCGACGAACGAAGAGACCTACTTCAGCCCTCTGACGCGACCAGAGACCTTATGACCTTGTAGATACAACCAGAAGGTGCCAACGCCGCCAACGAGCGAGCATTACTTGGCATTACGCAAGACGGGTGACGTAACAGGGGCCAGAAAGAGAGCCCGTATAATTACCCGATCTGCAGGAGAATGCGCGCGGGAGACGAGGAATGCGGAAGAGATACTTCAAGCGCGCGCTCATCACACAATGTATCGATTTCGCCCGGAAAAATATCTGCGATATCAGTTTCTCGGCGGGGAGAACAGTTTCCAACACACACACAAAAAAGAGAAAACATGGGGGTTCGGGAAATTTTATAGTCCCTGTAAGAGTCTTTTGGATAAGCAACTGTCGGGAATCCTGATATAAGGGGAGGGGGCAGCAATGCCACATGGCACAAAACAGTTCAGTTTCCCGTTTTACTTCTGTAGCATAAAACTGGCATACGACTAGGCATAGCTTGTTGCTGATCCAAAAGACGTGTCAGTTGACAGTCATGTGCGCCAAAGGGCTAGGAATACTGCACTCCAATATCGTATGACACAGACAAACGCATCCGTCACGTGAATAACAGATATAAAAGGCACATTCTTGCGGGAAGCAAGTAATGTACAAGAGTTCTTGCGACGGTCAAAAGGAAAACAAGAAGCACGAGTGCATCACATTAACGGGGTTCACCCTCTCACCATAGTCGCTATCTCATTTAAACCAGAACATGTGTACACATGGAAGTATTTCTCCAGCGTTAGTAGCACGTATCTAAACTGTAATACAACAAAAATCCACCTAATAATTCTATTCTACTTTATTGCAGGAAAGAGGCCACAATAAGTGATACATGTGCTTATAGAATACTGCACCTATGGCCTGAGAATAATAAGGCGAAGGCGCACGTGACCTTATATAAATGAAAACGGAACAGCATACTAGCCACAAACCAACAAATTACAATACCTACAATAGCTTAGAGTAATATAAAATGACATGTGTACATCCTGAGAACACTTCACACACAACGAAATATAAACTGTAGACTAGCTACATGAGCTAGGACTTGAATTAGTTGACATTTATAGAGTAAAAACTTTTAATAAACATTATATCACAGGATGAGGCATCGAGGTACACAGAATATGAGACATATACACACAAAAAAAGCTACAGCAGACACGCCATAAGCTAATTATTTATAACAACTGAAGCATAGTTTAGTGTATTCAGACGTAGCATTTGTCGAGCAACGCATCATTATTCATGAAGTAGTTACAACTTACAAGTCAGAAATTCAACGAAACACAAGACACCCAGCCCAAAACGTGACGACTTAAAGCTCAGCTCCGCCGATTTTCGACTGCGACAGAATGGAGCCATGCTTGGGCTGTGCGTTCGTTTCCGCACAGGGAGCATACATGTGAAAAATTTTCAGCCATTTGTTTGTAGTTTTTAAGAAAACAATTTTTTAAATTTCCCTGGCACGGCGGTCCTGTGGTCGGCAAACCCTGACCAATCCCGGCTTCGTCCTGGCTTAGCCACGCTCGTGGCTTGGCTAACGCCAAATCGTCGATGCGATGGCGGAGATCTATGGGCGAAGGTGAATGTTTTCGGTGTGTTCCGTGATAATTGCTGTCTTTAATAGCCTCAAAGATAGTTTTGCCGGTCTTCTTTAACAAGCCTTACAGGATGGCCTCGTTGTGCAACGACGGCCGTCGTGAGCGGACATTCTGTGCCCGCATTGTGCTTCATGCTACCAACAAGACCTAACACCTAACGTGTGACGTACACTTACGCATTCTCAATAGCTTTGGCAGCGCACTATGCGCGGACTTGCTGCGCGTGCAGAAAGCACCACCAAAGCTATTGAGAACGAGAACGTGCTCGAAGACGAAGTATTCCTTATAAGAAACATGATAAAGCGGTGCGGTGGTCCCCGATAGCCCGTGACAGCTATTTCAGCACGATACAGCGGCCATGACGGAGTGTAAACACAAACTGGTTGCCAGGCAGAGCTGGCTAGGTGTGGCTATCCAATCCGCGCAGTTCCAAGTATGACGTCACAAGTGGAACCGTCGCCCGGTAGTTTTTCTCGAATTTCTCACGAAGGAGTATGGAAATTTGGAAAGCAATGTGCGTTTATGAATGAAGTGGGACCACGGTTCTGAATATCACAACGTCTCCATACTTTCGGAACAGCAGCGGAGCGGAGTTCCTACATGTAGCGCTTTGCTACATACATAACACTAGAAAATTGCGCTATATTTTCCTTCTCGCATCGCTGCGAACCGCTATAAAACCACTCTTGTCGAAGTAGAGCCCCGGTCAACTTTTCTAGCGCTATTTTGAGCGGTGAGTCAGCGTTAACCAATCGTAAGCGTTTTTCAGCCGTGACGTTGCGGAAGCTGGGGTTTGTTTTGCTTCCGATCACTCGAAGCAGCAAGGTGGGAAGGCGACGACGACGACGACGACATGAAAATGGGCACGAGTTTCATCTGCCTTCATGCTGCGGATACCCGACGCGGACTGTATACAATCACGGTAGTACCGGTGCATCACGTTGCAACCAGATATCCGGTGACTTCAGCAGGATAGCGCTCTGTGCTCGGTTGTATGTGAGAACGGCAAACGGAAAAACAGCGCCAGATTTTGAGAGCTATTTTCTAGCGCTATAAAGCGAAGCGCTGTATGTGGGAAGTGGCAGTTACATTGCTAGACGGTGCATGATGCAACCACGAGACGCCTCATTACCTCACTGTCCTTTTCAAGACCAATCCCACTGTGTCATCTCCTTTAACAAGCTGCCTTGTAGACTACATTAATATAAAACATTTCACAGGCACCTGGTAAGCTGTGACTGGTCTGCGCCTCATCGACTTAATCATCTTGAAGCGTACAATCACTTTGTGCATAACTTTTCAATCTGTTATGAGGCTTCTAAGTCGAAGAAAAGGATTAGAAAGCGGCGTCAAGAGCCATGGATGAATAACGAAATTATTTGCATGACAAAAGATAAAGAGATGCTATGGAGAAGATGCAGACGTCAACCATCTGACACTACTCTCAGGGCAGCATTTCGAGAACTACGAAATAAACTTACTGCGCTGATCCGCACGTCTAAAAGGAACTACTATAATAATGAGTTCTACGAAAACAAAAGGAACATTAAGACCACGTGGGGTCTTATTAACGGAACTGAGAGGCCACCCAAATGATACAAATTTGGATGACGTCATTCGTCAGAATTTAGGCGAAGGCATGGGTACTGCTGAGCAATTTGGTGCTCACTTGCTTCTGTTTACCACAACCACCAGCAGCCCATGCACGTGATTAAATTTTCGATAGCTGATACATGCTCCTTCCCTGAGATGTTGAAACCAGAGCCGTATACCATTGTGAACAGCTTGTCAACGAGAACTATCAGACATGATCAAATTTGAGTTTTCACGTTAAACGTAATATCAACTTAATTGCTGACAGTATTCTTTTCATTTTGAATGGCACGTTTACTACATGCACTATTCCTGATGGTCTGAAGACTGCTATCATCAGGCCGGTGTGCAAGAAGGGAGCGAAAAACTTGGTTGAAAATTACAGGCCGATTTCGCTCCTTCCTGTACTGGAAATAATGATGAAAAAATAGATGCACTCAATTACGTCAGGCTTTATCCAGAGAAATACCATTATATCCAGCTCGCAATATGGTTTTACTGCGGGTAGGGGGACAAAGTCTCTTTTAGAAGACTTTGAAGACCTGATTTACAGCTCATTTGACAAAAACAAAGTCGTTGCTTGCTTGCTTCTTGACTTATCGAAATCATTTGATAGGGTTTCGCATCAGATATTACTTAGGAGGGCCTATGCTTACGGGTTTCGGGGACCAATTTACTCGTGGCTTCAGAATTTTCTCACGGGCAGGGTTCAGTATGTTTCTGTTTGCGGCATTCGTAGCAAAGCAGTAATTATTAGTTCGGGAGTGCCACAGGGATCTCTGTTAGCCCCATTACTCCTTAATTCGTAGGTTAACGATCTTTTTCTTACAATACAACACTGCCAGTTGTACCAATATGCGGATGACACTGCATTGGCCTTCAGAAACACCAGTCATGCTGCTGCTATTGAACGTTTGCAAGAGGACCTGTCTACAGTATTAGATTGGTTCCATTACAATTCAATTCCAGCGAACCCAAACAAGACCCAATTAATTTTATTCCATAATCCGTTAAAAAGGGTGCCCCACCCTTTGCCTGTTTATATGCACACATCTCTATGTGAAAATTGTGTCTTTACCGCGCTTAAGTACAACGAGGTTGTTAAATATCTAGGTATAACTTTTACCTGTGATATGCCTTGGAATGACCATTTGTCTTACATATGCCCAAAACTAAGGAAGGTATCTTGTCTGCGAAGTCTGATTACTGCCGATGTCTCAGTACGGCCGAAAGTCTCAATATGGCCGATGATCCTTTATTCCCCAAGTGTCTCATTATGGCCAAAGTCTCAATACGGCCGAAGGCATTCTCATTACGGTCGAAGATGTCTCATAATGGCCAAATGTCAAAATGTGTATTGTAACGTGCATTGATATGCAATGTCGCAGCCAGGAATGGATATATATATTCAGCAGGGTATAAGCCATGCACTATGCCTTTAGGGTCCTTATCATATTTATACACACATATTACGAGACAAATGGTATGCTATCATATTACAGCACAATGCAACAAATTGTGTAATGTGTACTCCCACATGGCAGTGTTGATGTTGCTGTCAAGCAGGCTACTATGTGGAGTTTGCTACTTGTAGAGAGCTAGATGAATATTGGCTTTGTTGTGACGCTTTTTGAGCCATCCTACAGTCACTAGCCAAGAAGGAACACCTATCTCAGTCGATGTCAGTTTATTTGCATTCGCCTTACAATGGCACAATTCTTGCTTCTGGAATGAGTAAACCTGCAAGAAGCGAAGAGCAGCCATGTAGGCTAGAATATTAAAAAAAACAAGCATTTGTCTCTACATGGCTGGTTTTAATGTGCACAAGCTGCACACGTGTTGATATGTGTCTGTTATTTCATACAAGGTTAACATAAATCTTCATCTAGACAAAAGAATGACAAGCCTTAAAAATGTGACTTCCAGATAAACACAGAGCATGACCATGAGATGAATTTAGGTTCATTAGTTCATTCCCTTAATGGAAACATGTGAACATCAAACAGTGATGCATTACAATTCATGAAATGATGCATGCATAACATTCCCTTTCTGGTTTCTTTTGTATAAAAGTAGTGCACGAATGTTAATTCGTGCACTACTACAAAATTTCTCACTTCACAACAGAACCTTATGATGATCTTAACAGCTCACCTTTTCGGCCAGGACTCCCTGGGCAGCAACATCCTATTAGCCATTTTGTTGTTTTTCTTTTTCGGAATCCTCCGTGCAGCCACATACCATGCCTGGAATGGAAAACCAGCTATAAATAACAATGTATTTGAATGACTTCCTCTTGAAGTATTTATTCTAATCAGATATGCTTTTGTGCCTAGTATGGTGCGCGAAGGCACATAAGTACACCATTTGAAGACGTTCGCCGTAAGCAGTTCAAGCAGATCAGTTCAAGTACGCCGACTTGCGGTTTTATTTTTGAACAAATACGACGACAAATTTTAACAAATTAAACATGGCTCACAATGATACGTGTAAATGCTGCTGTACGGTGATGCATTATCGGTATCTTATCGTCTTCGAGTAAATTTGTTGTTCCTACACGCGCAACCAACCAGAAACGGCGCAAACCTACGAACAGATACCGAGCTACATATATTACAGGTACTTCGGCTGTTTTGATTCATTTAAATTACTCGTATGAGAATGCAACTATGTGTGGACAGCACACTACTAAGCCAGACAGTCTACGAAAGCATAACTCACTAGAATTCTTGCTTGACTTGGTCTCGGTCAACACTGCGCGATATACGTTGGGACTGTGGCGATTCATTCAACTCGATTTTCACCGGAACAACAGGCGCTGCTCGAAAGATAAGGACGGAAAATAGAGAGCCGCTATAAAGTCCGCTAATTACACATTACAGAACTACAAATCGATATGTAAACACGTCGTAAACAGCAACCACTCGCTCACACAAGAAACGAGATAGCCAACGTTGCTAGACACCATCCGAACTCCGAAGTGAGAGTAGCAAAACAACAAGATATCAAAACACGAAAGGAAGAGTATTGATCCCCCCTCCTTCTATAGCATGCAAAACGTGATTTGCGCTGAGATGAACATATATGTTCATGAAGCGAGTAATTTTCACTTTTCATTGATCCAAAGGAGGTCACGTGGGATTGCTTGACGCTTGCGAAATGTACAGCAATGAAAATGGCGAAACGAAACTTGTGAATCGTGCATTTGGTCTTCATGGTAGCTGCCAGAAAATCGAATCAAACTTATGGGACACTGGATTACAAGTATGTTGACATCTTTTTCATTCCTGCACCTGATTTACGTGCATACATGGGTACGGCGTCTCGCGATGCTGGGGAAATATTTGCATGGGGAAGTGTGCATGGTTCTAGAGAGTTTTTATTTTTGATCGCGTAATCGAAATATCGGCACCTCGCGTGTTGTAGCTTGCATGTGAACAACCAATAGCTGTTCCCCTACTAGCGCTTCCTACAAACGACAAAACCAAACATGTGGGAAGGTATATTTTTGATTGCTCATATATAACGAGAAAATGTACCGTTTTCAGTTTACTACCACTGCTCCATGTGCCCGCAATAGTCCTGCGTGTATGATTAAACTAACGACGTCGCCCACCACGGCGGAAGTGTTTTGCGCACAAGCGTTTCAGCGTGAAGCCTGCAGGTAACATTTGCTGCTTACCCTTCTGATATATTGATTCTGAATTTACATATTCTAGCTTAGAGTAATTCCGAATGCCCAGGGTGACACACGCTTACAACATTGTGACATCTGTGGCATAAGCACTAATGTAGTGCCCCTCAACGATGAACGAAGGGGACTTTTCCGCCCCATGTAAAGCCTCATAAAACACCTTCTGAAATATTTTTCTGACTATGCAACTGCATCATGATGACATAATTGTTATTTTTTACTGTAGTTTCTTGAATATGTTTTGAATATATATAAAAAAAAGCCTGGTTGACAACATATCTCTCATGATCAGCATCAAACAAGAGCACATGTCGTTTTGTTCAGCACCTTATGTACCTTTTTTTTATTAAAGGTGGACGTACACTGTAGAAGGCGGCTAGTGGGGGAAAAGATCATGGTCATAGGTCATGTGGCTCCTGGTACATGGCCTTGTGGAGTAACCTTTTCAGAACACACACAGACAGTTTGCTCGCAGAACCAATGAGTAGAATGTTGCTCGAATACTGAGAGAAAATGGCGTAACAGATACATGTGTGAATAAAAACATTTTTCACGAGGGATGCATGCAACTGTGTCGCAGTATTGTGTGCATGAACCATTGTGTGTGACACAAGGCCTGGAGGCACACCGCCTCGGACACACTTGGGGAAGCATAAAACACAGCGATGGCTAATATGGCGGGTGCTTCTTTTTTCTTTTTGGCCGTAATGAAACATCTTCGGCCGAAATAAGACTACTATCGGCCGTATTGAGACTTTGGCCGTAATGAGACACTTGGGGATTAAATGATTTTCGGCCGTAATGAGACTTTCGGCCGTATTGAGACTTCGGCCGTATGAACTTCGCAGCGTGGCTCAGTCAAAATATAGGATGACAATACTTGAGAATCTGGGGTACAGTGTTCTAAGATATGGAATTACTGTTTTTTCTCACTGTAGTGAAACTTGGAAGTGCAAGGTAAACGCAATCCTGAGAAGCTGTCTACGAAGTGTTGTCTACGGACCACACAGTAAATCATTTTACACCTTTATTTGCTCAAACAAGGTGTATTCTTATAAAAACACCCTTTTCTATTCCACAAAGAGTGCAGAAAATGCATTACTAAAGGTTTAATATCGACATACACCACGTGTTATCCAATGTGGATCATTAAGGGTTTAAAGTGGGGTGTTGAAACAGGTGTTTTCCGTCAAATGCACCTTTTTTACACCCACTTGAATTGGGAGCATGGTGTTAAAAATGGTGTTTTATTTCGTGAGAGAAAAATTATGCTGGTTTCACAGCTCCGCTCAGCAAGTAATCACATTATAGACGATAACCTGAGTTAAAAACACAGTATTTGACAGGGAGGGATGTTAGAAATTGAGCTTATACCTTTGACTCGTTGCAGGCGTGGGTGTTAATTGCAAAAACACATTCCCGCCACCGTTACAATCGTTTCCCGGCCCACCACATGTAACGAACGTGCCCCAACAAACTTTATTTCAGTATATGATACATCCGATACGCCAATATAGGCTACTGAGGGTGCCCCAGGTCTCTTTATGCCTCTGCACTCACGTTGGTCCCACAGTGTTAACAAGCTAACGAGGCGTGCCTGCGGCGCATTGCACTCCGGTTTAGGTTCTACGATGGAACCACGGCTGGAAGTCTACCGCGTTCGCGGTGCTGCTTGCCATAGAAGCAAGAACGTCGAACTCTATATGTCTCGGCCAGTGGTGTCGGTATGCTGCCGCGGAAGCTCCTATTACACTATTTGCCAGGGAATATTTGCTAGCAAATAATTCTATCATAAAAAGTGTTTTCAATAGACTACTACCATTTTAAGGGTGTTTTTTGTTTTTAAACACCCATTGTAACAGTGTTTTATTAGGAATACACTTAACTAAAGGGTGCATTAGAAAACACCCATCATTTGAGTGTAAAGGCAACACCAAAAGGTGTGCGCCATGGGACAAGCCATTTACACCAAAAAAGTGTAAAAAAGTTTACTGTGCACTAATGCCAGTCAATTCGGACATCTTTACGATTGCTTGCCTCCCCCGTTTTGAGAATCTTTTTATATATTGCGTAGTTTTGAAATATAATTGGTCAGAGTTATTCAAAATTATTGCAACCAAACCCAGGGAACTCAGGCTGAACAGAAATCAATGTGTTCTTCCTACAACCTTCACGCGGATCATACTGTCGAAGCAGTTACATCCCTGCAATATTCAATAGCCTCCCCGAGAATTTATATCACATTGAGAGTAAAAGTACGTTAAAAACTAGCTTGAGGATGCTCTATTATTGTACCTTCGTTGCGCAGCCACGCTGGCGGCCTTTTTGTTATGTCTGAGCCACTCTGCGCATGCATTATATGTACTATTCGTTAATTATCACGCTTTCTACTTGTTAATTAGTGTATGTGCTTGACCCCCCTTGAATTATTGTCCTTCATTGCGTCACGACGAACCTCCGCTGCTGCCTGTCGGCCTGTCGGTCGGCCGTCGCGTCCATAAACTTGTATATTTTCATGTTAATAAATTGATCATTATAATATTATTATGATTATTATAAAGCACAACGCCTTAGTAAGCATTCTTGCTTTCGGGGCTTGCCCTAACGGGATGGCGTGTCCTACTTTTCACACTTCCAAACAATACCACGCACTAAGTTTCTTCTTTCGTTCTTCTTTCGAAACAAACTCTTAGCACTTTGGCATTGTGGAGGTGGAATTACATCCAGCGGTCGAACAGCTTTGGCAGCAGTGATTAAATAGCATTGACCGTCTCCACCAGGCCAATGTCGATCTCACGTCAAGGAGCATTAAAATGGACCGACACCATTTTATATACTTCTACTTTGACGACAAAGACGACGAACAATTTGTTAATGTGCACCAATGATCAATGCGGTCGACTTCCATACAACGATGGGTGCTGGTGCATCGTGGAACCATAGTGTACATGTCGCGAGTAGGCCTCTGTATCCAAATCATTGTTGTTCCTTTATTCACAACAAATAATACAATAAGAGTCTTAGGTGGTCTTCGACAAACTTTCTTGCGGCAAACACCTTCTTTGCAAGTTGAGTTATGAATAACATGTAATTGAACTACATTTCGGAGAACATTGAAGCCTCTTTTTGTATGCACATGTAAAACAACTCAGTTATCATCGCATTGTATATAACCCTCTGCGTGGATTGTGGAACCCTGGGAACGCCCTTGTGTAGTCGTCTTTGTTTTATGATAATATGATAATGTGTAAAACATAGTTGATGATACCATGTTTAGGTCTTGTTCTCTTTTCTCCTGTTGTTTGATGTCGACGTAGCTATCAGTGCGTGATGATAATGTCTAGAACACTGTTACTGTCGTGTTACTCTTTTGTTCTCCACTAGACCGTCGGTGCAGTTGCATGGGCGTACCGAGAGGGGGGATCAAGAGGGGGCCGTGACCCATCCTGGAATCTCGAGGTCACTTGCGAAAATCATGCACTCGTTAGTCATAGTTCGTAATTATTATACTCAGATGTCATAATAGTAACCCCTGAACCCACACAGTCCGAAAGATCCGCCTCCAGAAAAAGAAATGGTAGGGGAGGGGGAATGCACGCCTGCCTCTCCCGGAAGCTCTTGTCCCCCCCCCCTCCCCGTCGAAAGAACACTGAGAACGCCCATATGTAGTTGTCCTTGTTTTATGATAATGTGTAAAACTTTGTCGATGCTTCCATTTTTATGTCTTCTTGTCGTTTGTCCTGTTTGATGCCGACGAAGCTATCAATGCTTTATGATAATGTCTAAGACACTGTTACTGCCGTGTTATTCTTTTGTTCTCTACTAGACTGATACTCTTAATGATTTTATTTTTTATTTTTTAGAAGGTAGAAGGTGTCACAGAACTAACAGGTTGTACCTTGTGCTGTGCAATGTGCATGTTAGAAAAAGACTGATTATTTGACTGGCTAATAAACACTAAGTACGTTTAGTGGGAATAGGCTCGCTGTAGAACTAGGCGTCGTCACGTCTATAGCCCACGAGCAGAAGACAAGGATGACACTCTGATTGAGCGAATCGGGGAGGCGGATCGTTTCGAACTTTTTTTTCTTTTTCATTGTATAGCCTATATTACAGTTGTCTGAGCGACGACATGAACTACTAGATTTCCGTCAGATAATGAAAGTGGGTGGGTGGTGTCGCCATGTCATCTGTTGCGTTCAAAACATGATTTCGATATATTTTGATTTCCGAGAATTAAACCAAACGACATGCAGGGTGTGTTATTCTTTATTCAGGAGGGATTTTTTATTTAACAAGTTATTACATTAACGTAAATTTTGTTTTTGCACTTGAGTTCTCGGCCGCTCTTACATGCTGTCGAAGAAAGTAAGCATATTACAAGATGATTAATTACCGGAAAATGTGTTAATTAATTACCGGAATAGACAATTTCGGGCGAAGGCGAGATAGCAGAACTGGAGACAATCCTCGTTGAAAGCCATTCTAGCCTTTAAAAATCCAGGCAAAAAAGCGCATGCAATGAAATACCCATCGCTATATGTCGGTACGCAAATGAGCCAAAACTGAAAAAGCACGCGTGAGAAGCGCATCACCCTCGCCAACAGAGGCTTTATCTGGACAGGAAAGCGATTTATTGGGTCAACAGATCGCTATCTACTATAATCATCTCCATCGTTCCAAATCACGTGGCCCTCTGACGTCACATGATCGCTGCATTCCCCGCGTTCCCTGCATGGTTCGCGGTCGCCGTGGTGTCCCTTCCAGCTCATTGACATAACAAGTTCCGCGGATTAATATTTTAACGCTCGCGCGTGCTTCGACAATTTTAAAAAGTGGAATGTCTTTGAACAAGGATAGTCTCTCAATCTACCAACTCGCTTTTCCCAGAAATTCTCAATTAAGTAGTTATTTAACGTGTTTTAGGTAATTAGCAATCCTGTACTTGCATACTGTCTTCGAGAGGATGTCAGCCTGGCCATAGAACTCATCGGCAAAACCAAATTTGGCGTGTATCTAATAGCCCTTTTTATTTGAAAATCTGACCTGATTAAAAAGAATCCTGTGTACATGAAACACGATAACCTCAGAATTCTCCACAAAGAAATCCCCGTACAAAAGCATCCACTATCGACGAAAAAGGAATTTCGAATAGATAGGAAGAGAAGTGTTTTATCTATGCATGCATGGCTTCAAGGTACACATAAATTTGGTGTCATCTAGTAAGGGGCACAAATGTCACTTCTTACCCTCTATTTCAGAAATTACCCTGTAACCTACGAGGGCAATAACCTCTGTACACGTTACACACATCACCTATATTTATAGCTCACTGTTTCCTACCCGTCGCGCAGACGTAAACGCTAGTTTGGCTGGGCATGGCTGCCTCTAAAACGCCTGTCCCTTCACTGACGCTACACAATAGATGTTGCTGAAAATCAACTATCATCAGCGTAGGACGCAAACTTTTTGCAACATGTAGCTATAGGATGTGCAATTCACATAGGGGCATCCAGTGCAGAAAAATCGCTGATCTGATCAGTACACTCTTAGAAATAGGTCTTCTATCATGCCGTCAAGAGCTGCCGTGTCTTCTAGATTCACGCTCAAGGCCGAAGTTTTAGACGACAGATGCCCACGTGACCCGGGAGAAAAGAAAATACCATAAAAAATTTTCTTACTTTTTTTTGGCGCGTACGCCGTGTAGAAGACACGTTTATCACGTGACCAGGAATCGGACATCGTGAAGTCTATTTCGTGTTGTCTAAATTTTTGCGGTGGTTTCTATGCGTTCGGAGTGATCACCTCACCGGCGTCGAGGAGTCACGTGAACTGTGCGACGGGGCCAGACATGCTGGCCTGCTGGCATGCTGGTCTGCTGGTGGCGCGGCAGTGCTCACACCTCTTCTTCGATGCCTTGCCGCCAGCGTTTCCTCGCTTTGCTGATTCTGCGATTCTTTTACAGGTAAGACACCTCCGTTTAATAAATTTTATTGCGATAACTATGCTAGCAGCACTACTACTGTAGTGGCTACCTGTTACTTCCCCACGCTCCTAACGACCATTTGGAAGGTGCAGGTGCGAATGGAAGTGTCATGGCGGTTGTGACAGAACGTCAACGAAAATTATGTGGTGATGCTTGAAAAGATGAGTATAGTGAAGGTATTCGAGAGACGCTAATGTGTTATCAGCTGTATCCGGTTTGTAGCTCTGTTAGAATTGCCTCTAAATGTGGACTTCACGAGCGCTAACGTTTGTGTATGACGCAGGATGTTTTTGTCTTTCGGGGGCTCGTTTCGACCGTGGTTTGAGTAACCATTCTCTGTCTCAGCTGGCCGCAGTGGGTATGGACGTCACCAACGAAGACTTCACTGGTGTTCAACGTGCCGCCTGGAGGAAATGTGAGTGCGATTCACCGAAGACTGACAGATATTAGCCGGTACACGGCACAAGTGTTACCCGGAACATGCGTCCAATGCTAACACTCACCTGTCGACCATGACCGCATTCAGTAAGATATCTCTTTGATCTCTCCTCCTACATACTTGGTACTGCTGTGGAACCAATGTACCATTTTTCTCTCCTCGCTGCCTCACCTATCATCGTTTTAGTATAAGCTATAGATCGTAGCCTTTCACTGTTGTCGATAGTGACTTTTATTACACTTAATGTTGTTCCTATCCACTTTGAAATACTTCTTTACTTTGTTTACTTTGTCACAGTTACGCCTTGAAGCAGAATTCTGATTCGAGGCCAGGATGGAAAGCATGGAGGAAACGCTGCACAACGGGTGACAACTGCCATATCAACAGCCCCCACAAAGAGATGTAGAGCCGCTGAAATATGGTGATCATATGCCCTGAGCAACAAACAGGTCTGCATCCCAGCGAAACTTGTTTCGTAACGAGTTTCAAGCTTGCAAATAGTTTCGCAGCAGCGGTGTCGAGCCGCGCCGTTTTGTGCAATCTGTGATATTTTGAGTATGTGTGGTTCTTATTCATTTTTATTTTCTCTGAGTCATTTCTCTGTGAACAGGTTATTCTGCATAGTTTGCAAGTCTAGTCAATATTCACTGTATCACTATCACAATTTCACAACTTTGCCGAAATAATGTCTTCAATCCCCTTTGAAACAAATTCTGTTGACTGCAAGCCTGCCTGCCAAGCCTGTGACGGGGAAGAGGGGGAAACGGGGGACAGGCAGTAGCACGCGGGGAGGGGGACACGACCGGGAAAGGAGGAAACTGTGAAGCATAAAACAGACGCCACTTTCGTGGCTTCTACGAGGGAAACCACGTGATGCGAAGTCATTCCCCGCGCTTTCGCGTGGTCTCTGCGTAGAAACCCGAAAATTACCGTTTTTCGGGTGTCTGTAGAAGACACGATAGAAGATCCATTTCTAAGAGTGTACATACGCACACAGATTCATATGCACAACAATACAAACGAAGTAATTGTAACTGGAAAATATGTATTATTTAATTGGGCAAAGCTGGCACTACTGCAACGGTAGGAGCACGAGGACGTCACCATAAAAATACCTCAGCTGTGGTGAACGACATTCAGGTTCTGTGTGGTACTCTATACAGTCCTCACGTTGTCACAACTCCCTCTCCACCGAAAACGTTCCTAGGCACTAGTTGTGAAAATTTAACATTTCTACAAAGGTTTGCGAGCCTCATGGGAAGACAGAACCAATCACAAAAACATCAAGCCATGTGACCGCAAGACAGGGAAGGAAGTCGTAGTCCTACTTATGGTAACACGGCAAACACTTGATGGTGTGCTCTGTATGCGTGAACCGCCTGCACCAGTTATTTGTCTACTGCAAGCACGTTAGAAGAGGCACCTGAGAATAACTTGAAAAGAACAAGCATGTACTGAAACAAATGCTAGAAAGTCAATGCAGGCAATGATATCACAGTCTTCTCAAATCTATCAAGCAAAATGGAAATCCACCTCCTTTTTTCTATAGATTTTTTACCCATTCCACCCCTTCTACAGCGTACTTGCAACAGCTGAATCAATCTAAAGAACATCGTCAGGTGTTTATAATAACCAGCCTGCAATGACAATCGAAAATCGATGTTGAAGGAGCTCCATTGTGTAATTACTATGCGCATGTGAGAAACAGCCTTAAAAAAGCATGCTCTTGAACGGATGTCCAAGGCTCCCAACGACGCAAACATTGAGCAACAGAATGTGAAGCTATTGATTTAGGTTAAGGCCATTGTTGAAGCCCCTGTACCTAGGAACGTTTCAGAGCTGAAAGCTTTTTTAGGCCTCTTAAACTTTTACGGAAAGTTCTTGCCTAACGTTTCAACTGTGCTTGAACATTTGTAAAAATTGTTGAGAATGTCGTCTGCATGGAAGTGGTCAACGGCGTGTTCTTTCGTTCTTTCGACAGATGTAAAGATATGCTATGCGAAAGATGTTGCCCTTGCAACATGGAAAGATCCTGTTTTACGTGTTGTGCGTGAACTTTGTTGGAAAGGATAGCCTCCAAGTGTTCCAGACGAATTGAAATCTTATTTTCAAAGAAGATACAAACTATATGTGGATGCTAATTGTGTTATTTGGAATAACCGTGTTATAATGCCATCAGCTTTGCGTAAGACTGTGTTGGAATTGAATCATGAGTCTCATCCTGGAGTAAATAAGATGAAAGCCTTGTCACGTGGTATTGTATGGTGGCCTAAAATTGACAGTGACCTCGAAAATGAGGTGAAAATGTGTCACATTTGTTGAAGTGTCAGGAGTTCCTTCCCACCAGCCCCAATTCAGCCTTGGGCATGGTGCACGAAAAAATGGGAACGCATACATATTGACTTTGCGGAAAAAGATGGAAAAATGTTCCTAGTTGTTATTGACGCTCATTCTCGTTGGCTTGACGTTAAGCTGATGAAGAATACAACTGCTGAAAAGACTGTTAGCGTATTGCGCACAATGTTTGCTGCCTATGGGTTACCACACACAGTGGTTAGTGATAATGAATCCCAGTTCAGGTCCGTTGTGTTCGGTGAATTTTTGCAAAATAATGGGGTGAAACATGTGTGCATTCCTCCTTATCATCCTCAATCTAATGGCGCCGCGGAGCGTGCTGTGCAGTCCATTAAGAGGTCGTTGCTCAAGCAGGTGTTTGTTTGCATACCGAACGACACCCCATACGTTCACGGGACTAACTCCGAGCGAGTTGTTTCTGGAGCGACGTCAACGAACGCGGTTGTCACTGCTCAAGCCTGATCTTGAGGCAGTTGAGATTGAGAAAGCCGCACGTCTTAAAGTAAGGGCAGACGTGTGTCGTCGCAACCAGCATATTTTCGCGAAAGGGGATAAGGTATTTGTAAAATCAATTCGGAACGAACAGGTAAAGTGGATGCCAGGTGCTATCTCTAAACTGAAATCAGGCGTTACATTCCTTGTTAAGGTTCAGGGCAGAGTTCGTTTCGTTCACAGCGACCACTTGAGAAAAAGGGAGGGTACCACAGAACAGCAGGTTCCCCGGACGTCACAGAAACAACCACCTCAAAGTCGAATTCTGATACATGTTCCTTTCAATGGGGACGATTTGCTCGAACGGGAAGTACTAGTTCTTCAACTCTGGGAGGAGAAAGTATTACAGTTCCTACGGCTAAGGCGCACTCAACGCACTCGTCATAAGCCCGATAGGTACGGGTATTAATCAGTTAAGGGTAGTTATGCATCGCTATGTTGTAGGGTATGTGAAATATTATGTATGATTGTAAGGGGGGAGAGATGTCACGTTAAATCGTATCGCGGATCGCTACGCTCGCTACGCGGATGTGATAGCGACCAAGGCCGCAACACGTGCCTGTACCTCCTCTCCATCTTTCACTGTAAAAACGTTGTTCTTGCTTCTCAAAACGAGACTCGCAATAAAGCATGAAATCATGAAGGTGTCAGCTTCTTGATTGCCAACAAACCTTATCCCACCGTAGAACATTACGCGATTGTTATTTCCTCTACAGGCTTGTACAGGGTATGATTGACTGCTCGGACTTGCTACATTCGCTGCCCATTCATCTTCACTTACAAAATATTAGAGCACATCCTGTTATCTGTGTTAATACTGCAAATAACCTCGCTCTGGTATCTCGTTTATTCCGCCATATGAACGCACTTAGCCATAACCATGACATTTACATTTCTTCGCCTTGTTCCACATTTACATCACCCCTTCTTAACACTAATGCGCAATCGCATTAATACTTTTGACTTCTTTCGCATTGCTATATTTTCCCAATGTTTCCTTTATAGTCTGGATGTTCTGTATTGCTTTCTGTATTGCTTCTGCACTGCTTCATCTGCCATTGATCTTGTTGGGTTGTTGGTGCACCATCCGGCAGACCTCACGGTTGTTGTTGTTGTTGTTATTATTATTATTATTAATATTATTCAAGCACAACACCTTAGTGAGTATTTTTGCTTTCGGGCCTTGCCATAACGGGATGGCTTTTCCGACTTTTCACACTTCCACACAATACTACGCACTAAGTTTCTTCTTTCGTTCTTCTTTCGAAACAAACTTTTAGCACTTTGGCATTGTGGAGGTGGAGTTACTTGCAACGGTCGAACAGCTTCGGCAACAGTGATTAAATAACATTGACAGTCTCCACCAGGCCAATGTCGATCTGACGTCAAGCAGTATTAAAATGGACCGACACCATTTTATATACTTTGACGACAAAGACGACAAACAATTTGTTAATGTGAACCAATGATCAATGCGGTCGACTTCCATACAACGATAGCTGCTGGTGCATCGTGGAACCATAGTGTACATGTCGCGAGTAGGACGCTGCATACAAATCATTGTTGTTCCTTTATTCACGACAAATAATACAGTAAGAGTTTAAGATGCTCTTCGACAAACTTCCTTGCGGCAAACACCTTCTTTGCAAGTTGAATTATGAATAACACATAATTGAACGACATTTAGGAGAACATTGAAGCCTGTTTTTCTATGCACGTGTAAAACAACTCAGTTATCATCCCCTTGTATATAGCTGTCCGCGTGGATTGCGTTTTTACGTCGTTGTAGTTGCATGGGCGTACCGAGAGGGGGAGAAGAGGGGGCCGTGCCACCCACCCTGGAGCCCCAAGGTCGGAGAACATTCAAGCCTGTTTTTCTATGCACATGTAAAATAATTCCGTTATTATCGCCTTGTATATAACTCTATGCGTGGATAGTGGAACCCTGGGAACGCCCTTGTGTAGTCGTCCTTGTTATATGATAATATGATAATGTGTAAAACATCGTTGATGATTCCATGTTTGGGTCTTGTTCTCCTTTCTCCTGTTGTTTGATGTCGACGTAGACATCAGTGCTTGATGATAGTGCTCCACTAGATCGTCGATGCAGTTGCATGGACGTACCGAGAGGGGGGCAAGAGGGGGCCGTGACCCACCCTGGAGCCCCAAGGTCAGTTGTGAAAATCGTGCACTCTTTAGTCATAGTTCGTAATTATTATACTCAGATGTCATAATAGGAACCTCTGAACCCACACAGTCCGAAAGATCCGCCTCCAGAAAAAGAAATGGTAGGGGAGGGGGAATGCACGCCTGCCTCTCCCGGAAGCTCTTGTCTCCCCTCCACCCCTCCCCGTCGAAAGAACCCTGGGAACGCCCATGTGTAGTTGTCCTTGTTTTATGACAATGTGTAAAACTTTGTTGATGCTTTCATGTTTATGTCTTCTTGTCTTTTCTACTGTTGTTTTATCTCGACGAACCCATCAGTACTCTATGATAACGTCTAAAACACTGTTACTGCCGTGTTATTCTTTTGTTCTCTACTAGACTGATACTCTTACCCAGGCAGAACACTATCTCCTACGGACGTCCGAAATAGATTCCAGAGTCCATATACGAAAACTGACCTCCGTGGGACTGTCCTCGGATATTTATGGAGGGGTATCCGTAGCCGTATATCCGCAGGAGGTCTTGTTGTGGCTATTTCACAGATTGACCGAATCAGCTCGGTGATGGGATGCTGTACGGATCAAGTATTTGAAGAGGGAGAGAAACGCGGGACGATGTAGCACTGCAGAAATTCGACTTTCCATGAACCAACTCACTTTCTCAAACTACATGAGTAAGAAACAGAGACATTACCTCTACGCCGACTTAATACGCCAAACAGTTTCTCATTTCGCCTTTGTTTGTGCACGCAATCGAATTAAACTTAGACAGCTCACCCGTCATTTCGACTCACAGGCGAACAAGGCTCTCGAATGTGTAGGAGCTCGCGAGAACACCAATGTACAGTCTGTTCCCTGTTTGGAAGTGAATGTAACCACATTTGCAAAGCATTTCCGCTCAGTGGCCCAATCTCCTTGTTCCTGTTTCTTCTTATTTTCTTCTTTCTTTTTCTTTTTCTGTTTGAAACGCCGCGCTGAATTTTCCTCATGGGAAGCAAAGCGGAGCAACAGAAAGTGAAACGACTGGCGACGGTGGCAGATGTTAAAAAAATGGCGAAAAAATCCGCTTTATATTTTACTACAAAGCGCATACTGACTTCTGAAAAATAAAAAAAGTAACACGCGCTCGGAGATACACGCTACATCCCAGAGAGCTCCTGTTTATGTCCGTATCTCCTGGTTATGTCCGCAAAGTGGACGTTCGTAGGAAGTTCGAAGCCCGGCCAAGTGGATCTCCGTAGTATATCCGCTGGAGGAATTTCATTATTCTGCGGATATCCGTATCTCCGTGAAAGTATATCCGATGGACATCCGTAGGACATAATTTTCTGACTGGGCAAAGGAACTGTAAAGTGAATTTCAACGCAGGGTTGTCTTATGATTTTATGAAAGCCTAGGAACAGTACACCTCAGTTACTAAATATTTCTTTTCGAATCCCTTTTTTCCTTTGAGTAATCGAATTTCAAAGATTGCATTCGAGCGCAAAGCTCAGTACTCCCTCAGCAACAACACAGTGTTGACTCGTGTCGGCTACGGCTAGTCTCGCCATTCTAATCCGCCTCCCGGTCTGTGGCGAAGCCGTAATGTTGATTTACGGTCCACGTCATGTGATGTCAATTTTTCCAAACTTGAATGCCCTCGAGCTTGAGATGGTCCAGCAGTCACGCTCACAAAACTTTTGTTCTTAAGAGTGCACGCGGGAGACGCAGCATGACACGATATCACCCGCAGAATTGTCGACGGAGGTTGAATTACCGTCATTGCCCTCAACTGGCCGCCGTGGGAAACACTCTTCATGTGCAATGAAAATGTTGAGAACCTCGCAGCGGAAATATTGCATTGGAAGAGAAACCTGCTGGAAGGATGTTGAAGTAGAAGTTGATCTTAGAAGTTCAGCAAGTTCAAGGTCTTCATGTTGTGCTATGGCCATGGCGCCTAAATCGACAGTTGGCGTCATGCGCAAGGCGTTGGCGCCTAAACTGGATAGGGTGTCAGCGACGGCGTTCTGTTCCCCAAAATGTGACGTACGTCTGCAGTGAATTCCAGAATATACGACATGTGACGCGTTTCCCTAGGAGTGTGATTGGATGACGCTGCTCGTAGCGCAAATGTGAGCGGCGTATCGTCTGTGAAGAGAACGAACGGCCGGCCTTCCAAGAAATGGCGTTATTGCTTCACAGAGAGGTACGCAGCAAAACGCTGGCCTCCAAACGTGCTGTACTTGGATTCAGTTTGTGATAGACGCGGTGACAGACTTGGTGACAGACTTGGAACGATGCCTACATCGTGTAGGTGTGCGTTGTCGGCGAAAGTCACGTCGAGGGAACGGGGAGCGATGACGTTCCAAACAGGCCACCTCGCCCACGAGGGTTGAGATCACATCATACAACTTGTGTAGTGATGCCATGACGGAGGAAATGTCCGTATCACTGGAAAGTGACAGAGTCTGACGACAAGCCACCGTGGCGACGGCTCCCAGGGTAGGAGTACCAGCGAAGTCGAAATTCTGTCAGCCAGTTTTGCCAAGTCGTCTAGGCTCGTTTTTTCCGCGGCGGCAATAATCATTCGGGCGTTGTGGGGTAACCGTTGAAGAAACAGTTCACGCAGAATGAAATCATCTGTTTGTTAGTTACCGGCAAGGTCACACATGTGGCGAAGAAGCTGTGTGGGTCGACGATCGGCAAGCTCTTCACTGGTAAGCAGGTGCTGTAGCCGACGTTCCTGAGACGTGGATGTTCGACAGATAAGTTCGTCTTTCAAAACGTCATACGGTTGCTCCGTACCCGGGTGGATGATTAGGTCGCGCACTTCAGCGGCTGCTTCGGGAGATAGGTTTGCGATAACATAGCCGAACTTCGTCGTCTGGGATGTGATACGTTGTGCCGAGAAAAGCACTTCAGCTTGTGAGAACCAGAGCTGAGGGTCCGAAATACTGTAAGATGGCAAGCGAAACGGTACTAGGAAAGCCTCGGGGGGCGGCGAAGTTTGGTGAGCGGCTTCCATGCGGTGTGTTCCAGGTTTGCCGTTCGGGTCACCACTTTGTAGGTAGGTAAGTAGGAGTGAGGCTCATTCAAACAGCTCTGTCGAGACGTGAACGTTTCCTGACAACAACTTTCAAAATACAGCGTTCCACCACAGCTCGGTACAGGCCCACTGCACCTAGCGCGGCACATGATATCTCGGTCGCGATAAGCCGCTCATCGATTTTGACGATGACGGCGCGATGCTGACGCGCTGACGATGACTGGCATATGTACGTTGCTACAATAGAACAGCCGAAGAAAAGCAGCAGCGGAGCGCCCAACACGGCCCTCGTGTGACGTAGAGAAGGCCCAGTGCGTTTCTTCTTTGTTTTTTTCTTAGCAGCTCTCGCGCCGCTTATGCATGCTTGATCTTTATCGTTTTGTTACACTGACACAACAAAACGATAAAGATCAAGACTTCTGGCTTTTGGTCTATTTTCATTATACATGTTTGAGCTGTGTCCCTGCACGTCACTGGTCACGTGAGGGGAGTAGCATACGCCGCGCCGTTCTCTCGTTCTGCGATACGCTCTTTTCACGGATAGATGATTTTTGCGAGGCGTGCGGAACAGAGGCTTTGCGCGTGCTCTGTACGTCACCTGCGCTGAGCGTCGTTTTACTCTTTGTAGAACACGTCGCAAGGGAAATAATAATAATAAAAAATTGGGGTCTCGTCTGTGTGCATCTTAAAAGGGACTCTAAAGGGGTAGGTCTTTGTGGGTCTCATTGGCTACAGGACGCAGGTATATTCGATATTCACTGTCCATTATTTCGAATGCACTCCCAATGCAACGTAGAAGGGATAAAAAGTGGCTGCTATATCGCGATGCGCCGTGATTGTGAGGCGTGTGTAATGAGGAGGTTCACGTCGTTATGACAAAAAGTCCCACCTGCTAGTTCGAGACAGCGTTCCCACGTGGTAGCTCCATCCACAAGCAACCTCAGGGCAATCGGAAAATGCGGTTTCGAATTCACTGGAGATATATTTCCTTTAGCTGCTGTTTGCCAAACCTTAGTCGGTTTATTACGCCAAAAGGTGAACATTATTTTCAATACATGCCTGTTATAAAAAAAAAATATTTAGTAGCTGACTCTAAGGTTTGAACCCACGAATTAAATAACGTCACGCCATCGGGAGTCACGTGTGCATGCTCCCGTCACTAATTGGCGGGTGCCCGAGGAACTGATAAGGTTTCATTCGCGGAGTGATGCTGCGCAATTTGGGTTGTTGGTTGTTCCCTGTCTCGGCCGACTGAGAGCCTAGTTGCTGAAAAACCTTGCCTCGCGTGAACGCTGCCTGATTCCGTGCCTGCTACCTTGCTGCGTGGCAGTATCAGCGAAAGTTTCCGCTACTGCAGATGCGCCCCCGCGATGTGTGTATCCCTACACGTGACAGCCAATACGGAACTTCCCTCGCACAGCGTTCGTCGGGAAAAGAAATGCGGGGAGGGGCAGTAGCAGCGATTCAGAGGAAGGAAAGAGGAACCTTAAAAGTGGCACCTTTACTCACGTTTTAATTAGAGACGGTGCAAAGGGTGTATCTAGTTTCATTATTCAAGTGAGGACGGAATCTTTCATATCGCGAAGATATATTTTTTTCACTTTGGTGCCCCTTTAGAGCGCCCGAGGAAAACCCAGGAAATGCCTCTTATGCGCGCGGGTTTGAGTGTCCCCTGCAAGGCTATTTCTTGTCGCATTGTAGTGATCGCTTCCTCTGGATTTAGACGCCCTAGGGCACAGTACGCTTGTGCGTTGAGAGCGCTGTGTAGGTTTTGGTATGTCTGAAAAAAAAATCAAGAATAACTAAAAGCGCCAAAAAGCATCATATTCACTGCAACTTTCAGGACGATGTACAAAAATGAATCAGATTGAGCTTCATGCCATTTCATTTATTATTCATGGGGATATCGAATGGTATATACTTTTGTTGCTCTACTCTGTTCATGAATGTGAACGATACCTCATTAAGTAGCACCGTGCCTCCGAAAAATGACGAATTTCTGAAATATTTATCTACAAAAACCCATCAAAATCTTGCCTCGAAAATTTGATATGCTACACCAGTAGCGATCGAGGGACCGGTGGCATTCTGTCAGACACCACGTGATTCTCTCTTCTACGTCTGGAGACTGATAAATAACCCTCTGCACGCATTTCTCATTCAAAAGGGTCACGACGAAGAAAAATAGGTGGGAGAGCGAGAGGACAGATCAGAGGAAGGAGAATTACTCCACGTGACTCCCATTATCTCTCTCTCTCTCTCTTTCGCTCTGTATCCCAGGAGCGAGGACAAAGAAAAGGAATGTCCTCCACGCATGCTCGTTAGCTTTCTCATTATTCAAATGCACGTCGTGTTGAGTAGGAAAACC
This sequence comes from Ornithodoros turicata, assembly GCF_037126465.1. Lineage (NCBI taxonomy): Eukaryota > Metazoa > Arthropoda > Arachnida > Ixodida > Argasidae > Ornithodoros > Ornithodoros turicata. Next base: position 171,074,067 of record NC_088201.1, read on the forward strand.
TACGCAGCAAATGTAGTCATAAACGCAGGCAAACACTTCCAGGCACGGATGTAAACAACCTTATTCTCGGACAGTCGCAGGAGAACTTCGTTGGTCACTTCGCTTATATTGCTTGGCTTCGACAACACAATGGGTCTTCGTATTCTTCTGATACTATGCTTTCTTGTCTTGGACACGCAGCAGAAACGCTTCCGCAGTTTTGAAGAGTTTATCGGTTCTGACTTGGCTGTGGATCTGATTAGCAGCTACGCTGAGAAGAGGCCGCTCACCTTTATCATAGAAAAGCAGTGTGTCTCAGCACATTTTTCAACCTCACTCTCGTCTCTTCTTCGCGGCATTGATGTTCCGACAATCATATGGACTGACAGTGAGGCATACCACTCTGAAATGAAAAGAAGAAATGAGAAGTTCCCTCACGCAGGCTCGGATGATCGCTTACTGTTTGTGATTTGCAATTATGACTTTACATTTCTCATGAGGATTGCGTGTTATCACCGGGCACCTCGGTCCATGTACTTGCAAACTGAAGCGGCCGTAACGCACCGTGGACTCACAGGAGAACCCCTTTGCGGGAACATCGAAAACGATGCTGGAGTTTTGAACGTCATTCTCTCTCGGGGCCGCGTTTTTCTAATGGAAGGAGGTCGTCGTGAATGTCTCAACTGCGGAACACCAATAAGGAATCCACTCCTTCAGCAATGACCACTAAGCGCGAACCACCTTACAGTGATATGTACGCGGGGAATATTTTGCGAACATCCTAATATTGTGACACTGAGGATGAGCCTCCAGCACAAGAATGCGACTGTCTCTATTTTCGGAATAACGTCAGGTATTAACGGTGCTTATGCTGACTTAAGCATACTGAAATCATACCGGCTCATTGAAAAAGGTGTCGGCGTGGTCTCCTTTATTCCTGAGGAGCGCGCATTGACCCCACTAAACATGGTGTATAGTTATCATGACGTGTTTGCATACATTCTATTTGTAAAGTTGCAAGAGCCTGTTCCCAAAGAAATGCTTCTTGTCGTAGCATTCACCTGGCAAGTGTGGACAATGGCCTTTGGAACATTCCTGGGTTGCTTTGGCATTACGTTTTTGTACATGTGGTTCAGAAGAGGAAGTCGGCCAGCACCGGTGAATGTGTATCGTCCATTCCTTGTTGCTGTATTGGGACAGGGCGTGAAAGTGTCTTTCTGGGAGTACCCTTGCAGGTTAATATTTGCTAGCTGGTTAATTCTCCTTCTGGTGTTGTCTACCGGATTCACTGGAAACCTCACGTCTCTCCTGAAAAACGCTACCCCAAAGAGAACCATTGAGAAGTTGTCTGACTTCAACCGCGTGAATATCTCGCAGTACCACATTTGCATACTGGAAAGCCAAGGGAGTTGGCTCTACGACCTCATCTTGATTCGGCGTAAAAGCGGCAGGGTTAATGCCGGCCCGAAATGCTTCAACGCTGATGGGTCGATACAGGAGGAATCCGCATTTAAAAACCTGTATATCACGCATAACATATACACCAACGGAACCAGACGTGTGCACTCTGAGTTGCGTGACATGGAATATGAGAGATTACCTGAGGACTATCATCCCAGCCCTGCCGGAGTAGTCATGATAAACACTTCGCCCTTCTTGAACGGCGTGCTAAGTACCGTGAGCAACGCTTTTGAATCTGGACTTTTTATCCACGCCAGGAACAAACCGCAATCCTGTGCCGACTGCCTTCACGCAAGGGAGACTGGCACGGAAGTCCCCTTGGGTATTGGTGACGCCAAGCCGCACTTCGTAATTTTGGTAACGGGCTCTCTGATAAGCGGTCTCGTGTGCATGATTGAAATAATTTTCCACCACGCAGACAGGGTAAAAGCTTGTATATTATTCATGAAGCCAAAATGTTTGAGAAGAAGGACAACCGTGGTCTGAAGATGGTTCACAGGAATGCAGAATTTCCACTTCTTACTTCATGACATAAATATATAACTTCTGTGTATCGATACTATGTGTGTGGTGTAGTGTAGTAATAAGGCGATCGAAATGAATATTTCTTTTCGGTAGCCAACACGAAAGATGGCACCAAAGCCAATGACGAAGACACCAATATGCCTCTCATGAATTCTCCAGTGCTGAACCCACTTGTATGAACGTTGAGGATATTCCTCAGTTGTGTCCGAAGTAATATCCGTGTCACACGGCAAATCGAATGACATTCGCAGCGAATGTCATTCCTTTCTCTTACATCGAGCTACACGAAGAAACATGAATGCCATTCGCAAATGATGTCAGTGTCGATAATTAAGACACCAGGGCAGAACATCTGAAGCGTTATATAGGTATATTCGTTACATTTTTATTTCCCTTGCTCGAAACTAGCGAAACATTAGATTATTTCACCGAATCGTTGCCTTTTCAAAGACACCTAGTTCGCTATGTACCACGGGCAAAAGACAACTAAGAAGCCTATCTGCACCGCAGTTTGCACCGTGGCGACTGGGAACGAGTGTAGTTCTTCGAAAAACGGTCTTTAGTTTTCCTTCCTTCCTGCTACAGGTTATCAAATTCATGATAAAATATTGGAGTACAACTTTCACGTTCCTCTTTCATCCCTTCGAACGGTTTATCGCTATTGTTTTTCCTACCTCTCTACTGCGAAGCTGCGCTGTCTCTGCGAGGGGGAATGTGAATGGGTTCCCTGAACGCATTCGCTGGGCGAGTATCGTTCGCATGTATTGCCATTTGATTTCGTCGTGTGACACGAAACGTATGTCATTGAGTGCGAATGTCACTCGCTGGTAATGACATCCAAACTGCCGTGCGACAGGGGCATGACTACGGGTACGCGCTACTGTCCTTGGCACAGCTCGTCGTGCGCAATGCGATGACAAAAGAGCTAGGGACACCACTAACACTTCGATGTTCGCGCAAGCGTGTCCTGGTGTATGTTCACCGATATCACTTCTGTGTCACTCTGTTGTGCAGTGTAGCGTTATATAGCACCTAAATAAACTTGTCCCGTATCTTACATGAATGTTGTTTTTGTCCGTCTTCTTGCACAATATTGTATTTTTTATTCGCTGTCGCAAATAACTGAGCATACACAGCGTGTTACCCGTTGTTTTCACCCCAACGGCAGAATTGTCGACGGGCTGTGCCCATTTGATATCGAAGCGCACTGTCGCTAGAGAGTATGTTTTTGAAGCTCTCGTTACGTACTTGAGATTTTCACATACGCTCTGGAACTTGCTGTTCCAGACGCACGTGGGACGAAACTATATAAGTTGTGTACCGCGTAGACATTTATGTGCGGGGACGGCATCCGCTGGAACTGCATTAATATTTTTTTCAGTCTTGAAAACGCTGTGGAGAGATGAGAAATATACTCAACGAAATAGAGTTCCATTTGACGATAGAGATTCATACCCCATTTATTTTTTCTTTCTGGGCACAGCCATTCCTCGTCAAAAAGAGGAGGATCGGTGTGACGGCGACATTCACAGCCGGCTAGTGGCCATTTTGCGCAGTGTTAAACAACACTATTACGAGCAGTACATGTATCCACTATGGCGAACAGACAATTTTCGCGTAAATCGGAGATGGTCGATCCACGCGACCGGGACAGTTGAGCTGAAATGACCCTAATTCCTTCTTGGCGTTATTCACATAAAGCAGTCAAACATTTTCAGCCCTGTTTCAGCGCGATTTTTTGTCGCACACACTATAACCCTTGTACAGCACATATTAACCTAGCTCACACATAGGACAAAACAACGGATGGCTCAACGACACCAACAATCAAGAAGGAGCTGTTTAAGAAATCAAGATGAGCATATTGCACATGTCCAAGTAAGTGGACATAATTCGCTCGTTTTCACTGGTCAATCGTCGTTATTGTCCACGAAGGCGAAGAAAAAAGAAGAAAGATCTGACACCTGAAGGAAGCAGAAACACATGGCGGAATGCAATGTTTGCAAGGTCAGAACCTATAGACAATGAAACAATGAAAAATGGTTGTATATGGCAGCAAGGGCCCAAAGTGGAAAGGAGAAAAAAGCCAAAAGACGAACTTGGGACCTCTTTCAGCCGCGACGTTGAACCTGTCGAAAAAGGACAATGTGCAAATCACCTTTTTAACTTTGACTTAATTAGCGTAGAGAAGAGACTCCGCATTTCTGTCGCAATCATTTCACTTTTATTCTAGGTTTTTCGATGTGAGCAGAAGCAAGGCGTGTTCATATACGGTTACCGAAGCCATTTTTGTGAAAATTATCAATAGCATAAGTGTCACAAAAAGGCGTACGCCAACAACTCACGGCAAATAACGATATATTTCCAGATGATGGTTGGCTAGGAGCGTGCCATGCGGTGAAGTTCATTTTTTAGAGTGTAGGTGGTAAGTATGTCACAAAAAAATATTAAGTTTAACAAAAATACTTTCTAATTTTTTTCCGCGTGAATAAATAAGGTGTTCTCGAACAGATCTATGTGAAGATAGAATGGCGAAAAAAATCTGAAGGACCATCAGGCTAATTGTGCTGATATCTTATGGGACCCACCAGGTGCATCAGGTCCAGTAGGCCGTTAGGTCCAGCAGGCCATCAGGTCCCGCAGACCATCAGTTCGAGGATACCATCAGGCCCAGAAGGTACACAAGTGAGATTATAGTTTTTGCACTTATGCTCATGAACCAACGAAAATAAGGTCCGCCATTTTGGGTTGGATGGGTGGGTGAACAGCGGCAGAGAAGCGCCATCTCATATCATGCACTGTAACCTTCTTCGTCGTGTTTCATCGGTTCTCTATGTGAACACGATTATAGCTAATATGATTGCATATAGCCACTATAATACCACTAGATAATCATCAGCTCAATTTGCAAAACAGGAACTGCTCACACTCCGCAAGTTTTATTCTTACGCAGGTCACAGAGCTTCTCGCTCAGCACACCGCGAAAAGGCTTCAACCTTGCTTCGATTTCGCACGCAGAGGCACCTGTGCTTCTGATGCGGCTGACAACGAATTCTGAAAGACAAGGAAAAGCTTTTAATATAAATCTGCGCTTCACGGCTATCAAGAGCCCAGCAGGCCCCATCACACCCTTGCAGCACTTCCTGATGGGGTGTGGTGCCCATCAAGACTCCATCGGGACGCCCTGAAGGAAGAATAGAGTTCCATCAGGACCCAGCAAGGGGTCTTGATGGGACCACCAACATGCCATCAAGTGCCCATCAGGTACCATCAAAAATTTCAGATGGACTATTAGATATTTTTCCAAACGGGTCGTAACGAAAGAAGCTATAAGCGGCCCGGCTTCCCACTGTGCATGCAATTATTCCGTAAGGCATGAGCACAAACACTGCAGTAGAATCCCATTCTTCGAAAGTACACGCTGGTTCGCTGTTTCACGTAAAGAAAACGCGTGAATTCGCCTTCAGAATAAAATCTATGTCGAACTCAAACACAGCAAGCGGACGCCGTGTTGTTTTCTCGCTGGACAGGATGGGGTTACGTCACGGAGCTGTGCATAGGACAGGAAGGAAACGTTGATGAAGCACGTGACGAAGAGCAGGCAATAACGCGGCAAATTAACGATGAAAGATGAATGTCACTGCAAGTTTAATCAGCTGCAGGACTCGAACCCACATCTTCTGGATTACCGGTCTAGGGCGCTACCAATTGAGCTAAGCTAACACGCCTTCTCAGCGACTTCCAGGGTGCGTCATCTGAAGGGAAACCACTCACTCTCTCATCCTCTTTTCACTCTTACATTTTTGCTCACTCATACACACATCCTTACGACTGGGATCGACGCAAGCGGCAACTGTTGAACAAGAGAGAACTGATGTTCTGCGGCTGGAACAACATAGAACATCTCATGTTCAACAGTTGCCGCTTGCATCGATTCCTGTCGTATGAATATGTGTATGAGTGAGCAAAAATGTAAGAGTGAAAGGAGGATGAGAGAGTGACTGGTTTGTCCGTTCAGATGACGCACCCTGAAAGTCGCTGAGAAGGCGTATTAGCTTAGCTCAATTGACAATATGAATGCCGAATATCTATCTATAATGACGAATATCTGAAGTATTTATCTAAAAAAACTCACCAAAATATTGCCTGGAAAATTTGATATGCTGCAACAGTAGCGAACGAGGGATTGGTGGCATTCCGTCAGAGACCACGTGATTCTCTCTTGTACGCCTGGAGAAAGAAAAATAACCTTCTGCACATAGTTCTCATTCAAAAGGGTCACGACGAAGACAAATACATCAGGGAGCGAGAGGAGATAACGGCAAAAAGAGAGTCGCAAACTACGCCGTCCTCGGTAGCTCAGTCGGTAACCTGCTGGCTTGCTGTCCTCAAGATCGCGGGTACGTCTGGTTCTGTTGGTGTAGACGTTATGAGTGACATACAGGTTTTTGCCGGCGGATTTCTCCTTTATCGGCAATCAGCAATGAAGCATATCGTGCTAGCTTTATCCATAGTTTTCACGCGCATGCAAGAAGGCGTCGTGGAGCATACTCCCTTCGCTTTCCAGTACGCATATGTCAGACAGCTTCTCAATAGTTCTCTTTGGGGTAGCGTTTCTCAGGAGGGACGTGAGATTTCCAGTGAATCCGGTAGACAGCAGCAGAAGGACAATTAACCAGCCAGCAAATATTAATCTGCAAGGGTACTCCCAGGACGAGACCTTTCCGCCCTGTCCCAATACATCAACAAGAAATGGGCGACAGACATTCAGCGGTGCTGGCCGACTTCCGGCTTTGAACCACATGTACACAAATGCAATGCCAAAGCAACCCAGGAATCTTCCAAAGGCCACTGTCCACACTTGCCAAGTGAATTCTACGACCAGAAGCATTTCTTTGGGAACACACTTTTGCAACTTTACGAATAGAAAGTATGCAAACACGTCACAATAAGTGTATGCTATGTCTTGGGGGTCCACGGGTTATCGCCAGGAATAAATCAGCCCAGATCGACACCGCTATGTATGAGCGTGAATTCTTTCAGTACGACTCCCTGATGATTACCACTGTTCACCCTGATCATTACTGGGAAAATAGAGACAGTCGCATTCTTGTGCTGGACTCTGATCGTCAGTGGATGTTCGCAAAATATCCCCCGCGAAGATATCAATGTAAGGTGGTTCGCGCTTAGTGGTCGTTGCTGGAGGAGTGGAGTCCTTATTGGGGTGCCGCAGTTGAGACATTCACGACGACCTCCCTCCGTCAGAAAAACGTGGCCCCGATAGAGAATGACGTTGAAAATTTCCAGCATTGTCTGTGTTGGTCCAGCAAAGGGGCTCTCCTTAGATCCCACGGTGCGTTACCGACTCTTCACTTTGCAAGTTCTACGACCGAGGTGCCCAGTGATGTCACGCCATACCATAGATAAATTTAAATTCAACAACAACTTTATTTTAGCTTCATTAGGCTTTGGAATTTAAATTAATATTTGTAGATCACAAACAGTAAGCGATCATCTGATCGTGCGTAACGGAACTTCTCGTTGCTTCTGTTCAATTCAGATGTGTATGTCTCCCTGTCAGTGCACATGATATTCGGAACGTCAATAGGCGCGTTTACATGGGCGCATACGTCGACCGAAAACAACAGTCGATTGATCGCAAAGATTGACTTGGGACTGTTTACATGACAGGAAGCAATGCCCCATGTAGCCAAAGGTGGGATAATAAATGTCTAATCGACGTCTAAATTTGGACGACTGGCAGGTCTAGTTCATGTCTCTCAATAGCCTTAATGTCTAGGGTAGTTTCTCTAGCCTTCCTTTAGAATAGCGAAGGTTACGCCACCTAGACGTCTCAACTTAGACATCCAACATCTACCCCAAGCTCAACTTTAGACCTTTTATATACCACACTGAGGCGGCTTCTGGCCCTGTACTAGCCCTTAACTAGCCATAATGTCTAGGATTATACATTAATCAGCCTTTACTTAGACCACACCTAAAAGCTTCCCGTACGTGTGGACTGTTTCAGGAATGTGTGTGTGTGTGAAAGTGATATGCAGTAGCTCACATATGAAGCACATTTTGGCAAAACTTTATTTTAAGTAAAGCTATTAAAACACTGCAAACGTGACCAGCATATGCACTTTACGATCGCGCAGCATTGCGACAAGCCAGTAATAGCACAAGCGTTTATCAACGGCTAGACAATGATAAGATAGTAATGTCCATAATATCACAACACATATTGTTGGACTTCTAGAAATACTATTGAAATATTAAACTCCAGTTAACTTATGTTCCCTGATCAGGCTTACTCTGTAACTCCTCAAACGCAATATATCAAGTTGCAATAATTTACGAACAAATTCCAATAGATACTGAGCGCCCAAAAATGCTGTCGAATGTACTACCCTTTGGTAGAATGCCTGCATGCACAATGCTTTCCAAGTGACATACAGGAAGGAATGGACTAGATAGTAGCACCACTCATAACAACACAGTCCAATATTTGTCAGTTGAACACTGTTATGTTCATCTGACAAATGTGACTAATGTAAATTAACCCTATGAAAAAAACGACACCAGGCAATCCTTATTGGTCACCCATTGGCCAAATGATCCGAACGTCATGTTCGCACATTTTCCAACCTGAAGAACTCAAAATTCGGGAGACTGCCCGCAGCGCGACCGGGGAAAGGGAGGGACACATTTGTCTTGGGCATTCGAAATAGTACTGCCACTGTATTGCAATCCCTCTACGGTACAAGTAGCCACTATAGGGTGGAACTGTGAGGCGCTGTCGAGACGCTGTTGTCAACCGCAATTGCGAAGATATACCATTTGTTTTCTTTATCAAGAACTGGGGGCGTAGGACCTTTGGACCATTCGGCGTAAAATGACCCTGATGGATGGATCATGAATAGATCACCAGTCTGCAATCTGCTACCTAAATGCGCTGTGACGTTGGCACAGCAAGGTCCAAATTTATGCGTTTGCACTGCGCCTCTCGCGCTGTCCTCAAATCAGTAGGTGCATCAAAACAGCCTCAAATCACACAACTGTTATTTACATGGCTTTCAGAAGCGTGAGCATTCATCATCGAGATGGGGATCGCTTACAAGAAACCACGCAAAACAGTAACCAATTACAACACAAACTTGATTCAGCACCTACATGCCTTTGAAAGCGTACCGTTGATCGTCGACACACACGCCGTAATCAACAAAGCTTGAACTCATGGGGCACGTATCCGCAATATCCAACCAAGGAATAACGACGACTAAACCTTTTACTTCAAGCAGTCATCTCTTCGGCGATGGTGTTCTTCGGTCTTTTCGTAGACTTGGGGACTCGCGATTTCCCATCCAGTTTGCCTTCTTGATCCAACGTCGTGGAGAACGAGTTTCATTCCCAGCTCGCGACGACTCCATCCATTGCCTGCCGCTTCGTACAGACTTAACCTGCAAGGAAGACCATTTCCAAATACATTGCTAGAACTACATGTCAGTGCGAAAGAGTCGTGAAAATATGTAACATACCGTTTGCACAGTCTCTCCGCATTGCATCCTGCGATCTCCGTATCAGCGCTCACAGTGCCTGCAAGAAGAGGTAAAACCAGAAAAAAGAACGGGAAGGGCCTGTCATTCACAAAAGCATATCCGATACATCGTCTACATAGCTGAAAAATGGCTGAGATCCTGTAAAAGGACCCGGGAATAGCTTCATGTTCGGAACTAGCATCCAAGACAATCTCGAACTTCGACGTTCCACAACTGACAGATTAAACAGATTAAACCGCCGGCGACCGGCCTGAAACACTTTCACGTACAGCTCCCCGCAACCTTAACTCGAACACCGCTTCGCGTGGCGGAGAAGGAGGAGAGACACCCTAGCGGGATTCAGCTGAACTATTGGGACAGCGCTTTTCGGTCTGTTCCACTCGCGTGTAGGGGTTTTGGTTGTTGCTCAAACGCCTCGAAGGCAGGCGGGTGTTGCTGTTTTCGGGATGGCGATTGTTTGTGTTGCTTATGTGAGATGTACGCTGGATGATATCGGTAATATCGACGCTGTTCGAGGCATGGCCGCATTGACAGATAAGAATGCGCCCGAATGGATTAGTAGTAATGCTGTATCAACTCGAGACGAAATATATCAAGTCGAAATTAGGTCAGCCGTACTGGGTGCGAGCAGTGATCTCCGCATTGTGACATAGGGCAGCGAAACGGCGATTGAAACAGGACAACTTGTGCATTTTCATGTCGCTACACTTGCGAGTGTTCTTGACAGTCGATACATCCTTGCGTAAAGAGGCTCCGCATAGACATAACCTGTAGTCCGCGTAAACTGCTATAATGTTTAACATACGACTTCAGAGAGAAAAGTAACACGTACAGTTCCAAAGGACTTGAAGCTCTTTACCCGGCGACGGCTGAATGCCACAAACTTCTCGGCAGCATCTCAAGGCACCGGCCAGTCCCGGGACAGTCCGAATATGTGCAAGGATGTATTGACCGTCAAGAACACTTGCAAATGTAGCAACATGAAAAGCACAAGTTGTCCTCTTTCAATTGGCACCTACTACGGTTGACTTAATTTCATTCTTTTCTGACTCAAATAAATCTGTGTAGCGCTCCTATCCTCGTTTCACCTTGTTATCATCAGCAATGGTGTAGTGCATCGCCACTCAAGGAGATCAAACTTCACAGTCACAGAATAAAGTTGTTTTATCCTCGTTTATTTCGTCTCGAGTTGAAACAGCATCATTGCTGATCCATTCGGATGCACACAATCATTCTTAGCTGTCAACGCGGCCATGCCTCGAATATCGCCGAGATTACCGATATCATCGAACATACATCTCACATAAGCAACACAAACAATCGCAATCACGATAACAGCGTCTTCCGAAAGCAGCGCCCGCGTGCCTTCGATGCGTTTGAGCAATAACGGACACCCCTACACGCGAGTGGAACAGACAGAAACGCGCTCTCCCAATAGCTCAGCTGGATCCCACCAGGGTGTCTCTCCTCCTTCTCCGCCACGCGAAGCGGCGTTCAAGTTAAGGTTGCGGGGAGCTGTACATACAGTACAATGTTGTACAGATTGCTAAAACAATAGCTAGAAGTAAGAGCTTCAGTATGAAGTTACAACAACACCTGTATGATGAAGGAATTGCTCACAAACATTTGAAATCACGCGGACTCTTCCAACGCGAACGAGGTTGCTCTCAGCGCGAAAACCGCGTGCACAAACTTGCAAACACTTGCAAATTCAAAAGGAGAGGGCCACGTCATCACGTGGTGCAGAAGTCCCGTGGAGCTGCGCTGGTCGAAAGAGAGGAGGAGAGGGGGTAGAGGGCTGCAAAACATCGAGCTCTTACACGGCACTGGTCGAGCTTGTCTGCTAACTCCATCACCCGTGGAGGGGGGGGGGGGTAATTTATTGGCAGAAAAAAAAAGAAAAACAGAAAGGGAATCACCCGTGGGATTAGTGCAGCAGCTAGGAGGCAGGAATAGCCAAACAGAGTGGAACAATTTCAACGTTAATTCAAAAGGCGAATTAGTACCAGCATAAGAAAGTATCTGAAAGTTCTTCTAGGGCTATGGAACAATCCACCATCCTAACGCTTTGCGGCAGACGCCCTGCAACTATTTCTGACAGACACAGGCTGGGCACGACGTTGACTGTCGCTCTTTGACTGTGACTACTCCAGTGTCCCAATGACCACGTATTTCAGTGTGCACTGTCTGTAACCAGAGACGGCGAGCGAAATTACAGGCCCTGGCGATGGGTCATGCACGCGACCCCCTCCTCACGATACCGTCCTGATAACACAGTTCAGTACTCCTTCTTTTTATGATTACGACAGGCCTTGGTTCTGCGGGCCCAATCCCCCTCACCGGCCTTGCCTGCAGCCTCGGCAAACGAATGCGGATCAGCAGGTCCTCGTAGCTCTCACCAACCTGGTAACCTTTCCACCTATTTTACATATCCCCCCTGCACACGCAAAAAAAAGAAAAGAAAAAGAACTACATTGGGAGTCTTTAGGTGTGGTCCACAATTCATACGAGCTGCTATACGACGCGAAAGGGAGATTTTTTAGCCAGGAACGCGTCGGTGGTGTCTCGTGAGCCATTTGTAGTACATGTCTAAATAACATCTAAAACTCAGGAGGTCTAGTAGACTTCCAAATTGAGACGTGTACTAAATGTATAACCCCCTAGAGGTCTAGTAGACACCTAGATGCAGACATTCACTAAACATCTAACCCCGAAAAGGTCTAGTAGCTGTCTACTTTTAGACCTAGCCCTAAAGTATCAACTTATCCCAGGGTTAGACGTCTATTATCCCACCATGTGCTACATGGGGCGCCTAAGTCCGCCGGGCAATTCAATCGACTCAGTCGATGACAGCGCCGACAAGGCACTAAAGTGGTCACTTTACAAATGCATACTGTTTTATCAGTGTGTGACTTCCGTTACTGCGCCCATAAACAGTAAAGCCTTCTACCAACGGCCCAGTCAAGAAATCTACACCTGGAACGAGTCTTGTTTTGGCTGCATTGCATGTCAGTCTGGCAACAGCCCTATACTCACCCCCAATAACACCATCCAACCGTAGCCATGTTGCGGGCGGACCAGGCGGCACATGCTGTTGTGACGTAGCGGAAACCGTCGGCACGGTCGACTTGCCCGGTTTACATAGAAAAGGCGAGACGACTCCAGTCGTCTGATCTAACGCAACGTAGCGATTTATAATTGCTGCGTCGACGACCCCTTTAGGTCGATGTAGGCGGGTTCACATGAAGAGGGGAGATCGACCTATCTCGCCCAGTCGACTTATGTCGCCTTCATGTAAACGCGCCAATTGCCGCGATAAGCGACACGATTGAGGCTGAAAAATGTGCTGAGTCACACTGTTTTTGTATGAGAAGAGTGTGCGGTCTCTTCTCAGCGTAGCTGCTAGTCAGATCGACAGCCAAATCTGAACCGATAAACTGTTCAAAACTGCTGAAGCGTTTCTGCTGTGTGTGCAAGACCAGAAAGCATAGTGTCAGAAGAATACGAAGACCCATTGTGTCGTCGAAGCCAAGCAATATAAGTGAAGTGACCAACAAAGTCCACCTGCGACTGTCCGAGAACAAACTTGTTTACATCCGTGCCTGGAAGTGTTTGCCTGCGTATGTGATTACATTTGCTACGTAGGTTTGCTGACTCAACATGACGACGCGTGCATTTAGAATAATGACAAAGCTAAGGCGCTTGCGGGGAGAATATTATTTTTCTTTGTCCTCGCTCCTGGGATATAGAGCGTGTCTAAGGGCCACGTCGATCATGCACACACACACACACACACACACGAAGAGAGAGGGAGAGAGAGAATGGTAGTCACGTGGAGTAATTCTCCTTCCTCTGATATGTCATCTCGCTCTCTCACCTATTTGTATTCGTCGTGTCCCTTTGGAATGAGAAATGGGCGCAGAAGGTTATTTTTTTCTTTCCCCGTGCATACAAGGGGCAATCACGTGGTCTCTGACGGAGTGCCACCGATCCCTCGTTCGCCTCTATTGCAGCGTATCAAATTTTCGAAGTTATATATATATATACATGTTTTAGATAAAGACCTCAGATAGTGGTCACTTTTCGGAGGTAGGGTGCTACTTAATGAGTCATCGTTCACATTACTGAACACAGTAGAGCCTCAAATTATATACCATGCGAGAGCCCCATGAGCCCCATAGTTTCAGACTTTCGGATGTCCGTTCAACCACCTTTCTCCTCGAGCACGTAGAACGGTCTCAAATAAGGTACGACAATAACGACACGTAAAGTCCACGTCGATGAACTGGGCTGTAACCTCGGGTAGGAATCCACGCGTCGGCTCTGTTGTCTGTGTGTTTTCCCTAGGCTTTCCTCGGACGCTTTCAAGGGGCACCAAAGCGAACAAATATATCATATCAATAAATCATATCTTCGCGATATGAAAGATTCCGTCCTCATTTGAATAATGCAACTACCCTTTGCGCCGTCTGTAATTAAAACGTGACTATAACGGAGCCACTTTTAAGGTTCTTCTTTCCTTCCTCATAATCCTTGCTAAACGTGAAGAGTACGTCGCCCACAGCGCATCAAATTATCAAAGCCAACGTATTGCGGAAACTGCCCCTTCTCGCATTTGTTTTCCGACGAACGCAGCGTGAGGGAAGTTCCGTCTCAGGCGTGACGCGTAAGTTCGCACACTTCCAGAGCCGTAGCGAGGCAAGTTCCCCCCCCCCCAACTCTTGTCAGAAACCCCGTAAACAAAGAAATGAGAACGCTTATTTGCACTGCCGATGTCGTAAAATCAATATTTTTTTCGTTACCAACCTGCCACGGCCTGCTGTTCGGCAACCTCTTGGGAGTGCCGGGACGGCTACCCCTCTCGCCACCCCTCCCCCCTGTCGCAACTCCTCTGCACACATCGCAGGGGCGCATCTGGAGTAGCGGGAACTTTCGCTAATAACGCCACACAACAAGGTCACAGGCACATAATCAGGCTGCGTTCATACGGGGCAACTTTTCACAGCAGCTAGGCCGTCAGTCGGCCAAAACCGGGAGCGACCAACAACCCAAGTTGCTCAGCATCACTCCGCGAGTGAAACGTTATCAGCTTTTCGTGCACCTGCCAATTAGTGACGGGAGCAATGACACGTGACTCCCAATGGCGCGATGTTATTTCTATCGTGGGTTCAAATCTTAAGGTGTCAGCTAAGAAATATTTTTCAATACTAACGCCAAACAAATATTCCAACAGCCATGTGTTGAAAATAATTGTGATCTTTTGACGTAATAAACCGAATGAGATTTGGTAAACAGCAGCTAAAGAAAATATTATATCTTCAGTTGAGTTCGAACCCGCATTTTCCGATTGCCAAGAGGTTGCTTGTGGGTGGAGCTACCGAGTCGCACGTGGGAACGCGGCCTCGAAGTGACAGATGGGACATTTCGTCGGAACGACGTATCTGTCGTGAAACTCCTCATTACACACACCTCACAAACACGGCGCATCGCGATATTGCGCGCACTTGTTATCCTTTCTACTTTGCATTGCGAGTGTATTCGAAATAATGTACACTGAATATAGAATATACCTGCTTTCGGTAGCCTATGAGACCCACAAAGACCAACCCCTTTAGAGTCCCTTTTAAGATGCACTGAGATGGGCCCCAATTTCTTTATTATTCTTTTTTTTTTGCTGCTACGAAAGCCAACAACTCCTCCAGGAAGCGCTGTGGATACTCCGGAAGATAGGGAAAGAAGAATGAATGCAATAAGCGAACAAAAGCAGGCTTCCGTGCACATATTACGACGATGTTAAACAATATTAATAAAATGAATGCACAGTGGTCAATGGCTGTTCTGAAGATGATCACACAGTGTTGAGGAATATGATATGTGGCTCTTTAGTGTTGCAGCATGGGGGTTCCGACATCACTGCGGGATGCTAGATCGATGCGGGATCATGCATCAATGTGGGATGCGGGATCCTACGACGGTATGGAATCCTAAATCGATGTGGGATCTCATACCATGCTCTTGTGGGAATTTTCAATCCACGCGACTTTTCGAGTGCAATTTAAGTTTCTGGGATCCCAGTGGGGATTATGCTGGATTATGGCGGCTCCTGAGGCCAATGATTTTCAACGGCGGAACACCGTGAAAGTAGCGGAGCGTATTCCGCAGAATACTGTTTCACGACGATCCCCCAAATTGGGTAAAATTCTTGCCTCGTCTGTGGGCATACCTCGAGGCGCCACAGGACACGACGGACGTACCGCTATTCTAGCAGCTATACGTGCGCCAGCCGACCGGACCGATAGCTCTTCTAAAAAAATCAGTGGCGATTTCGCAGTAAATGCGAGAGGAAGGCATTAGCATGAAGCGCCTTTGGGGTCCATTATACTTGACTTCTGGGAATCCACTTCCCGTCTATACTTGAATTCCGGTTCGACCTTTTCTTTTACTAGAGATAAGTTCATTTAATTATCCCTTAGTTAGTTTAGTTAGTTTTATTAATTAGTTTCAATTACCCTGTAACTACCCTTTAATTGCCGAAGGTAACCGCAGGTTACATGAGGTAATCTTCAATTTCATTTAACTTCCTTTAAATATGTTTACTCACTTTAATTACTTTCAATTCCTTTAATTGACGTTAATTTGCTTTAGTTACATTTAATCGTTTTTTCTTAATTACATATTACTACATTCATTACCTTCAAATGCACCTTTCTCGCTTTAATTTGCTTTAATTACCTCTAATTACCTTCGATTCTGCTCTTATTTATGGTCGTAATTACCTTGGACTACTAAAATTTCAAATAATTTACCTCCATTTACATTACCCTCCTATACTTCCGTTCCATGTCCACTTATGCCGCTCTCTCAGTGAGGCTTCACCATCTCATACATGGACACGGGTGCACACACACACACACAGCTTTTTCCATTTTGACTGTCCTAATGCTAACCCATTAAAACACTTGGGAACGGCAAGTTAGCGGGGGAATCAACTTTGGGAAGCGCCCGCTAAATATTTGGAGCGGCTGAGCAGCCGAAGCCACATGACTGAGTGCATGCAACTTCCTGGTATCCTAGTGGTCATTATGCAGGATTACGTCGAGTACATCTTCGAAATTCCCGACTTAAGCCATCTTAAATGCCGTCAATTTCAATAGAACAAGATGGTGGATACAACTGAAGAAATAGTAGTCCCCATGAACTTTGTTCTATCGATGCGCGAGTGCAAAATACGTGTTACTTACCCGACATGGTTACGGAGGCTGCTGGGGCAGTCGTCATTGGCTTTGAAATTCAAAAGTAAAAAGATCATGTCAGTTTAGAAGAAGGCAACGAATTTTCCTGGACGACAGAGCTCTGATAACACAGTGGTAGCCGATCCATTGCTGGGTGTTCTTGCAGCAGAATTTCTAAGGGAAACCAAGCTTATGTTCCTGCTCCATCATGGGCAACTCTCAAACCTCATGTCCCTGCACTTGACGTGTAGTTGCAGGTCTCTGCACCCATATCTCTCTTGGAACTTTTTTTCTCTCTCTCTCTTCCGGTGCCGACATCTCTGCTCGATGGGACCTGCTCGATTGACTTCATACTGTACAGAAGAGCGAATATTTGTGTGTGTTGGTCGAGCATGATCAAAACATGTTAAAAGCGCTAAAAGGGCAAGGACAAGGACAACTTCGTCCTTGTCCTTTTAGCGCTTTTAAGCCGTTTTTTTTTTCATGCGGTAGTTTTGAATGTTATCCATCTCCACAATGTATCACGCATGAAGGAACGTACAGTATCATAATACCAGTCTACTTGTGGTCGTGTAGGAATTACATTGAATACCGGTTTATCACCGTGTTTCTTGCATGATGCCCCACATGCTCCTCACAGCATGTGCTGGCTATCGTTGCCTAGACGTGAATTTAACTTCACTTGCTATTCAGAACGTGCAATTGGGCCTGTTGCTACTGCCTTCCGAATTAAAAGCGCTAAAAACAGAAATGCGCCTTCCGTGTGTGTTGTCCTCGTCTGATTTTAGCGCTTTTAATTCGGTCACTTGCTATTCCTATACGTCGAACTATCATGCGAGGAAACACCCTACTTCCCTATACTTCTACCATGCTACTACTACGGGTGACACACGTGTCTGAAATCCAGAATTATCTTCGATGTGGTCCTGATACCCAATGGCATATTATCAATTCCAAATGATAATAGAGATCTGAAGAATCTGAGCACGTTTTCCACGTATCCTTCATACTGCGACAATTTTAGAATTAAATTTTCTGACTGAATTATGTAGAACCACCACAATATGGTTGAGCTGGTGTGATATGGTTGGCTTTGGACCATTTTTACCTCTATGTGACACCTCCATTACATAAGCCAACTCGCCTGGCAAAGGTCTTTTAGTATTTATAAACAACCGTGTGCTACTCACACAGCGTATCGCAAGGGCCGGGCATAGTTGCCGTCTGAGGTCCTAAAGAGGAAAATTGAACAATTACTTTGAAGAAGTGACAAACCGAGGAGACAGTTTTCGTGTTGCTTTCAATGTGTAAGCATTAGGACCACCAAATCAAAAAAGCTGCATCTATGTGTGTGTGCGTGTCCGTGTGCGAGATGGTGAAGCCTCACTGAGACAGAGGTATAAGTAGACATTTTAAAGGGATATAAGAGGGTAAATGGAGGTAAGTGATTTGAAATTGAAGTAGTCGAAGGCAACTAACAGTAAGACGTTAGTGTAATTGAAGGTAATTAAACGCAATTAAAGCAAGAAAGTTGAGTTTAATGGTAAGTAAATTGTGAGTAAAAAGGTAATGAATGTAAGATAAATGTAATGAAGAGAAAGACTACAGACGGTAATCGCAGGCTGCCAGAGGTAATTAAGGTAATTAAATGTGATGAAAGGTAATTAATGTGAATTAAAGGGGATTAAATGAAATTAAATATTTCCTCAGGTATCCTCCAGTTACCTTCGGCGAGTAAACTGTAATTACAAGGTCGAATAAAGGTGAATTAAGTGTACATGCATGTAGTAGTTGAAAGTGTCGAACCAGAAGTCAACTATAGACCGTAGGCGAACAGCCGGAAGTCCAGTTAGACGAAAAGTGAAGAACCGGAAGTCGAGCTGGACCGGAAGTGGATTGAGGAAGTTAAGTATAGAGGGGAAATGGACAACCGGAAGTCTGGTTTAGACCGGAATTAGAACACCGGAAGTTGAACTTAGACTGGACCAGAAAGGCAGTTAATGCTAACCCACTTCTCTTCCGTTTACCGCTATATCGCCGCTGCAGTTTTTCTTATTCGCTCATCAACTTCTTAATGCAAAAACGTCTTGGAGAATGCTTCTCGTGAGTTGAAGTTGAATGTTTCTTGTTATCATGACTACCGCAAGGCACGCTGGTAAGTTAATTGCTATTGTGAAATGAAAGAGCTTGAGGGAGTTATCTTATACATTATATTCCCGCGGTGCATCTACACTATTACCTGCAATTTCAGATGGCAGCACGGCCAAAGTTCTCCTGTTTTTTTGTTTTTGCTCCGAACCATCATGCGTAGGGCAGAAGCCTAAAGCCATTAACCCTATGCGCGTACACGGCGATGGTTGAAGCTTCCGTGACTACATTGTGTTATTTCGGCAAGCTTATGCGGGCGAATAGTAGGCGACGAGGTCCGGTTTCGAGATTCTATCTCTCAACATTGACTCAACGTAGCAATGAGGAAACTGTCAATTATCAATTACCAAATTGCTTCGTCCAACGAACATTTCCAACAGAATTGTAGGATATTAGTGGATTTTGTTTTCCAGATACGTTATGATTTATCCTGAATGATTACTGCCAAATACAGTGTCACAGTATCTTCAGACCGTTCCGCACGAAAAATCACACAATCAATAAGATTTACAGAACGGAATCTTTCTTCTTCTTCTACATGTCCACACTCCTGAACATTGCCCTCTTCGAGAAACTATTGGCGAACTCTGGTGGTCACTCCATGGCAATTTTTTTAGACAGATCCCGAGCAGTCATGTTTGCTTGGCCAAAGTGAGGGAATCTGGCATGTTCGTGTGGCGGTTTCGGAGAGCCAGAAATTTGCCAGCTCGCACCTTTTCCTTCCGGTCTGGAAACGACAGAGCACACGTTGCAAAACTAGATCCGGTGTATCACATCCGCACTGCAAACCTGGCGAGTGCCCTCATTGGCTTGCACGCCGAAGTCCATGTGGTTTCGCGAACGATAGAAGCCGAAGATGGTCGATCGCGGTGCTCCTAGCGTGATCCAAGTGACTAAAACCGATAGATTCCTGGCACTTACGTTTGGGTGGCAACGGTCACGTGATCCAGCTCAGGCGCCGACCTCGCAATTCCCATTGGCTGGGTCGTGTGGCCATGAAACGACCATCCTAATTCGCCATAAAGTTTTAAGAAGTTAAAGAATTTACACATTGTACACGACTTGAAAACTTTAAAAAAAATAGAGATTGAGAATTAGAATGCGCCCATCATACGATAGTTTCTACTCCGCCTTACACATAACACCATCACAATTACAGTCAGTCAGCAGATCGAGGCTAGTCATAGAAGTAACCGCAAGTTCGTGTGTGATATTAGTGGTGCAGCACATAGGTATCCTACAGTAGTAATGACTGGACACGATTAATTTATTAATTAGGGCTAATTGGGTGCCCCACATTAATCAGCACCCTCCAGGGAGTCACCACACTAATTGGGTAGCATCTAACTCGTGTCCAGACTAGCTGAGCATTGTGCACAACTCGTGTCCATAAAAAAGAACAAAATAGATAGAGATAGAGTGGAGAGAAGGAGTTTAGTTGAAGATGAACAATGCCATCTTGAAGAAAGCAGTCCGGAACAGACGCTGACCATCGCTGGGCGACGGAGCACAGAGGCAGGTTGCAAAGCATCACAGCTATAACCACCAGTTCCGGACATCCTGTGTCGTCATCATTACATGTCTGGGCAGGTTAGGACAGCTCTGGACATGCGAGGAGAAAAACACTCATAACACAGATGCTGTGAAAGCAAGAGTAAATATGCTAACGATCAATAGCTAACAACAAAAATAATTAGTTACACAACAAATGAGCCCACCACAACAGCAGTCACTGGGAGCGCAGAGCGATGCGACTGCTCCATCCGACAGTCAGGCACAGAACTGAATCGTAATGCTTTTTTCTCCTCTATAAAGTCAAGCATCTGCACCCCCTAGCGGTTACTTTCTCAACTGATTTCATGACAAAAGTATTTAGAATCACGCCAGCGCTACTTCGTTCCCAAGGCAGAAGAAGATCGAAAATGTTGGGGTTGCCTGGACAACAGCAACCAGCGCCCGATATGCACGGGCGTGAAAATCGCAAACACAGCACGGACAAAGTTGGCGAAAGAATTAGTTACACAACACATCAGTTAACTAGGAGCGCAGAACGATACGTCCGTTCCGTCCGACAGCCAGGCGCAGAACTGAATCGTAATGCTTTTTACTCCTCTATAAAGTCATGCATCTGTCCCTCTTGCAGTTGATTTCTGAACTAATTTAATTGCAAAATTAATAAGAATTGTTCTAGTACTATTCTCATTGAAGGCAGCAATAGCATCATCGTCAAAACAAGAATATTTCTTGTCAAAAAGGAAAAAAAACTACAAGTGAGATGCGTCAAATGAGGAAAGCATGCGTGTCGGCGCATGTCAGGAGCGCTATTACACGAGGAGAAATCGCACGACTGCTAGGCAACAGAGGAAAGCAGACACAGAGAAACACTTGAACAGAGTGAAAAGACACTCACCATCACACTGCATTCCCTCATTGTAAATCCGCACATCACAAAATCCACCTGCATCGTCGAACACCATTCACCAGTGACGAACCACACATTCGCACCCCATCAGAGGCAAACAGAACCCCACCGAAGCTACGCTCTTCCACTAACGGCCAACGCAATTGCTAGGAACAGAATTAACGCGTCCACACCCGCCAGTGTCCAAGAGAGAAATGAATCCTTGCACCCTCGGCAGGCTTTGCTCATTGGTCGTGACGTCACCCTATTGTCTGAGGGCTACACTGTTTTTTTTTCACTAATGCTCAACTGGACAAGGTCCACCTGAAACAATAGAGCCGTGGCATGACGTCATCACCCAAACATCCAAGTGTATGGTTCAAGGGCGCGTACGCTCCAGACACGGAACCTGTTATTTATTGAATCACTATCCCAAGATTATTTCCTTTATTCTACTATAATGATTGCATAAGACAGTACTGCAGAAAAACGACACACACGAGAGGTGATTGTAGGAATTAAACGAGCGTAGAAATGCGGGGTAGTTGGTAACTGTACATAATGATAAACGGAACGCAGCCAGGGACACGGACGAGGAAGTGCACAAAGGAACTGCTGGTTAGTAGTAGGAATTAGGAAGTAGGAATTAAGCATTTTATTCCCAAAGTCTTACTAAATGAGACTTATGAGTACAGGAAAAAAACAAAATAATGGTTCGTCAATACATGTCGTCCCATCCGAGAGCCAGGCAGATAACTGAATAATGACGCTTTGTTCCTCCTGAATAAAGCCACACACCTGTCATTCTTGCGGCTACGCTCTGTACTAAACGAATAGCAGAATTATTAAGAATAGCTCTACTCCCATTCAAGGCAGCACTATCCACATCAAGACAATAATGTTCCTTGTCAAAAAGAAAAAAAAAACACAGAACTACATGCAGAAGGAAAGCATGACAGAACAGGTCAGGGCATGTCAGCGCATGTTTGTCAGACAACAAGGGGGAAAAGCAGAGATAAACTTGAACAAAGCAGAAAACCAGCATCAAACTATTTCTAAATACACACACACCTCTTATTCAAAAACAGTGCTCATCATAAATCCGTCCAGGACAATGCACACCATCTTTCATTTTTCCGTTGCTACACTCTCTTCCAGTAATGGTCAACGCATTGCTACAGACACCTGAAGCACTGCGGGACGTCATCACATCCTGTCTGAAGAAGACCGCGGCAAAGACTCCTATTATTTATTGAATCGCAAGATTATTTTCTTTGTCCGACCCTTAATGATATTCATTCCTACATTAAAAGTCAACCACCGTGCATATTAGTGCACCGGGCACCGTGCATATTAGCGATTTTCACTGTAAAGGCGTATCATGGTCATTAGAGTCACAACACGACTAAACTACCACTGCTCTTTCAAATAATAATTGTGACCACTCAACATAATCACCAGGCTTATGCAATACATGATTCTTTCTATGCTCATACATTCGTTCTCCGAGGCTACATCTGCGAGCAAAAAGGCTCGAAAGCCTGGGGACGAAGTTCCATTCGCGCTCGACGGAGGACTAGACAGAACGCCATTACGGGAACATGATTGCGCTCCTACTATATTAATGATTATTGCATTGCAGTTTAGAAAGACTATCACAAAAAGTTTGTACTACGCTCAACTATAATTTAGGAGCCTTAAAATTCTACTTTCTATGAAAACTATGATTGCCCTGTTACCTGGATCACTATTAATCAAGCGCTCCAATTTTTTCTCTCTTCTCATTTCAGCTTTGTCATGCAGTGAATGCAGTCTCACAACCCAAATAATTAATTTACACTGAGGGTGGCGTGCTAGAAATTTCTGTCCTGCGCTCACATGCAAGCATTTCTGCTCAAATACCTATAACAGCTGACTTCCTCAACACACCATGCTCCTAATTACATCTAACAAACAAAAAACATATAAACCCTCTTCTCACGAATTCAGCTGTATCATGCGACTTTCTTCTGCGTAAAATTGGTGAAAAACGGAAAGGGCAACAAAAAATTGTGCGAACTTGTGCTTGCATTGCAATGACTTCAAAAACCTAAGCATACGCTAATAAACTAAGAAAAATACACCCATTTCTCCTCTCAGATAATTCTTCCATAATGCTACATACACAACCGCATTGCCCTTGCGTAAACAAAGCACAGGGCAAGGGCACACAAATTCCTTCTAGCGAGCAGGCTTAAGACCCCAGGAATAATCGCAGAGTCACCACACATCGCTACGCGGCTAACACAAGATAACAACAACACGGTACTAGCGGTGGGTAAAATTGTAACAAGAAAGACACTAATAAACAAGCCCCAACATACCATGATGACGTGACAAACCAGGAAAAAAGCACACATGTGCGCACACACACAGCAGCTCAGGTATGCATAAGGAGAGGTGCTCTACAGGAATTTCTCCTCCACGCTCAGATACCAGCATTTCTGCACAAATACTTATAACTGCAAACAGCTTACTGCATCAACATATCAAGCAAAGTGAATACTGACACTCAACAACATCTAGCAATAAACAAAAAATCAATTATCACTAATTCCGAATGCCAAGCGACTTTCTTCTGCTCTACCTGGATGCAAACTGTTTCCCCTCAGCTACATTCTGAGTTAAAGCAGTGAAAGAAGAAAGAGCCGTGAAAAATTACACGCACTTGCGCTCCAATAGACTGTAACTGCAAGAAACAGTAGCCCACGTTAATAAACTGAGAAAAAGGCACTCACTTCTGCTATCAGAAAATTATTGCATAATGCGATACATATAGCTGCGTTGTCCCTGCGTAAAGAAAGCACAAGACAAATGTATACACAAATTACCTTACGCGATCAGGGAAAATCACTACTCGGGCCGCATAATATGCTATACGCCGAATTTTTATGGGTAGAAATTGCAAGCCACTGCTGAGCAATTACACACACACACACGCGCGCACGCACGCACGCACACAGGACAACACATTAAACACACGACGAGGAAAAGGTTTAACACGGAGCGCTCAGGAATAACCGTAGCGTTAGTGCACATCGCTACGAAGCTCAACGGCTAACACAAGACGACTATAACAAGATATTACCGAAGGGTAAAAATTGCAGCAAGAAATACACTACTGAACAAGTCAAGACATGCGACATCGAATGCGAAAACACTGGTGATCGGAGAAAAGGTCTAAGCCTGTGGCGGATCATCATAGAGCATACACATGTTCATTTTTCTATTTCGCGTAAACTAAACGCGGTCTGCTTGGAAAACGACGTACAAATTTTCTTAGGGAGCACAGAAATATAGGAATTTCTACTCCGTACTCAGATACCAGAATTTCTGCTTAAAAACCCATAACTGCAAAATCAAGCACTGCTTACTTCATCAACATATCGAGCACCCTACAAAATCAAACAAACAGCCCCACTTCCACTGATAGAGCACTATTCAGCTTTTATCAGGAGGCTTTCTTCAGCGTAAAAGTAGAGAAAATAAGAAAAGGCCAGTGAAAAATTACACATACTTTTGCTCGCATAGCTATAAGAAAAAAAAAGTAAAATAACGAGGCACATGCTAATAAACGGTGACAAAGGCACCCATTTCTGCTATCAGATAATTATTGCATAATGCTAAATACACAATTGCATTATCCTTGCGTGAAGAAAACACAGAAAAATGACACGCAATTTATCTTAAAGGGGCCGTAAACAGGTACAAAAGGTGCACATTTATTTGTGTTATATTATTGAAAATTAGGCAGTGAAAACTCCTTGCAATTACTAAAGCTCAAAAACAAAAGGCGCTTGCATACGGATGAAATATTCACTGCACTCTTTTGCATTTTAGCTCCGCCCCGCGCTCTAATTTTACGTCATTTTGACGTAGCGCTTTCCTCACCAATTACGATCGAGTGTTCCACGTATGATCTTATTTCAAATGCGGAATTGGACTAGATGAACGTGAATCCTCTTCTATTCAAAATCTAAACAGTTACAACCTCAAACTAAAAAAGAAATGCGTTTAATTTTGGTATCATACGCGCACTACGTTTTCTGGGCAGTAGCACGCAGCACACCACAAGCGCGAATGAACATCCGGGACTACAGTTCCGGAATCTTAGGCTGCGTTTCAATACCTCGCGCCCGCGAAGCCGCCTGACTAGGCAGCTGAGTAGACCACTTTGCTTGTCACTATTGGAACAGGCTTGCCTAGCCGAGGCGCCTCATTGCACACGCAAGAAATGCGTACGGCGCAAGCGCAGCAGGACTCTAATGCGCTAAGTTTGTAGGACATTGTGCATAAACCGTCACCTTCACAACTAAACATGTGTTCCAACTCTCTACGCAGTTTTAAAAAACATACCACTATGTGCAACTTTACATTTAAAGCCAGCAGAAACAGCGGGCACGCTGGTACCGTCAATGCGCGTCTCCATCCCGGCTGTCAGATGGTCAGGCATATAACTAGACTGCATCGATGCGCACTAGGCGGTAGCCGACTGAATAGCGGACTTGGCGAGATTTGGAACGAGACTTAACGTGGCGGCACTTCCGGTTAGACCGCTAGGCAGTCGACTATCCCGAGTATTGGAACGCAGCCCTAGGTAGGTGCGCTATGGAACATCTTCGTCATCTTCGAATGGTTCCGACAACTGGGCTGCCGTACTTTGGTTTGAGCCACGCGGCATCGAGTCACCAGCTCGCGTGGTACAGTGGATAGCATGCTGGCCATGTCACGTCGTGACTGGGAGAAACCCAGGTTCGAATCGCGTCATGTGATAGCAGCTCAACTGTTGACGTTTGCGCCAGCCGGAGATGTTGAAGGTGTCATGACGTTGAATTTCGGAACCACAGAGCACAAAACGTCGTTTCACACAAACAAACTCAGCGCTCCGACTCACAGCTGATAACCAATTATGTTTATTGGCTGGAATTTGAAACGCCATGTCCGCGGCTCGGCCCCCCGATTGGACAGCAAAACGCTACTTAGCCATGTGACGTATGCGTGGAGGAGAAAGGCTCTGCTATTACTCATCTTTGAAAGCAGTTATATGGGTCAATGAGCTGGCACGAGCCGAACGAAATGGGCATTATGATCTGCGTTCTTTCATGGGGTATCATTATTTCATAAATGTTTGGTGGCCTGTTTAGGGCCCCTTTAAGCGAGCAGCGAAAGTCACTTCTTCTCGGACAGCTTAATGCCATTAAGTCTGAATTTTTGCAAAGAAAACAAAGCTTGAACAGCGCTACGAACGTGACAGACACATACTAACAAACAAACAAACACTCCTATTCATTTCTACTGATAGAATTGGAGCTAAAGGCGTGAACCACACTACAAGAACACAGCACATTGCTTCAGGAAAGCATATCAAATGCACCGCAACAGGACCGGCGTCTACACTCATAAAATAGCCTGCCCAAAACAAAGACTTCACCAGGTTCGCGAGGCAATTGCATTAAAAACGCTCGGCCAATCCTACAGATAGCAATGCAAACGTGACTGCCCTTATTTTTTTAAACCACTATTTCACGCAATAGTACATAAATGTATCACTCGTGTCACACGAAAAGGCAAACACATAGCACTTACTTGTCAAGTGGGGTCCCTAGTTCAGAAAAGTGTGTGCACACACACACACACACACACAGACACACAGTCACATTTTCACACTCGCAAACACAAAGTCTATTTTCACAACCACATAAATCCATATTATTCCTCAGGTCAATAATTATCCTACCATCATCAAAAGACGGTACAGACATGTATGCGAACACAAAACAATCAGTCTTCGTTCAGGATGTAACAGGATATCGTCACTCGGCCGGCGCGAACCAAAAAAAGAAAGGAAAGCATGTTAGCTATACATCCAAAAGAAAATGGTGTCGCGCTTTTGCGGAGCAGTTATGGTACAGAAGGGAATTCACTTCTTTTTGCTTTTATTTCCATGCACCCGCATATTTTGCAACAATACTATAGAGTGGAACGGGTAAATGTGAACATCATTTGCTACACACTGTAGCTCTCATCATTTTTAAACCAAGCCACTTAACATGTGTTCATAGGCATACGACCCTTCACCACTAAATAGGGGAGGTGATAATGACTCAGAATAAAATAAAATAAAACAATCATTCCAGCATCGCTGACAGCAAGCTTGGGTACCCAACAGAGCACTGCGCACCCATCAACACGCCTTGGGCTGACCTTACAGACCCGAAGCCTTTCCGAATAGATTCTGCTGGCACTGGAATAAAAGATTTATCGCGAGGGTACTACAGTGTCAGCTCTGCTTCTGTTTAACTGATAAAACAGTGCACCCGAACCTCGCCCCACGCGAGCCAGTTCTCGCGGTTTGGAGGCGTTTTGGTCGCGTTTGGCCCGCGCGAGCCGCACGCGGGCCCGTTCTCGCGATTCGGACGCGTGAGGCGGGCGATCCGTTAGTTCAGAAATCAACTGCAAGAGGGACAGATGCATGACTTTGTAGAGGAGTAAAAAGCATTCCGATTCAGTTCTGCACCTGGCTGTCGGACGGAATGGACGTATCGTTCTGCGCTCCTCGTGACTCATGTGTTGTGTAACTAATTATTTCGGTAACTTTGTTCCCGCTTTGTTTGCGATTTTCATTCCCATACATGTTGGGCGCTGGCTGCTGTTGTGCAGGCAACTCCGACATTTTCTATCTTGAACATGAGATTACTGATGTTCTGAGAAGATGTGGGTTCGAGTCTTACAGCTGGCTAACCTTTTCAGTGACTTTCATCTTTCATTTTCTATCTTCTTCTGCCTTGGGACCAGAGTAGCGCTGGCGTGATTCTAAATAATTTTGTCATGAAATTAGTTGAGAAAGCAACCGCTAGGGAGGTGCAGAATTGTGACTTATAGAGGAGAAAAAAGCATTATGATCCAGTTCTGTGCCTGGCTGTCGGATGGAGGAGTCACATCGTTCTGTGCTACCTATGATTGCTGTTGTGGTGGGCTCATTTGTTGTGTAACTAATTTTTGTTGTTGTTAGCTATTGATGGTTAGCATATTTACTCTTGCTTTCCCAGCCTCTGTGTTATGAGTGTTTTTCTCCTCGCGT
Organism: Ornithodoros turicata; assembly: GCF_037126465.1. Classification (NCBI taxonomy): domain Eukaryota; kingdom Metazoa; phylum Arthropoda; class Arachnida; order Ixodida; family Argasidae; genus Ornithodoros; species Ornithodoros turicata. The sequence continues at coordinate 171,102,495 of NC_088201.1, forward strand.
GTTCAGAGCTGTCCTAACCTGCCCAGACATATCATGATGACGTCACAGTTGACGTCACAGGATGTCCGGAACTGGTGGTCATAGCTGCGATGCTTTGCAACCGGTCTCTGTGCTTCGTCGCCCAGCGATGGTCAGTGGCCGTTCTGGGCCGCTTTCTTCAAGATGGCGTTGTTGATCTTCAACTAAACTCCTTCTCTCCACTCTATCTACATCTATTTTTTTTCTTTTTGATGGACACGAGTTGTACACAACGCTCAGCTGGTCTGGACACGAGCTAGATGCTCTCCAATTAGTGTGGTGACTCCCTGGAGGGTGTTGATTAATGTGGGTGGTCCCAATTAGCTCTAATTAATAAATTAACCGTGTTCAGGACAGTTGAGCGTTGTGCACAGCTCGTGTCAAGTCATTACTACTTGCTACTTGACAACTCATCCATATCGGAACAGTTCGCTGTGAAGTCGGCCGAGGACACACCATCCCCTGCCCCCCCTGTGACATTGGTGACTGTTGCCCACCTCAACATGGCTGACAACGGCGAGCAGTTCTATCATCACCACTACCACTACCAACATCGTTTCACATATGCAACTGTAAATATATCCCTTGTTTGCAGCGAAATGCATTGTCACTGTTTGGCACGCAGGGTCGCTTGAGCTTGAAGAAAAAAACAGGCAAGTTATCCATTTGACGACATTGTTGATTCATCAAGCACAATTTATTTTCTGGATGCCAGATAGCGAGTTAGCTGTGATGACAAAACTTCGGCCTTTGCAACACTTACCTCATACAGCTGTCGCTGTAAAAGTGTCCCCCTGACCTAGCGTCATCTCATGAGGGGTATACATGGACGAGGTCACAGGCATGGCGCGAGTTCTTGTAAACTAATTTTCTCAGAAATTCACGTTTCGCAATGAAAATATTTTGTATTATTTTGCGTCAGTGTTCCCGAAGGTAGTATCTTCATTACACGTGCTAAAAATATAGGTTGGAATTGTTCGCCGTGCTAAGCTCCTCAGCCGCTGCTCCCCCGTTCATTACACATTCTATATCAGGACAACTGTGACGTCAGCAGCACCAAGTCATCTATCGACAAGAAGAGGGCGACCAATGCTCTGCCACGAGGTCATTCTGTTTATCTATGGGTGTTTGACACTTTTTCTTGATAAGGGGCCCCGCGTCTTGAACGCCAAACTGCACTGACGGGCTCCCGCGTAAATACTGAGGGAACGCGTTAATAGGAAAACCATTAATTTGAAATCTTCGCTTTGTGGCCATCATGGGAACTGTTCCTCCTTCGTGCATGTCTTCATCGTTAGTATGAGAATTCGCTTATCCGACAGTAGCCGAGATTTGTTGCACAAAGGAGGGAAAAGACGTGTCCATGACGACGAATCATGAGCTCTGGCCACAACAACATAGACGTAACGTAACAACACAAGACGAGCTCAGAGGCCTCTCAGGCTTCGTCGTCACGGATCATGTCCATTCTGTATGACTTGATTTGTGTGTGACTTGACTGTGGTGCCGTTCACATAAGCAATGGCATAGTCACACTCGTAACGTGCGCTATGTGACCCATGATATTAGGTTTTGGTAACGCTGTGTCTGGAAGGCTGGTACCTGCCACTCCTTTGTGTTCAATGCAACCGTGTGTTCTATGTAATGTAAACTTTCTTTAAGCAGCTTTCGAGTGCTGGTAAGGTCAAGTTTGAGTAGTTATAAATTCTGTGTGCAGCCAGAGAGCTTCGGTCTCTTTTATTTTCAGCGGCTTTGCACAGAGCTTTCATTGGTGAAGCTCTCGCCGTGACAGGAGGGCGTTCACGTGTTAGGTGACCTCTCGTGGCATCCACTCAAACGTTGCCTACCTGCGAAGTTTTTAAATTATTTGTTAGCCCCGCGAAGCAACTGTGGGTACGAACGCAGTACCGACGTGGACAGATGGACAGAGGACAGCAGGAAGGAGTGGCACACGGTGGGGGTTAGTATGCGTCCTGGGCCGACTTGAGGGGGAACTGTGTTGACATTCGCCTGGAAAGTATACGAAAAACCAAGGGAAATCCTGAGACGGCCCAGGCGGTGGTAGAATTCGAACCCACCACCTCCCACTCTGGTTGTGGAAAGGGATCATCCTAACCACTATGCCACGGGAGCTGGCCCAAGTACAAAATGAGGTTGGTTGCTGACTTGAAAAAAAAAAGGATGGCGAACGGTCGACTTACTCCGAGCATGGTGTTTGTTGTTTGGGTCACCAAAAGTAGAGTCGATAACTGTTTCCCCTACATGAGTCCTGGCCGGAATGTGCATCGTCGGAATGACATGCAATGTCCCAGAGGACAGATGTTCATGGTCTCATGCTAGGACGGTGTGGGTAGAACTGGCTGGCAGGCTCTGTGGAGCGTGACTAACCACTTAATTATCAAGGTGCGTGGCCTGACCTGCTGCAGATATTACGGATTACCAAGGCGTCCTGTTCTCCGTATCGGACATTGCTGATTTTCGCGTCGGGTGTTGTTTTTGGAGTCTCAAGCTTCCCTTACTAAATGACCCAGAAGTCAAAGTTGAATGACAAAACTGGTTGCGAAAACAATGTTTTTATGCGAATTTTCGCCCAGTTGCCTGGCAATTCTTAAAGCAGGGGGCTCTACCCGCTTGCGGTTTTGGAGAATAAGAGTGCGTGTGAACACCGGCAGTGTAGAGACGCACTCTTGCAGCCCTTAGCTGTGCTGCGGCACCCTGACTCACAGGGCCGTGATACAGCCAGTCAGTTGAGGACGGGACGAGACGCTTTCATGTATAAGGATGCACGCATGGCGCAAGTTTCTCGTCAAACGGAATGTTGGGCCTTGACACCGCGAAGCATGGTCCTCTCTCCTGCTAGCTGTGCCGACGATGAATGTCAGGAAATCGAGGCTCGAGTACACCCGAGCTTAGATAAAAGATTTCTCTTGTCGCCGACGAACATGACATTCAACGCGCTATCACTGTGTCGCACTTTATACTCAGTCATCACCAATAATCGTGTAGTCAGTCGAGATATCCCACCGCCCGTGAAGCAAATAGAGACGAATGGCTCTCAGGACCGCTCACACAAGAGGAACTTTTAGCCGCTCACTCTGCACTGCCGTGTGGAAACTGTTCGCGCGGATGGTCTTCCTGTCGAGTTTTATAAGTGATTCTGGAGGGTTGTTGGGATCTCAACGACTACAGTCGTGTCATAGTCACAGTCTTTAGTGTTTGCCTTCTCCGTGGGTTACTTTGTAGGGCAATGCAGACGGGTTTAGTCGTTCTCCTACTTAATATTTCGTTGCGTAAGGAGGACCAGGACACAGCCTTCCATTACATTGTGGCCATGTGGTAACGAAAGTCCTTCGTAAAACTCATCTTTTGACGGCAACTCACCTCCTAGACAAAGTGTTGAACCCATCCCAGACTTCTTCTAATCCCGGCAGGCCGACCAGCCTACGCAGTTTGGTGATATTTTTTTTCTGTCAAAGCGTCATTTGACCAGTTGAATGCCTTCGATCGTGCACTGCACAGATACCTGTTTGCAATGTTTAGGGCTTATGGCTTTCTGGGGATTGGGTGCATCGTATCCAGGTTGTTATTGGGTGCAAGTAGCCGTGTTTCTGTCGCTGGAGCCTGATGAAACAGTTGACATCTCGTGTGGTGTTTGACAGGGGTGTCTCTCTCTCCACAGCTCTTTGCGCAATGGCGATCAGGCCTATTCTTGTGTCCTGCCGTCGCTTTCTGCTTCACTTAGGGTGCCTGGCACGTGCGCTCACTTGTCTTCGGCTATGTCGACGACATTTCAGTAGTTTTGCGGCGGGAGATCTGCTTAGAGGTTGTTCTGAAAGCCTTTGAAGATCACGATAAAGTGTTAGGGGCCAGGCTGAACAGATGAAAATGTTCTTTCTCCATCTGAATACTTAACGTTCATATGGTTTCCCTTTGGGGTCTCAGTAAAGTCCCTTCATTCATAAAACAGTCTCCCACATTCACGAGTGCAATCCGTGTCTCATGACTCGATTTGCCTAGCTCAATTCATAATCATTTCGTCGTCTCAATCATCCAAACGTTGAATTTTTATAATCCATAATACGTTAATCCCGCTTTTTTTTTTTCCGCATCCCGGTCTTACTCTGGGAGGATACATTTTCACCTCGTCTAAACGAAAAGAAGTATTACGTCCCCGATTGCAGGCGAATAGATTATGCTGAGTAGCATTTCATAATACATGGCTAACATGTATCTGTCATCTACAAAATAAATTGTGCAAGAGGAATAGACGATGTCGGCCAATATGAATAACGTATCTGTTTTTCAAACTCACGCGGCCCCCGGGGAGAAGGGCACAATGTGTTTGGCTGCAAATATGGCATATATTTACCTTTGCATATCTGCATATCACGGCAAGCCCTTTCACCATCACCACCACCACCTTGCATATCTGAAACGATGTCGGTGGTGGTGGTGATGACGTAACTACTTGGCGTTGTGGGCCATGCGCAACAATACAACTGCCACAGAGAGGGGTTGTGCGTTTTGGACCGGCTTCAGAGCGAACTGTGAGGACATGGAAACGATGTCAACTAGCGTACAGGTATGTGTTGCGCATGACATGGAAAATTAGGTTACTTCGAGGGCTACAGCCGATGTGCTGTCCGTCTGTCATTGTTATCCTTGAGGCAGAGCAGAATCTATACTATGACGGAGGCATTCAAATTCTCACCCTCTAAAATTTTCTAGGTATCGCAGTTCTGTCCAATGTATACATTTCTACAACTTCACTTTCAGGAACAAGGCAATTTCTGGCATCACGCACGTGTATAAGGAGAAAGAGAAGAAGAGTCTCTCGCGTTCAGAATTGCGTTCTGTAAATCTCATTTGTTGTGTGAGTTCATCATGCAGAATTCCTCGCCCCAAGATAAAGGTAACGTATTTCAAGCTATTTGTTTTAAGTAGTGGCATAATTATTTGGCAGTAATCATTTATGAAATCATAACGCATATATGAGAAACGTAATCTACTGATATCCTGTAATTCTGTACACTGTAAACTTTTTCACACCTTTAAAGGTGTGCGCTATGCACATTCAATATGGTTGCGTAACATTGCATCTCCAGGATGATATTTTACAAAATTCGGAAAGCATTACTAAAGATCAAGTGTCAGTGCAAATCTTGCTTTCATTATGTCTTGGATATCGTAGGTACGAGCTAATGCATATATGCATCGCTATCGATAATCGAGCACGCGCAAGTGTCTACAATACTGTTGAACAATGTTGAGATGTTGCAAGACTGAATTTTTGGAGGACAGACACCACTCGAGTAAAGAAAATTTGTGCGAAACCGTGCTCCATTATGATGTTACCAAAATTACACCTAAAAAGGCGTGCGCCATGCACGCTATTACACCTTTAAAGGTGTGAAAATATTTAGAGTGTAGGAAGAGCTAAGCGGATACAGTTGCAACTCCCCATTCATTATCTCGCAATAAAGTTGTTGTTGTTTTAGGAAATGCTCGCTGGGTACGACAGTTTGGCAGATTCGTAATTGACAGTTGGCTCAATGCAAACAATTGAATCTCAGCATCTGCCTTCGTCTCGGAATACACACCCGTAGAGTTACGCCCTATTAACTCAATCTTGTCAGGAAAGCGTTAGCCTTCAGCGTGTACGCACACAATGATTGTCGAATCAGGTTTCTCTACTAAGCATGACGGTTCGCAAGTAATAAGCGTAAAAACTATTGTGCGTGCATGTGCGCCACGCTAACATAGTGTCTAAGTTTGCCAGCTTTACTTAACATTCATACGTGTGAATGCGATGGTCATGATCACAAGAAGCGATTATCAACTTCACTTGATGTAATCCTCTGAAGCACTCTCCGAGACCACGTTCTTTTATGCACTACGGAGCTGATGGCCGTGCATAAAAAGTACAACAACCATCTCCTCCACGTAATTCTTTGAATTTCCTCTTTAGGACCCAAGATGAAAACTGTGTCCGGTCCAGGCGATGCAAAGCGTAAGTAGCACTTGTTATGAACAGTGGATAACCTTCGCTAGGGCCGGCGCAAAGTAACCAGCTGTGAGAAAACAGGACAAAGGAAGTACAAGAAGTCATACGAAAGCTGGACTAGGAACACGTTTAAAAAAGAGAGTAGGAACAGCAAGGCGCCAAGCCTGCGCAGACTGACTCGTGAATGGCAAGACAAGGCGGACCATACGGGGGACTGTATGTGTCTTATCAATGTTCGTTAGTTACACTATTCTGTTCAAGGCCTTCCACCTACCCGTGCACACATTGTGCATATGGTTTTATCCCGAAACGGAATAAAACCATATTGCAGCTTGAATAATGGGTTGTGGCTGTACCTCAAGGAATTCTGAAGCCATTTCCAAACTTTTGAAGAAATCCCCTGGTACATATTGATCTGTGTACATCAAAACGCACATCAAAACGTTTCTGCGATCCCGCGTTACGAAGCTATAGCAATCTAAAGGTCGCGCAATGAGCGAACTCCTCCATCACTGTCAGCTCTTAACCTCCTCGACCGTTTTCGGAATGACGACTCACGTTGGAGAGAGTAAGCGCATTCGGTTCCGGCGACGTAAGGTATTGTAAAGAGAGATTGCAGACGGCCGCTGGACCGGCTACGGCACGGTGACCCCCGGGAAATTCGGGGCAAGCGCGCACACCTAAAACGTCACTTCCTGTTTGTCTGCCAATGTCTCCCAGCGCTGTTCGGTGCCACCGTCGACGGTGTCTCGAAAAGTGCCGTTTTACAAACCCTACAGTAGAAAAACCGTTCAAGTGATGAATGTGCGACTTTGCGTGTCGTCTCGATGGACTGCAACGTACGAAACGATCCCATATATTTAGTGGGTTGCGTTGGGTTTCCCAACCCGTTTAGGTGAGAAAATACATTCCCAGAACTATCCTTACCTTTGCAAGAGAACCGACGTGGAAGCCACATGGCTCCTTTCACTTAAACGACCATAAAAATTGCGCATTGCGAGTGTATAGGAATGCAGAGGCATTCCAGTGAAAACGTGTGAGTAGAGGCCGATTCGAGCAAGCCCAAGATCTCTTAGTGTCTGATTCCTTTCTTCGTGCATGTACATTCGCGGCGCTCTTTGTTAAAGCTCAGCTTCGCCGATTTTCGAGTGTTACAGAATGGAATGGACTCACACGATGTGTTCATAAGGGAGCACTGATTATGTATGCAAAATAGTTATCCCAAACTACTCGCGGTTTTTCGAAAAAAGTGATTTTTTAGTTTAACTGACATTCCGTCTTGTGGCGCGCAAACCTTGTGTCGACGACACATTCGTGGTCTGCCCGTGCTCCGGCTTGGCATGACATTTGGCTTGGTTTCTTCCGCCAAGCCGGCCGGTTTCTTTTGCCGAGCAAAAGCTGGAACTGCTGGAACTGAAACATTGGAACTGCGTGCCGAGAATGCGTGAGCGTTTTGCTCCCGTCTGCGAGAACTATTCCATGCAGCACGCAGTTCCAACGTTTCAAACCACAATTTTCCGAAAGGCGAAACAAAAAGCTATTGACTGCAACAATCGGTTACAACTCCGACTGGGTGCCACCTTCCAAAAGCAGCGATTTGATCTGTTCATTTCGCTCATATACGAATGTAACGGAAGCCATGCGCAACTTGTTTCACACGAAGCCGAAGATGTCTCGTCCGGGATGCTGTGCCAACCTTATCTGCAGCAGGAGACTGCAGGGGCAGGACTAGGCAGCAGATAAAGGTAAGACGCGTAACGTTAGACAATTCAGCCATGCGGTACAAATGCCATCACATAGAAAAGAAGAATACGCTATCTGTCAGTTGCTGCTTCATCCTTTAGAGATTAGGCCCCAGCGGGTGTATTCTCAGTACAGATTTGGAATTGCCTTATTTGGTAAATGATTTCGCAGGCATTCCGGCACCACCAAAGAGCTTTCACTCCATGTCTCAACTATCACCGTCTGGGTTTCAAGCTGAAGGCTGTCACCATTGCCAATCAGACGCCCCTCCAAAGTTCATCTGTTTTTGTTGACGGAACAGTGAGACCTGGTACTGAGACATTTCATTTTCTGATGAATCAAGCGCATTGTATCACTTGTGCTCGACTTCTTGTGTTCGTATACCCTTGCTGTTGCTCGCTAGCTTAGAGCAACCATGCATGAGGTGTTTGTGTTCTTACTCCAGCGCTTTCAGAGTACATTTATGCAGTATCATCGTATAGTATGCACGGCAGCACATCTTGTGTATTTTGAGTAAGGTATAAATTAAAATGTTGGCTCAGCTGTTGCATTTTGGTCACAAGTAAGGTGTTCTCAAGGGCAGTTTCATGTGTGCAACAGCACATACCTTTTCTCAGTTTTGAGTAAGGCAAATCGAAATCTTCCAGTTGATGTGTTTCGGTCATAAATTATGTTTTTCGAGACGTTTCAGGATTACATTCAAACAGCATAATGTGTAGAACAGTACATTCTCTCAGGTTTAAGTAAGGTAAATCTGTACGCTGTTGTGTTGGAAACGCTGTTGGAAATGCAACATAAGCTTGTGTTGCATTCAACTGGTATCATGTGTACGAAAACTTGTTTTATGCCTTTCTCTATCTACTGTACTAATATTGTGAGTACAGAGACATTCCTGCAGAACATACCCGAGCATCTTGTGTGCTATTGTTGGTATGATCTGCAGCAGTATGTTGATAATGTTAATTATTCAATGACTTCAGCTAACATTTACATTCTTACTTCCAGGTAAACCTAAAACGCAGATGCCCTACCCCTTGGTATGCTTAGTTCAAGATTGTACCGAAACAATCCACCTGGAGCATTAATTTTCAATTGACAGTGGCATTACTATCACAACACACCACACACCACTGGCTGTACCTTCACAATTCTACATAAAGATATGTAAAGTTTCCGGAACGAAATATGATGAAGGTCCATAACGAAAGATACTGAGACGAGGGATAGGAAGGGACGTACACAATGTCTCTACATAGTGTGTGCATGTCCCTTGTATTTCCTCTTCAGGTCTCGCCATCATAGACACTATCACCAGCTCGCTTACTGTTGAACCGTTCTTTCAACGATAAAGGTCACCTTCACGAACTGGATGGCAGCCAACGTGCTGTCAATACAAATAATTATGGAAGGAGCTCAATATGATCCTTAGGCCGTGCGTGGTCATTGCTTTCTGACAAATAGTGACTTAGAATTTCAGGACAGTGCCTGCAAGGGTAGTATTCTTGTTCTCACCCTTCACCGTCATTGTGTGTCATCGGTCACCTGTCATCTGCTAACATGTACAAAGCTAAAACAAAGTATATTTCTATTTCTTTGAATACAGTTGGTACAGCACATTGTTTTTTACACCTTCTTTGGAAAAGATAAATAAAAAAATTATCTACTCTGCAAGTCTCCTGTCAGCTCTACAGAGCAGCTTCGAATTTCACTGGAAGCCACGTGTGAAACCTAGACCAAACTAGTGTAGAGGGTCCATATAGGTCATAGATAGATACTATTATTATTAGATCATAGGTCAGGCTTACGTCCTGGTTGGTAGCAACGCAATTAAACCTTATTGAAAGTTGGTGCAGGAGGTGACCAACATAACTAAACAAAAAAAAAAGTGCAACCTTAAAAGCAACCTTAATACGCCGCAGTGGTCTTTTCTCCTTTGGTGGTTTTTACCTACAAATACATCTCCAGCCTTAGTTGCTGAGCATGCAGTTATTTTCGTTGAGCGCTGCAGTTTGTTTCTCTGGACAAGCAAGCCCGGGCTTACCCATTTTGATAAGGGTCTTTCAGCTTTGACAGGACATTTGTGGACAAAACATTTGGAATCTGCGTATTTTGCTACAAAGTGCACAGTACAAGGCAGAGGACAGCATCAACCATTTCCACCAAAGTTATTAAATTTGTGATAAAGTACATATACCTTTTGTCACTGACTAATTTGGTGGCAAAGGTACTTGAGTGGCAGTTTTGCCATTTTAAGCACATGTTAAAAGAAAATTAGGGTATGGGAAGTGCTGCCTGGTTGAACATGTCGAGTGCACAATATAATAATTGGGGGTTTACGTCGCAAGACAACTGAGTGTGGAATACACAGCACAGTGTAATGTTCCTTATTCTGGCAATGTTAGCATGGTTCAAGAAGTGGGAAATGTTGCACTACCGTTAATAATATCTATTGGGCCCAGCAAGCAGGATACATAAACCCTGATTTGAAGACACCATGCCTAACTCAAACGCAGTATGAGGTCGACCCGTACGTGTTTATTTGCCAAACTATTACGAATGAAATATGGCCTGTGTGGTATACAACTATGCGCACACTCAATTAAACATGCAAAAAATACGTATACGGGCTCTCGATCTACATGCCGCGATGCGCTCTACGAGATAAACAACACAGTACAAAACTACATTCAACACTTTTTGTGCGGGGCAACCCTAATAACCACTTTCATATAACCGACGAATGGTTGAACGAACGCAGTTCGAATGGTCACGATACATTCCTACGTCGTTCATTGCGGTCACACTATGTTGCTGCACAATATATGTATCCCGTGTAACAAGCCTGGCAATCGCACGACGTGCATGGCAGAAATACGGTCTTCTTTCTTTGAAGATCAGTTCTCTGCAGGTATATGCTCAAACGACAACCAAGTCTCACATGGTTGCTCAATCGCTCCCATTCCTGCAGTTGTAGTAAAAGCAGCAAACGGGTCGACGTGGATGGTAGCTGAACGGTTGAACTGTTAAGTTCTCGAGCACACAATCACAATTTCACGTCGAAAATGGTGAGTTCGCCAGTTGTTGTTTCTATCGTTCAATAGTTTTCGGCATTACCTCGGACGAAACGCTCATCGTAGCCGGCGGCCATAACTGGATTTCCTCGCAAACGGCAGAAGACGCCAGGGAAGTCGGAGAAAGCCTCAGCTTTCACCCAATCAGAAGCACGATTCTCTATCTACGTAGATGGAGCAGGTTTTTCCCATTTACGCCACAAAAATGGCTGCGCCCATGGCTTGTTTTGGTTTCTTTGATTAACTAATTTTCGTAATAGGAAGACAACATTGAGAAACGAAGGTGCACTTCGAGGGCAGTTGGATGTGCTCGTTCTGAATATCACAACCGTTTTAATACACCGGGAAATCGGCGTAGCTGACCTTTAAGAAAATTTGCCATTGTCCCGGTATCAGGGATACGTGGAAGACGAGCTCAGATGCTTAACGCCTCCATTAGCGACCTGAATTGACAATATGTAATTGAGATCCCTGATCACATCGAAGATAATTGCGGATTTCAGGCATGTGTGTCGCCCGTGGAGCCTACAGGGTAGAGAGTGGCAAGTACGGGGATTTTCTCGCGTGATAGTTCTACGCATACGAATAGCAAGCTAAGTTATATTCACATCTGGGCCGCAATAGCCAGCACGTGCTGTTAGGAGCACGTAGGGCAGCATGCAAGAAACACGATGGAAAACCGGTATCGATGTAACTACTACACGGCCCCAAGTAGACTGGTATTATTATAGGGCAATTTCCTTCATGAATGATACATTGTGGATGTCAATCAAGCCGGTTCCATCGAGCGCAGAAATCAGCACCGGAATACCAAAACATGTTCCAGGGGGAGGAAGGGAGTTGCCGCAAGACAGAAGCCGCCGATATTTCGAACAGAGACTGTTCTTCTTCTGGGCACCGTCCTCATCATCGGCATGGTATTTAAAGGGTTAGGTGTGACGTGTTTAAAGGTTCATGCGAATTGTTCAGCCCGGAGGGAAGAAAGTGTCCGTACGGGCTTCTACGGCCGGACTGAATGGCCGCTTTGTTAGAGGGTGTAGGGGATTTTGTGAACGATCTAAGCTCCAGACCGGTTACAGAAAAATGGGAGGTTCACGAACCCGTCGACGAAACGGGACAACAGCCAAGAATTGGCAAACATAGCGAAAGATAAGAAAGTTAGTGGTTACGCGGGGAAAATTCCAGAAGGAGCAAAGTTTTTTTTTAATTTTTGTAATACAAAGTTGTAGCATGCAATAAAGAAAGCAGAAAGCAGTGGCCGTGCAGAACATAACAGATGATAATGGAGGTAGAAGGGAAATGCATACATTATTTGTGAAGTGTTTCTAGGGTGGCTTGTGATTTGTTGATACCGGACGGGTGAAGAGCGTTGAACTTGTATATGAGATAAGACTCCCTATCACGTCTGTCACGTGTGGATCTGAACCCAGTTTCTAGAATATATTGTTTAATGTTGTCAAAATTGTGACCAGGAACGACTGAACGACGAAGGAAGTGTTCGGCGACTGCTTTGGGGAGTTGGTTGGACGTGTCGGTTGTGTCCGGTAAGGCGGCTGTTCATTTGTTGGCCGGTTTCACCAATGTATTGCATAGAGCAGTCGGCGCATTCAATACAGTATATGACATTGGAGCTTGTGCACATGAATGCGTGGTTAATGGGGTGGGTGTAATTGCTCACAGTGCTTTTGATGGAGTTAGCCTGTTGAACGTGCTTGCATGTTTTGCAGCGCGGGAGGTTGCAGGGTCGTGTTCCGGCGACAACATTAAACTATATATTCTAGAAACCAGGTTTAGATCCACACGTGACAGACGTGATAGGGAGTCTTATCTCATATACAAGTTCAACGCTCTTCACCCGTCCGGTATCAACAAATAACAAGGCACCCTAGAAACACTTCACAAATAAAATATGCATTTCCCTTCTATCTCCATTATCATATGTTATGTTCTGCACGGCCACTGCTTTCTGCTTTCTTTATTGCATGCTACAACTTTGTATTACAAAAAAAAAAAAAACTTTGCTCGTTCTGGAATTTTCCCCACGTAACCACTAACCTCCTTATATTTAGCTATGTTTGCCAATTCTTGCCTGTTGTCCCGTTTCGTCCACGTGTTCATGAATCTCCCATTTTTCTGTAACCGGTCTTTAAACACGTCACACCTAACCCTTTAAATACTATGCCAATGATGAGGACGGTGCCCGGAAGAACAGTCTCTGTTCGAAATATCGGCGGCTTTTGCCTGAGGAAACTCCCTTCCTACGTCGCTACCGGTTCGCTGGATTTCTACCCATCAATGTTCCAGGCGGGATATGTGTGTACAGACATGCCACTACCCTTCAAGTGCAGGGATATGAGGCTTGAGATTTGTCTAGAGTAGACTTGGTTTCGTTTAGAAAGCCGGATGAAAGAACACTCGGCAAATAAGTAGCTATACCACTGTGTGATCAGAGCTTTGATGTCCAGAAAAATTTCTCGCCTTCCTTTAGGCTAACCATTCTTTTCTTTTTTTTTTTTTAATCTTAGAGCCAACGCCGTCTGCCCCAGCAGTGCCCGTCGCTACGTCGGGTAAGTAACACTAATCTCCGGATTCATCACGCCTACACTCGAACCTCGACATAACAAAGTTCACGGAGATTGCGATTTCCTTAGCTGCATTGAACATTTCGTTGTATCGAAATTGACGGTGTTTGAATTGTCTTACGCTGCGAGTTCCAAAGGGGCACTACATATAATCCAGCAAAATCCCACATTCCACAAAGTGGCAAGCAATCAGTGCTCTTGCTCCCGCTGCTCTGCTGCTCCAAATACTCTCAACTGCTCCAACATTTCTCTGAGCTGCTTCAAATACATAGCAGGCGCCTCCCAAACTTGAGACGTGACGGTAACCTACCCATACACAGTGTTTTTGACAGCAGCTTGCGATCCGGTTGACTGGCGCACGTATAGCAGCTAGAATAGCGATACGCCCGGGGTGCGGTGTGAGCGCGTTTGTCGTGATTGACGTGGTTCCCCACAATAGTTTACATCAGGAACGAAGCGCGAATTATAGAGCAATTGCTTGGTTCGGAATGGAAACAATCCGTTATAACTGCCCATTAAAGCCCAAGCACACTACCCCCTGCACGATTTATTGGCAAAAATTAAGATAAACGTCAGTGGAATTCACAGTGCACTGTTCAGTTGAGATTTTTATGTTAAACGCCTATGTAGCATTTCTTTAACGCACAGTGAGACCCCGGTGCAGTGTCGTCCTGTCCGCTGGTCGGAGACATAGAAGCAGTGGGGTGGGGGTGGGATGTCGGACTTGGTTGTGGATGCTTTGGCATTCAGTAGGTCACGGAAAGCGTTCACGCGACTACTTCAACTATGCGATATCACTGAAATTACCACACAGGAAAAGAATGCATAAATACACGACCGGTATCAGGCGACACGTGCCGAGTTACAAAGCCTTAATTCATGCTGATGGACGCATAGCTGCCAGTAGATAATAAGGTGCGTAAATTAGGTATTTAGGAAGGCAAGTTCTTTATCAGATAGTGCAATAGATGGTTGGTTAGAAGCCAAGAAACCCTTCCTTAGTTTTTCTGATATTCTTCGTCAATGCTCCGAGCTCAAGGCTGGAGCACAATTCTAAGGCTCTTCGCTTAGCACCCTTGAAGGCTGTTTGATTCACCTTGACAAAGTTCTTGTCCAAAGCTTCCGACTTCTTTGCTTTCAACACAGCGTCAGGCATAATGACAAATCCCCCTTCTTTATCAGCCAACAACAAGGAGACCCCAGCGTCCTACAAAAAAACCTCTTGACCACATGCACGTCGATCGTCCTCCTCAATGCACAATAGCTCCCCTCAAGTGCCTCGACGCCATCCCTCACACAACTGTCCCTGTCTTCCTCCTTCGCACTTTGTGTAACCTTCCTTACTAGCGTGAGGGCATCAGGCTTGGAAACGTGAGGCGGGATACAAAACTTCGGACCCAACTCCAGCACATTGCGCACTTTTAGGGGGACCTGCACATCACCAATGACAACCACTTGCTGCGGCCGCCGTTCCCTGCGTAAGGATCTGCTGATCATCTCACGATTCATCCCACTCGAAGGTTGTAAGAAGGGCTATCGGAACGGCCGCAATTAGATCAGCACTAGAGCGTTCATGTAACCACACAGTTAGAGCGGCTTTGGAGGATCAGTACCTACGGTTAGTTGACGCGGGGTATCCTGATCATATCACCACTAGCATTGCTGAGAGACTGATGGCTTCGGTACTGTGAAAACAGGATACGGTGCGGCAAAGGCCTCCAGGTAGACCAGTCATTTTGCCATATGTCCATCGACTATCCAACAGTATCAAGAAGGTAGCCAATAGGTTCCAGGTGCCTACGGTCCTTTCGGCAGCGCATCGCATACTTTTGGCGGGGGAAGGCAATTGTGTTAGCCAACCATCTATTGCACTAAAGAACTTGCCTTCCTAAATACCGAATTTACGCATCTTATTATCTACTGGCAGCCATGCCTCCATCAGCATGAATTAAGGTTTCGTAACTGGGCACGTGCCGCCTGATACCGGTTGTGTATTTATGCATTCTTTTCCTGCAGTACAGTTCAGTTGTGAGTGACGCTTGTGTTTGTGTTCTCCCTTCAGTCCTTGTCTTTCGCGTCCCAAAATTTTGCAGTATGCTGTCTCACCTACTAGCCCAACTCTCTGCGCTTGTTCCTCCTGACTCTCTTTTTGAAGTGCTGGGAACAAACGACCTAGTGTAAGGCTGGCACTAGCTTGCACAGCGCGTTCCCTTTCGCTCACCTTCACGTGATATTGCGTTGATCCACGCATAACAAACTGTCTGGTTTTACGGTAGTTCGTGGTACGATAAGCCTGAACTTGTCCTTTCTGTTGACGGGCAGCAAACAGTTTTTCGGCATATTCTGCATCGTCCTCAACGAGGATCACTGCTGCCACACTTCAGTTCTGTCGTACTCTGTCTTAACCGAAAGACATAAGCAGGCTCCCCGAACCTCAAAATAAAATACCGAATGCGTGCAGCACGTGATGAAAACTAGCTGATACGCGCTTCCTCCCCGTCCGCCCGTCCCCGTTGTGCGGCGCCCCCGCGGCGGGATCCCGAAACGCAACAATGACAGCTCTCCTATTGTTTCCCTGAAACGGCGGCAGGCCGGAGCAAAGCGATGCACGCAAGTGGGCGTGCCTAAATCTTACCTCTTTAATCTGTTTTTCCGCTTGTGTGACGCGAACATGAAGCTCATTTTCATTGGACGCCCCTACTGGAGATTGTATTGTTTGTGAGTTAGTCAAGAGCGGCATCGGAGAGCGATCTTCAAAATGGAAGCATGCCATGCGGAGCACTTCACGTAGCCCTTTCTCCCAAAGCTGGGTCCCGAAAGTGCGGATGTGAATTGGAAGGCCATGCGTCCGTCACACAGAGACGCTGGCGGACGAACTTTTTGCTACGCAATGGTGCGGACCAGGCTTTAGGGACAATGACCAGTGCTACACGTTAAATTTTTCAGCTATTCGCTTCGTATTCGAATATCCAAATCGGCTATTGTATTCGCTTCGGTTTCCAAAGCACTATTCGCACGGGTCTGTGCAGAACGTGTAACATTCTACAGGACAGGTGTCAGGAAGGTGTCAGGAAAATATAGGTATCCTATGCTAGACGTCAAACATCTTTTGCTTCATGGATGCACTCAGTTGGAGTAGCTCCCGCGGCATAGTGGTTAGGACGGGCGTCTGCTGCGGGCAAAGGCTGATTAAAGCCACCTTGTCTTAAATCCTGAAAAGAGTATATGGTAAATGGAGCACGATGTCGCAAATGAGACGAAACCTGCACTAAGCACTGCTCGAGCGAACAAACGACATGATATCAGGCGTATCTGAACGGGAGAACTTTCATTCTCGCCGTCGCATTTGCGTCCACTCAAATCAGTTCCATTCCTACGAAACACGTGGCCCTCCCACGCACACGCCCGTCGCTCATTTTGCGATCGAGGAGTGCGTGGCTACAGCCTCGGCTCATTTACATTTCATACAATTTAGCGCTTTATGCAGGGTGTTCACGAAAATCCCCTAGCTGAATCATTCGAAAACTGCGCCACCTTTCGGGGAACTTTATGTTTTCGGTTAGCATAATTGATGCGCCGGCCATGAAGTGGCCGCTCAGTTTGTCATTTGCATGCGCACGGTAATTAAGTAACCATCCTGACTTTTTTTGTTTTACTTCGCCGGGCTTTGGTACCTGTGCCGTAGCAATGGTCACACTGACACTTTGCCAGAGCAGTAGAAAAATAGCTTCGACTTTTATTGGCTCTTTGCTTGCTCGGGGGCAAGATGAGACACGCTGTAGTGACGACCTATCAAATTACTTTTTTCTTTCTTTCTCTTTTTTTATTACTGGAGGCAAAACGTACGGAGAGGGTGGAACATCTCATCAAGTCATAATGGTCACGCGACATACGGTAGCCCGTGGCACACCGTGCCACGATGGGACACGACGAACGATCGTCTCACATCGTCGTACAAATATCCCGTCGTTCGCAGTCCTCGCTTTATTGCAGGGCAGTCATTACACGGGTGATGACTGCTGAGGGACGTGAATGTAGTGCGTAGGAAGAGCCTTGATAACGTCACCGTGAAGTGATCGTCCTTACCAATTCCTACACGGCACCGCCCGGGACTGATAATCTTATTCGTTGATCGGGTGCAGTAGATACATCGATCCAACAGCTGTCTACGTTATACTGTCTACTAACACTTTCTATTGGGCTACAACACGGGGGAAAGAAAAATAAGGAGTGTGTGCGATTGCATTCTGGGCGATTTCTTAAGTTTGGGTGAGGAGAAACAACTTGGACAAACAATTCCCTCTTAGATCGCAGTAGCTCGCAGAGGAGCTTAATCGTGAAGGTTAATCGTAGCTTAATTTAAGCGTAATTGTCCCTCCTAAAAGTTCACAGCGTTGCAGTGACACTGTTACGAAAATTCATGGCGTCATTTGTCCGCCTCTAGCACGTCGTATTTACGCCAGTCTACGCCAGCTACGCTCGTAGCTGAATTGTTCGCCCAAGTTGCTGCGTTGTCTCAAGGCAGATTGGTCGGCTCCTATTCTATATGACATGCTCATGAGCCACTATATGTCCCTATTTCCACTACGTTTTCGTGACTCGGTAAGGAACTGCGGTGCTCCGTCCTTCGTATTCCTTTCTACGCGTGCCAGGATGACAACTTCCTTACGGTAGATGTGACAGGATCTCAGGCGTTGGTGGGAGACGAGACTAAATGTACAAATCAAGGAGAGTACAAGACTTCAACTGGATTACGTTTGATGTACCGGGAGTGCGAGATGTTTCTGCCCCCCCCCCCCTCCCAGTGCGATCACGTTAGTGCGAGAATAATAGTGTTGATGAAATTGCTGTCGTATCACTGCGGTTTCGGCACGTTGCATAGATTGCCAACCATTCCCTTTCCCCATTTCGGTGTTTTGCAGTCTGTCTGTCTGTCCCTCTCGCTCTCTGTGATTTCTATGGTGCACATTATGTGCTCTCCGCGAAGTACATCGCCTACCACGGGAAGTCTTGGGTTATGACATATTGAACACCAGTCGCTTGTTCGTATAGGTATCAGTACCTAATAGACCCTGATTATGTTGTTTTCATTTGCATTTCAGGGTCGCCGGATCCTGAGGCACCGGAGGCGGGAGATCCCTCGAGTACGTGGAAGATGATTTACATCGATTCGAATAATACACCAGCGGCAGCTACAGTTGAGCAAATAGCAAAATAACGATGTGACGAAAAAAGCCAGACGCCCTCTGATATGCAGGCCCGCAAATTGTAAACATGGTGAAGTGCAAAATAGTTGTAGCCAACGTCCTTCGGCACATGTGACGTCAAAATTGTGCACTACAACGGGGACACATATGTGTCTCGGGCGACTAAATACAGATTCGGTTCTATTGGTCCTGAGAAGTGCGGTTTGTTGGAGTGGTTGATCTATTCTTAGACCTCTTTGATTTCGTTACGATTTGTCTAACTTGTCCCCTCAACATATTCTGCTTATAACGAAATATAAATTATCTCGCGAGGCTACATTGTGCTGCATGGGTTTCACATAACGTGTCATAAAATTCTATTAAATATCTACTTGTCTGAACATCATGGAGTCAACTTCTGAGCACTTTTATCAAATTTATTCGCGAGAAATTTAATTTTTCCAATTGAACGCCGAAATTTGGCAGGTTAACCTGGCGTGTTCTTTTCCTTTCTTTTTTTCCCCCAGAGAAACAGAGCACATGCAGAATTTAGCCCATTGTAGCTCAAAATGTGTTCCCTACTAAAATAGGCGGTAATAGCCGGGGAAATAATTGCGAAAACCTTGTTTTGCCGGCACGCAAATCGGCGGCCGCGCTCAGATCTCCCACAGAAACTGGTTGAAGACGCCATGTAGCTGCTCTGTCACTTTTCCGTTTCCAACCCTCTTCTGAAAACGGCAACACGCTTGCAACGCGAAAGAAGAGAGAGAAGGAAGCAAGAAAGGGAGGAGTGACCGTTTTCTTTTCGCCGCAGGTTGCATTATCTTGACGTAGAACTGAGCTTGGCCGCCATTTTGCGCTCTTTGAAAGAAAGGCTTTGCATTTTTTTCGGCTGTTACCTTTGTAGTAGTGAATGTATTTTGTGCCCTTGTGGGGTATCTCTTGCATGCGCTTTCTGTTTCTGTAAAAAGAAAAAGAGAAACACGTGAGATTGACTTGGCAAATTTCAGAGTTCAATTGGGAAAATCCGATTTCTCGCGAATTAAATTTGGCAAAAATGGTCAGTAGTAATGGTAAATCTCACCTGAGAAAGAGAACCGTCGATCCCATCGTGTTGACAAGTTGATTTTTAAGTATAATTTGGTGACACATTAGGTGAAACTGCATAACATGGCATAGATGCAGCCATGCTGATAGACACACTCTGCTTGCTTGAGCCTCTGTGTCTTGTTTATTTTTCTGTATAGTCATGCTTTGAGTTTTTTTTTTTAAGAACGATCAGCGTGTGCAGAGGAGCTCCATAGTGTAGCTTAATTTAAGCGTAATTGTCTCTCCTAAATGTTCACAACGTTGCAACGACACTGTTACGAAATTCATCACATCATTTGTCCACCACTAGTACGTCGTATTTATGCCGGTCTACGCCATCTACGCCATCTACGCTGGTAGTTGAATTGTCCGCCCTCGACATCTCAAGGTAAATTGGTCGGGACCGGAGCGGTGAGTCGGTAACGAACCGTGGTGCTCCCTCCTCCGTATTCCTTCCTGCGTGCGCCACGATGACAACTTCATTACGGGAGAAGACGCGATTAGATTTCAGGCGTTGAGAGGAGACGAGACTAAATGTAGAAATCAAGAAGAATACAGGACTTCAACTGGATTACGTTTGATGTACCGGGAGTGCGAGATGTTTCTGCTCCCCCCCGCCCCCCCCCCCCAGTTCGCTCACATTACTGAAATAATAATAGTGTTGCTGAAATTGCTGTGGTATCTATCACTGCGGTTTCTGCACCTTGAATGCGCACCTTTGGTCACATAACTATTCACGGTCACCGGTATGATATGCGCACAGATGATATGACGTGATATGCGCACGCTGATATGACACAGAATGCGCACCTTAGGTGCGCATTCTGTGCTCTCTGCAATTACCTCGCCTACCACAAGAGGGCCGCGGTTATGGCAGATTAAAGGCCAGTCTCTTGTTCGTATGATCACAGTACCAAATAGACTGATAATGTTGTTTTCATTTGCATTTCAGGGTCGCCAGGTCCTGAGGCACCGCAGGCGGGAAATCCCTCGAGTAAGTGAAATATATTTTGCATCACTTAAATTAATACATCGAGGAAATATCAAAGGTACTGACAGAAAAAAAGAAAAAAATCGTGCAAAGAGCTCCAATATCAATCGATCTATTGCCTGTCGATAACTTAAAGGGAAACTATACGCTACAATTGAGAAAATAGCAAAATTACGACGTGACGAAAAGAGCCAGAAGCGCTTCGATATTCAGACCCGCATATCGTAAATATGGCAAAACAGATGTAGCAAACGTCCTTCGGTAATGTGACATCGAAATTGTACACTACAACGGGGACACATGTGTCTCGAGCGGCTAAAAATTGGTTCTAGGTCCTGAGAAGAGCGGCTTGTTGGATTGGCCGATCTAGTTGGTTGGTGTGACTGATTTTTTTACGATTTGTGAAACGTGCCCCCTCAACAGATTCTGTCTATAACAACAAATAAATTCTCACGCGAGGCTACGTTGTGCACTTTGTGGAACGTATGCTATATGGGTGTGTCACATACCGTGTCATAATATTCGGTTGCATTTCAGGGACGCCAGGTTCTGAGACACCGGAGACGGGGAGTCCCTCGAGTTCGTGGAATACCTTTTGTATCGATTGATGACGATGGCACTCGTCCTTTACATATGCGCCATAGTGGCGACACCATAGGATGCTAAATGGAATATCATGTGTACATAACTTTACATCAACCCTGTATCAAATGGAGAGGGGATATGTAAAACATTTTTGGATGTTTCTATGCGAAGTCATTTATCTCAACTCGGCTCACGATAAAACGCTTAGAGAAAATCTGATAGGCCCATGCTTGACGATAGGGTGTTCGTTAGTGGTGCACCAGCATGCCATGCACAAAGGGCGCTGTGCGTTCATTCTCATATGGACTAAACCCTTACAAGAGTCATCCTTGCATGTCCCTCGGCGTCTTTCGTCAAGATCGACGTCGGAGCACTCGTGGAATCAAATGAAAAACGCCATTTTGAAAAACAGGCATCGGATGTTAGCCATATATCGTGCGGGATGGGTGGCTCTCAATCCGGTGTCTGGGTGAGAGAAGCAAACACTCGAAGGATCGAGGCGTACGGCGATGTCAAGGCAGAAAGCGTCATGGTATCTGCACAGGAAGGTCGGTTACGGGTCATGACGTGTACGGAAAGGTTCGTGCTAGTGTCGAGCAGTAGCTTGTTCCGGACATTACCCGTGAGGCCGAAACGCTCCCAATATGGGTTGGCCGACACTGGCTACCAGGAAAAGCCAGGAAAAGTTCCTGCGTAGGCCGATGGCTGAGGATCTGCTGGTGGAAAACTGGAATGGTGGTATTGTTAGCCGGCGTAAGCTGGAATAAGGGCGGGCGACGCCGGTCAGAAGGTGTAGCAGGGAGGACACTGACTTCTGCGCCTATGTCCGCCAGAAGGCGCAACTTGTTGGCACGATCTGTGACGTAGAAAAGGCGACCTGTGGGGGTAGTCGGGGTGCTGCTCGTCGCCGTCAGTGCTCCCATTGGGAGTTTACCCACCATCCGCAGAGGTGGGTACAGCGCTCGGCCCTGTCTCCGAAACGATGGTGGTACCAGCACCACGGAGTGGATTTGGAATCTCCAGAGCCCGGAGAAGGCGAGCGTCGGCGGACTGGGAATTGCGGCTTCCTGAGCGGCGGTGACGGAGAAGTTGTCATCGACAGTCTGGATGGGCATTGGAAAGGGCGTCAATACTTGCGCTCAGGTGGGAGACGTCGGCAGAAAGAGTGTCCAGACGTGCATGGACGTCGTCTTGCGGTGCACGGGCAAGGCCTTGACGTCGGGGGGCCGCAAGGTATGGGGATGGCTGCGTGACCGTAACGACACCGAGCCCGGCGGCTTCCATAATTTCAGGCTGTTTTGCAAGGTTGGTAAGCGGCAGGCTTGACGCGGCAGCCAGAATCATTTGGACCTGAGATGGAAGGCGCTGCATGAAGATCTCGCGAAGAAACTGTGCGTCAAAAGTTGGGGGCACGGTCCCCGAGCAAAGCTTCGATGGAACGTAGAAGCTTTGATGGGCGGCGGTCGCCCAGCTCTTCGGCGTTAAGCAGCTGCTGCAGCCGTTTTCGCTCAGTTAGCGTGGTGCGATCCAGGATGGCAGTCTTGAGATGGGAGTACTGATCGAGTGGCGGTGTGACCTGAAGAACGTCCGCCACTTCCATCGCAATCTCGGGAAGAAGGGCAGCGATGATATGACGATACATGGTAAGCAGCTGTGAAATGCCAGCCAGCTGAAACTGGGCCTCCGCTTGGATGAACTATATCGACGGGTGCCCGTGCCAGAACGACGGAAGGCGAACAGCGACTGAGCTTACGGCTGCGGTAGGAGGCGGGTCAGGCGGTTGACTTGGAGCCCCGTGGTTGTCATTTGCTACTGCTGGCTGCATGACGCTGCTGCTGTCCGTTAGACGTGTCACCAGTGTTGGAATGAGAGAAGATTCCCAGTTGGGTGACAGCAGTTTATTGCCCGAAGGCTGGACTGGACTGAACGTCCCTGAGGATGAGAAGCTGCAAGCCAGATGTTAAGCTCGCGCTGGATGGCGCTGCTGTCTCGTCGTCGTCTTCGTCCGGTGGCTGGAAGCACCGCTACATATATATATATATATATATATATATATATATCTTGAAAAGTTGGATCGGACGGCTACGTAATTATAGTTGAAATAAATGGGAGACAGAAGACGAAAGTAGGGGAAGTAACAAAAAAGGGGTTTATTAAAACTTAAAAATCATGAAAGTTAGGGAGAATGTCTACGTTACGGCGGAAGCTCCGCCTTCTTCGGGACAAAAGAGCTAAATGTGGCCACGAGGCTGATAAGGGGCTTGAGAATGACGTGATCGGTTGGGGGAAATTCCCGCCACCTGGCGGTTGTCAATTGGGGAAATTCCAGAGCGTTTCTGTGTCAGGTACAGGAGTGGGGTCATCGTCCTTGTGGGTCAGTGGGGACCTTGATCTGGCTGAAACGAGAAAAGGCAACAGGGTCTTATCTAGGTTGTTAGACTTCTTATTGTTGACAGCATGCCAGGGTCCTCGTTAATGGCCGATCGGAATTTGTAAATTAGGTAAGATTCCCGTTGTTCCCGGGAGCGGTCGGAGGTAAAGTTCGACTGGAGAATAAAAACTGAGGCTTCGTTGATTGAATGTTCTGGTTGTTTGAAATGGCGTGAGACTGGGAGATTAGGTTTCTTGGTCAGACAAAAACTTCTTTCCGAATTAGATTCAACAATCACCGATCGGATGTTACCAAGAAACCTAATCTCCCAGTCTCACGCCATTTCAAACAACCAGAACATTCAATCAACGAAGCCTCAGTTTTTATTCTCCAGTCGAACTTTACCTCCGACCGCTCCCGGGAACAACGGGAATCTTACCTAATTTACAAATTCCGATCGGCCATTAACGAGGACCCTGGCATGCTGTCAACAATAAGAAGTCTAACAACCTAGATAAGACCCTGTTGCCTTTTCTCGTTTCAGCCAGATCAAGGTCCCCACTGACCCACAAGGACGATGACCCCACACCTGTACCTGACACAGAAACGCTCTGGAATTTCCCCAATTGACAACCGCCAGGTGGCGGGAATTTCCCCCAACCGATCACGTCATTCTCAAGCCCCTTATCAGCCTCGTGGCCACATTTAGCTCTTTTGTCCCGAAGAAGGCGGAGCTTCCGCCGTAACGTAGACATTCTCCCTAACTTTCATGATTTTTAAGTTTTAATAAACCCCTTTTTTGTTACTTCCCCTACTTTCGTCTTCTGTCTCCCATTTATTTCAACTATATATATATATATATACAAAAGAGCTAAAGGTTAGCTCATTTGTCCCGAAGAAGGCGGAGCTTCCGCCGTAACGTAGACATTCTCCCTAACTTTCATGATTTTTAAGTTTTAATAAACCCTTTTTTTGTTACTTCCCCTACTTTTGTCTTCTGTCTCCCATTTATTTCAACTATATATATATATATATATATATTGAAAAAATCTGATCGCATTTAGCTGGAACACCCGATATATGTTTCTGCTGGGATTGCACAACTTAAATGCTTACAGCGAATCACACAAGCGTCGCAAAAGCGCAACAAGTCTTAGAGTGCTGCACGCGTTGCTGTACCACATACCATGACACAAGTTGGGTATGGCCCTAGAACAGGTCACGTAGATCCCAACACCTTCAAACACCCAGTCAATCATCCTGTTCACCAAAGGCTGTTAGTAATTTACTTGCATTTCTTATCGCAGATGATGCTGGCCCTCCTGCTGAAGTTGTTGCTCCAGTGATTGCTCCTGAGCCACGTAAGTGGTAACCGTGTGTGTGTGGTAATCGTTGCTTCCTCAGTCAACGAGACTAGGAAATACCATTTCACCCAAGGGCATGCCTATACTGCAGAGGTGGGGCGTAATTCACTACAGAGTAATCCATTACATTTGAGTAACGAGTAGTGCTAATATATGGCAATTTGGGAGCGAGGAATGAGCAGTGGTAACCCAAGCGAAAATCTGGGCTAGTCCCAGAACGGTTAAGGTTGAATTTGGACTGGTTCCAGTTGAACATTGGATGGTCCCAACAGGATTCTCAAGTGGGGTGGTTGGTTCCTATTTGGCGACATCACGGGTCTGGTCTCAGATATGGTTTCAGAAGTTCCAGCTTGAACCTTACAGGCACCATTGTGTTCCCAGAACGGTCAATTAACAAGCTTGAAATTTCAGGCTAAGCCGCTTCCCGTCTTCCCCTTTGAGATTTCATTTTGTCCACTCTTGCCATATACCACTCTGGTTTTGTTTGATCTATAACTCTGATCTATTTTAGCACATGCATGATCTCCTATTCTTTTTTATCCACGTGCGCGTCTGCGATAGAGCATACGCTGTAACTTCAATTCATGCACATATTCTAAATCCATCCATATACTGAAGTGCCAACAAAATGGCAAATGTCAAACAATACATCTCAACAACGACAAAAAATAAGCTAAGTAATTAGAAGAAAACGAAAAAAACGAAGAAAAGCTTATTGCACAGGCTGATGCAATGCAGATGCGTTAACATTAACCATGGAGGCAGTCGCCTGCACTAAAGCGAAACGCACCACTCCGAGAACATTGTCGCCACTGGCCCAGTTGCTCTAAATATCTCTAATTCGCTGAGTAATATATGTGTAAATATTTGGATGCCCATTGGTCTCCGAAAACTGGCGCCAGTCTTCCTTCGCGCTGATTGGGCGAGAGTCATTTGATTGAGGGGCGAGAATCCGGATGGCCGGTCGAACGGAAAATAAAAAAAGCGACGGAGGAGGCATGTCCATTCACGCGTGTTCTCTCTGACTACAACCGTTGTGCTCGCAGACGCTAGCGGGTACTTTCGAAGGTTAGGAATGCTTCAGATATAGATTGTGGCGAACAGCTAATGTGAAAACGGCACATCCAGCTGGTCATCACAAGAGCGGAAAGACGAACGTGATAGGGAATCCCTGCACCTCCAAAGCACGCAGAAGTCATTCGTGAGGAAGTCTGCACTGCTTCCAATGTCCCGCAGCTGAACGGTAACACAAGTTTGGTTACTGTTTGTTACCGAAGGAAGTAATGCAGGTTTACCGTGTGAAGTGTATTACGCACAGCATTTACGAGTCACCCTGTACGTTAGAAGAGTTTCGTACTGCAGTGCGTTGGCCGTAACTTGTGCGGTTCGGATATGCCGCAAATCAAATTATATGTGTGGTTATGCTAGATGCCCCTGATGCACGTCGCAACTGTTCATTCTACGAACGTTTGTAACACGTGTGCTTTGGCGTTCGAATAGGAAATTAACATCGAATTGCCTATTAGTAACAGTGATTTTCGTTGAGAATTACGCATCATTAATACATTGTTTTTATTTTATTTTAGGACGCACACAAGCCGGAAAACACACCTGGCGCAGCTGTTTTCCAATACTGTACACCGGTATACTGGGTGTACGAACTGCGATTGACTTTTGAACTGCTCTTCGGTGTCGAAGCACCTCAAGCTCCAGTGAAACCTGTTACAAGAAGTGAAAGGATACGTACTGTAACTTTTTTAAAAACACTTCGCGAGGACAAATAAACTTGCTTCATCTTCCGCCATCGCTTTTTGTTCCTCTGCTTTGGGACAACACGCACGTTACGCTACAGCAAGCGCGGAAGAAAAGCTGACGAGGCTGGAGGATATATATATATATGGAATATACTTGGAATGCTAAAAGGGTTGTCTTGACAACCCTTTTAGCATTCCAAGTATCTTAAATGTAAATAAATTATCCCTTTTTTCTTACTTCCCGTACCTTCGTAGTCTGTATTTCAATTTTCATTTCAGCTAGATATATTCGCGGTCGTCCGAACCCCATTCACCAAGTATACCAAGAGCATGCAATGGAGCATTCGCTCATTTTTATATTTGTATCTGTACTTTCTGGCTTTGCACTGCGGCCTCCAGAGGTGTTGCTAACACCCTGGAACATTGATGTCTTGCAAAGACACAGTGTCTTTGCCGACCCAAGAGCGTGTCACATCCGTACGCTGTGCCGATGAGAGCCAAAAAGCTCGAAACGGCCGTCCACAGCTGGGATTGTGGCACGCTTGAATTGTAAACATATGCCTCACGTGCAGCCATGGGGCATTCGCTCATTTATATATATATATATATATATATATATATATATATATGTAATCAATTGCAATAGAGCATGTGCTGAAGTGCACTGGTTAGGAGGGCAATTAGCAAACTCCTAAGACAATGTCTTAATTTTCAATAATTAACCTTCGAATTATAAAAGTTACGAAGTTTTCAAATGAGAACATGTGGTCCCTTCGGTCACCTGATACCGGAACCGTTTTCACAACAAAAATCCGTTCTATAGATCGTCGGCAAAAAGTTTGTGAAGGAACACCATTTTTCCTTTTTTTTTCATTGCGCATCTTCGGAGGCACGTCTTTCCTTCACCCCCAATGTGAGAGTTTGAAAGAGCACACTATCGCCTCTTGCGTCCTGGAGAAAGATTATAAGAAAACAGAAAATGCAACCCAAGATAAGGGCAGTTCCGATTGTGTCACCACATACGTTTGGTTTTGTTTTGTTTCCGCAAGTTAGAGCTCATCTTCGACGCATGAGGCGGCACAGTGCTCCTTCACCCTCTCACATTGGGGATGAAGGAAAGACGCGTCTAAGAAGATGCGCAATGAACAAAATAAAGAAAAATTGTGTTCCTTCAGGATTTCTTGCGGACGATCTATCGAATGAATTTTTGTTCTGAAAACGTTTCCGGGTGACTGGATGCACCAAATGTTCTCATTGGGACAACTTCGTAGCTTTTATAATTAAAAAGTGAATTATTGAAAGTCAATTAAGACATTGCCTTAGGAGTTTGCTAATCCCTCTTAAAGTAGCACAGAAGTCATTTTTAACATCCAGTTTTCTTCCTATGAAACTGTTAAGTAGGCCAGTAAGATGCACCATGCGAAGTAATTTACACCACAGAGTCACAATTATCGCAGAAATTGTATTTAAAATACGCCGCAAAAAGCGACCGTGCGCAACGGTGGTGTAGAGCAGTACCAGTCTGTGATCTGCCTGGAACCTCGCGCTGACGCTATAAGGAGAGCGCTCGCTGATTTGCCTAGAGAAATGTTGTCTGCTACTCCGCTGTCGTCTGCTACTCGGCTGTTCGGGGTTCTGATAAAGCCTTTCTCCTTGCTCGGTAATGCTTCGGCCGCTCCTTCTATCCCCAATTCTCCGGGAGAACTGGCAAAACAGGTTTACGGCGGCAAAGGGACAAGGCGCTGACCCCCACTGACCGGCGAACCAGAACGAGTTCTGCTTACACCGTCATCGGTGACGTGGCGTTATACCTCCTCATACTCGTTATAGCTAGAGTGGCGAGTTAAGGGTGAACGCGCGGAGCTATGTTTATGTGAGTTTTTTTCTGGGAACCAAATTGCACACATCAAAACATTTCGCGCTATTCGGTGTAATGACACACACACTTTCATCAGATGTCTTAATCTGAAAATTTTTTGGAAGGCCGTCTGTACTCCTTTAAGGAGTGCCCTTCAGCATATGCTATATTGCGATGGATTTCATCTCGGAAAAAGCGATCTATATATATTTAGTAAGCTGGTACACCCTGTATGTGTAAATATTGGGATGCTCATTGGTCGACGAGAACGATGTCAGTCTTACATCGCGCTGATTGGGCGAAAGTCACTTGATTGAGGAGCGATGAGCCGAACGGCCAACAGAGGAGAAGGACGAAACGAAAAGTGAAACGAACGTGATCTCTCGGACTCTAGCGGATAGTTTCGATCGTTTTTCAATCACCTTTTGAGTTGAACATCTTAACACTGGAAATACGAACATGGCAGGGAATGCCTGCACTTCCAAAAGCACTCCTCCTTCCGATGTCCCGCAGGTGCACGGTAAGACAAGTTTGGATAGGTTTTGTTGAAGGAAGTAATGCAGAGAGAGAAACGGATGTTCTGAGGCTGGAACAACATAGAAGGGACAGATACAAACAAAATCTCAAATTGCCTAAAAAATCAACGATGAAAGATGAAAGTCACTGAAAAGGTCAGCCAGCTGTAGGGATCGAACCCACATCTTCTGGATTACCGGTCCAGGGCTCTACCAATTGAGCTAAGCTGACACGCCTCTCCAGCGACTTTCGGGGTGCGTCATCTGAAGGGACGACATACCAGCCACTCACTCTCACTCTTAGATTTTTTGCTCACTCATACACACATTTATACGACGGAAATCGACGCAAGCGGCACCTGTTGAACAAGAGAGAAACTGATGTTCTGAGGCTGGAACAACATAGAAGGGACAGATACAAACAAAGCCCCAAATTGCCTAAGAAATCAACGATGAAAGATGAAAGTCACTGAAAAGGTTAGCCAGCTGTAGGGATCGAACCCACATCTTCTGGATTACCGGTCCAGGGCTCTACCAATTGAGCTAAGCTAACACGCCTCTCCAGCGACTTCCGGGGTGCGTCATCTGAAGGGACAACATACCAGCCACTCTACAAAGCCAGCTACAAAGCAATGCAGGTTTATCGTGTGAAGTGCATTACAACATTTACTCACTCTGGAACGTTAGAGGCGTTTCATAGTGCGGTGCTGTGCCGTAACCTAGACATTTCGGATATGCCGCTTATCAATTTATGTGGGTTGAGTATACTAGTTGTCCCTGACGTCCAAGCTATTCAATCACTGTGTACGAATATTAATCTACAAGCGTTTGAGACACGTGTGCTTTTTTGCTGAAACAGTAAATCAGCATGGATTCCATATTCTTAAATAGTACTGTAATTTTCGTCCAGAGTTATGCTTGATCAATAAAGTTTTCTTATTCCCTTTTTTAGTGCTTTCCTTGTAATCTACGATAACGAGACACCTGACTTTGAACCGCTTTTCAGTGTTGCAACACCTAAGGTGTACGCATTTATACTGTGACTTTTTCGAAACAATTCATGAAGATAAATACACTTCCTGATAACTGCCATGGCTTTTTGCTCCTCTACTTTGGCGCAACACGTACGTTACTTAGCAAGCGCGGAAGGAAGGCTGGAGAAGCTGTGGGGGGGGGGGGGGGGGGAGCGAGAGCAGAGCCGCAGAGCAGACGACAAACGCCAAGAGAGAAGGGGGATGTGGTTAGGAATGGAAGTCGGTCTGCGCATGCGCAGTCCAGCCAAGATTTTTCCCGCGATCGCCACTCCTGAGTGCTTCTGGAGATCACATGGTATGGGTGACCGCCATTTTCCAAGAACCACTGCATATATGAGAAGTTCCGGCGGCTGAAGACGCCACGGCGGCTACAAATTTAAATGACGAAACACGAGAGCCGAGAGGGCTAGGGTGCCTGTTGTAACTTGGACCCGTCGCTGCAAGTTGGTCTTGTCTTCGGTTGCCGTGGCAGGGATCGTGTATCTCAGTATTTGCGTGTGTTTTAGGGCGCTTTCAAAGGCAATGCGATGACAATCGTTCCTGTGAAAACACATTGTCGATTTCCGGGAAGAGTTTTCACGCTAAGAAGACGTACATGCCGTACAGGGAACAAACGGACGGTGAAACGCCCATCGGAGTGCACGTAGTGCCTGTTCTGATGTTCGCAGGTATGAGTGATGGCCGTGAAGTTTTGATTACTATTAATTAGATGGTTCATTTTAGGAACTTAGGAGGAAGTTGAAGGGAAACAGGATAAGACGGGACAAGGATAAGAACAGGATACGCTTACGGAACACCGGGGTGTCGCATTTCTTCATTGGAGCGACGCCCTAGAAGCAAACAGCAGTTGCCCGGTCACCCGTTTCTTATTCGATCTCTTCCTCTCAGGTAGCAGGAGGCCGCTGCGATGGAGAAATACGCCTGTGACATGTTCTATAAAATTCCGGCCCAAGCTATACATTCAAATAACGATGTATTGATTATTTTTTACTGCTCAGTGTATGCTTTTAGCGGAATAAACAGTGTTTACTTGCGCAATATGTGCATTTCTACGCCTCATTTTCGGTCATGCATTCAATGGCCCCAGCTGCTATGTGGCCGGACCCCGGACCACTAAGCAGAGGGGACCACTGGATTAATTCCAGTGGTTCCACTTCAAGTGGGACTATCGTGAAACTGGCCCTTTGAACTGGCCCCAGTCAGTAAATGGTCCCACATTCAAAGTGGTACCTGTCCAATGAACCACTCCACTCCAGATTTTTGCCTGGGAATGCACTATATTTTGGCCTGCTAATGCATCATGGCATTATTCAATACTATGACTGAAGTTCCGGCGCTCTCTAAGCCGAATTGTTAAAACTTGTGTCCTGTCGACGCATGGAAAACCCCTGGTTTTTCCAACCTTGTCCTTAACAATGACGAGGAGAATAGCGAAGCAAAGGGGGGGGGGGGGGGTATTCTCCAATAGGCGAAAACGTGTCCAGGTGGTGTCATAACCCTTTTTCTCCTCTAACACTTTTCTGACCTATTACAACCCCAATCATCACTATCGTTTAACGCTTCTCGGTCAAAGAACACAGTGAACTCACACACACAAAATAGCCTCTGCATTTGTAACAACTGATAAGTAACTAAGTGATTGGCTGTTTTTGTCTGGTACTGAGCACCAACTATCTCTGAGCAGCAATAAATCTGTATGCATATATGCACATGTTCACTTGCCCCCACTTCACGAATATTCAGGTTGCTGACACGTTTAATACAGGGCCTCATTGGACACTTCTGGGATAATGTAATGCCAGAATAATGACATTACTCGATGAAAGTAATTGCATTAGTAATACAATTCTAACCACAAAAAGCCAATGAGTAACTAACGCATTAGTTACGGAACAGTAATCAGTAATAGTAATGCTTTGCCACCTCTGATGCCTAGTAATCGGCAATGTGCAGTGCTGGACAAAACTTTACGGAACACGTTTCGGCGCCTTCGTTCCTCAGAGGGACGCGCTAGCAGAGAATGGAACCGCAAATACTGTGCCTAGGTAACCCACTCACCTGTTGGTAAGTTGCTACGGCACCATTCGCTGCTTGCGTGTCAATCTCAGGAAGGTATACGCCGGAGCATGTTCCGTAAACTTTTGTTCAGTACTCAACGATCTACCACTGTACGATATTGCCCGACCTGGTGGCAAAAGACACAGGCCGGGTATTTCTTAAGATAAACTAACAGATCGATGAACATATCTAACGTTTATTCCGTTCATTGTTATTACTTGTCCATTTAATAAGGTCAACCCTCGCTTTCAGCGACACTAATGAAGTAAGTACTGAATACCTTCGTATCTCTCAGGTGGCGTTCCGCGCCGTTCATATTTTGGTTATCTCTCCATCTGTCTACGTCTGTACGCCGCTCATAGCCACAGTTGCTTCGCGGCGCTAACTAGTTACTAGTTAATAATAAATATTTTGGTTCACTTAACTAGCATCAAATTCAGACACATTGAAGGCAACGGTGCAGGTAAGAGAAATATCGCGAAACTCTCATTTTATTGAACAACACGCCGAATATTTTGAGGTAGATCGACAAGTTCGAGGAACGTCGTTAAAGGGCCACCGTAATCTGCTGACGAAGCCATACGGCGCCCTCTCACCTTTATCATGGAGGCATTTACTCAATCTACATTGACGTGAGGGTCTGGAGCAATACTGATGTACAGGCACTTGATGGCGACAACTATTAGCATCAGTGGCCTCCATCACCCAGCTGTTCCAGCTGACCAGCTGCACGATAAGGTGTGTCGAGGTCTCAGGGTGGATATGGTCTACGCCTACGCTGGAGTGCGGCACAGTTCCGGTCAGCGGACAGTACTATGCCGGAAGGCCGTAAATTAAACCGGCAATCAGAGGACCCGTGAGCCACTCCAATGCTCGCATTAAATAGGAACAACAATGGGTTTGAACTCAAAGGCCGACGAGCAGGGTTCTGTTATTTCTTACACGTCGCACACACACAGATAATGTTGAAATTGTCTGTGAATTGATGTCTTACTGCACGCGGTTACAACATACCGCAAGTTCACATCTTCTGCGATGCTGTCCCAATGTGCTACGTCGACGTGGCTTATTTTAGAGTACTGCACCAAGAAGGATTACTAGCACCCAGAATTATTTTCTCAAAGTCGCCAGTAGCACACCTCAAGCAATTGAATCTTCCCCCTGTTCGAACTCATGGGAGCAGTAATGGGGTCTAGAATGTTAGGTTAGTTGAGTGGGGCTTGAATTGTAGTGCTACTTATGGCCGGACACTAAGTGCTTTATAGCGGGTTCGAAAACCTTCTATACGCAGTTTGCGATCAATTAAATGGAATAAGTTCAACATGCAACACCAAAAGGAAGTTTTCGGGATGGCGGTAAGAACCCTGCAGGACAGACCATTTGGTGGCACGGACCGATCGGGTGAACGATTCGCAAACCTCGCCAAACGCCCATGGGACACCAAAACGGATAAAGAGATAAAAGTGTAGGCCTGCGCTCTCCATGTTCGAGTTGAGACTTGGTCAGCGTAACAAGTTGGACGTTCCGTTCCTTCCACAACGCAAGCAAATCTGCTGGCGGAACGTCCGGGTCCGCTCAAGAACTAGGAAATGTTTGTAATTCGATAGGTGAAGAGGCACAGTCAAACTGGACAGCGTTGGAAAATAGCATGGAAGTAGAAGAAGTACTATGGAAGTAGTAAGCGGGGGCGACAAAGTGCGCGTTTGTACCATAAAACTGCCATTGGGCAACGTACCATGGTGCCCGGTACAGTCGCTCTAGCTCTTGAAGAGGAGGTACTCATTCCGGAGGGGAGGATATCGCAAAATTGCATGTCCAAATGAAAAATGTGAGGATGGATGCAGAAGCCCACGCATACTTTTTTTCTTTTTTGTACGTTCAATGGTCTTTAGATGCGTGTAATAATCAGACAGGTATGCACGGCGTTGCAATACGGAGCAGCTCTGACTCATTCCTCAACTGCGCAGCTCTTTAGGTGGCACCTTTTCACAACAAAGGCTGCGGCGTCTAGATGATGAATTTGATAACAGAAGCTATCAGGAGTAGCGAAATGATTCAGAAAAGGTCAGTGCACTCAAACTGACCCACGATCTAATCCATATAGATAACCATGGTATACAGATGATGCATATGGTAACCCATACGGATGGAACACAGCGTTTTTTCTCATTTGGTAAATATTGAGTACTCTGAAGTACCCTTAGAACGGATAACCCTAAAGAACTTCGTAGGACGACCTCATTGAAGATTATAGGTTAAAGGACATGTTCAACGTTTCATAGCCACATTTCTCACCAATCCGATTCTTTCACCTTCGATTGGGTTGACGTGTTCACGACATCAACCCAATTTTCAAGAACACCGGTCAACAGAACAGCGCCTGATGCTCAGCTCCTTTTACGCAGGTGAATCTACTGTGTTTGCGCCATTAACATCAACTCTGATAAGGCTACTAAATAGTGGTACAACTCACATTTGAATGTGCACTTCAGGAGCCACTAAGTTGCTTACGAATAAGTATTATTACTTGGGAATCAGATGAGCATGTAGCGTAAACAGGTACGAACTGTGCACCGTACGAAGAGAGGACACAGCAAATGCTGCTGACGAAGAAGTGTTTATTTCAAATGAGCCGGGATGCAAGGTCGCGAGGACTTGTACGTCCCGTATGTAGTGTCCCTTCGCATGACTGTCCTCAAGCCCGTAGCTTCACCGCGCGCTTCACTAAACCATCATTCTCATCCTGCCCTTCCGTCTAGCAGGTCATTCCTTCTGTCTGTTGGCCTTGCGCCACGCCGCAAACGCAATAGACACATTGGAGAGCGAGAATGTTGGAGAGCGAGTCACCGCACAGTGATTGATGCAGTGGCACAGGATGTTCAGCTGGAATCAGGCGTGGCACGCATGACAGCCATTGCACGCGAGTGCTAAGACCGCACTTGGTACATTCAAACATCCCTTTGGGCTTGTTGGTGACAGACTTTCATGACGTAAAAGCGCTAAAAACAGGATGAACACCAGACACACGCAACAGCGAGCGCTCACTTTCAACAACTTTACTGACACGCCACAAGGAAGGTGCTTAGACTCATTGCAACAGGAACTCCCTTTCCCCTTTGTTGACGTTTGTAGGTAACGCCAACAATTATTGTCTTCTTTGACGATAAGAAGTAAGTCAAGAAATTGTAGTTTTCTTTCAAGTAAATATTCAGTTGTGAATTCCAGCACTGGAACTGTGTCTTTCAATACAAAGATTGTCACTTCTCTGTTCACTTTATTACACCTCTCAGCTATCACCAAATAATTATCCACGTACCGGAAACTCTTAGTCCATCTATCCGTTTTCTTGTTGCTTCTGTTTCTTTTGCTGTGTTTGTCGTTGTTTGTCTATTGCCAGAGAAGCGTTTCGACAAAGTCGTTTAAGCGAAGCTCTGAAGCTTCCTGGTAGGGTTGAAGTGGGTTTAATGAGGTTGAAAGCTCTCGCTGAAGCTCATGCTGCCCTGCAGATACCAAATCCGACATCTCGAAAGCTGGCTGTTCTTGTTTTGTCTACTTCCAGGAACCGAGTGGTCGTATACGGAACAGTTTTTTTGGCAATCATGTTCACTGTCATCGTCGCGAGATCGATGATGGTCCTCAGACAAGGTAGGATCATTACTATCCTGGTCAACTACTGTGTGCATGTGATATACATATGCAAACGACTCTTGCGCTCTTACGTGCCCCCGTAAACCGTAACCACCCGAAAACAGTTTATTAAGTTTCAATTGCTGGAAGTGTCCTAACGATTTTTTTCTTCCTGCCTCTTACAGGTGATGTCTCCACGGTGAACCCAATATCAGGCAGCACGCGAAAACATGTCCCAGCTAAAACCACGGCGGCGCCACCAACCACCACGTCGACCAGCACAAGTAAGCAAACCTGGATTCAAAGATATAAATAGATGGAGAGGATACTGGCATCGAGCAGGAACCTTTAAATCTGAACATTCATTATTGTGTCGGAGATTCACCACACTCCCCTCTTTTCTTTCGTCGTCGGATCAGGACGAATTTCAATCCCCCGTCTTACTCACTTCTATCATGCTGTCCTCTGACGATACTTCGGCACAAGTTAACTCATACAGATCGCGACGGTCATGGGCTTGTTCGTACAGATTCATTGCGATGTCAAAGCGCAATGGGAGCTCTGTCAACACCACGTAGACAAAGAAAGCCTGCGCACTGTCCCCTCTCCCTCCTTCGCTACGTGGACATATATACGAAGGCAGAAAAAATAGGCGATGTCAAGTTGCCGGTGGTGAGAAAATCAAAGAGTGATATTAAACGGTAGGAACAACTTATTTATTTACACATGGTAAACAAGACTTTCGTGCACGAGTCTGCACTTCTTCAGAAGTGCAGACTCGTGCACGAAAGTCTTGTTTACCATGTGTAAATAAATAAGTTGTTCCTACCGTTTAATATCACTCTTGGACATATATAGTCAGAATTCGTCTGCTACTGCCATTCACCGTTCTGCGAATTCAAGAACCCGCAAACGATTGCAGCTCACCTGGAACCTGCACGCCTAAATATTTAGACAAAAAATGAAAGACTCTTTCCAGAAAACCACTGTTGATAAAGTGTGAGACCGTTTTGCGCTTTATTTCCAAGTTCCACGCGGGGACGTTCAATCATAACTCGCAGACGACAGTGGTTCTTCTCCATGGCCACGCCCGCTGAAAGCACCTTCGTGATTGGCTACGGCCGTTGAAAACACGATCCTGGTTGGCTGACTCTTAATTGTTACGTCAAGTCGACCAGAGCGCACTCTTTCTGTAACTAGGTGGTGTTGGCTCTGTGCTGTGGGTTTCTTTTGGTTTTGGGATCGTCCTGCTTTTAGCGATTTTGTCCCGTAATGCAGAGCATGCCCACCGACAAACGTACAGGCGCCTGAGATTGGCTAAGACAGGCATGGCATGGCATGAATTTGAGAGCGTTAAAACACTCGGCAAGGCTGAAGCATGGATAAACACAATATCAAGCGCTTGTATACTCATCGGGTTATCGAAACACTCATCAGAGACACGCTACCGGCCTCGGTGGCTCAGTCGGTAGCGTGTTCGCCTTCTGATCCCGAGACCGCGGGTTCGAACCCGGTCGAGAACCCCAGCAACTTGGTGGCAGGGTACAAGTTGGTTAGACACGCCGTCTTCCACGAGGGACGTTAAATACGGGGTGCCGTGTGATGAGCTTTCATCGCACGTTAAAGAACCCTCAGGTGGACAAAAGCAATCCACAGACCGACCACTGTGGCGTCGCTCATGATCTCAGTTCTCTCGCGACGTAAACACCCAATAATTATTATTATTAGAGACACGCTACCTAGAGCAACTTTACAAGCTTTTAAGGCAGACGCGTCGAATATTCACGTAAAGAAAAGGCAAACTTCTCGTATTCCCAATCTCAATGTACGGGCTACATTATCCGCGCGCGCGTGTAAAGGGTGTTTGTACTGATCTTTTATAGAATTTTGATTAAAAAGCTATGAGAGCAGCACAGATATCGTTCTTGCAGTTGAGTTCAACAGCCAGGCGGACATCCTCTGGAAGACAGTATGTAACTACAAGATGACTAACTACCTGAAATTAATTAATTAACTGGGGAACGCGAGATTTGCGTATCGAAATTCGGCAATGCAATTTTCAATGCACGTGCATATTTCAGGTTTTGTTAAACGAGGAATGGCGATGAACAAGGATTGTATCCCGCTCTGCTATCTCGCTTTTGCTTGAAATACACTAATTAGAGAGTTAATCAAAGGTTTTTCGGTAACGAGTGATCTTGTAGTTGCATACTTCCCTTGAAAGGATGTCCGTCTGGCCGTATAACTCAAATGCAAAAGCAACATCTGTGCAAAGGACAAAAATAAACACCATGTATAGTTTTGTGACTATAGCCAGGGGGATGAACGTGTAGTATATTTCTATTGTTGGGAAAATCTCACGTGACCTCTGACGTCAGGCCAATCATTGGGCCTAGGCAGAGTAGCTTTTTGCTTTGTTTTATTTTGTCTCCCTGGGAGACCTGTGACGCTGGGGATGCTTTCCCTTTCTCATCTGTTCTCTCCCTCTCCCCCTCTTTGGCGGTTCTGGGTGGTTGTGGATTTTCGTTCGCATCGAGTGAAATAAATAAAACGCGGAAGAGTTGGCTGTTTCTGTTACACCAAGGTGGTTTATAATTCGGGATAGATATTTCCAAATCACACATATGCAATCTGCTGTATCTCCGCCAAACACGAACTTGACATGAACATTTTTTCTGAAGTTCGAGTAATGCCGAATCAACTTCGCGTTCACTGTGAGCTGATGTCTCACGTGGAAGATTTCACAGTAGATTGGCTGCACAGGCACACACATTTACAGATCCAGCATGACAGAAAACATGTCCATATCCTTTTGCTGCTTGTGTAGTGTCACATGTCAAGGTTCCGTCAAGATGTCACATGTTCGTCACAAAGGAACTTGTCCAGCTGGTATGGAAAGATGGTGTTCCAACCACTCAAAGTGGCGGATCCATTCTACTGCATCCATGCTTTTCTGAAGCAGATATGAGTTGAGCAGTACCTAGTTGATACCTGAGCAAGAAAGACCAGAAAAGGAATCAGAATTGTGAAAACCAAAAATTCTACCGGTCGAAGTGCCGTGTATATGCCACAGGTGCGGTGCTATGCTACGCTAAGCGGCAGAATGGAATAGGAACTCACTTACGTACCTGTCATCGAGTGGGTAGCGGAAAAACACAGTATTGGTCCTTCTTGAATAGTTGCCGCACCAAGCAAGGAAGCAGACCTGCCTTCCACTTATCTATCACTGAATTGACTGCAGAAGTATCCAAGAGGCTCCGAGTTTTTCAGAGTCGATATCGACGGACACTAAAATCCATCGAAAGCGGTACCGGGGCGTGCGTCCCTGCTGCACCCACCCCATTTCGAAACTTTACGGCGAGCTGCTCTGGCACCGCCGACACGGCGCCATCTGCTTACCCGCGCAACGGAAAGTTTATAATTTCAAACCGACCAATGAGCGTTCGCATCCCGGGCCGCAAGGGCTAATGGGCTAGTGTCGGAAGAGAACTCGACGTAGAAATTTTGACGTTTCATGACGCGAAAACCTCGCAGCGCCTCACTTTAGTCCGCAAGGGAACTCGCGAGTTTCATCCCTTTGCTATAGCTCTCGCATATGCCGGATATGAAGCACTGTCTTCTACATTCATGTTCTCAGTTGCTAAGCAGAGCACACAGCGCTCGGCCTGCTTGGCACTTCAAGTCTCAAGGAACCCCTCTGACGATGTGACGCAGCGCCGTTTCGCTTGTATGATGATTGTTGATTTCCCCGAAAAAACACTGTGGTGTCCCTGGGATATCCTCACGATATCTCACTGGGATATCTGTTGGACTTTATAATGTAAAAGCTTAGTCTGCGCACGCAGATGGACGCACGATCACCAGACTTAAAACCACACTCAGGCTTTTACGTTATGGTGTTCATCCACGAGCAAGCCTGGATCTACGCCATTTTGCCAGTGCTGGACTGCCACGGGACATCCCTGCATTCCCATGGGATATCCATGGGAGTTTCCCGTGTTTACCGTTTTCTCCGAGGGATATCCTGTTGGACATGAGATAAATATATTTGGGGAAATTGCCCTTGTACCCCATGGACATGTTGTACCTCCTGAATATTGCCATGAAGTGTGTTCCTGTACCTTCATAGTTTTCGCTGTATATTCGTTTCTAGTTTGGATTTCTCTGGCGCTGCTTCTCTGTGCTCAGGGTGTGACGATTATCTTTCCCTGCCTAGTCTACAGCAGGAATCGTACAGTGGATCATACCAAACACCCAGTGGAAAGGAATCCATTTGTTTTTGAAAGCACAACCACGGTCTCCAGTGCACATTGGGAACAAGAAGAGACTGAATGTAAGGTAATGTAAGGTTGCACTTGTGTACGAAAGGCATTGCAAACACAGTATGTATGTCTGTATGCAAATGTTTCACGTGCACAGGTACAGCTGAGAAAGAGAAACAGGACAGCTAACTTTTAGCAAGGTTATCCACAGAAAGATATGCTAAAAGAAGGAGGAGGAAATGGCAAAAGACCTCGAGACACACATACACAATTAACGTAATGCATGTACCTTGCATATTCCAGTCTAGTATATATATTTACAAAACGGGCAAATTCTGCATAACGCATTCATTGATTGTACAAACCCGTCTTTGCAATTTAGGGTCAATGTGCATATGCAAAATTAGGTGAGGGCAGTGACAGAACAACAGAAGACTCTCATAAGATGCTCACGGAATGCCAAGAAAACACGTACATTGCATCGTCTATGCCTACACTAAAAAGCCCAACTGCGCATTTCACATGTTCATACACTTACCTTCATACATTTATAACTAGTCTCTCTGCAGCTAAAGGCAAAGATGCATCCGTTGCTCACTAGTTACTTCCTTTTTTCCTCAGAGTGTAGTAGGCATGGTAAGGCAGCGGTCACACGAGCCAACATTTTCAAGGAATCTTCACGAACCATATGCAGTCACTGCTGTGCTGTAGAGGGTCTAGAGCACAATCTTCTCCATTGCCCACACTACTAACCTTCTCGAACCGTACTCTCCGGATCCCTTAACGAGCTGGACTCTCGCCCCCTCTCTCACAAAATTGATTGGTCCCTGGCTACATCCAGCTAGACCTGTGCGCCGCCGCCCCGTGCCGCCGCCATTTCTCCGCGCGCTGACGCCGCCGCTACCGCCACCCCGGTGCGCCGATATCCCGCGCGCGTGCAGTGTTCCGATCGGTTCCGCTGCGGAGCGGGAACCTCAAAGTGGTTTAGCGCAGTTCTGCCGGCCTTCGCCTCGCGAGTATTGAACTGTCATGGCATCAGAGACCGGATCTCCGTTTTTGAAGCGCGTGTCGTCGTTCTCTGTGGTTGAGAACTCAAGTGCACTTAGAACGAGCGCGGTGTGGCGTTACTTTGGCACCTTAGTTTTGCAAGACGGTGACAAGAAGCGGAAAATTGGCTCGGATTTCTTTTTCGACGAGTGCCTGAAAAACCCAAAAGTGAAGGATGGAGATAAGCCCTTCGATAAGTGAGTATGTTTGTACATGAAAATCTTATCACCGATGCTGAACGAATGCAAAACATTGGTAAAAGGAGATGTGTACAAAACGCTCGAGCTTTGTGCCTCTTACATACTGGCATTATTCTTGTAGTTGTTTTCAACCATTCGATATAGTGTTAGGTTGATCCCCAAGGGCTACGCGAAGGGGGGGGGGGGGGGGGCAAGGGGGCCGTTGCCCCTCCTCCCCCCACTGGCCGGGTTGATTTTTCTGCATGACAACTATGCCCTCTGTAAAATTGCCCTCTGAGGGTACAACGCGTGTGCAACCATGTTACTGTGCACAGATTACGGGCTTTCACGGCTTGTACTAGTCAAAATGTGATCGCAGTAGATCTAT
This sequence comes from Ornithodoros turicata, assembly GCF_037126465.1. Lineage (NCBI taxonomy): Eukaryota > Metazoa > Arthropoda > Arachnida > Ixodida > Argasidae > Ornithodoros > Ornithodoros turicata. The sequence goes on from NC_088201.1 coordinate 171,144,221, forward strand.
TTTTTGGGACAAATTTGTTATGGTTAGACCTTTTTCTTCTCAAATAAAAAGTCGAACCTTTTTAGGATGTGGTTTCGACTATAGTTTAGACAATATACACCTCGCAAGCCACCAGCGCTTGCGTACGCTTGTGGACGGCTTACGCGTTTACGCCCTCGCGCCGCTGACGCCGCCGCCGCCGGTGGCATAACCGGCTCTACGCCGCCGCCGGTCAAAGTGGCATCGGCGCACAGGTCTACATCCAGCCCGCTGACGCTCTGCCTTCAAAGCTCTCTTCACCTTTCGGGATACCATAGGACTTCGATTCTTATTGTGAAGGGGCTCATTACTTCATTCCCTGCATCACCATCAGCAACGGGGTAGAGCATCACCCCTGACGATGAAACTCCCCATTCATCACCTGGCAATAAAGTTGTTGTTGCAATATGTTGCTATGACCATGTTTCCCTCCAATAATTTCCATCAAGGGGTTCGTATCAGTTCGGCGTCGTACAATTGCTATCTCCTTCTAGAGTTCCCGAACTCAGCCACCCGTGCAAAATGTAATATATGGTGATTCCCCAGCATTGCGATATCAGTGCATGAACAGTTGTAAGCCGTCGCCGCACTTGCGTAACCCGCGATTGCGTGGCTCGTGCGGCCGCCAGCGTCACCAAGTAGCTAACCGTGTACGATGTGTTCGAGACAAGTGGATCATTGCACAAAGGTGCCGCCTCTGGATGGTGGTTCGGCAATGGCGGGGTATGCTCTCACCATCTGAGCACACTCTGCCAATGGGCGAAACGCCCACGAACGGTTGCGAACGCGTTTATCACATGCACTCTGGCTTGCCGCGATAAAAGGAACAAAGTGTCACGAGTGAGCTATGACCTTGACATAAGCTGTGGCGCAACCTCATTTTCAGTTTTTTATTTAAATGCTCTGCACGGGACAGGCGCGCATTCCCTTCACTCAGTCGCAGCCGACGCGCGCGTCGGGAACGAGCGTTAGTGCAGAGTAGTAGGCGAGTGCAGTGGTGACACATACGAGAACCCGGAGTCACCGTCGAGAGGAGGCGCTTGTGCGGAATTGCCCATTGTCTCGAACCCAGTGTCGATGCTTGGCGGCGATGACGCCTCTGCGGGCCGCGCGATCGCGCGTTAAGGTTAACTGCGGCGACGCCTTTACACATGCATGTAGTACATGCAGTGCATTGAACAGTAGTATGCATGAGCTTCGCTAGAAGACATCACAAAAAGAGTCGGACGAAGAAAAAAAAGAAAAGAGGCATGCCGGCAGGTATGTTGAAATAAAGTTAAAATCCGGGTGCGTCGGTGACCCGTTCTGAAAACTATTAAAACCCCAATACAGCACAGCACTCGCTGCCAACCAAAGGCTTATTTGCGAAGCATCGTCGCTTATAACGCACGCACACACAAAAAGAACCTCCCTTCCTTCTGCTGTCCAACATTCCAGAACTGCCAGGAAGCACTTAGGTCACCTGAAAGTTCATCACCTTATCGGAAAAGAACAGAGAACGGCTGCTGATACAACATGGACCCGCATTTCTTATCGCTACCGCCTCGCTGTACAACCAACAACCTCATTTGCTGCTGTTAAAAATAATTTTCGCATGAGTAAATAACGCTTTCCAACCAATGCACATGGCCAAATGTTCCCCCAAGGTACTATACTCGTTAGATACGTTGAAATGATGTTCTTTTCTTGTACTGACATAACGGGAAGTCTCACCTATATACACCTTCCCGCACTTTAACGAGACACGATACGAACATCCAGTGTGACAGTCCACGAAGTGATGGTCATGTTAATGTGACACCTCTTTCTATTATCTTTGTTGACTTGACTGATTTTTTAACCTGTGTGAGGCAGTGTGTACATGATCAATGACCCGTATTCTTTTTTTTTGTTCTTCCCTCCGAGGATACACATGTGCTCCAGATTTCCCTTGTCTTACAACACTACCTACAACATCGTATATGACCGAATCGACATATCCAGCCTGTTCCAATATTTTAATTCGTCTGCCAAAAACATTCATTCATTTTATGCTCGCATGATTTGTGAACGGAACACGAAATACTAAACCCGTCGGCGTTTTTCACCGTCTTCGAGATATTCGACGTGAAGGGTACCAGTGCTTTCTGATCGCTATACTCCTATAATCCCAACAAGCCCCAAAATCACAAAATTGTTTTTAGAGCAAGTACGGCTGAGTCTAACCACGAAAGTGCAGTTGCTTGTTAGACCCTGAGGTCAGTTACCATGAACGTTTTGTGAAGCAGAATAGTGATCATAGCATTATTAGAGGCATCGATACGCGCAGCCATCGGCGGTACGATTCACGCTGTGGAGGGCGTAGTTTTACGTTCGAGCCCCGAGCACTGATCTGATGACGGATTCGAATCTTTTTGTTTCGGTATTTATATCAAATACAAAATACGTACAGTAAAATGCCACATTACAACGGATCGTGAGGATAAAACTTGCAAGTGTGTCGTATTCTATGGCGTTTCAGTCCCCGACGTTTAATTTTTAGGCTCTTTGAACGAACTTCGCTGAACGACACTCTTGAACGAATTACTAAGCTGAACTGTACTGAATCAACCTGTTCACCAAAAGTGAACCGCTTTCCCCCATCACTACACAGCGTTGAGAATAGGCAGGAATGGATAAACTAGCTAGACGCTGCAAATAGCAAACAATATACAGATATTCTGAAACTTCGCTAAATATTTGTGTATGTGAAATGTTCAACATTACAAAAAAAAAAAAAAAAAAACAGCTGTATCCCAGCTGATGCATGAGCACTAGTGCGATACCTATCGTTGAGCTTGTAAGCAAATGCCGATATAATTTTAAAATGCGCGTAATGCTTTGCAGATATGGCCGAAATCGAGGAGCACAACCGCAATTAGGGGTGTGTATCAGGGATGGGCATATATACATTTTTAGTATTTAAATATAAATACAAAATTCTTTCTTCAAAGGGTATTTAATACTATTCATACACACTTTGGAACATGAGTATTTATATACAAAATATAAATACAGCATTTAAATACCGTAACTGCTACCATAAATACTTTTAGGAAAATGGCATCGAGAATTACAGAAATAAAGATGGCCAAACAAGAAATCAGCAACGAACAATGGCATTTATTTGTTAGATTATTATGACGATTTTAATATGAGATGTTCCTCGAAGACTGAATATTTAGGCATCTTCTGTTCGGCCGTACAATCAGATTCGTTAAGGAGAACAACATCTCCACAGTTGCCGATGAACAAATGATTGTATTAAATTTGACGAACGTGCTTCGTACAACAAGGAAATCGGGTAGTCGCGACCGTTGTCTGCAACACCAGTTAAAAACTTGCCATCTAAAATGGTTTGTCGCATGCGCATGCTAGCGCAAACACGGCATAACTGCACCCCAAACTCGTATTTCTCTCCGAAAAGTCAAAGGCGAGGCGACTTTAAGGTACGAGTAAGTATATACTGTATTTGGGAGTATCTATAAAGTATTTAGTTATTTATTTGTTTATTCACAAACCCCAAAGGCTCTCACAGGACATTACATGGGGGGTGGCACATAGAGGCCGGTAGGTACAATACAACTTCAATTGTAAATACACGGCTAAACAGAAACAGAGAAATGATTAGATACAGCGCTGTGAAATTGATGAGGGTCAGTAAGTTCGACTATGTGATGTGGGCGGCTATTTCTATTGTCATTTACAAGAATAAATATTCGAGAACTGATACTTAAATATAATTATAAATACATATTGCAAGTCTGCATTTAAACAGAAAATATAAATAAATTGATTTATATTTTAAATAGTACTTTAATTGCAACATATTTAAATACGCCCATCCCGGTGTGTAATGCCAGAGAGGATAACGCCCTGTGGGATTTAGTTTGCAGAAAAACTTTCTTGGTCGCACCATGAACACCTTGGTAGCAGGCACAGCCATCTGATGACGTAGTTGCGCCGTGTGAAAGTAAAGCATCCGCGAGCCCGCAGTTGGTCCCTCAAATCACTAGTTGATGCTGAAAAAGGCTAGTCGTTCCAAATATATGAATACGCAGCCTGCGTGTGGGATACTGGTCAGTGTACAATCTTGGGCACAAAAGAACCAGTACAGAACAGGACATCCCGATTCATATTAGGCAATTCGGTCCGCCCCGCCAGTGTCACTGCTGTGAACATAATCTCAATCTGCCTAAGCTTTCTAGTCGTCGAATAACTCGTCTCTGTTGGATTTGGGGTATTCTTTGTCATAACAAATTATCTTAGGGAATGGTTAATCCTCCATGTGTCTCAGCTCCCACCCGCAGAAAGTTACCATTCCCTCATCACCAACAACGTCATTTTACGACCCATTTCTCCTCGTACATCGTTGGAGTGGAACAGCTTTCCCGCCGTATCATTACCTCCGTTAACAGTATCGAGCACGTGACCACGTTGACGAGTTCCACTCGGTTCTAAACAGCATTGAGCAATTGATCAATTTCACTTACGAAGTGGAACAAAAATGACAAGCTTCCTTTGTTGGATGTGTGTAGAGATGCGAAGCCCCGGAATGAAACCGGAAATTTTTTTGGAAAAAAAAAACAGCTTTTTCGGTTCTTCCTCGTCTCCGGGAAAATAGCGCAAAATTTCCAGGCGACAAAATTTAAAAATTTAAATTTTCGTGCTTTAGACGCGTTCCAACCCGCCAACTGTGCCTTAGGTGCCTCTATTCCGCCAACAACCACCAACTTAGAGCTCCTCTGTTCGCTCCAAGCGATCGCCATCGCGTTCACATAATGTCGGAGTTCTGGTCGAAGTAGATTGGTTCTAATTACCTGGCGCTGAGTAGACAGCAGTCTCATGGATGCTCTGCTCTGGATTGATGCCTAGAGGATGAACACTACTAAAGCTGCTAGCTCATTGCATGCTTTGGTTTGGCCGGCAATGCTTCGACTCAGCAGTAACCACGTTTGTTTCCATTTTTTGACTTTTTCGGAAGAAAACCCGAAAGAAGCGTTTTTTTTTCATCTATTCAAAATTTCCGGAAATTTTGCCTCTCTAGATGCGTGTGCCGCCGATGTAGCTCGGGAGGCATTCAAACGCGTGTCTACGGAAAGCCTTGTGATACCGGCAGCCTCCTTGGTTTTGTCCCACACCACCCCACGGAGCACAAACGGAGTGTGGTACGAACGTTATTCACCGATGTCGACAGTCACCATCCTGCAACGAGTCTGCTGAGGGCGCGACGATCGCCGGTTACTTGGACAAACGTGGCTACCCACACAGGTTTATTGAGGACGCTCGCAAACGCATGCAAGCATCTGGGCCGCAGGACGGGAAACGCCCCCGCAAGACACGCGTGGTAATCCCCTATGGTAAAGGCGTTTCTGAAGCTATCCGTGACGCTTTCGTCCCATTGGATATCAGGACGATGTCCCAACCGCATGTTAAACTCGCAAGTTTCATATCGAAACCAAAGGACTCCGTCTCCGCACAATACCAGTCTGGAGTTAGAGGCTAGAGGCTAGTGCTAGAGGCACAAGACAGTACACAGACGTGAGGGAAGACCGGCCAGCCGAACAACCGCCCGAGCTGCAGTCGTGTTTCATTAACCGCGCGCCTTGATCATTGGTGCGCGTGGGATGATGATGACAGTGCTGCTACAGGGCTCCCCCCCTAGCGAGTGGCCGGAAGGTAATGAGCGATGTGGAGGTGTGGTGCCCAGGAAACTCAGGGGCGAGGGTCCACTTGCGGTTGTTGCGGCGGGCAGGAGGACTGGAGGGGGGGGGGGGGTCGATGTGGAGGGCTAGTGGGATTGCCAAGGTCCAGGTCCGGAGAAACACCGATGGAGCAAGCGTTGGATGTTTCTTGAGGGGCCTCGAGGAAAGCTGGCTTGAGACGTTCCAGTGCGACAGTTTGTTCTCGGCCGCTGACCAGGATGGTGTAGTGGGTGGAGGCTCTGTGCTGTACGGCGTGAGGACCAGAGTAGGGTTGTTGCAAGGGTTTCCTCACGGCGTCGCACCGAAGGAAAACATGCGAGCATGTTTCGAGGGCCGGGTGCTGGAAACCGGTGGGAGGGCGTGGTGTGCGGGTGGGGCTGGGACGAAGAGCATTCATCGTGTCTCGTAGGCGGGATACATAGCCGGCTGGTGGTACGGCTGCAGGGTCCGCTGCGGCAGAGATGAGGTCGCCGGGGAGTCGCAATGAGGTGCCATAGACCAACTCGGCTGTTGAGCAACCCAAGTCGGGTTTGAAAGCCGATCGGATCCCGAGAAGAAGAATGGGGAGAACTTCGGTGAACACGGGGTGGGCAGAACACGGGACTTGAGGCGACGCCCGGAGGGCGTCTTTTAGCTGCCGGTGAAGTCACTCCACCATGCCATTGGAGGCCGGGTGGTACGCGGTAGTACGAATCCGTCTGGCGCCCAGTATGTTGGTGAGGCTGGTGAAGAGGGCGGACTCAAATTGGGCGCCGCGGTCCGTCGTGATGATTGAAGGAACGCCGTACCGCGACACCCATGTTGTTAGGAGAACCGAAGCGACGGTGGCCGCGGTGGCGTCGGGGACCGGGGTTGCTTCGGGCAAACGGGTGAAGCGGTCAACGATAGTGAGCATGTAGCGGTGACCGTCGCAGATTGGGAGTGGTCCCACGAGGTCCACATGGATATGCGCGAAGCGGTCGTCGGGGGGAAGGAACTGGGATGGGGGTCGGTGGGTGTGTCTCTGTATCTTGCAACGCTGACAAGAAAAGTAGGTCTGCACCCAGCGCTTGATTTGCTTGCGCATGTTGGGCCAGACATATCGTTGGGTAAGCAGGCTTTGCGAGGCGCGTATGCCGGGATGGGAAAGGTCGTGGTAGGCTTGGAAGAGTTGACGTCGGAGTGATGCGGGAACGAAAGGCCGTGGCCGAGATGTATCGCAGGCGACAGGCCGGACCGAGCCAGGCAAGGCGACGTCGTCAATTGTTAAACCGGATCTGGGGTTGGTGCGGTACTGTGCCAGCTCATCGTCGGTGAGTTGGGCTTGCGCCACATCGTCGAGAGACGGTGGGAAGGTCCGTATGCCGATCGTGCTGACACGACTGAGGGCGTCAACTACGAAATTGTCGGCACCACTGATGTGCTGGTTGTCGGTGCTGAATTCTGCCACGAATGCAAGGTGTCGAAGTTCCCGGGGACTATATGTGGTGCTGGCGGAGGAGAACGCGTAGACGAGGGGTTTGTGGTCCGTGAATACCGTAAAGGTGCGGCCTTCCAAGGAGTGACGAAAGTGCTTGATTGACAGGTACACGGCGAGGAGCTCTCTGCCAAACGTGCTGTACCGCGTCTCCTGGGGCTTAAGTTTACGGGAGAAGAAGGCTAGCGGTCGCCAGGCCCCGGACACGTGTTGTTGAAGAACGGCGCCAACGGCTACGCTGGACGCGTCCACTGTGAGTGAGGTTGGGGCGTCGTGGCGTGGGTGGAACAGAAGCGACACGGATGCAATTTCCTGCTTGATGGTCTCAAATGCATCGGTAGTTTCTTGTGTCCACAGTAAACGAGAAGTAGATCTGCCGCGCTTGGTAGTGAGCAGGGCCGCGAGAGGGCGGAGCTTGGAGGCACGGGATGGGATAAAGCGCCGGTAGAAATTTATGAAGCCCAAGAACTGGAGCAGCTTGGTCACTGAAGTGGGCAAAGGAAAATCTCTAATGGCGGCGACTCTGGTTGGTAGCGGCCTGATTCCTTGGGAGTCGACGTGGTGGCCAAGAAAATCGAGATCCGAAACGCCGAATTCGCTCTTGGCCGCGTTAATGATAACGCCGCTGTCTTGTAGGCGGGAGAAAAGCGCGCGTAGATGCAGGTCATGTTCTGCAGGAGAGCGGCTTGCGACGAGGATATCACCATAGGCATAAACAAAAGGAAGCCCGCGGATGATGTTGTCGACGAACCTCTGAAAGGTCTGGGCGGCATTCGTCAATCCGAAGGGCATCCTGAGAAATTCAAACAGGCCAAAAGGGGTGGTAATGGCTGTTTTAGGGATGTCCTCTTCAGCCATGGGAACCTGGTGATAGGCACGAACTAGGTCGATCTTGGAAAATGTATTGGCGCCTTCCAGCTGTGCAGCGAAGTCTAGAATATGGGAGATGGGGTATCGGTCTGGAAGCGTCTCTCGGTTCAGGGCACGGTAGTCGCCGCACGGGCGCCAGTCGCCGGTCTTTTACGGCACCATATGTAATGGCGAGGCCCACGTGCTGGATGATGGTCGAATTATGCCGAGCTCCAGCATGTGATCAAACTCGGCCTTCGCTACTGGGAACTTTTCGGGTGCAAGGCGACGCGGGCGGAAATGGACTGGTGGGCCACGGGTCGTGGCGTAGTGGAGAACGTGATGCTGCACAGGCTTGGTCCAGTCCGGCGGTTTGGTAAGAGCCGGGTATTCCTTCGCTTAACGCATTCGTTGAGCTTCGTCAAATCAACACAGATCCTGATTTTCCCCGATGGCTTCTTCACAAGAACGATTGGTGCACACCAATCTGTCGGAGTGTGTATTTTCCGTATAACACCTTGTTTCTCCATATTGTCGAGCTCTGTCTTAACCGAAGTGCGCATGGCGAAAGGAACGCGACGTGGCGTGGCTATGGCAAACGGCGTACAGTTTTCTTGTAATCGAATGACGTATTCCCCGGGAATTTTGCCTAGACTTCGGAACAGCTCGGGAAACTTGCGAGTAGACCAGTGATCTTCTCCGGCTTCCACTTCGTTCAAAAAACGTATGATCTCTAAGTCAAGTAATGCTGGCAACCCCAAGAGGGGCTTTCTTAGACCGTGCACGACATATACCATTTGGGACGTAGTCTTCTTTTTCCATTGGATTACTGCTCTGAACTTCCCAAGAACGTCGAGCGTAGTTCCACTTGGTCCTTTCAGTGTGTCTGGCGGTTCAAGAAGCTCTGGCAACCCTGGGAATCCAGACCCGACAACAGTGACGTCAGCGCCAGAATCAATCTTTGCTAGCAGAGGAACATCATTGACTCTGACTTCTACTTCTCTGGTTACGGGAGCTGGAGTCTGCATTGCTACCGTACCGAGGAAGAAATCATTCTCGGGCAGTGTGACCTCGGATACAAAATTCCTGCGATAGTCTCTGGGTCCTGGTTTTTCCCACTGTGGGAGGCTAGTATGGCACATTTTTGCAAAATGACCGACTCTGCAGCATTTTAAACATTCTTTGTTGCGTGCGGGACAGGGCCTTTGTGGGTGCCGATATCCGCAGTGGGCGCATGAATGGCGTGAGTCAACGCCGCGGCGATCTCTCTTCTCCTGACGGCTAACAAGATCTGTTGCGAATTCTTCAGTAAGGGCTGGCTTTGAACATCTGCAGTCACAACCCACGGTGTCGGCAACCAGGTCTTTTTTCCCCAATTCGCTTTGCTGCTTCACAACCGCTTCTTTTAGGCGGGCCTTCGTTAGGGCCGATTGAAGGGTTAAAGACGAGTCCATTTGAAGCGACTGTGACAGCTTAGTATCTATTAGGCCAACAACGAACCTGTCTCGTATCATCCGCTCTTTCGTTAGGCCAAAGTCACATTTTTCTGCCAACTTGTGCAGCTCTACGAGGTACGCGTCTACGGTTTCGCCGAGATTCTGCTGCCGTCGGCTGAAGTTTGCAGTCTCGTAAACAGTGTTTCGTGAATGAGTAAAATGTGCATTGAACTTTTCAAGCACAATCCCGTAATCTTTTGTCTCTTCCTCAGATAGGTTGAAGGTTCGTAAGATTTCACGCGCTTTTCTTCCCATGCAGTAAAGCAATGTCCTGACCTTAACTTCTCCTGGTTTATCTTGAGTTCCGGACGCATAGAGGTAGTCTTCAAACTCGTCCCTCCAGGCAGGCCAGTCCGTGACGTCGATGAAGTTGAACTGGGCTGGTTGCCGAAGTCCGGCGATCGATGAGATAGACGATGATGACATAAAGCTTGATTCCAGGGACATTGTCTTCAAACGTATCCCACCGCTGTCACCATGTAGCGTGAAGTAAAGGACATCCAGCCACGTTGCAGTTTAGAACGTTAATGCTTTATTCATCCCCACGAGCTCCTACACCTCGTCAACGTCGTCGTCCTTTCCCCCCCTAGTAGCGGAGCTAACACTACAATATGGAGGCGAAGGGCAAGTCTGGAGCAGAGCAGGACGAGACGCGCGATGGAGAATAGGCAGTGTGAGGCCGTGAACAGATAAGGAAGTGGTATGGTCTATCACGCGCTTCCCGTTGACATCGACGAGCAGCTTAAAATGATTGAAGAAGTCAGCTCCAAGAATGGCTTGAGTGACGTCTGCTACGAGGAAAAGCCACCGGAAATCTCTTCGCAGCCCGATGTTTAGGGTGGGAGATTTCTGTCCGTAGACGGGGATAGTAGAAGCGTTAGCGGCCTTGAGGGGGAAGCAGGGTTGTCGAGATCGGGAAAAACGGCTGCTGGCAGGAATGACGCTGACCTCAGCACCTGTGTCGACGAGGAACCGAGTTCCATTGGCACGGTCGACGATGTGAAAGAGGCGGCTGTCGTCAAGGCCGGGTCCACTTGCCGCCATTAGTGGGAGGCCGGCGGGTTACCCGTCCAGGTACAAGGAAGCAGGCAATGATTGGCGTTCGCACCAAAGCGACGGTGGTACCAGCAGAGGCCACCTGAACTGTCCGACCGAGAGCGCGATCGGCGTTCCGACGGGGGGCCTCGGCGGTGTCGAGGGCGGCGCGGACTTGGGGATCGTGGGCGGGTGACAAGTGACGCGACAAGCTATGTGAGGTGGCTGATCTGCTGCGCCATCACCTGAATGTCGGGTGGAGAAAGGGGGGAACGATGGTCGGCCTGTGGCGGAGGAGTGGCGTTCTGTAAAGCCGTAGGTCGCTCAAGAACGCTGACTTGGTGTGCTGAGGCGACTTCCACGACCGCGTCAGCAGGGGAAGCAAGCTCGTCCAGGGGTAGGTTCGACGCGGTGGCCAGAACCATGTGGACGTTAGTTGGCAGGCGTTGCATGAAAAGTTGGTGCAGGAATCGGTCACCGGCTGCGGAAACGTTGTCTCCCAAAAGCTGCTTCATCTGACGTAAAAGCTGCGTTGGACGTCTATCGCCGAGCTCTTCTGCCGATAACAACTGCCTGAGACCCTCGCGGTCCGATGAGGAAGTGCGTTTGAGCAAAGCTGCCTTAAGTCGGTCATACGGGTTCTCGGGTGTTGGGGATGTGATGAGATCGTGCACCTCTTCGGCGGCGGTTGGAGACAGAGCCAAGATGACGTTGTAGAACCGGGTGGTCTGGGAAGTGATGCCGGACAGATGAAACTGCGCTTCGGCTTGGGCAAATGGCTGGATTACGGACCCAGAGTGGAGGTAGTTTGACGGCGACAGCGGTTACGTGTGGTGATGATTGCGTCGCGTTGTCGCCTTGAGACATCGTCGGAGAGGGTTGGGGTTGTTCGAGAAATTGTTCTGGTCACCAATGTAGTGCCAGAGGCACAAGACAGTACACAGACGTGCGGGAAGACCGGCCAGCCGAACAACCGCCCGAGCTGGCCGTGCAGTCGTGTTTTATTAACCGCGCTCCTTGATCATTGGTGCGCGGGGGATGATCATGACAATGCTGCTACAGAGTAGTCTACAAACTACAATGCCAATCCTGTGATACGTGCTACATTGGCGAGGCAGGCAGGCAACAGAACACGGTGACTGTGTTACGTAGACCATGTCCGAAACTTTACGGAACATACTCCGGCGCATTCCTCTCTCTCGGAATGACATGTTAGAAGTAAATGGTACCGTACGCAGTTCCATAATGGTTCCGTACGGGTGACTGGGTTACCTAGGCCACGTCCGTTGGTCCGCACGGTCCCATTTGCTGCTAGCGTGTCACTGTGGGGAAGGAATACGCCTCTTGGATAAACTTTTGTCCAGCACTGAACACTTGCGTCGTCATTGTTTGCTCTTATCAACCTAAATGTTCCATTTCCTTTTTATTTAGTTCCATGTATCTATGTAATTTGTTCTGTGCATTTCTGTATGCTGCTGCAATCAACATAATAAATGTTAACCATAACGCTATACAGGGTGTTTCACCTAAGGTGATAAAAAAAAATTATAACGGGCAACGTACTCGCCGGAGGATTGTGGGACTTTCGGATATTACCTTCTAGAAACTCTTGCCACCATTTAGGAAGACTTTTGACAATCTTTAATTCAGGGAAATTTATTTTGTTCAATTGAACTTTGAAAATTGCCAAGCGAACCTGACTTTTTTTTACAGGAATATGAAGTCCTCCCCGGATAACCACAGACCCAACAAACACACAGTATCGCAACGCAAATAGTCGAAAATTACGCTTACTCCTGAAGCCTTTTTCCCTTACAGCGGCCATAAATTGTTCTGCACCAATGCTTTGGTGTCTATTGTCTGAGCTCAGTTTCCGGCGCGGACTACAAATACCTGAGGGGCTAAAGCAATAACGCTATCGCAATGAAAAAAATCGCGACTAGAGCGAGCATAAGCTGCTAGGACCCACAACTGGGTCTGGAGTACGAATGAATGAATAAATAAATAAATAATAGCACGGATACTCTTAACTTCTATTGCAGCCACGACGACTACGAAACCTCCCCTGACCGATGAAGAACTGACTAAAATAGCTGAAAGGCGACCCATCACAGTCCTGTTCGTCGGCGACCGCGAATACGACAGGATATCAAAGGAACAGTTCATGATATACGCACAGAGCCACCTGAATGTGGTAAATGTGAAATAGGGTGGCTTACGCTGGAAATGTGTGGAAAAAAGAACGTTTCTCGTATTGTGCACTAGGTGACGACGAAATATTCGGGGTAGACATTGATGTCAAAGTTACAGAATGTCTTTTTTTTTTCTTTTTTGAAAAAGCAAATCGAAATTTCGCTAAAGCAAAACTTTCTCCAGTACACTTCGTCGTGTTTGACGAATTCACCAGCTAGTTTCGCTTCTTCTACTTGGTTCATCCGCATTTCGTCTTTCGACAAGGTCACCGTTTTTTAAAGGATGTACAGCACAATAGTACAGTACAAGGATGTACACAACAGTATTTGGTCGTTTGGAACGGAGACGTGGCAGCCAAAGAAGCATTTGTGTCGCCACTCCCGTGGTTTGCCATAGACCTTACCTCGTTTTGTGGTGTTGGCAAGGCTTCGTGGTGCAATTGATATGAAGTCGGCATTTCAGATGCACGTATACACTTTCCCTACGTCGGCTATGAGTTATTTCCGTAAACGCGATCGCCCAATGTACATACATATGTACATACGGGGTGTGGTACGCATCCAAGCCGCGCCTATCATTTGTTCCTGACGGGTGCAGATCAGATCAGAAATAGCTTCTGCTGGAAATATAGGGTTCAGGGAACGGTGGCGGTAGCCATAACGGAGAGTTAAACACTGTATTGCCGCACGTAGGCCTCCAAGTTAACCTTTGTCGCAGCAAGCGGCGCCGTTATATTTAAATTTCGCGCGCTCTGAAGCCTTTTTGTACGCTCGCGCTACAGCTGGCGAATCACGGGCGAAGTGATGCATCTAACGCGCGTTATGAGGATACCAGCACATGTAATTCAGTGGTTAGAACACTAGCAATGTCACATCGAGTCTGGGAGGTACGCCAGAGCACCATATATTGACCAGAAGATCATAACAAAATGGCCGTTGGTATGACCGCACGTTGGACTAATTTAACTTTGGAAGTCATTGGGGTTATCTAATCAGCCTGACCAGTACCCAGAGGAATTTTGAGCTCATCCGTCATAGAGGAAAATAAAAAGTTGTGGCGATAGAGTGACTTTAAAGTAATTAAAAATGCTGAAGAAAGGAGCAGGATCTGCACCGATGTCCAGTGTTATGAAGGGTTGTCGAGAGTCACACCAGGTCACTGTCCATCAGTGACCACCAGTTCCATATATCGTGGGTCGCCAGGTGTGACGTCATCATGGCACGTCTGGGCAGGTTAGGAAAAGAATGGCTCTGAACAACAGCAAGGAGAAAACAAAAACAGAGTCAGAGGAGCGCAAACAGTTGTGAAAGAAAGAACAAAACTTGCTAACAAGACATACCATCAATATCTAACACCACCAAGAAGGACTATCAGGTCCCGTAACATAGTAGTCTCTTTCCACGCACGGGTTTGAAACCTCTCTCCCGCTGTGCTGCCTGAGGGTTTCCCCGGGTTTTCCGAGATCTTTCGAGAGGAATGTCGGCACAGTTCCCCCTGAAGTCGGCCCAGAACGCATAGTAATCCCCCTCTCCCCACTCCTTCCCGCTGTCCTCCCTCCATCTGTCCGCATTTGTAAGTCGCTCATAGCCACAGTTGCTTCAGGCGCTAACACGGAATTAAAAGAAAACAACAACGACTGGGCACGCAATAAATCAGCCCACTGTGCACAATAGCAACGCTCACGAGGAGCGCAGCGCTATATGTCCTCACCGTTTGTGAGCCAGGCCAGTCGCCGGAAGCTCCTACAGCCTCAATGGTCCAGGGAAACTGGAGGGCCGCCGAACCACATGATGTCCAGAAGCCATTCGCAGCGAGAGTGAAGCGCGCATGTGCAGACGGACCTGCGTTTCTAACCTCCTCAACATTCTCTCCTTGAGTTCGTTGTCTCCTGTTGCTACGCCAACTTGAAGCATTTCTATGCGAGATTGCTAACGACTGTGTTGCTCGAAGTTTAGGAACGAAAACCGAAGTTTATGAATCACCAAGCTATTTCCCTTCATAAATTGGCCAGATAAAGAAAAAGGAATACTAAATATCTAAGCCTAAGCCTAAAGCAGACTAAGCCTAAAGAAAATGTAAGTGAACAAAGTTCAAAAGACACTCACGAGCATCAGAGTATTCCCGCACACACAACTCAGTCGAGAGCACTCCTCATCGTAAGTCTATTCGTCACAAAATCCGTACGAGGTCAGTATCCGCACCACCGCCATCATTAGCGAGGAGAACGGCAGCATTACGTCTTCACCGGGCTAGAGGCTGAGAGAACTGAATCCTGGCGCCTACTTGCTGGCACTACGTCTCGCTCATTGTTCATGACGTCTTACTAACGGCCGACTCAGCAACGCGTTCCAGACAGAGCCCCTTCACAAAGCTCCCTCATTTGTTTTGTTAACCACATTAACGAATTTGACACCACCCTTTATAGAAATCTCTCATTTCTATACCCGCGGGAACCCAGAGGGGTCGCACCTACAGCACATGTATGGTGAGCTAGTATAAATGGCAAAGAGCAAAAATGGCATGGAGCAAAGTACGCAGATTGTTTTCGCGCTTTTGATATATTTTTATGTTCGTGTTGCATGCAAAGCGACGTTTGTTGCTTACCTGCCCCACAAAAATAGCGCTGCACAGACCCATTATAAAGATGCATCGAGGTGACCCCTTAAATCTTTTGTATTTTTGGCTGCAACGTTCTGGACGAATAAAAGGATATCCTGCGAAAGAACGTCGGACACAAGTGAACCACAGCGTGCATGCCAGGCCTCTGTTCCGCACGCGTAAAAAAAATCATCCACTCTTGGAAAGAGCGTATCGGAGAATGACTGAACGTCGCGACGTGTCATGTGACTGGTGATGTAGGCCAGCGGGGCTCAAGCAACCCGTGAGATGAGAAGAAAGGAACAAAGAACATGGTTTGAAGACACGATATATCTGTCATTGCTCCTGTAGCGCCCACCGTAGCCAAAAACACCAACATCACCCATAGTGCGGCCATAGGATGCTGAGCATTCGGCGCCACAGTCAGTCATTGCCACTTCCCATTGAACCACTACTGCCAACTTCCACTCCCGTCCTGTCCCCTACATTTGTTTCGTCATCCTCGTGCTCGTACTGGACTTGAATAATCCGTATCAGATACCGTTCGTGTTTCGCAAATATAAGCTAAAAGAAAAGATAAACCTATACATAACAACGCGGAATGCGATGGATCTCAGCCTATGAGAGTATATTGAATCCTGGAGCGTCACGGGGCATGTCTGCCTGAACGTGAAGTAAATAAAAGGAATGGCAAAAATATTCCGCCACACCGGTGTCTGGAGGCGTGTCATTGCCGAGAAGCCTCCATGCCGTGTATGGCGCCACGTTGCTCCGGCGGGATCGTATGGTGTTCAGCCGACTTCACGGGGAATCGCAGGTGCCTCGGAGAACAAGGAGCAGTCGAAACAGGGACAAGGCACAGAAGACATACAAACAGAGGCTCCACTATCAACAAGCTTTTACTGTACAGCACAGCACATTTATAACCAATGGTAGAGAGGGGGGAGGTGCATAAACGGGACACACGTGGGGCCATAAAAACACGAGGGACAACCGGATCTAACTACTCACTTCCACCTTTCAGTTTGCATTCCAGGAAAACGAACTCTTCCCTTGTTAGCGATATTGAGGGCTCACTTACGTATTTATCAGACCCACGTGTGTCCCGTTTATGCACTCTTCCCCATCCTACCATTGGTTATAATTATGCTGTGCTGTACAGTATAAACTTGTTGATAGTGGAGTCTCTGTTTGTATGCCTTCTTGTGTCTTGTCCCTGTTTCGACTGCTCCTTGTTCTCCGAGTTATGTACCAACAAGCCCATCAAGCTACTCTAGTCAATCGCAGGTACGTCGGCATCTTCGTTAAAGCACCAGGAAGAGAGAACGGCTAACTACCCAGAGAAGCACAGACGTTGCCGAGATTTTAACCCGATTCACCTCCCAGTCTCGTCGTGAAGCTAAGGAACGGGAGCGTTTTATTTGTGCCCACTTTTTTGTTTTTATTTTTTGAAAAGTATAATGGTACTGGCAGCTGAGGAAGGGCCCACCGTTGCCCAAATTCAATTTAGTTCAATTCAAACTTTATTTCCCTCCGGTGTGGAAGCGTGGCTAAATGTCCGAATTGGCTTGACTATGCACTCTCCCAATGCACTCACTACAGCAGAAATAGTTAAAACGATAAAACCCTGAATGCAGGGAAAGACGGGGACCCGGCACTGAACTCTCAACCAAAGAATGTCACCTAAATTTCACAGCAACGAGTTCGCAGCAGGAATGTTTTTTTTTTCCTACAGATTTAAAACTAACCGAGATCGCAACCACACTACTGAAAAAAACTAATAATTACGGTAGCGGCGCTACTAGTACAGGTTGGGACAAAAGTTTACGGAACACGCGAGCGGCGTACTTTTTCTTCGGTGCGACACCCTAGCAGCTACAGGAAGCGGGTGAGTTCACTGTTTCGGAGGGGTGGAAGGGTACGCTGTTAGCGACACACAGCGGTAGCTTCCATTTCCCAAACAACCAGGCAATACCGGAACTACCGCTGTGTCTCTGGCATCGCACGCTTGCACCCCTCCGAAGCAGTGAACTCACCCGCTTCCGCCAGCCGCTAGGGTGTCGTACCGACGAAAATATACGCCGCTCGCGTGTTCCGTAAACTTTTGTCCAAACCTGTACCACTGCCAAATATGACGCTGCTTAAATCCCACATAATGCGGGGCAAAATCCGCTCGTTCAATGGAATTCGCACACATCACAAAGTTGTTGCAGTTTATACACGATATCTTCAACCCATCACATTTTTGACAAGTCTGACTAACGCACGGCATAATATCCGTATTAACGAGCAGACTGTATCTCTCTTCTTATGTTACAGATGAATGCAGCCTTTGCAAGTGTCAACATCGAGCTGAAGATGAAAGTGTACGACACCTACGTGGTATGATCTCATGTGCTGAACTTCGAAACGTGTTAAACGAGCGCAGAGATGACTTCGCTCTTTTTTGCTTTTGTTTTGTTTTTTCTTCTCGCTTGGGCGTGTTGAGCTCATGTTGAGAGCTCCTCGGCGTGTTGAGAATGAATCGAGCTCCTGTGAAAGAGCGATAAGCGCCAACGACCTCTTGAGAGTGCGGGGGGCCTCCCGTTCGCCAACCCTTCAAAATTCTCTCCTCGTAAAGAGAGCGCATCGCAGTACGAGACCACGTCATGACGTAAGATGATCCCGGCACGTGATCCGTGACATACAGCGGCACAGCTCAAGCATGTATAGGCGGGGCGTGAGCTGAGAAGAAGAAATAGAAAGAAAAAGAAAAGAAAAGAAAAGAAATTAAAAAAAATTCTCGGGGATTTTCCCACGTCAGGCGAGGACGGTTCGGCCGTTCGCGGCTGCTTTTGCCCATCCCTGCCAGAGCGGAAATATTTTGCGTGGTGACTCTCGATGGATAGCATGAAAGATGAGACCAGGTTTCGGGCTATGTTTAATGTCACCTCGGTGGTCCTTTAAGGAATGTAGTACTTCGGAAGTGTATGAGTTCATAGAGAGGCTGAGGGGTCGGAGTCCTTCACGGCAGGGGGGGCGAGCCCTAACCCAACCCAACCTAACCTATGATTTCGTTTGCAATTGGTCATCATTGCTGCATAAGTTAAAAAATCGTACCAACGATTCGTCGCCACGATTTTCTACCTTTTCTACATGAATAGTTGGAATATGCCTCTTTCCGTTTACAAACAAATACGCCATTGTTGTGTGGGCAACCACACGAACGCGACTCCCGATTGCCGCGTGTAATTGCTGATTGATTCAGGTGTAATTTCTGGCAAACTGTCACATTATTCTCATTTTCTCGGACTCTCTGTTAATTTGTTTTGCCCACACCGGCCTTGTGACGTCACCCGCGGAAACTGGTCTATAAGACTGACAAGAGTATGCCCATGGCGTGACTTCTCGTATAGTACTCGTCACGTCCAGATCTTCCTGATGATGTCAGTTTTAAGGCGAAAAAACTCATATTCTCTGCTTCACGCAACAGTCGCTGAGTCCTGCGTCTGTATGTTCCAATTGAAAAAAAAAGAAGAAAATAAACGAGTTGCAGGACAGCCATTGCTGTAGTGAAATTATCCCGGAATCACCCAGTCTGCATCGCAAATAGGAATATAATGGTGGGAACGGTTTAAGAAAGGAATAGGAATGACACATGGCAATAGTAATTCGTGGATGTACGTCGCGAGACAACTGTGATCATGAGCGATGTCACAGTGGTCGGTCTGTGGATTGTCTTTGCCCACCTGAGGGTTCTTTAACATGAAAGACGTTAAAGAAAGATGCATGGTAGTGATCGGAGGAATGGAATGGCATCAACATTTATCAGAAGGGATTGTGGAATGACTGTTTCCACAAAAAGGGCAGATGTTTTTTGAAGAAAGCAACATGCTCCTATATAGACCTCGATTAGTCTCATTCAGTTTGTCTCTGCACGATCCAAATCACACACGTGTATTTGCCTTCAAACTCTCTGACGACTTTTGCAGCCCAATCTCTATATATCAGTCGTTGATCAGTCTCTACATACTCAATAGCAGTCGGTAGTGGTGACCTCGATGAAAATTGTGAAAAACGAATGCCCCTCCAGCAGAGGCACAATAGAGCAAATATTTTTTCTTCTCTTCTGCTCTTGTACAAATGCAATTTGACTGCTGGGTCATTCCACGGGGAATGGTCCAAGGTTATCAATCGACCATCACCAATATTTTTTAAAAAAAATAGGGTGTGAGGGGGACACTGTCAGATTAATCGTACCGAATGTCCCAACTCGAAATATTGATTCCATGCGTTTTAGAGCACCTCAGAGTTTGCGCCATGCTAGAAAACCATACCACAGGTTTTCGTCCTCTTTTCGCGCGTGCTTGCTTCTATATACGAACAAATGTGGTTTTTATGTCATCCGAGGATTATGCAGCATAAGTTAAGCAGGCCATGCGAAATACTCTCTCCCTCGCCCTCTAAAGTCGGGCCCAAATGTCGCCGTTTGTGCAACCTTTGTGATTTTATTCCGCGTTCCCTGCTTACCTTGTTTTAAAAGTAGGTACGGCTCCCTGTTTACTAGCACATGGGGAACGTAAACAAAAATTTTCGCATATCTGGGATATACACTTGTTCTGTGAGAACCGTTGGAAAGTGACACACATCAAAACTTTGCATTTTTCAGTAGAAGATTTCGGAATGTGGCAGACCACTTAAAAATCGACGACCTACGTCATTCGATAGCACAACGCTTCAGCTACAACATACCAAAAATCTGGAGAATTGCTTTTTGACAAACGCAAGAAACGATTTTTTTTCTCGGCCATGGTTTGCGTGGCATTGGGTGCGGAGAAGCACCATTCCAGGCACATTCTGGTATGACGCGTCGTTAAGCAGAGACCCTTTAACAGGTTCGTCTTATATGCTTGGTACTACTGTCTTCCTGGGTTTTTCGGCGGTTCGTCTTTTATTTACACTTGCGACGTGTATACTTCCGCGTCACACTAAAAGAGGAAAAAAGTAAAACCACACGGTGTCGTGCCCAAAACACGCCCTGTTGAAAATTAACGCTCAGCAGCGCTATTGTTGTTCTTAGGCTCCTTGCATACCGAGAAAGCTTTCCTCTCAGAAGAAAACGACGTTCGCTTCGCCGCGATTCTGCCCTCAGAAATTGGTTCGAAGTGGTTAAACTTCCTTGCTGCTGCAACTTCGTCCTTTGATACCCACAGGCAATTTATGCTCAGCGCGTCCTTTGCTCACATATACAAGTCCATTGGTGTTAGGATCTGCCACTCCTGCGGCCGCTGGAGACTGGCTTTGGCAGAGAGCCTTTTAACAGTTCCTCCTACTCCGTCGCACGGCCCCTTGCCGTGTGATGTTGCGTAGAAGTTCCAGCAAGCGCTAACACCAAAGTGCTATTTGTGGTAGCACATGTCAAGAAAGCTTTTCTTATTTTTGTATTGCGCAGCACAACCATCTGTGAAGTAATGCACGTTTGTGACCTCAGGGTGCATACGAAGGAATGAGCCTAAGAAGGCTCTTTGAAATCCGTGCACTGCGACATTTGTATGTTGGAGGCAGTCGGAAACTATCACGTAGGATTCCACGTTTAAGTTAGGACACTGGGGCTGTCGAGTGTACACAACTATAGGGTGCACTGTTGCCTGCGACTCATCCCAGTAGAACGACTGAGGAGAGCACTCTCTTTTGTTAGCGTTCTCCATGGTGCTAGTAAACGTGGAATCCTACGTGATAGTTTCCGACTGCCTCCAACATACAAATGTCGCAGTGCACGCATTTCAAAGCGCCTTCTTAGACTCATTCCTTCGTATGCACCCTGAGGTCACAAAAGTGCATTACTGGAACATTACTGGAACATTACATTGCTGGAACTTCTACACAACGTCACACGGCAAGGGGCCGTGCGACGGAGTAGGAGGAACTGTTAAAAGGCTCGCTGCCAAAGCCAGTCTCCAGCGGCCGCAGGAGGGGCAGATCCTAACACCAAGGGACCTGTATATGTGGGCAAAGGACGCGCTGAGCATAAATTGCCTGTGGGTATCAAAGGACCAAGTTGCAGCAGAAAGGACCATCCCTGCCGAAAGACACAGCCGCTGCATTGCATTGCCTCGGACAAGGAAGTTTCACCACTTCGAACCAATTTCTGAGGGCAGAATCGCGGCGAAGCGAACGTCGTTTTCTTCTGAGAGGAAAGCTTTCCCGGTATGCAAGGGGCCTAAGAACAACAATAGCGGTGCTGGGCGTTCATTTTCGACAGGGCGTGTTTTGGGCACGACACCTTGTGGTTTTATTTTTTTCCTCTTTTAGTGTGACGCGGAAGTATACACGTCACAAGTGTAAATAAAAGACGAACTGCCGAAAAACTCAGGAAGACAGTAGTACCAAGCATATAAGACGAACCTGTTAAAGGGTCTCACGCGTCTGGACGGGTGCTTCTCCGCGCCCAATGTCAAGCAAACCATGGCCGAGAAAAAAATTCATTTCTCGCGTTTGTCAAAAAGTACTTCTCCAGATTTTTGATATGGTGTAGCCGAAGCATTGTGCTATCGAATGACGTAGGTCGGCGATTTTTAAGTGGTCTGCCACATTCCGAAATCTTCTTCTGTAAAATGCAAAGTCTTGATGTGTGTCACTTTCCAACGGTTCTCACAGAACAAGTGTATATCCCAGACATGCGCATATTTTTGTTAGCGTTCCCCATGGTGCTACTAAAAAGGGAGCCGTACCTACTTTTCCAACAAGGTAAGCAGGGAACGCGGAATAAAATCACAAAGGTTGCACAAACGGCGACATTTGTGCCCGACTTTAGAGGGCGAGGGAGAGAGTTATTTCGCATGCCCTGCTTAACTTATGCTGCATAATCCTCGGATGACATAAAAACCACATTGGTTCGTATATAGAAGCAAGCACGCGCGAAAAGAGGACGAAAACCTCTGGTACGGTTTTCTCGCCTGGCGCAAACTCTGCTCTGGTGCTCTAAAAACGCATGGAATCAATATTTCGAGTTGGGACATTCGGTACGATTATTCTGACAGTGTCCCCCACATACCCTATTTTTTAAAAAAAATATTGGTGATGGTCGATTGACAACCTTGGACCATTCCCCGTGGAATGACCCTGCTACATAACCCAGAGAAGTCGTAGGCGATAAAACCCCAGTGCAGGGGACACCAAAAGACGGCACAGAAACGTTTGGTCAAGGAGGCGGCTGCCCCCACCTTCCGGCACCCATGTAGAGAGGGCGTTTACTGAGTGCAAGGTGGTGTCGTCAAAACAGATTCAGGGCTGCAGGAATTTGGTGGGACGCATAAGTTGTAGTAAAACATTCCATTTATATCGCGTTACTGGTGTGTGTTGTGTGGGTGCGTCGCCTGTGGTTTAGCGCTTTTGTGTTCAATGAAAGGCACAAATTGGTTGGACACTGTGGATATTGCAATTCTGTTGGGCTACAACACACCTTTAGTGGGTAAAGTTATGGATAGAGTTCCGCGTTTTTTGTTTTTATTTTTGGTTGAATTTGGCGTATGTTTTTCGGTGTTTATTGATTTTAACACAATCTTGTGTTTTTCGATGTTGTACCTGGCGTGTGCATGGCTTACCCGACGGTTATCGGCGCATAGAAATCGCAATGTAATTTGCGCACGACACTCGCTCAACATGGCAATGTTCGCTGCTGTGGCGTTTGACGGCTCGCGGAAAAGCAAACGGACATTTTTCACACCATCGTATTTCAGTATGGTTTCCTGACCTGCAATTTTCTGCGCATGTGCAGCAATTTATTTCTGTCATCGTTCCTGGGATGTCCCTCTGAATTCCGTGTTTTTCGATTAAAACCGAGTGAGAAAATTTACCCGCCCTATGTCTTTTCGGTGTTTTTCGATTAAAACCGAAAACGCTTAACCCTAACTATGGAGGAGCACCACCGTGGCGTCATGGATGCTATATATTTTCATGCAAAGTACTGAAATATCCTCAGCTCAGGACACATTCGTAGTCTGAGAACCGTTTGTATTTCCAGATGACTGACAAACAGCACACCACCTACCTTATCGAAACACCGATAAATAACATCCCAGCCATAGACGGAGCGAAGACCCTGGGTTCACTTGCGACAGCATTTAAAGAGTTTCCCGGGGGCAATGAATCTGACATTGTGTTCGCATTCTTGAGGTGAGTCGAGGCAATAGCACTCGAGGTAAACGCCTCAGCTTGACCGCAAGAGCGCATTGCAACAAAAAAGAAAATGATTGCATGAAGTATTTCAAATGCAATAAAGTTTACTATAATCAAAAACAGTCTCTCTAACCGTGGAGGGTGTCTGCATCGGTTTAGGGCAAAACTGTCGTTCAGGTAAAATGCTGAGCTCATGTGCTGCAGGCGCGTAATCGCTGTGCTCATTCTATCACGTCTTTTGAACTGCAAAAGTATTCTAATTTGCAGAGGCCTGGTATCATAATCCTTTCATCGAAACTTTCTTTTCAGCAAGGGTGTGACATTCGACAGAGTCAAAACGCTTTGGAAAGGTGAGTGTGCAGCGAATAAACACAGGCTTATCGTGAAATCCCGAACGTGGTGCTACCCAAGCAGCACAATGTACTGAAAGCCGAGTGCAATGGGGGTGGACGATATGTGTCTTATCAATGTTCTTTTGTTTCACGAGTTTGTTCAAGGCCTTCCACCTACCCGTCCACCCCCATTGCACTCGACTTTCGGTACATTGTGCTGCTTGGGTAGTAAAGAAGCCATGTGGCTGAAACGTTGTCGGTAGATAATTTGCTCGGGTGGCTGAAAAGGGTCCGACCTACGTCGCACATAAGGTTACCCTGTGAGGCGTACGTCCCACTCCTTTCCGGAAGCTCGACATCGTGTAAACTTATGATTTTTGGCTGTGGGAATTTTTGGGCAATTTTCCTGTTATGTTGCAAAAAAATCGTCAAAGAGCTATGAAAGCGGGTAAGTTATTCGGCCATTCGCACGCTCTGTGGGAGAGAGAGTGTGCGATTATTAATTACCTGAAAATTCATCAATGTTGCGACCAGGTGTGTAAGGGAAAGGCGAGATTCTGGGAACTGGAGCCATTCATTATTGAAGGGACACTAAAGTGAATGGTAAAACTGCAGAAGACATGTGCTTTACTGAAAGCCTGAAACTTTGAGACCTTTTTATTTATTTTTTAGAATCTCATTTCAAAGATTTCTGCAGCGAGCGAAATTTGCGGACTTCGAGAGGCGTCTACTCGGAGGTTACTTGTGCGGTACCTATTGACAACGCAATCAGCTAGGCAAGCCATCTTGCAGATCGCGTCCCGCTGCGCGGTGCGCGGTTGATGCATCCCGACACACTAGAACATCCACGAAGCATCCGTAGAAGTCGTCTGGACGGGAGGTTATAGCCATCCTGTTTTCAATTCTGTCATCTCTGTGCTGGCGGACGTCCTTGGCGTCTGTTGTTCAACCGTCGAATGACTATTTACCTAAAAATCGTTAATTAACTTTTTGTTTATGAAAGTTACGAAGTTGTCGCAAAGAAAACATCTGTTCCCTTTGGTCACCTGATATCGTAGCCGTTTTCAGAACAAAAATCCATTCGATAGATCATCTGAAAAAAAAAAAAAAAAACATCCTTTTCTTTCTCTTTTGTGTTCTTTATTTTGTTCACTGCGTATCATCGGAGAAGCATCTCTCCTTCACCCCCAATGTGAAACGGTGAAAGGAGCGCACTATCCCCTCTTAAGAGTTGAAAAAATAAAAGAGCGAGGGGGAGGGGGGTTTCTGGGGACCTAGTCCTAGTGTTTCCTCCAGCACGTGCGTTTTTGCCGCTTGGAGACACGGTCGTCGTCAGAAGTAGCTAAAGCTACTGCAGTACCGAAGACTTACCTTTTCAGTTGAATGTCCAATCTTCTGTTGAAGTGCAGTGCAAACACACGTATTCCAGCGGCCTGCCGCGAGCACATCCACGGCGGATTTGACCTCCCTCGTGTGACTGCTCGCCAGGAACAACGCGTACTCAGGCATGTGTAACGTTACTAAATCCGCCTTGGCTTCATCCCGGACTCGGTCCTTCGTGCGAACCCTCCCTAAAGGTAATGTACGGGCCCGTAGTGAATGAGCATGACAACAAAACAACCAGGAAGAGAACGAAAAAATGGCCAGGAAGAAGCCGTTTGTGAGACCGCGGTTAGCCAGCGACACCTTGTCGATAATGCCTTCTCCCCCACCCCCACCGACTTCGCTATGTGGAGCATGTAAAGCCGCTATGTTGTCCGCTTGAGCCTATTGCCGAGAAGCATTTCGGAAACAGCGAACCTGTCGTTACAAATGGCTGTCCATGTCCGTTGACCCCGGTTCACCCCCACGGCTGCTGGCGCTGGTGGCGGTTGGCAGGCTTCTACGTTTGACCTGGCGCCCACGACCGACGTGGCGTTGTGTGAGCGGCAGCCGCTCCAGTAACGACGACCTAGTACTATCACAGCGACTGTGTGTTTTCTATCCGTTCCCAGCGTTGGCTAGCATTGGCCCTACTTGTCGGCCATTTTATAGATTTTGGTTTATAGATTATGATTATTGCTACACTACCTTCTGGTTCAGCTAACGTTAGGATATTTGTGCCGGCTGAACATGTGTTTCATGCTGTTTTAACCCTCCGGGTTGCTGACCTCTGGCACAACTACGTTACTTGAAGTAAATACTGGCCATCATGATTCTGTTCGTTTCTGAGTTTGAGCGGAGAATACAAAAAAAATGTTACATAGAGATCCATAGAGTGGTGCTACATAGTGGTGCTAAATATGGAAATATGGAAGTGTATTTCTGAAACGCTCGCAACTTTGGGCTGCAATGATTCTCTCTGCCGGCGGGTCCCGGTCCCATTGCTCGTGCTTGCTGTTCAATTGCCGTTCTTCAGTTGTGGTCGACGCAGGCTACCATTGTGATATTTTAATTATTTGCCTTGTTTCATCATACGAATATGTTCTAGGGTACAGCAACATGAGTGTTGGTGTTTGTGCGGGACGAGACAAGGTGGTTCTCTTCTTCGACACCCCCTTCTCCTATATAGCTATAACCAGTATGTGGCAGATCATCATGAGAAGGTATGTCCATTATGCTGGGAGCCTCACATTCAGCGGCGTAGGGACTATGCTGTCGTCAATGCGTCATTTTATTTTTCTTTCTTCCTTTCTTTCCATTGGACCTGCTGTTGTTGATGGGAAGTTTCAACGTAAACTATTATTATTCGTTATTTAGTTCTTGATTATTTATTACCATTACTCGTGTGCTCGTAACGTTGGATTGGCAAATATTATCACCAGCAGCATGGCCAAGAGGCCTAAGGTGTACCAGTCGTCGGTGATAGCCAAGTCGTCGTGAAGACTGGGAGGTGGTGGGTTCGAATCCAGCTGTGCTGTCTGAGGGCTTTTTCAGGGATTTTCTGCAGACTTCCCAGGCGAACGCCGGCACAGTTCTCCATCGAGTCGCACCTGGACGCATACTAAACCACCTGTCCGACGCTCGTCAGGGCTGCCCTCTCTCCATCTATCCTCAGCTGCACGCCGCTCATGCTGCAGTTGCTTCACGGCGCAACATGGAATCAAAACATATAATCGTGATAGTGAAAGAAGCGGCGAGTCTTTCACCACTGCCGACGTATTTGAAGTATACACGTCAACGTGAGGGACGTCCTCTCCGTTTCCTCTGACGCTTCTTCACGTGATTGTCCCCCGAGTCTCTCGAGATTGTGACGTCACTTTTCACGCGATTGTATCCTCCTAAAAAGTACACCATTTTAAGATTAGCACGAAAGGGATAAGAAGAAAAAAAGTCATACCCCAAGATCAAACACCACGGCTGGGGGAGCGTGGGAGGACTGCTGAAGACATAAGGGCGAAAGGTAATTGGCGACATTCCACCTGAGAAGCACATTAGTTCAATTTTTACGTAGGGCATTATTCAGTATGAGTCCCAATCTATTGTGATCAAGAACTTCTCATATCGATGCATTCGCGACTCCAATGACCTACAGGTGGCGCCCCGGTTACAAGGTGGCGGATGCGCCCAGGTCTCCCGAGGAAGTGGACCGTACGGACGGCGTAGGGCGAATCTATTTCAGTTTTTAATATGGATACATTGACGTGCTTTATGAAAATGAATTAATTTCGTCTCCTGGTCATCCCATACTGTGTACTTCAACTCAGAGAAGTAGGCAGAAGTGAGTTTACGCCGTATCTCTCCCGTGCTCGACGAGACTCATCACTCGACGTAACGAGTGATGAGTGACCTCCCGTGACGAACCGTATCAATGATCCGTAATCATCCAAGTTCGCTGTTTGCTGTCATTGATATTCGCTACTCATGAAAAACTTGGGACGCAGTGCTTATTGTGGCTGCTTGTCCCCAACAAATAGCGCGGGAGAGCACGAAAACAGTTAACGAATTTGAATAACTACAGGAAACAATGCTCTATCACGTCTTACCTCGCATATCTTCGAGTTGTCCGTCGCCTTCAAGCAGTCTCGCTTGACTTGGGCTTCCGATTTCTTTCTCCGTTCCTTGTCACGCTGAAAACAAAATAGCCGCAGTCCTTTAGCGTTCGAACCAGTGCACAGCGGAGCACAGCAGCCCGTCATGTTGTGCTCATACCATACATGTCGCACAAGCTTCAAGCGAAATGTTTCGTTCACTTAAAAACAGCACTCCTGCTATCACAACTGTTCGGCGTGCTCGAACCAATATGGCGCGGAGCCGTCAAACGGCGGCACGGACTCGGTCTAAAGTGTATCCACCCTGAGAGCGTCGCAGGCATCGAGGCAGCGTACGAAAAATGCCCTGGTAGCGCCCCAGTGGCTTACTGGAGAAAATGACACCACTCTACAACTCGTTTTGATTCCACGTTAGCACCGCGAAGCAACTATGGTTGTGAGTGAAATGGAGATGTGGGCAGATGAAGAGAGCACAGCAGGCTGGGTTGACTTCCAGAGGAACTGTGCCTAAATTCGTCTGGAAACTCTTCGGAAAACCAGAGGGAAACCTTGGTGGTAAGATTTGAGTCCACCACCTCCCAGGCCGCAGAATGACCTTGGCTAACAGCAACAAAGGGACACCTTAATTCACTCGGTTGTGCGCTATAGAGTCAATAACTCGGGAGCAGAGTAGCCACAGTGAGTCACGCCGGCGAGTCATCCCGCCATCTTGGGTCCGGGGCAGCTGAGTCGCCTAGCAATGGGATGCCAATCTCCCTCTTCTCCACCGGAGAACTGCGCGCAGTCGAGCCAACTCGCATCCCAGGAAACCGGTTTTGGATGGAGGGGCTCAACATGGACGGCATGTTCTTGGAAGGAGATCCCACGTGACACGCTCCGCCTAATCACGGACACTGAACGGCGGCTCTGGCGCGGAAAAGGAATGCGATACTCTGTACCCTATTTAGTGACGCTAGTGCGCTGGTGCTCTCTGCAATACTGTTGTGGAAGTGCTTGTATTCATTGCTTTCGAGTAATCTGGCTTATCAGAGAAGACGGGTACAGCTGTGCATGTGTGCTAGGTTTGTGCAGAGCTGTAATCCCACACGAGTGCGTATTGCGGGTTCAATAAAGGTGCAGCAGCTGCACACTTCACCACAATATCATCAACACAACAACATTTTGGCAGTTCCAAAGATCTGCACAAAAATATTTGCACATAGACAAGAAGCCAGGGGAGATGTTACTTTATAGAACGGAGAAAACGCACTGGTTTGCATAACAATGGCAAAACATAGGTGTGAACGTTTCGACGCATATACGGGCGTCATCATCAGCACGTTCACACCTCTGGAACGGTGACCGCGCACACCCTGGGGGACGTTTACACCTCTCTTTGTTTTGTAATTGTTATGCAAGCCAGTGTGTTTTCTTCGTTCTATAAAGTAACAAAATATTTGGCTGTGGGTTTCTTCTATCTGAAAGTCGTATTCTTCGCTAAAGGGCCCTAAACGAACGTAAACATATTTTGCGCCTGGAGGAATTTTTTTTGCAGGAAGGTTCTGGGGCGTTCACGAATCAGCTCACGTGGCCAAGACCGTGACCGTGTTTTCGTTTTACAGGATTGCCAAGCCGGATGGATGCGGTGAGGAGCTGTACAAGTGCTTGCCCCAGATCCTTCCCACATATAAGTAAGATTCATCTTTTACGATGACACAGTTAACCTTCTTGAAATTGGGGAGCGCTTACATAACGTATGCGATTGGTGTTTTCTACGTTTGTGCTATTCTCTTTGGAGATGCCCTACGAACAAACTGGAATTCACGGGACCTGCACAATTCGTAGCAGCGTCATATTTCTTGTTATGCCCCCAAGCCCACACATCTTTTCAACCCTTGGGTGCGAATGCATCGATGCCATGCTGACTTTCTTCATCCGTTCTGGAGATGTCAAACTCATTCTTGGACCTCATGATTCCGTTGCTTCCTCACCAATAGCCGGAGATATACGTGGGATTAAAAGAAGCCAATCTTCAACAGAATCATGTCTGGGGCATTTAGTATATCGATTAACAGTAATACAGAAACAATTATGATGCCTAAATGCTTGTATACGAGAAATGGATTATTGTGAGACAAAACTGATCGAGTTAAAAACTTGCAATACTCTGCTCGAGAATTGAATCCCCTAGGGAATTGGAGCCGCCGGAATAATCTGGTAATCTGCGGATTCAGAGACGAGAACCGTCTACGTTAGTGATTTACGCCACTCAATTACTGCAGACATTCCTCTCTTAAAGCCTGTAAATATAAAGACCCGCAGAGTTCTGAACAAAATCGTCGAGATTGGAAATATATTGATTAGCAAGAGCCTGGATGTACCTGTTATCACGATAACTTGGCTTCGAGGACACATCTAGGATTCAGAGTTAGTACAGGTTGGGACAAAAGTTTACGGAACACGCGAGCGACGTACTTATTGGCACCTGATCCCCCACACCCTAGTGGCAGGCGGAAGTGGCTGAATTCACTGTTTCGGAGCAAAGGAGTGGTGCGCTTTCACCGACACACAGTAGTAGTTCCGGTGTGGCTTGGATGTGCCGCAGAAGTGGAAGCTCCCGCTGTGTGACGCCTGACAGCGTACCCTTCTATTCCTTCGACATAATGAACTCATCCGCTTATGGCGGCTGCTAGGGTGTCGCACAGAAGAAAAAGTACGTCGTTAGCGTGTTCCGTAAACATTTGTTTCAACCTGTACCACCGCCATACTACATTATACGTACAGGATAGACAACCAAATCGAGGAATAATTTCGATCGTGTTAAGACACGGTGTCGCTTATGTCCGACACTTAGGCGTACTACACACGGAATCTGTCTGCGCATCTGCACCTTCCGCTGCAAAAATAATAGCAAATATCTTCTTTAAGTCGTTCGTTAAAAAAAACTAAATTTTCATCGAGATGTAGAAGTTCCTTAATGAGACATCGCGTTTCTTGCTGGGCAGTCCGATAATGTCTTGGCGATTTCTCTCCCCAGAGAAACCATCCATCAAAAAGTTGGTGGTGAACACAGAGATTTCAGATTTTGGTTCTGTTTTTACTCAACGTAATGGTTGCGTTCCCTTCTATTATGTGAACGACCTGTAGCAAGTTCCTTTAGCCAACGTTTTATTTTCTGAGTCCGGGATATTCTTACTGCAACTCACCGGGAGTTGATGGTGTACCCAACGTACGGTGAATCGTGTTGCAATTTTCTGTGCTGGTTTTTTGTAGAAATCTCTCGATGACCGAGCCATGGGTTAAGCAATGGAAGCGTTATCGTATTGTTGTAGTACATAAGTCTGGCCCAGTTACTACTCTGCTGCCTACTCGTGCCAAAGTTTTTGCTCACATGTTTTCGAAGGATTTAACAAGAAATATATGTTAATGAAATATCTTTTAAAGCAACACGACATGTTTTTTTTTCTTGACTAAAATCCAGAGGCAGATGCATATAGAAACATCTATCTATAGGTCTACCTGGCCTGTTATGAATAGAAGCAAACCCCAACTTGTCAAAAGCTAACGAGGATGTCATGCGAGGATATTGCATAAGTTGAAAGTGGTATTTCCGAACCACTTAATTTCTTCACGATTGGAAACATATTTACACGAACGAACCAAATTTGTAAAAGTTGGTGAAACACGGTCTCGTATACTGGTCAGGTAAACTCCGCCGTCGCAAAGGGATCCGTACTCGAGTCTTGAATTTTCTTTTATTATACAGGGTGTCCACGCTAAGTGTGAACAGATTTTTTAAAAATATATATAACACTTTTTCCAAGATGAAATCAATTGCAATATAGCATATGCTGAAGGGCACTCCCTAGCAGGGCATTAGCAAAGTCCAAAGGCAATCTCTTAATTAACTTTCATTAATTAACTTTTTAATTATAAAAGCTACAAAGTTGTCCCAATGAGAACATCTGTTCCTTTCGGTCACCTGATATCGTAGCCGTTTTCACAACAAAAATCCGTTCGATAGATCGCCCGCAAAAAAATCGTGAAGGAACGCCATTTTTTTTCTTTATTTTGTTCATTGCGCTTCTTAGAAGACGCGTATTTCCTTCATCCCCATCGGGAGAGGGGGAAGGAGCACAGTGCCGCCTCACGCGTCGAAGATGAGCGTTAACTTGCGGAAACAAAACAAAAACAAATGTATCGGGTGACTCTATCGGAACTGGCCTTATCTTGGGTTCCATTTTCTGTTTCCTTTTAATCTCTTTCCAGGACGCGAGAGGCGATAGTGTGCTCTTTCTCCCTCTCACATTGGGGGTGAAAGAAAGACGCGTCTTCTAAGAAGCGCAATGAACAAAATAAAGAAAAAAATGGCGTTCCTTCACGAATTTTTTGCGGGCGGATGTTTTATCGAACGGATTTTTGTTCTGAAAACGGCTACGATATCAGGTGACCGAAAGAAACAGATGTTCTCATTGGGACAACTTTGTAGCTTATATCAGGGTGTCGAACCGCAAAAAATACGGGCTCGGTTCGGGTTCGGGTTCGCGTTGTTTTGATTTCGTTCCGGTTCGGTTCCGGTTCGGCCACACCAAGAATCGAACCGGTTCGCGAACCAGTTCAACGCTTCCGTTTTATATGTTCCATAAAACTGCTTTTATCAGGAAATGCGTGGCTAATAGCTTACTGCTGTTGTCTGCATTGACGTCTCTAGCGGTGAGGTAGCCCTTTAGCGAGAGAAATGAGGAATGGATGAACACTTATTGCAAATAGAGTCCACGCTGTTGAAGCGGTGTAGTCCTGCTACTTTCTGTTCCCAAAATATCTTTTTTCACACGCACAGTGCCAGCAAGATACACTTAAGGGAAGCCTAATAAGATGGACAGCGTAATATAGACGACAGTAGTAGCCGGCACACTGACTTCGCAACGTGAATCGATCTGAAACCGTACTGAAGCATGTCGAAAATCAGCCTGCCAGCCTTACTCTGTCCGAGCTCACAGCAGTGTACTAGTTAATCCACAACACAAAGGCAATATGTCACGACACAACTGCACTACCAATAAGCAGAACTACATTTACTTTTCAAGCCACGACCAATAAAACAGGCACCGTTCTGCGTACGGTCCGTCTCCACTTCTCATGTTTCTGACTTGTTTAATTTGTACTGCTCACGTGTAAAGGGAAATCTTGGGCGCTTATTTGAGCGCATATTCGTCCTGTAGAGCTACATAACTGGCCTACTCAATTCCTGTTTCCTTCGTCCGCGTGGCAGCTCGTCTCTGAAGAGTAGATGCCGCACCGCGTGCGTGGGGCGCTAGCCGCGGCGCTCACAAGGACAACTGCGCTTCAACATGTTAAAAAGACGCTGAAAGTATACTTACTATACGTCGTCCTCTCACTGCTAGGTGAAAATTTCTGAAATCCATCATATAGGCGCGTGATGATGATACGAATGTGTCTTCGTTCGGGGATAGAGAGGAACTCTTATGCTGACTTCTTTTATGTCCGAACCGTTTTGTTGCGAACTAGTTACCGCTATTTTTTACGGTTCTGCTCCGGTTCGGGTTCAACAGTGTCATGAAAATTTCGGTTCGGGTTCGGTTCCGGAAAAATAACGGTTCGGGTACGGTTTTTGGTTCGGGTTCGGGTTCGGTTCGACACCCTGGCTTATATAATTAAAAAGTTAATTAATGAAAGTTAATTAAGACATTGCCTTTGAACTTTGCTAATGCCCTGCTAGGGAGTGCCCTTTAGCACATGCTATATTTAGGGTTTGTGGTTTTCGGCATTTATTTTCAACCCAATTCGGGGGGTGTTTATCGGCATTTATATGGGGGACTATAAATGGATTTTTTCGGCATCTATATTCCGCCCAAAAAATAAATGCCCGAATACGGGCATCTATTTATTTCGCATGAAGGAAAGCCTATTTTGCGCGTGAAGCGACAACGAACCGAAAAGAAGTGAATCGATTCATGGCTTCATTACCAATGTCTTTTATTGCCTGTGCCAAACCAGCAAACAAGGAGACTACCTCTTGTTGTGATAGATGCAAGCGCACATCATCATGCTCGCATCTGTCAAAGCGGCTCGCTCCTTACGATTAATAACACGCAGTTTAGAGAACGCGCGCTCAACATTAGCGCTAGAAACAGGAATAGCCAGTATGCTTGAGGCGCACTGCGATAACAAAGGCCAAACAACAACTTTATTTTCGACCTTGGAGAATGGGGTAACAAAGGCCATGTGCTGGAACGGGTCGTCCAAAACTGAATAGGAGATGTATCCACCTGAGGGGAAGGGCATACAGCATATTCGAAAAACTCGCGCTTTATATCATCCATACGAGATTCATCTCGTAGAACAAATAAGAATAAGTCCTCATACAGTGAAGTGCCTTGAAGTGCCTCAGGAACGGAAACAGGGGTCAATCCAAGTAGTAACTGGAGGGGAGTAGATAGAGGAATAGAAAAAACACAAAAATTTACTAGAAGGCTAGGGCAGGGGATGAGCGATCGGCTTTTGAAACTGTTTGGGAGCTCCGTACACTCGTGATCTCTTTTTAACCCGACAACAACATACCATAAAGGTTCTGAATAGTAAATTCACTAAAGGTAGGTGTGTCACTAAGTACGTGTGCTGCCAAAAGGCGGTCACCGACCGCACAAACACACACCGACCGACACACACAAACGCAAACCGAAACAAGAGCACAGTCCGAAGATAATGCAACGCTTGAGAAATAGTCGACAAAGGGAGATTCCAAGGGGATTTCTCTTTGCCGTTCCAGGAATGGCAGCTGTCAGGATACGAGAAGTTCGGATTTTTTCGGAATATTCCGAATCTGAAAAAAATCATTCGGGGGGTGTTTTCCGGCATTTTTCGGAAAATGCCGAAAACCACGAACCCTAGTATATTCCAATTGATTTCATCTTGGAAAAAGTGTTATATATATTTTTAAAAAAATCTGTTCACACTTAGCGTGGACACCCTGTATATCAGTGATATTACCACTTCGTACCACTGGTACTGATGTTTCCTTTTTGCATCTTCGCTGATGAGTATGTGTTGTTTTCTGAAGTTAAAGGCCCCGACTATCAACTCATTTTAAGTGCATGTTAAGAGAAGGTGTATTCGTGATGTAAGTTCTGAGAAATGGAATTGAATACTAAGATATGCTTGTTCATGTCAGCAGCGAAGGCAGTGAGCAGCGAGAGTCTAAACTGTTTACACTCACTCCATATGCGCACGTACCACAGGGAGTATGGCGTTTTGTTGACAACCTCACATGTTGGATTTTCTCAGAGAACATGACACAATTGTTCTTCATGCAGGTCGCGACATGTGCCCCCTTCCTCTTCACCATACGAATCTTTACCACCATCGGAATCTTTTTCGTTTCCTGTATCTCAAGCTCCTCTTACTTTCTAAAATGAAACATCAAATTAATATTAATTAAACCATCACGGTCAGCACAGATACCTGCCAACGTGAGAACAAACACAAAGTGTAGTCCGTTTGGCATTTCGTGGTCCGGTTCTTCCCGTACAGCCTGTACGTCTCCTTAGGGTCAAAACTCATCCGGGATATCCACAGCGTTTCACAGGAATCATTTTCATCGCATTGCGTTAGAAAGCGCACCAGAACACACGCAAATATTGCACAGGAGATACACGATCATCGCTACGGCAACCAAGGGCAAAACGAACTTGATGCACGTCGTCTTCAATGTAGTAACTGCCACCCTTGCCCTCTCTCCGTTTGAATTTGAACTGAAAGCCGCCCGTCGGTCCCCCTCGTAGTTGTGTATCTTCTTTGCGTCAGCATCCCCAATTATTTTGCATTTTTTCTTCCCTTTTCGAATCATTGAACTTAGTTTTTGTCATTTTTGAAATGTGCTTTTTAACACTTTTGATGCCTTTGACACGTTATACAGGGTGTTTCACCTACGGTGATAAAAACTGCTAACTGGCGACGTACTCGCCGGTGGTATGTCGGGCTTCCGGCATTTACCTTCTTGAAACTTTTGCCACTGTTGAGGGAGGTTTTAGACCCTTTCTGATTGCGGGAAATTTATTTTTTTCAATTGAACTTTGAAGAGGAACACCAGCGCTTCGTGTTCTCGTCCTTTCGTGTCCCATACTCTGGGACTTATCGCTTTTGAACTGTAATCGTTCAACGTCGGGGCCGCGTTTGTGGACTGGAAATATTTCGTGGATGTTACATAAAGATGCGTGCCATTTGCCTACAACAAGAAGCGAAGGAAAAATGACGGTTATACGACATATGGTATATGATATGTCCGGTACACTATGAGTCTGAAACGCTTGGGTTACGCTCTTCGGTGGTCACATGACGTGCGTGTTCTGCGCTCGCCGACCGTGCGATCTCGGTTGGGTCAGCCCTTACCAGCTGACGGTGAAAAACGGTGACGTCCGTTACTCGTGTCACATCCTTCAATAGCCTCCCTGAAGTGACGCAATTAGTTGCACAGAATATCTCCACAATTGTTCACGGTGATCCGAGATTCATCACCCTGAAGATGTCCTAGGGGCAAGCCCTGAAGGACGAGGACCTGAAGATCCTTTCCGAACGTATCGCGTGTGTTCTTTGGGTAGACACTGTACTGTCTACGCGTGGTCTTGTGACCAGACATCGGTTGACGACTAATTGTAGGGGTAGAGCCATTACTTCAACGACAGCAGATGAGCAGCGCGCTGCGGGGGAGCGGACGGTGCCGAGGTGTCGAAGGGAGTGAGGTCGATTTTGCATTCTGGAATAATGAAAAATAATGCTGGGGTGCAACGCCGAGGTGGATGGAACACTGCTGAATAAACGCGATAGACACACAGGACAACGAATGTTCTCGGATAATGCGCTGCGTACCAATCACAGCGCCGACTGCCAACGTTAACGCCTCTGCCTTACACGTTACTTACACATTATCTCTTAATGCCTTGCGCCGTATTGCCTTACACCACTGAATGGAGGCATACACAGAAATGCGTCCCACGTGCATCAAGTGAAGTCCATATATACTTGAAACTCTTTGCGCATCTTTTATCCTAGAGCGCAGCTGCCGAATTTCCAGAGCTTTGTTATTTGTTTACAGGGATGACTTGAAGGCAAAGCGGTGCCACATGAGCAACGACACGATGATTGCGCCCAGATTTTCGGGAGTGGTTGGCTACGACTTGAAAAACCTGTGTAAAGACATACTTACTCCTTATGACGCAGTAAGTATAACATGAAAAAGCCTATCCGTATGATATTTATATATAGTTTAAAATAGAAAAGTTGGAGTTCCTTTTGCTGCGATGTAATGCATCATTTGTTCGCTTCTTCCAATTGCTAACACTGTTTTCTGTTACTTGTCTATGGCCATGCGTCGTTAGTACGTTGCTTGCGTTTGCAGAGAAGCTGGTCCATGCATTACAAAACGGAAGAGAAAAACAGGAACTAGCGCCACAATAATGCTTAATAATTGA
This sequence comes from Ornithodoros turicata, assembly GCF_037126465.1. Classification (NCBI taxonomy): domain Eukaryota; kingdom Metazoa; phylum Arthropoda; class Arachnida; order Ixodida; family Argasidae; genus Ornithodoros; species Ornithodoros turicata. The sequence continues at coordinate 171,181,516 of NC_088201.1, forward strand.
TTACTAATGCATTAACATAATATTGACACGCTGAGTACATCACTCACAAATCAAACCGGCAGTATACCGGTTTGAACTATCAGCCATTCTAAGCAACCTGGAACTGCCTGTGCTTGCAAAGTGCTTCCTGCCTCATGCTTCCGATAAAGTACATAATTTAGTCACTACGATCACCCTGCATAAGATCACCAAGTTGCATACCCACAAAGCCTGCACGCGCCTTTAAAATTAAGCAAATATCTGCTAAAACAGTGTCGTTTTACAACGACAGCTGATAAGGGTTTCAATTTCTTCAGCATCCTGTCCCATACATCGCATCGCCGAAACCCATCTATCCCTCTGCAGGAGATGAAGCTAAGGAACAAGAAAAGGCGCGCGATGCAAATTAGTCCTTTCGGGAAGCACGTTGGCTGTGATGTTGGCGTCACGCGCCTCAGAGAAAAGCTGGCAGCCTAGCCATGGCCGCTCCACATGTCAGGGCGCTTGAAGAGTTCGGATCGCGCGCACTAACTTCTCATCGCCCGCAGGCCGCATCAACAGCTGAGACGATGTTGTGTGTGTCTGTGGGTGCCAATAGCGGTATTGTGGCTTTCTCAGGAAGCGCACGTTCTGAAGATCTTGCTACACACCAATATAAACAGGGCTGACCGCGTACATAGTGACAGGCGAGCTCCAATAGGATTTGCCACGATATCTCAGCGCTAAGAATGCTGTGAGATATCGATATGCTTTAAATCCCAGGTGTGCAGAATCCCACTGTCTAAATTTCGAAATTTCGAATGAAAGATGGGGGAATGATAGTGTTGAATAATTAGTCGTTTTGTCCCGTTTTGTTTGTAAGGAGGAACAGTGGACTCGACCCACGCAGCACAATACGGGGTGCTTCTTTTTAGCTGCAACAAGTTTTCATAAAAACAGGAGTTGCCTTTGGACGCTTTTTTCTCATTCGATTACTCAACGGGGCAGCTACTAGGAAAGCATGTCCTTATTAAATTACTAATGAAACGAAACATTTTAATCAAATTTGTTAATTATTTAATTGAGCGAACATGTTGCAATTGCAATATTAAAGCCTGATCTCCACATGATCCGCTCGAACTATTCATGAAGCACAAAAGTAATCGCAGCGCGCGCTACACACCTAACTATTCCACCTTTGTCCTCTGCTGCAACGCGGGAGTGATCGTCAAAGAAGCGACATTGATGTCTGTAGTAAGCACTGACCATGATTATCTGACCGGTAACACACTGGGAATTTGGACACGAATAAATTAGCAGTCAGAACTAATTAGAACCCCCCAAAGTAATTGGGACCATCCAGGGAGTCACTACACTAATTGGGGAGCATCTAACTCATGTCCACACCGCCGTGCGTATTTCGGGATCTTGTGCTCATAAAAAAAAAAAGAAGTGGAGAGAAACATTTTATTCGAAAATCAACGACGCCATGTCGAAGAAACCGCTCCGGAATGGCCGAGTGGCCAGCGACCGCCATGTTGCTTGTTGGCGGCCTGTAGTTGCAGAGATCGACGACAGGTGGCCACATAGGCATCACACCAGATGGCGTCACGTCATAGCTCTATGCAAGAAAGACAGAGAAGAACAAAACACTAGGGGCTAGTAAAATTACAACACTGCTAAACAAGTCTAAACATCCGAGAGTGCGTACGAAACACCCGGAAAAAGGCCTAACAGCAAATGCTAAACTTGCGACAGCGTGGAGAAAATGCTTAAGGGGAACGATTAGGAGTAACCGTACAACAGCTAACACAAGATGACTTCCACAAAATGCTAGGCACACACCGCTAAAGATGCAACATCACAGAGAAAAGGTGTAGGACGCTACTAAACTCAACGGCGTGGAAGTGACAGCTTAACACATCTAAACATGTGTGCACAAAACACAGGGAATAAGGTCTAACCGCTACGACAAATGCTAAATGTGCGAGAAAAGGCTTAACACCAGCGTGATAGAAAGATGTGCAAACATCGGGAAAAAACGCTACGGCAAATCACTCACCTTTCCCCCATGGCGACGGAGTGTCCGCTCCTAACGACACTCAAGCCTCAACTAGCGCGGCGACAGCGCAGCGACAGATCGCACGTCCACGAAGGCCAGCGCGCGAGTTGCAAAGCCTGATTTCCTATTCTCTGTTGCTTTCAGTTTCAGTGCATTCAGAGCCTCTTTTGAGATTATTACCATTTATTCAATGTTTTTGGATGTGGCAGGCAAGTGTCGAATACACTTCGCACATAGTTGTAGGTCCGAGGTGAATAAAAATGTCATCTCAATGCAAATGCTCGCAGCTGAGGTGAGTACTGTGTGGGGAGGGCACTTCCTGTGCGTTTTGCATCCTGTCGTTTCAGTAGTTCTTGATTTGTAACACCAAGGCTCTCCGAGACTGCAACGTTCTCCTCGAGCAGGATCTTCTGCCTTGTTAAATCCTTAATCACATCTTTCGGCCTGGCATTTCTTTTCTTTAAACGTCGATTTGCCTGTTGAATTCCCTTTTTGTTGCTTTTGGTATGTGAGGACGTATAGCACTTGACACGTTCTCTTAGGAAGGCTTTCTCCGGAGTATCTGTTGTAGATTTTGTCTCAAACAGATCCATATACAACATACATTTTTGTGATATACATTTTTCCATTTTCTGACGTATATCCTTGTATCGTATATTCTTGTGAGAATTGGAAGGTTTTGGCCTACAGCCCACTTTGCCATCTGTGCATAGGACCCGCAAACTGACACAGGTGTATGCTGCATGTATATATGATGTCTACTAAACCCTTCTTTATTATTCCCTAACATTTTAATAGAACTGTCAGGTCAACTTGAAATATCTACATGAGTGGGAGAAAATTTCGTTGTTTGTAAATGTTATATCCTTGTCTGTGAAATTATGTGCCGTGCCTCAGGAATACGTATACATACCAGTATGTGGTCTGTATGCCTGCTTGTAGTACTGCTTTTTTGTCATCATTTAATTCAGCCAGATCACATACTGACACTGGTTTCTTGTCCCCAGAGCCCTCAAATTTACGAATTACGGAATCACAAATTCATGCCTCCGTTTACAGGGCTTGCACAAACTACATTGTTGAACTCGATGTCGTCACAGGAATAAATTGGCCGTTTCTTTTCAATGTTCAGACCTCTTGCAAGTTATGACAAATATTGATGCAGTCCTAACCCTTTCAGAGTAATATTTTTTCCCCAAGAACTAGAAACACCTCAGATAAAATTACTGCACATATTACTACAGGTTCAGGAGGTGCAGGATAGGTTGTATGTGCCCTTAGGCTGTTGTTATGGGCTTATAGTTATATAAAGAAACTGTGGTTCACATTTAGCCTGCAGTACGCTGTCTATAATACTTTAAACAACAATTATACTAGATAAGTTTCTATTCCATTGCAAACTTACCCCTGTTGTAAGTTGCTGTCACGATTCCTATTTAGAACAACATGGTTTAATAGCTAAGTTATGTATTTGAAGTGTTCAACAGAAGACACATGTAAATATAAGTATCTTGCTAAAAAAACATGTTCGTCTTCTCTATGGTGCATAATGTCGGTTGTCATCGCAAGCAGGGAAATAGTCACACATGCTTCATTTCAGAAGAAATTCATTTGTTTATGTGTTTGTGTTAGTACATTGTGCAGAACAGAGTTAGTAGATGTTAGTAAAATCACCACTGAATCATCAGCCATAAGTGTTTCGTACACATGTTATTCGTATCAGTTTGGTAAAAATGCATGCACATTCTGCAATGTCAGAAAATAATTAGTATGGACAGATTTAAATGCAGATGCAGCTATATGCACCTGCTCTGTAACCTAAAATGGCACATCCTGCTTATGAAACAAATCACTAAAAGACAAAGGTCCTAAGCTTTTGCTGAACGAGGAATGACTGTGTAATGCTAGCAGCTGTGTGTCTGCAGCACCTACTCATGAGGCTGAGCTTGCACAATATTGCTTGCATAACATTTGTGCACTTGCATAAGGTCCAGGGAGGGAGTAAGTCTATCCCCTTCAACCTAAACAGGGAAAAACACTTACAAATTTACAATATCATTAGTTGTGTTACAAGTGTTTGCATTGGAATAATGTTTCACCCTGTTATGCAAACATGCTCACAAAGTGCACTGACAGCAAGGGACTGTGAACGTAGAATTCACCATTAATACCTGACTTGCATGGTTTCCAGAACCAGGTGAGGAGTCTTCCTGAGATGCAGATCCACTTGTACCCTAGAGTCACCATTCACCCAAATAAATTGTAATTGTAATTGCATGAAATTTGCATCCGGTACCTTTGCAGAAAGGAACATGCAGCATGAGAACTCCACTTGAGAGACCATTACAACAGCAGTCAACAGTAAACTTCAAATGTGGGAGCATAAGGGTTATTATATTCTCTGGTTTCCAAGGGCACTTATGTCATGTCACATGAAAGAGCATATATTCCTTAGTCATCATGGCAAAGGGAAAAGATGATGCGCACAATTAGCAACATGTCACAGGTGATGTTAAGGAGGGCTCATCACTGCTTTTCTTTGTCAGTGCAGTAGTAATATGCACCTCTCGTGGTTCCTCGGCGTCCTCAGTGCCCATGCTGACGAGTGGGTCCCACAGGAGCCCAGAAATATGCTACATTTTCATCAAAAATTTATGTAAAATTTCACCAATTAAAGCAAAATGTTGTCTGGCATTATACCTGTTCTTTTTCCTCCATGTATTCTGGTGATTGCATGGGGGATTCCTGCAACAGGAGCATGGCATGATCTAGCACTTAGTTCATATAATCTGAGTATATCAGCAAAACATCAGGCTTGTACTGTTAACTGTTAACTTGTACAGCCAGTGTACAATTTCAAACCTCAGCTCGGTCAATACAAAAGAGAACTCAAATAAGCATTAAACCTTGCCAGTAATACTTCAATCTACATTTGATGGCTTTCTTGGAGGGGTGTGCAGTGTGAACCAATGCGAATGCAACTGCACACTGATTTAGCTTAAGTCACTGCATCTGGTTCGCAACAGGTCTCACTTTCACACTCTGTGGTGACACTCAAGCCAAACTTCTTTTACCTGTTGAACTTCCTCCACAGAGGGTGCACCTCCCATCACAAAACTAGAAATCTCCTCTAACGTGTGGAGAAGAAAGTCAGCCTGCATATTGCAAAATGACGCAAATGGAGGCTTACATATATTCTGCTGAGCTCGTGCAATAGAATACCTTTGTAAACTAAACACAACATTAAATTGACAGCCTAATGAGTAGAACATAAGGTGGATAATATATTACCGCTTGCATGCCAACCAAAGGGTCACAGGAAATTGCTGAAGTGCCCTAGAATGTGAGGAATGCGGATACATAAAGCGCACAAGTTCACTCCTCTCCAATGGCTGCTAAAGGTCAACATGTATTCACTTCACATCTTGTGTCACCAGGTTTAGATCCACTGCCAGCAAAATTAATTTAGCATTGCAGAAAATTCTTGAGAGCACGAAGCTCAGTGCATTTCAAGAAATTTGAGGACATGTTTGTGCACTGAGCTTGCACCCTAACCGAGTAAACCACAAATATCCCGGCGATGTCCGTGCAAAATCGTGAAAAAGATCTTTTGATATCCTAGGGTTTATTTCAGAGAGCCTGTAGACGTCACATGTACGTCCAGGAGACTTAATTTGTCCCACGGTTCTCCACATTCAAGGAATGTTGCATATACATTACCACAGGATTTTTAGATATTCCCAGGATGTGGTTAAATCCCTGAGCACGTGCCAACGCTTGATGAGCTCTGTACGGAACGGACATAAGTGCCATACCCCACCCCCTAATTGGGCAGTAGACTAATCGAGGCAGAAACCACTTCGATATCCAACAAATATTTCCAGCAACAGTACTGCAAGCAATACTGCCCACGACCGCAACACGGTCAATCAAAGCAGACCGCGTTGGCCAACGTGCTCTCACCCTTCCCGTCCGACACATACGCGGACTTGAAGGAAGACCAGAGCAAATGGATGAAGCACATACTGAAATAAAAGATGTCGATACCACGTTCGTTAAGTGTATTGGGGCGTGAAGCATTTCTGACTGTTAGGGGATGCGACTTTGCAAATAACCCGTCTATCTGAAGTGTCAAGGTATACCGAATAGCGTTTCTAGCATTCTTTCTTGTCAAATACCATGTTTTAGATTCAAGCTATTGTCTATAATGTGATTACCTGCTGATTGGAACTGTAAAAGTGATCGAATTCCTCTGTTATGTGACGAGTAGTTGTGCACACACAAATGTTTGAGAGGACGGCAGCACGCAGCGCGACCTCACGCGGACGATAAAATATATAACGATTTTTCTCGTTCCCCCATGCTTAGTTTTTCTTGATCTCAGCACCCACACAAAAGTTGCTGTTACAACAAGATGTCACAAATTTGTCCATATATCTTCAAACCACGTCCAGGGGACATTCCTCTGACGTTCAACCCAATGATCTCTGAGATCTTCCTTCCAAACATCGAAAGTGGGATATCTTGCAGACATACCTGGGATATTAGGTATTTATTGAGTAAAACCGAAACGCGAATGTCGTTCTGGGACGTCCTATGAGTATCGTAATAATAATCAGGATATTCAGGACGTTAGCGACCATGTAGGGATGTCCTGGGTGATATTAATGGTTTACTGGTGTAATGTATAATAATGTATAAAATACGTACCCAGCGCCAGCGTCTACCTTTCGTCTCCAGGGGGACAATTGGGATATTTATTACCCCCTGCATTCGTGCTGCCTAAGCTGTGTCTTTAGGCATCGCTTTCAGCAAACTAGGGGTGGCAGTCGCCCCAGGAACATGACTTTATTTTTACTGGATTGTCGCTTTACCCAAATATATAGCTATACATACCTAGTATCCACCCCCATATACCCAAGAGGTATATTAATTTACAATTGCGTTACCTGGCTCATTTGGGACACATCTCAACAGGGAGGTGTTCCGTGGAAGGACTATCTTCGGGATGTGTTCCTGTCCTCGCACCAGCGCATTTTCTGTCCCCTCCGGGCCGCAGGCTTCTTTCAGCCCTTCCCACATTGTCTGTCTGTCTGGTTATCCGTGGAGGACCTAATATTTCCGTTAAAAAAAGTGAGGTTCGCTTGGCAATTTTCGAAGTTCAATCGAAAAAAAAAATCCTCGCAATTAAAAAATCGTCCAAAGCCTTCATCAATGGTCGCAAAAGTTACACACGAGTACATAGCAAATTAGATCGCGTTGGGTGAAGCACCCTGTGTATCGTAGCGGTAGCTTATGGGCCCTCCTTTCTTTTCTTTTTTTTTTTTTGCGTGCGAGTTGCAAAAGTGGCTGTGAGCGAACATCAGCAAGGTGTCTGTGGGAGTGGAATTTCCGTGTGTCTTAGAAGGACTTCAGTGGGAAATGTGCCGAAGGACTAGTTTCTGTTCAGATCGTGTGCACAAATCCTAGAAAGAAGCCACAGGCTCATCGACACTGCTGTTACTTCTCAGGTTCATGCACAGCACATAACCGTAGTTCGTTTCACGCTGGCGTGACATCAAACTGGAAAGAGAGCATTATGGCCCGGCTTAAACACAAGGACCGTGTGCTGTCCCTCTAAAATGCATCAAAGTATGTTAGTTCCGAAATAAATACTTACTGGGTCATTTTTCAGGTTCCCGATGACATGATGACTGTGGAATACATGTGTTGTCTGTTACCGTTCTAGATACAAAGAAAAGTGGTTGAAACGAACTTAACTTGCTTGACCGGGTGTGGCGTACCTTGGAATCTTCAGCTCTGGTTCCTTGCTCCATGCTTGCCGACGCAGACTGTAAGTACACTGCACAGAGGCCGGATTAACGTGAAAGCGCTGAAAGAGCGCAATTGAGCGTAACATGCGCGGATTGCTTCATCGTAGCATGGTCAGAGTGTGCTTACTACTTCTGCCCCGGTACCGTCATTCGTGATGCGACGTCTTTGCACCATACGCGGAACACAGAATTTATGTGATCGGCAGAAAGTAGCGTAGTAGCGTATATATAGAGCCAGTCTTCAATACGAGAGTTGATAAAAACGTTCCCGGACTAGCCTTATAAAAATGAAACCAGATCATGTATTCGAATTTCTGCCCTCTCGCCTTCAACGTAGTCGCCTTGGGTACCTACACATCGCTTCCAGCGCCGCCACTATTGTTCGAACGCTTCGTGGACGTCATGTTCTTCCAGCTGCTGAAGCACCTTCTTTGATCCCACCTGGATCATCTGGACGTCGTCAAATCGGCGGCCTTTCAGCCGCGCTTTCAGATTATGGAAAGGAAGAAGTCGCAGGGGGCCGAGTCTCGCGAATACGGGGGATGGGGAGCGAAGATCATGCCGTTACGTGCAAGCAGCTCCCGCGTTTTCAATGACGAGTGTGAGGCAGCATTGTCGTGGTGGAGCACAAAATTTTGTTCACACCCCAGTTCTAGACGTTTTCGCCTAACGTGCTCGCACGGGAGACTCAACATTTTGCAGTGCAGTAATTCAGGGTTCACAGTGTGGCCAGCAATGACGAATTCTTTGTGCACAATACCGCGAATATCGAAGAAAACGAAGGAAATGCTGTAAATTCCGCAGTGCTGCTCGTGGATGGTCTTCCTCATCGTCCAGCGAAGTCCTGCCACTTCTAAAACGTGCGTGCCACTCAAAACACGCTGTCCGGCTAACTGATTCATGGCCATAGTCCTGCCGAATCATCTCAAACGTCTCCGTTGCAGATTTCTCAAGTTTGACACAAAACTAGACGTTTGTTCTCTGCACATGTTTGATGTTCATGACGAAATCGCATGACGGGGTCCTGCCTGTTAGTAGGAAATTGCTAATAACTCTGGTCCCAGAGTAGATCGGGTGACATCGTATGACACGCTGATTGGTATGGGCCACATCTCCCAGATGGGGCCACCGCACCCTCGTGCTGCCCTCTGTCGGTCAGCTAGAAAATCAGTACGGGAACTTTTTGATCAACCCTCGTATATCATTCAGGTGAGCCGGATAATCAATGTAGAAGACCGCCTGTAATACCTGATGGGGAGAAAACAGGGGATAGATAGATGGGTGGCATGTCGGACAGAGTGGGCGTTGGCGGTGAGTGTGACCAGAACACAACCTGATTGTAATCCCCCGTCGAAGAGGATGAGTAGCAGTCGCAGAGAAGGAGTAGATCCGAACACATCCACCAGAAGTCACGCAGAAATTACAAGACACTGAGGCAGGGTAGGCTGAGATGTGAGAGTAGAGATACAGTTCGTGTGTTGTCCTCCCTCTTTCTTTCTTTTTTTCTAGTTGCTTCTGGGTATTCCTACATCATTGCCTGAAAAGGCCAGAGACCTAATACGTGTCGTACGAATATGACGATTAGGACGACGAAAATGATGAAATGATGACGATGAAACTAGGAACACAGAAAGATACCTTCCCTCGGTGCTATTTTCTTCGGTGCTCGGTGGTTCTTCAGTGCTCTCAGTGTAATTCTACAGCATGTCCTACTCTACTGAACCGCGTATACGAGAACCTCATAGATCCCGGATGATTGACTTTTTGTTTGTTATTGAATTTCAGGTTGCTTCAGGAAAAGCATGCTTCGACGACGACGTTACGGCAAGTGCAATTTTTACTTAAAATGGGACACGCGACTTTTTCCTCGGCTACCACGTGACTAGATAGATTGACAGAAGCGTGATTTCAAGCAGAGTCAGGCAGAGTTGTCCGGTCGAACTTTCAGATTTTTTTCGGTTCCAATATATATTGAGGTCTAGTGTTTGCCAAATACGGGATTCCACTACATTCCAATGCAAACAATTCTCCAAAAGTCATGTAGAAAGTAGAGAGACGTGTGTGGACACTATTCAGATGTAGTATGTAATACACATCAAAACATCACTTACATATAAACCACGGCCTACTAGATTACAACGACCACGTCATTGTCTGCAACCCCTTGAAGAAGCCCGTCCGCACGATTCGCTAGGGGCGCTACGCATCGGCCCGCCAGATCTACATCATGATTGGACAATGAAAATTTGAATTTTGAGCGTACAGAAGCGGACGTACGACTCCAGTAGCAGACGACAGCAACAGCTCTTATGAAAACGCGTAGGATGGTGATGATAACCAACTTTAGAATGAAACATCTGCCGTGGGATATCCACCGCTTGTACAAAAATACTAGGTAAGCTGAAGTACAAAGTACTGTAGAAGCTCGGGAAGCGATAACCGGGCCAATGAGTAGCGCCACCGCTAGCTTCCAAATGCGGCGCTGGGAAATGGTGTCTCTGACATGGTCGTTATCATCTAGTAGGTCGTCGTATAAACACAATATAGAGTCTATGGGCAGAGCCACCTCTATAGTGAGAAAATGGGATACGAGGATAAGTGAAGTGAGGGGAGATATATGTGTTTGACAATATGTGTTTGTACACGTCGAGGGCTTGATTGCAGCTACACAAATCGTTCTGGTCCGACATACGTGTCTGGGAGTTACACATCTTGGCAGTGCTAGAGTCACTGCTCCTTCCTACTACTACATGTGTCCGATTCAACACACGTCAAAAATCACACGAACCGGGTGTGGTATCACGTATAATGGAGTCACGGATAACGCAGTGAAAAAAAAAAGCGTTACAATTACTGCTCGTTCGCAAAAATATTAACCGACTTAGTTACGCCTGCTAGTTTTGAAATGGAATTACTACAGCTACAGTTTCCGCATAAGGTAACTTATTTGCTTTACGTTTTTAGCATCGTTTTTCTTAAGTTCTAACCCAAAACTAACCTGGTTACTTTAGAGTTACATTTTAAAGGAGCCCAGAAAGCCATCCAGCAGATGATTTTCTGTTTCTGGTGAATTTAAGATTCAAGCTTTCTTTTATTTACGTATGCCAGGTAAAAGATACAAAGCTCAATTGAAGCGTGAGAGCGAGCACTGTCATACGGTCCCGTCACACCAGGAACAAAATCCTATACACATGAAAACAGAGAAGAGAGAGAGAAAAAAAAAAGAAAAAGTATTACGAAAGGACATCACTTTACGTGACAACGAACACAATAAAATTCTTTGTACGCATTTTTTTTTAAATAAACGTCCCCGAACATAGACGCGCGCGTTCCAGCTCGACTCGATCCGCAGGCCGAAACGAGGAGGAGGATTCTGCTGTCGTCAGGGTTACAAGACTGACCGCCCTCTAATTGGGGCCCGCACTTTTCGCACTTTTTTTCCTTTCCACTCCCGGATTTCTCTCCCGATGTAGCAGACGACGCTTCTCCAAACAAGGAAACCAGTTATCGGGTAGCACTGCGACGACGTCAAAATGATTATAACCGCTAGTTGCGGGCATTGTCACCGTTTCGCGCGTTCGCGATTTTCAAAATCGAATTCCGTGATAAGTATGCATTTGTCGAGTGAATCACATCGCGTGGTGCGCTTGAGCAGTCAGGTTGACGGCTTGCTTTGAAGAAATGGTCGTGACTGAAGCGCTTTTCGTACTCCTTTAGGAAAAAAAGTCTGGTAAATGTCACTTTTAAAACCCTGTCTCGTTTGTGCTACTTCTAACTGCACAGAATTCTCATAGCGGCATTCGCTGGTCTCACCAGCTATGAAGCAAAAACCTGATTCCTCCCTTCAGCAGCGAACACTCCGATATTGTCAAAAATTTTGTTGAAAACCCCCCTATGAAGTTGGTCCTGTTCCCACTCGTGCCGCAGCATCCTCACCTTCCAAATAGACATACTTATTTCAGCCGGTTTTTCGCTTCCAAATATTCATTTCGTTGCTAAGGCGTGCTTTCCTCTCAAAAGAAATACATCTGTCCCATTGAAGGATGTTATCAGCATTCCTTACTGACATGACATGAAAAAGTTGCGGCCTCATTCCTGGTTAAGGTGATTTTTCTTTGCACCTATAAGCTTTCTAGAATGATTCCCCTGTAAGCCGCACAGATGCAAAATTCGTTCTCTCTAGAAACATGTTCGTTTACTTCTGCAAGACACATCAGCGTCCGTCGCGTGGGAAGCGAAACTATAGTAGCTAACCTCATTGAAAGCGGTGTACCTCGAATTAATGTGACGGAAATCCCCGATGCAAAAAAAAAAGACTGCTCAAAACAAATGTCGCCTGATAATAAAATGGAGAGAGAGAATGCCAACAGAAAACTTATACTAATCTCCAGGCAGCATAGGGCGACGGCCCAACGTCGGCCCAGGGTCGGCTCCCGACGGTGGACCGCCATATGGTTTGCATTGGTCCGTTATCAGCAGTCCGTATCTTCTGTCAACGCTTTCTCCAGATGCAAGCAAATCATACTTGCAGATGCTTCATTTCCCCATGCGAGTGTTAATATGCGCGATCTTTAACAGTGAAAACAATATGCCATTTTATAAAACACGTTATTGCGTCATAGACATCAGCTAAAGGGGTGCCTTATAGCATCACATTATCATCACTGATTAAGAATGGGTGTCATATAGAAAGTATACTGTGATCTGCCCTGCATATGTAATAACTACTTGACAAATATTTGCTCAAAACAGCCTATATGGAACAGAAAAGGTGAAGTTACTCGGCAAAGAGAACTCGCTGCCAGATAAGTTATAGTGCAAGAAATGTAACTAAGTTACTAACAAAATTACAGGTAATGAAATTGAACTTGAAGTTGCTAAGCTACTTTACCCAATATATACTTTTTACTTCTTGACCTTTCTGTAGATAATTCAGATACTATTCACACATTGGGCGATGCAAGACGTTTGAAAACAGCATTGTTATACAATAACATTATTGTCACATGATGAGTCGGGAGTTCATCCCCAGGGGCAGTAATCTACCCCATTCCCGGCGATGATGCATGATGTGGAAAATGGCATGACAAGCCCCTTCGGAATAAGGTTCCAAGTCCTGTGGTGTCCAAAAATGTGTAAAGAGCTTGGAGAGCACAGCGTTGTTTGCTGGACTCGGCCAGGGACCAGTTTGAGAGAGAGAGAGAGAGAGAGCTGGCGAGAGTCCTGCTTGTTAGGAGACCCGAAGAGTGTGGTTCGGGAAGGCTGGCTGCGTGGGCAATGAAGAAGAATGTGCTCTAGATCTTCTACAACACTCCAGTGACAGCATCTGCACCCTAAGAAAAAATGAGTAAAACAGGGAGTAATTGCAGCTTCTACTCCCCTAGATTGCAATTACTCCCCATTTTAGTCCCCTAACCCGACATTTAGTGCCGACATTTACTCCCCAGGACTGCAAATTGACACTGAACATCGCGAATGGTCTCCTGAATGCAACAGTCTACGTAAGTGTCTGCCCTTGTGCAATTTGATGCCATAAGGCTGTCTGACTCAACCAACGGATACAGCAATTTCCCAGTCACACTGAGTAAGAAACAGCGCATCTTTCTTCGCAAATTGTACCCTATGTATGACGCAAGATTTTATATAACTCGATATATCACGGTTGACGGCTTGCTTCAAAGTATTTTCATGCATGCACACGAATTACGGGACCCTTACAACAGCGCGTGAAATGCAGTCTCCACCCTGTGACATTCATTTGCTCCCGTCCATTTACTCCCGAGAGGAACTATTTTTGTGGCAATGCATTTAGTCCCTAGATGGAAACTCCTGTTTTTATTAGAGTGTGAGAGAATCAAGTTGTCTCAGGCGGCAACCCCACTGAGCTGTAAACATCGAGTAGCATTCGATGAATTAGTGCATCACCTTGACGAGAGGTGTTTAGTGACATGCGTCATGCGAGCGTCCGATCATCGCAACAAAGATGGGGGGGGGGGGGGTCAGTCGTCCGTTGCCGGGACGCCAGGGTAGTCACAAGGCGTCGAAGTATGGAACGGCGGTCTCCTCTCACCAGCGCAATACTCGTCCACTTCTGATGCGACAGAGATGCTTCTGCGGCGCTGTCGGCCTGCTCATTTCCCACGACACCACAATACACTAGAACCCACTGGAGAAGCAGCCTGTGCCCGGCTTCGTCACACATCCGTCAGCAACGGTGCGGATGAGTTTCGGATGCCAGAATTTTCAACAACTTGCAACGCACACACAAGCCATTCCCGCAGGTCAATCAACGATGTGCTGCTGAAAGAAAAGTATGGCATAAATTACCGCAGCTGTGGATGAGGTTTGATGCGAAAGGCGTCGCCCTTGCACTATACGCCTTCGTGTGGTATGACGAATGCAGTGGCGGACTCAACATTTCTAAATCCGCGACCTGTATATGCCACTGCGGGCGTAGAGTGTTCTCATCTAGAAAAGCATCAAAATGGGCTCGAATGACTTGAGGGGGAACCTGATCTCTTCGTTCTAGAAGGTTCGGAAGACGTATGAAAGTCGCTGGCACTGGCTGACACCAGGGGGCTTCCGGTGGTGTTACGTCCTGAGCTACGAAGTCAGTAAGACTGGCGTGTCCTCTGAGCTCCTGGACGTATGTCGCTTTCAGGGCGGTGTCGAAGTTTTATGAGGAGCGGGTGACGTGGGATGCTGTCGCACGTTCACGTAGAACCTCAACCGTGAGTTCACCAGCTTCTGCCAGGACATGCCGTCTTTCAGCTATTCTTGGAACACCAAGGCAGTGACGAAGGCTTCGAGCAAACAGGGTCCGAAGTGTATATAATGATGTTGTAGAAATCCTGTGCTATTGGAAGTCTGTAAAGCACAACTGCTCTCATCAAATCAGTGTGAAGTGTTAGAAGGGAGCGTTGATCACAGCACCATCTTGAGCCAGAAAAACGATGAACTACAGGGAGTCATGCCTAACGAGGCGAGGCTAGCGCAGGTCCGAGTTCATGACCACACCAGTGAAACGATGGAAACATACAGGCTCAAGCTTCTTGGCACCAATCGAAAGAGGAAAATTTGTCATAGTTTGCGTATGAAAGGGCGAAAGGTCCATCCCAAGTTGCGTGAAGTACATATGGGCATTATTTAAAGCCAGCTGCGAGCGGCGCTGAATGGCTAGTCGTGACCTGCCTACTGTCCAAACGGCAACGTTATCTGCATAGACAGAGAATGCTAGTTTGCGCGGAATATCCAGTGCAGACTCCTCAATACCCCAATAAAGAGTGTCGGACTCAGAATCTTTCCTTGAGGTACACGCTGATCAACATGATGCTTAGGGCTTCGGCCTTGGATGGACAGACAGCGACAGTTCGATCCGTAATGAGTCTTGGAGCCAGGTGAAGAGTCGACAGGGTGCCTCAAAAAAGCGGAAGGCGTGCAGCACATAAATGTGTGAGACGATATCATAGGTGCACTTAATGACCTTACAGAAACATCGATATCTGAATAAGACTAAAGAAGCCTACATTTATGTGCTTCTTTAGGAGAGATTTGATGATTTTGATCACGTAATAAGGTTCTTGAACGGAGCACAAAGCAACTGTATGGTCTATGAATTGCCTCTACGCACAATATCGTAGAACCGCGCCCACTTTAAACACTGCTACACGATATGCTCTGTCATTATAAATACAGCGTTCGTCGATAAGATGAGCGACACCTGATCCTCCAAATGTTCGGCCAAAACAATTTCTAGCATCTGCGTATCACGTAATTTCGCGGCCGCGCTGATGTCAGCCAAAGACACGACGCAAGGAGGCCATGTACAGCTCCGTCAACCATAATAATTTCAGTGAAAAAATCGATCTCATTTCCCAGGGCGATAGCAGCCATCTTGGGGCAATGTGGTAATGTTAAGTGAACAAAAGGATCGCGATAAATTAACAGAATAATTTTGCTCAATTAAGATGTCCTCATGGCCCCGTGGGTTGCTGTAATCGCGCTCGGGAACAATACCATAGTTTTTTCCAGCGTTATTATTAAGGTTGACGGGAGCTGTACCTGCTCTATCACTTTTCCTATTCCAAACTTGTTCTGATAACAGCAACGCTTTTCCTATGCAAAGTTATCTGAAAAAAGAGAGAGAAGGAAACAGTTAAGTTCGGTGACCGTTTTCCGTCCGACGCAACTTGGATTATCTTGACGTCTGAGCTTGACTGACAATTTGCGCTCTTCGATAGGACGGCTTTCGCATTTTTTCTCCGGCTATTAGCATTGAAGTAGTGAATGTATTTTGTGCCCTATTCGGGTAACTCCTGCATACGCTTTCTGCTTCTCTCAAAAAAGAAAAAAAAAGAAAGTGAACCTGACTTGTCAAATCTTCCAGTGCAACTGCAAAAATTAAAGATTTTCACGAATTAGATTTCATGAAAGTGCTCACAAATTATAGCAAAATCTCGCCCAAGATAAAAAGTGCTGATCTCATAATGTTCAGACAAGTATTTTTTATAACAAATTGTATCTCACGTTACACGTAGAACCGTGTACAAACACACATACAGTCCTACCAAATGCGAGAAACCAGTATAGTCTGGTAAACCATGAAGCACGTCGTCGTTACACATTTGCTTTGTTGGGTTTACAAATATTTGTCATGAGTGGCACGCTGCCGGTTATTCTTTTGTATTTTTTCATTTTGTTATGTAACGCAGTGTAATATATTCGTTGTGAACATGTCTCCTGGCTTTGGTCTACTTTAATTTCGTTACTGTAAATATTCAGGTTCCTGACGAATTAACACAATGGATGGCTGACCGACGCATTGTTGACCTGATTATTTTATCAGGGCAGCTTCCAGAATCCCCAGGAAGTACGATCTTCAAAGATTCCATCGACTCCACAAAAGTCTCATTGAAAAGTCGTAAAGATCGTGCTTTCAGGGATATCCTGGCAGGCACCCTGATAAAGGAATCGGATCAACAATGCGTCCGCCAGTGATCAGTTGTGCTAATTCCTCAGGAACTTGAATATTTGTACACTTTAATTCTCCTGACATTGCTTGTCAAGTGAAGAAGGCGTGCGTAACAGAAATTAATGTCACGTGGTGTCTACCAATGTTAAAGGCCTAAACTATCTAATTAGGTTACCGTAGCTTGGAACCGTCCACGAACCGCCTGATGAGAACGCCGTGCTGTGACAGATCCGGAACCGGAACCATGCATTTTTAAACACGCGTCTGCGATGTGCTTTTGCTGGGATTATGTGATAGTTCTGCAAGAGCATAAGATTGTTGACATAATGGCACGCAACGGATTATACTAAATGTTTACTAGGTGGCGCTTGTGTTCTCGACTATGAAATACCCATCAGTATCATAAATTTAACTAAAAACAGATTATACAGATATACGCCTGCAAAACCTGAAAACAAACAAGAACTACCAAATTTCTTCGTCGTTGTGAACCCTGCTACCATCGTGTCCATTATTTCGATGTGTCAGGATTAATCATGCTTTACGCGTTCAATCGGTTTTAACCGCGCAAAGTTGTCTAACACGTGTCAAGCGACGTCAAAATGACGTTTCTAATGTTAATGAGCTCATGCGGCTGATGCCTTGGACATTGAGAAGAAACGGAAAACAATCCCAAACCATTCCTATTGGTCGAGCCACCGGCTCCTGTCACAGACTGCTTCCTGTAACCAATTCAAGGACACATTCTATTGTTCTTGTTGGTTTGTAAAGTTAATTCCAGACAGAAAGTACACAGTTAAGCAATTTAACACATGAACAAATCTCAGGAGACGAATGGGAGAACCAGAGAAGTAGCGCGCCGTGAGCACATTGGTCACTGGGGTATTAGCACTTTCCTGTCAGTAACCATCTATCGGCCAGTAGCAGCGGTGAAGAAACGAAACGCGGACGTTTACGTAGTCACCCCTAGCAACGTGTGCGGAGCGTGAGGCGGTGCCCACGCGGACGCGTAGTAATCGAGGACGATTGCTCTTGACGGGAATAGGACCCCAGCTGTAGGACCATCATCTCTGGATTCCCGGTCCAGACCTCTACCAAGCTAAGCTAACAGGCATTGCAAGGATGCGTCACCTGAAGGGGTAAACCACATCCACCCAGTAACTCATCCCACTTTAACCCTTACATGTTTTCTCGTTCACACGCACATTCATACAACGGGACAGCGCAAGCTGTTGATGTTCTGAGGTAAGAATAGAGAAGAAAGGACAAACACTCAAAGACGCAAGTGCCTAAGAAGAATGAATGAAGGAGGAGTCGTATGAATGTGTGTGTGAGTGAGAAATCATGTAAGAGTTAAAGTGGAATGAATGACTCATTGGATGTGGTTTACCGCTTCAGATGACGCAACCTGGAAAGTCACGGGGTGGCGTGTTCACTTAGCTCAGTTGATAGAGCTCTGGACAGGCAATCCAGAAGATGTGGACTCGAGTCCTACAGCTGGATAACCTTTTCAATTGCTTCCTTCTTCATCGTTCAATGTTCTTAGGCACTTGAGGCTGCGTATGTTAGTTTCTACTCTGATCGTACCTCAGACATCAATTTCCAGCATTTCCTAGGATTATGTGTTAATGTAGACTCACTTCACTGTGTGACGCCATAGCGATGCGCCGGCGCTGCTGTGCAAATATTGCACGATCATGGAGTCACTGGGTGTTTTCTGTCGTTGTTAAAGCCATGCGGCAAAGTGGTGTGCTTTTGCTCACCAGCGGAATCTCCTTTTTGCGTATACGCAGATGCTCCCACTTGTTAACAAATGGAAGTGGAAGTCATGATGAAAATGAAATCTATTAGTTGAGAGTGGCTACTGTGTGTGTTGCACCCATGTATTCTTCTAGCCCAAATCCCAAGGCATGTACGTTATATCCCCGTAAGTTTGCCTTGAGGAAAGTCACCATTATCGTAACGTGGTATGAAACAAAGACGTATAACATGTTTCACCTTCAGAGTACATATACGGTGCAGCTGCATATTGTGTTCAGAGACTGCTCTGCGATGCGCTGACCTTGTTACTGCCAGATGTTGCGGCCACCTCATATTTCTTCATGCCCGGTTCTATTTTTGTAATACTGAAATTTATTTGCGCCACGAAGAAAAAGGCACAATTCACGTGCGCGTATCAACGATTTCACTCTCACGTCTCAGCTAACACTAAAATATGTCCAGAGGTTGCAGAGTCATCGCGAATGATCCTGTTTTGGATCTTGATCTAGACCCGGACAGAGCAGTTCTAAGTTCTGGATATGATGTGTCTTTTTTCTCTTATTCCCATAGCTGTGCTTCGCTGGGACATGTGGAAAGAAATACGGCGAGATAAAAGCACTGTCCCGTAGCAACTGGCATCAACCAGACACTTACTACGACGAAGACCACGCTTGTGAAAAATATCCTTGAGGCGACGTGACGTGGGCTACAATTGCTACACTGAGGTGTCCTCTATATTGCTTTGGTGCAGCCAAGTGACTCGATAACAGACTCAGCCTTCACGGCATTGCGTCATAATTGTGACTCAGACGTGTGATTGAATGAGTGACTCCTTAACATATTGATACTACATCTCCACTTATGCCTGATAATTGTTGGAATTGTGCTACATGTGATACAGTGTAAAGTGGGACACAATTGAGAACAAGGCTCATTGTTATACGGTCTCCTACGGCTCTCTCTATGAGTGTTTTCAAAGCCTTTTTTCTAAATGCAGGTTCTTTGAATGCTTTGGAATATGGTTAGCCAAGTGTTCAGTATTCATGATTTTTGGTCTGGCAACTTTCAGGACAGCTAGTCATAGCAACAAAGCCAGACAGAAAGAACGAAAATGCCGTGATAATCGACCCATTCTCGCACAAATACACATTTGTGATTGATTGCTCCTGGTGGCAGTAGTGTCCATACCAGGGACGTGCTCAAGTGTGTCGTCAAAGTACAAAGGGTGTTATGGCTTCCAGTGAAAGCTGGAGAAGAGTAGAACGCCATGTGGATTTCCGGTATTTGGAGAAAAGAATGAAGAAGGCGACTTCGTCAAGAAAAAGCATCTCACAAAGTCACGAAGCCTGTGTGACAAGGGATTACTTCCTTAATGTTATTGCGAATGACAGAACACATATAACATGAGCACATTAAGCATAATAAATGGAGTATAGTGGGATGCCGCATAGTTAGCACCACGCAATATCACTTCTCAGTTGTATATAACTGCATCGTTAGGTTCGCTTAGGCAATGTAAGGTAGATCAGCTTAGGCCACAGAAGCCAAGGCGAATGTTTGCGTGCAGGGCCTAAGTCATCACATTGTGCAGCATTAGAGGGAAGAACATCTCATCTGGACATTCAGGGCCAGCCGCACAACGAACAGGATTATAAATATTTAAATCAATGATGTTGGAAACAACCTTTTACTCTTAGTTGTGGAAACGTAGCGTAGTATTTGCTGTATATCATCCAGTTCTCCTGGAATAAAGATGCGATATCAAGCGGAGAAGGAATTAATGAAAGTTTGAAGAGTGTTCCTGAGCGTTGATGCCAGACCAAGTAGGTTATGGCAAGGCAGTCTCAACCGGCTGGCGGGAAAGCGTTGTTTGCTTACCATGCGACACTTCTTTTGGCACCCAACGCACGAAGGAGTGACGAAAGGGAAGGGAACGTGTAAAGCACTCCTCCACGCTTGTTGCTTCTGACTGGGTAAGATCGGTTGAGAAATGCACAATTCTTCCGCCGAAACAAGAGGCAGTGACATCTAACAAAGCAGTGGTGCCCCGTTAGTACAGACACTTTCGATCAAGATAAAAAAAATCCATATCGATTATTTGAGTGAAAATAATTTGGAGAAAACCAGATTAAACGCCGATTTTGACATGACAATATGCTACTTAATCTCGGCAACATGGAATGCGTGGTGCTCGTCGCCATTACCCTCGAAAAGCACAGTTTGCAGCGCGTGCTTCCTATCACAGGTGTGATTCTCAAATAGTGCCAACAAGCTATAGTCTCCACCTCATGAGTTCGAAGACAACTCGTAGCCCAGATTCACTGAATAAAGCAACGAGGAAGAAAATCATATCTCTGATGTAATATGTAAGGTGCTAACGAGGAAGACGAGAGGGCGTGGGCACGAGCAAGAAAAAAGATGGGACAGTCTTAGTGTTAGGTTGGCACTGGCCACAACACAAATGCACTCACCCTCCGATAAACGACAGCACAGTGGAGGGGTTACACAGCGTACAGGTTACGCGTGCGATATGTCTCTTTTGACGTTAAAAACACCTGATTAGTTGACATTGTAGGGGCACTAGATCTAGGCGTTTCTTTAGGAATCAATCCAAGTCTAATCGTCGTAACATTTATATGTTACGACGATTAGACTTGGATTGATTCCTAAAGAAACGCCTTGTACCCTTTATAGGGAGGTTGTAACTTCGAAACCAGTTCCACATTTTTATTCCTTTGTTTGTTGTCGTTTGCAAAGCAACCGTTATAAATGGTACGGCGCACAAGTTACTTTGTCATCGTTCTATAGCCGCGCACTCAATGCGAGAGCTTTGTGAGTTACGTTATTGTGCCTGCCCTTCTTTATGAACTGCGGATCGTGTTCAGAGCCATGAAGAAAGCACAAGACTGAAGTAAAGGAATTTGATCAGGGTATTTATACGGTATGTTCGCTGCAAAGCTTTCGAAGTTACGTTTTTTGCTGGACAGTCCAGCAACACTGATCGCAGAGTCTGTTCAACGCGGTTCAGCAGAGTTGTGTTACGTGTGTGCGTTACGTGGCCTCTTTGCTTTGTCCATTGTCCCTGTTTTTTTTTTCCTTTTGTTTTACTTCTTCCCGTGTTTCTTATTTAATCGCGGTTACTGACGTGTCATTCTCAGATATCGGAAACGAATAGGAAGGTTTTCAGCGTACTGACGGGGAGTTGCGACAGCGTGAGGACTGTAAAGAGTACGTCATAGAAACTTGAATAACTTGCCCCGTAGATGAAGTGTTTGTGTTGTGACGACAGTTGTGTTGTGGCGACGTTGTGACAACGAGCGAGGCAGTTTCAAAAGCAAGTGCAGAGAAACACAAACGATTCAGAAAAAAAACTTGCCAGGCGAACTAACCCCGAGAAATTCTCTCGCAAGTTGTTCAGGAGAGGAAACAGGTACTACTCGTATCTATTTCTTGTTATGCGACCTTTTCTGAATTAGATAGTATTGCTAGCCTCCCACTCAAAATGAAGCATGAGCTGTCAGATGAATTCGATGACGCAACCAAGCAATACGTAAGCGAGGAATTCCTTGGCGTATTGACTCTCAATCAATGCGTACTCTGGGTTTCTTGCTGGTGTATATGTATATACACGAAAAATCATCCGGCTGACTAATTTGAAACCTGCGCCACCTATCGGGAAACGTTTTTTCTTTTACCATCCATGATGCGCCGGCCACAAACTGGCCCCTCAGTTTTTCATTTACATGTTATTGTTACATGTTGCTCGTTCATTGAATAAACATCCTGACTTTTTGTTTTACTTCTCCGGGTCTTGGTACCTGAGCCGTAGCAGGAGTCACCCTGAGACAGTGCCAAACCAGTAAAGAAATACGAGGGGTGTTCAAGTCAAATCGGCACTCTCTGTCTCCTGAGTGTATAAATGACTCGCGCTACTTCTTTCATTTTCATTTTCACACGCCAAAGTTTCTGCAGATCAGAAGACACGTGCTGGACAAGATGGCCGCCAACGAGGTGAACACACACATCGAACAGCGAATTGTCCAGAAGTTTCTCGTGAATTAAGGCGATCAGGGCGCACTGTATATGGCCCATCCAATGACAAGACCGCAATGCTGCTTATGAGTTTAGTAGAAAACAAGAAGCCATATCAAACCCTCGCTCGCGGCTGTTCCTTATCTTGCGGCTTTTCCGCCACCAATGCAAGCGGATGAACCCGAATTTCAGCGAAGGATGGTTTTGCGAAAGAACGCATTCCTGCGCTGCTCCACGCAAGAAATTTGTAACCGAAACCAGTTAATTATTCGAAAAAATCACTAAATGTCGAAGCTATTTTTTACTGGTATCGCACATTGAAATTCAAAATTACAGGTTAAGATGGTTTCTATGGCTGCACGCAGAGAAACAGATACTCATGGAACGATGCGGCAGCACCAGAGGACACGTGTTTCGCCGTGTTTGCGACTCGTCAGCTCTGGGTAGCTGCGCATCGTTCAGATTTGGCAAACCAGGGGTCGCTCAGCGAGCGATATACACCTGGGAAGGTGACTGAGCACTCCTCAATGCCACAGTGCAAGCCAGTGAATTATAATGAGGGGAAAAATGGCATTAAAGAAACAAGTAAATGACACTAGACGTGTTTGAAATGCAAAAAAAAACAGATTAAGATGGCTTCTATGGCTGCACGCAGAGAAACTGACACGGCACGACAGAGACAGACAGAGAGACAGAGAGGACACGTGTATACATATGCAGGGTGTTTCACGAAAATCCCCCGGCCGAATAATTCGTGAACAGGCGGCGCCATCGAAGAAATGTCTCTTTCGTAAAAATCCTCGGGACATCGGCCGTGAACTGAGTAGTGAGCGGCCAATTTGCATACGCTCACTAATTAAATAAACATGCCAATTTGTAGCCTTTTATTTCGCACACTTGCGGAGCTTCTGTTGCACGCATAGGGACCTTCAGCGAAAAGTATTTCAAGAAGAAAAACGCATCGACACTTAGTGATTTTTCCGAGTAATTAATTGGTTTCGGTTTACATATTTCTTGCGCGTAGCAGCGCACGAATGCGCTCTTTGTATCGGCTATCCGGCTGTCAATTTCGTGTTCATCCGCCTGGCTCACGCACGGGGGCGACAGAAGATTAGGAACAGCCACAAGAGACGCTTTTGTATTCGTTCTCAAAGCGATGGTAAACAGCACTGGCGGTTCTGTCGTTCCGTAGGTGAGATTACGTGCTCTTATCATAGATGATAACGAATACGCCGCGAATGCTGTGAACTAGTGGGGTACACTCTTAAAAATTAGATACATCACCTAGCAAGCTCCTAGCCCGACCTAGGATGATATTGTTCATTGCGCATCTTCGGAGACGCGTCTTTCCTTCACCCCTAATATGATAGGCTGTAAGAGCACACTAGTGCATCTCGCGTCCTGGAAAAAGAATAAAAGAAAAAAGAAAATGCAACCCAAGATAAGGGCTGTTCGGATAGCGTCGCTCGATACATTTATTTTTTTTTCGCAACTTCGAGCTCATATTCGACGTATCAGGCGGCACTGTGCTCCTTCACCCTCTCAGATTGTGAGTGAAGGAAAGAAGCGTCTCCGAAGATGCGCAATAAACAAAATAAGGAAGAAATCGTGTTATTTCACGATTTTTTTGTGGGGGGGTCAATCGAACGGGTTTTTGTTCGGAGAACGGTAACGGCATCAGGTGACCGAAGGGACAACATGTTGTCATTGGGACGATCTTGTAGCTTTTGGCTGCTTTGGACGACCTTCTGGCCACTAGCGGCGGGCAAAAGTGGACGGATGGAGAGAGGACTTCGGGAAGGAATGGTAGACGGCGGGCTGGTGTGCATCCTGGGTAGACCTCACAGGGATCTCTGATGATATAAGCATAGGGTTGGCCACCTATTCACATTTTACGTGAACGTTTGAAGTACGCAGTATCCAGTAAGCAAGTATTGTTTTGACCAGTAATGCGGGAAATAGAATAAGTTACAGGAATGAGTACTTTGTAACGTCGACGATAGGGTTTATTGTTCTTCCTTCGCTCCTTATCGGGGTTGTCGTATTATTAGTAGGACCTGAAAATTTAGGCACTAAAAACGATGGAAATAGGCAGGCAATTAGGCCCTCAAAAACAGCAAAATAGGGAAGACAATATAAAAACAGGCCTGTCAATCTAATACACTCTTTGACTTTGTTGATGCTTCAGAATGCTCCACCCAGGAAAAAAGGTTACGGCACCATAAGGCTTTGTCTACTTATCACGAATGCCGAGGCGGCCTAGAACCATGCGATAGTGAATACGATTGTTAGTATTCTGCCCTCAAAGCTATGGAAACTCCAAGAGAGGCCAAGTACTTCAATGAAATATACATGAATCACATCTAGAAAACCAAAATACTGAAGAAAATCAAACAAACAAAAGAAAGGACAAAAGGTGCAAACACGCAGAAAATGCAGCACGAGCCTTAAAGCCGAACTCGCCGCTGTTATTGCATATAAAAATGTTCAAAAGGAAGGGGCTACAATTCTATTCAGTCGAGAAAAAGGCAAGCAACCCTGAGAAGTCAAGTATTTTTAGGCAAATGCCTAAAATGCCGGGCCCTAATTATTAAGTTGAGCATTAGCTGTTTTATAGTAGTTCATTCTTCATTTGCAAAGTTGGGTGTGGCTACGGGGGCAGCACCCCCAGGAACCCTGAGGGGGCTATATATTCCCCTGCAGAAAGAGCACGAGCTACGATGGTTCGATGATATCATTTCCCACAACTGAATGTATCGCCGCAGGTTATGTATTCACGTGAAGGCTCATAGAGCAAGAAGGCTCATAGGCTGCTAGAACAAGAAACGAGAGTTTTTGAGTCGTGTCTTCGTGTCGTCCCTCTGTGTGCCCGGACTCAGGCTTTTTATATAATTGAGTTCTTCCACCAGCCTGCCTACACATACGCCATCTTGTCTTCTGTATTAATTCGTTATTTAGACGATACCGTTGGTCGTCTGCATCATCGCATGAATGTAGATTGGTTTGGATGGTTCATTAATGCACTGCGTGCATATATCAACCACAATGAAGACCGTTTGGTTTTTCATTGATATATTCTACTTCCTCGTTTGTGATAACTCAATGGTACTACATACTGGCCGCAGTCGGCGCTTTTTCTTGTGTATTGATTCATTATTTAGACGATATTATGGCCGTCAGTATCATCACATCCCTTACAAAAATGGCTGTTGACCTTTTGTTTCCGTTCTACAGAAATTCGTCAACAGAGAGCACAGACATTCCGTAGACTTTCTATTAGCCTTGTGTTTACCTCACATTTTGATTTTATGTTGACTTATGGAACTTGTCTTGTTGACAATTATTCACAGGAAGGTAACAGGTCTTTCTGTAGACTCTCCATATACTTTACACAAATTTCGTGTGACCTTCATGTGTAAGTCTTGTGATGTGATCTCAATTTCTTGGTTGACTTTGTTGTGACTCGGCTGTCAATGACTCGCGGCGTCACCCACGAAACTACCTTCGTTCTTTTTTAAAAGGCTTTGCGTCCGTTACGTGAGGCACTCGGTATATTCTTCTTAATCGAGGAAGATACATGACTTACTGAAGCCCGATTAGCACCATCCCCGCATGATGTGAAGACTTTTTGTGGAATTTCTGTGCCTTGAGCGAAGTTGAATTTCTCCGTTGTATTGTTCACTCAATCGCAACACGCGTAAAATATACGAAATGGAGTACTGCAAAACTATATAGGTATATATGTACCTATTTTATTCAAAAAATGCATACCTTGCAAGTGGTATCCAGTGTCGACACAATCATACAAAACATCCCGCGCACACAGTAGCGAAGTATTCCACACGTACGCATGCTTTATGCCACACAGTGTCGCGTCGCACAATAGACAGTCAATGACCGGTTGCGGCCTGAGTTCTTCTGGTGACCCACGATATCGGTGGACCTCGAAATTCACTGAATTTCGGCGAAAGCGACGTCTCTGAAGCGCTGGAGAGAAGTGTGTCTGAATAGGGCGTTCAATCGCAAATTAGTAATGTTCAAACGCAAGTGAGTAAAACCGAGTAAAATGGTCATAGCAACAACAAATTTGGTTCACAATCAACACGGCCACGAACTGATAATTGTACACTTACCTGACAGGACGCAGAACTGCAGCCGACGCTTGAAACATACAAAACCCTACAGCACAACAGTCATGGTATGAGTACAAGTGAAGCTTAATCACACACTTATATCACACAGCTAACCCCTTACGACGCAAGATCATAACCTCCTTTGTTTTTCCATGGCCTGCAAAAACGAGAATGAAATTAGCAGAACCAACACCGGCCACGAACTCATACTTGTACACTTACCTGACCAGACGCAAGACCGCAGCCGCTGCTCGAAACGAACAACAAAAATCTACAGCATAACAGTCGTCGTACGAATATAAGTGAAGCTTGATGACACACTTCTATCACACACCTCTTACGACGTAAAGTCATATCCTCCTTTGTTCTGTAATTGATGAGCGAACGCTGAGAGCCTGAGACAGTTGAAACATGCTGCAACCGTTCCCACGACATTCCGGTGATGCTAATGGCGATGACTCCTTCGTGATGAGGCGAGGGCGAGGCACGGAGGCGTAGAATCAAAATGTGCAGCAAACCTGTCGCATGCGCCTGATCCTCATGTGGTCGTATAAGTTGGAAATATATTGTGTACTGAACTGAAGTATAAATAATACGAGGAACCGTCTTCTCAAACCCAATCGAAAATGTATTTAGTGTTTTAATATATAGCTAAAAGGTGGCAAAGTGGCGTTCGAGCTACTACATTAAATTATAAGTTCAGATCCAAATACCGCTTTGTTTAGAGAGTCGATAGCACGGACCTCTCCACATCCCAGGAATGGTGTACACCCCACATGGTTTTTTGCAACACACCCAGAAATTCCTGATATTACCCATACAGCTTGTCTCCCAATGAATAGAGCCACAAGTATGCCTCTATATACATATACCCCCACCCCTTGCCTATGCGATGCTCGGTACTCCCTTGAGGTCGACCTCTATGGACATTACTGTCCGAATCTATGTAGAAAAGAAAAACGGTTGAAATAAGTACTTGCTACATAGGCGCATAGAAAGTCCACAAACTGTCAACAACGACGTCTATATACCTTGTCCACAGAGGTACACATAAGGTAGTTCAAGAGATTGTCAAAATGATGTCAATAGCAATTCCTGTTGACTTGATCAACAAGAAGTCAAAGTCAACACACTGACAAGACAGGAAACAAGAAGTCCACTAGAAGTCTGCAGAAAGGAAAAATACATTATAAGGGATGAACGAAGATTGGTTTGTATTATGAGAGAGGCGGAACCCGAGACGGGGAAGGAGAGAGACGACACAACAAGAATTCTCGAAGTCGTCTCTCTCCTTCCCCGTCTCGGGTTCCGCCTCTCTCATCATGCACCAGCTTGTCAGCGCCCTGTCACTTCTTTTGGTTTGTATTGGATGGTTCATTAATGCACCGCGTGGATATATGAACCACACTGAAGACCGTTGGGTTTTTCATTGATATGTTGTACTTCCTCGTTTATGGTAACTCAATTGTACTGCATACTGGCCGCAGTATGCGCTTTTTCTTCTGTATCAATTTGTTATTTAGACGATTCTGTTGGTCGTCAGCATCATCGCACGAATGAAGATTGGTATACATTGGATAGTTCAATAATGCACCGCATGCATATATGAACCACACTGAAGACCGTGTGGTTTTTCAATGAGATGTTCTACTTTCTCGTTTATGGTAAGTCTGTGGTACGGCATACTCGCCGCACTCGGCGCTTTTTGTTCTGTAGCATTTCATTATTTAGGCGATTCTATTGGTCGTCAGCATCATCGCACCAACGAAGATTGGTTTACATTGGATAGTTCAATAATGCACCGCATGCATATATGAACCACACTGATTACCGTTTGCTGTTTCATTGAGATGTTCTACTTCCTCGTTTATGCTAAGTCAATGGTACTGCATGCTCGCCGCAGTCGAAGCTTTTTGTTCTGTATTAATTCATTATTTAGATGATTCTGTTGGTCGTCAGCATCATCGCACGAATGAACATTGGTTTGCATTGGATGGTTCAACAATGCACCGCATGCATATATGTACCACACTGAAGACCACCTGGTTTTTCATTGAGATGTTCTATTTTCTCGTTTATGGTAAGTCTATGGTACTACGTACTCGGCACAGTCGGCACTTTTTGTTCTGTAGCATTTCATTATTTAGGCGATTCTATTTCTCGTCAGCATCATCGCATGAATGAAGGTTGGTTTGTATTGGATAGTTCAATAATGCACCGCGTACATACATGAACCACACTGATTACCGCTTCATTTTTCATTGAGATGTTCTTCCTCGCTTATGGTAACTCAATGGTACTGCATACTCGCCGCAGTCGAAGCTTTTGGTTCTGTATTAATTCATTATTTAGACGATTCTGCTGGTCGTCAGCATCATCGCATAAATGAAGATTGGATGACATTGGATGGTTCAATAATACACCGCATGCATATATGAACCACACTGAAGACCGTTTGGTTTTTCATTGAGATGTTCTACTTCCTCGCTTATGGTAAGTCAATGGTACTACATACTCGCCGCGGTCGCCGCTTTTTGTTCTGTATCGTTTCATTATTTATACGATTCTATTGGTCGTCAGCATCATCGCTCGAATGAAGGTTGGTTTGTATTGAATGGTTCAATAATGCACCGCGTACAGATCTGAACCACACTGACAACCGTTTGGGTTTTCATTGATATGTTCTACTTCCTCGCTAATGGTAACTCAATGGTACTGCATACTCGCCGCAGTCGAAGCTTTTTGTTCTGTATTAATTCATTATTTAGTCGATGCTGTTGGTCGTCAGCATCATCGCACGAATGAAGATTGGTTTACATTGGATAGTTCAATAATGCACCGCATGCATACAGTCGGACCTCGTTTTATGAACCCTCGATATACGAATTCCCTCAACTTACGAACGGCTCCACAGGGAACCAAACTTTTTCCGTGTATTTTGACCTCGTTTTACGAACCCTCGATATCCGAACTATGAACGGATTATGAGGGAACGGACCCAAAGCAGCCAAGCCATTCCTACCTCGATATACGAACGGGAGTTATGAACGTACAGAGGACAGGCCAATGGACCGAAGGACAATGAAAGTTCCTCAGTACATGCTGCCAAGGTCAAACATACAATGTCCCAACGTCGCTACGTTCCACAAACATGAGTAATCATTTCCTGAAAGAATAATTCGGGCGTTTACAGCCGAACGGTTGTGAGTTTGGACCAGGTCTCCGAGATGGAAACATCTTGCCGTTCCAAGAGAAGGCGTTCAGTCCTGACAGTCGGTGACAAACGTAATATTTGCCGTTGGAAACAGTCTCATCCGCGCGCCATACGGTACTTTGAGGACCGGGTAAATGAGTCAAGTGTCATACTTCTGTCATCTCTTCTAAACAGGATAGACCCTGCAGAAGGTATGGTGCAAAGCACAATTACGCAGTATTTTCAAAAATAAAACTTATTCAAATCAATTTCCCGTGTTTTTGTGAGGTATTTGTGTACTGCACTCCTCGGACCTCGATTTACGAATACCTCGATTTACGAACGATTTTCTGAGAAACGAGGGGTGTTCGTAAAGCGAGGTTTGACTGTATATGAACCACACTGATTACCGTTTGCTTTTTCATTGAGATGTTCTACTTTCTCGTTTATGGTAAGTCTGTGGTACGGCATACTCGCCGCAGTCGGCGCTTTTTGTTCTGTAGCATTTCATTATTTAGGCGATTCTATTGGTCGTCAGCATCATCGCACCAACGAAGATTGGTTTACATTGGATAGTTCAATAATGCACCGCATGCATATATGAACCACACTGATTACCGTTTGCTGTTTCATTGCGATGTTCTACTTCCTCGTTTATGGTAAATCTATGGTACTACGTACTCGGCGCAGTCGGCACTTTTTGTTCTGTAGCATTTCATTATTTAGGCGATTCTATTGGTCGTCGGCATCATCGCACGAATGAAGATTGCATTACATTGGATGGTTCAATAATGCACCACATGTATATATGAACAATACAGAAGACCGTTTGGTTTTTCATTGAGATGTTCTACTTCCTCGCTTATTGTAACTCAATGGTACTCCATACTCGCTGCAGTCGACGCTTTTTGTTTTGTATTAATTCATTATTTAGACGATTCTTTTGGTCGTCAGCATCATCGCATGAATGAAGGTTGGTTTGTATTGAATAGTTCAGTAATGCACCGCATGAAGCACACTGATTACCATTTGGTTTTTCATTGAGATGTTCTACTTCCTTGTTTATGGTAACTCAATGGTACTCCATACTCGCCGCAGTCGACGCTTTTTGTTCTGTATTAATTCATCATTTAGACGATTCTATTTCTTGTCAGCATCATCGCATGAATGAAGGTGGGTTTCTATTGGATAGTTCGGTATTGCACGGCGTACATATATGAACCACACTGATTACCGTTTCGTTTTTCATTGAGATGTTCTTCTTCCTTGCTTATGGTAACTCAATGGTACTCCATACTCGCCGCAGTCGACGCTTTTTGTTCTGTATTAATTCATAATTTAGACGATTCTATTTCTTGTCAGCATCATCGCATGAATGAAGGTGGGTTTGTATTGGATAGTTCAATAATGCACCGCGTACATATATGAACCACACTGATTACCGTTTCGTTTTTCATTGAGATGTTCTTCTTCCTCGCTTATGGTAACTCAATGGTTCTGCATACTCGCCACAGTCGAAGCTTTTTCTTCTGTATTAATTCGTTATTTAGACGATTCTGCTGGTCGTCAGCATCATCGCACGAATGAAGATTGTTTTGCATTGGATGGTTCGACAATGCGCCGCATGCATATATGGACAACATTGAAGACCGCTTGGTTTTTCATTGAGATGTTTTACTTTCTCGTTTATGGTAAGTCCATGGTACTGCATAATCGCCGCAGTCGCCGCTTTTTTCTGTATTAATTCTTTATTTAGACGATTCTCTTGGTCGGCAGACTCATCGCACGAATGAACATTGGTTTACATTGGATGATTCAATAATGCACCGCATGCATATATGAACCACACCGAAGACCGTTTGGTTTTTCATTGAGATGTTCTACTTTCTCGTTTATGGTAAGTCTATGGTACTACATACTCGCCGCAGTCGGCGCTTTTTGTTCTGTATCATTTCATTATTTAGGCCATTCTATTGGTCGTCAGCATCATCGCACAAATGAAGATTGGTTTGCATTGAATGGTTCAATAATGCACCGCGTGGATATATGAACCACACTGAAGACCGTTGGGTTTTTCATTGATATGTTGTACTTCCTCGATTATGGTAACTCAATTGTACTACATACTGGCCGCAGTATGCGCTTTTTCTTCTGTATCAATTTGTTATTTAGACGATTCTGTTGGTCGTCAGCATCATCGCACCAACGAAGATTGGTTTACATTGGATAGTTCAATAATGCACCGCATGCATATATGAACCACACTGATTACCGTTTGCTGTTTCATTGAGATGTTCTACTTCCTCGTTTATGCTAAGTCAATGGTACTGCATGCTCGCCGCAGTCGAAGCTTTTTGTTCTGTATTAATCCATTATTTAGACGATTCTGTTGGTCGTCAGCATCATCGCACGAATGAAGATTGGTTTGCATTGGATGGTTCAACAATGCACCGCATGCATATATGGACCACATTGAAGACCACCTGGTTTTTCATTGAGATGTTCTATTTTCTCGTTTATGGTAAGTCTATGGTACTACGTACTCGCCGCAGTCGAAGCTTTTGGTTCTTTATTAATTCATTATTTAGACGATTCTGCTGGTCGTCAGCATCATCGCACGAATGAAGATTGGATGACATTGGATGGTTCAACAATGTGCCGCATGCACATATGGACCACACTGAAGACCGTTTGGTTTTTCATTGAGATGTTCTACTTCCTCGCATATGGTAACTCAATGGTACTCCATACTCGCCGCAGTCGACGCTTTTTGTTCTGTATTAATTCATAATTTAGACGATTCTATTTCTCGTCAGCATCATCGCATGAATGAAGGTGGGTTTGGATTGGATAGTTCAATAATGCACCGCGTACATACATGAACCACACTGATTACCCCTTCATTTTTCATTGAGATGTTCTTGCTCGCTTATGGTAACTCAATGGTACTGCATACTCGCCGCAGTCGAAGCTTTTGGTTCTGTATTAATTCATTATTTAGACGATTCTGCTGGTCGTCAGCATCATCGCATAAATGAAGATTGGATGACATTGGATGGTTCAATAATACACCGCATGCATATCTGAACCACACTGAAGACCGTTTGGTTTTTCATTGAGATGTTCTACTTCTTCGCTTATGGTAAGTCAATGGTACTACATACTCGCCGCGGTCGCCGCTTTTTGTTCTGTATCGTTTCATTATTTAGACGATTCTATTGGTCGTCAGCATCATCGCTCGAATGAAGGTTGGTTTGTATTCAATGGTTCAATAATGCACCGCGTACAGATCTGAACCACACTGATAACCGTTTGGTTTTTCATTGATATGTTCTACTTCCTCGCTAATGGTAAGTCAATGGTACCGCATACTCGCCGCAGTCGAAGCTTTTTGCTCTGTATTAATTCATTATTTAGACGATTCTGTTGGTCGTCAGCATCACCGCACGAATGAAGATTGGTTTGCATTGGATGGTTCAACAATGCACCGCATGCATATATGGACCACATTGAAGACCGCCTGTTTTTTTATTGAGATGTTCTACTTTCTCGTTTATGGTAAGTCTATGGTACTACGTACTCGGCGCAGTCGGCACTTTTTGTTCTGTAGCATTTCATTATTTAGGCGATTCTATTGGTCGTCGGCATCATCGCACGAATGAAGATTGCATTACATTGGATGGTTCAATAATGCACCACATGTATATATGAACAATACAGAAGACCGTCTGGTTTTTCATTGAGATGTTCTACTTCCTCGCTTATCGTAACTCAATGGTACTCCATACTCGCTGCAGTCGACGCTTTTTGTTTTGTATTAATTCATTATTTAGACGATTCTTTTGGTCGTCAGCATCATCACATGAATGAAGGTTGGTTTGTATTGAATAGTTCAATAATGCACCGCGTACATATATGAACCACACTGATTACTGTTTCGTTTTTCATTGAGATGTTCTTCTCCCTCGCTTATGGTAACTCAATGGTTCCGCATACCCGCCACAGTCGAAGCTTTTTCTTCTGTATTAATTCGTTATTTAGACGATTCTGCTGGTCGTCAGCATCATCGCACGAATGAAGATTGTTTTGCATTGGATGGTTCGACAATGCGCCGCATGCATATATGGACCACATTGAAGACCGCTTGGTTTTTCATTGAGATGTTCTACTTCCTCGCATATGGTAACTCAATGGTACTCCATACTCGCCGCAGTCGACGCCTTTTGTTCTGTAGTAATGCATTATTTAGACGATTCTCTTGGTCGGCATACTCATCGCACGAATGAACATTGGTTTGCATTGGATGGTTCAATAATGCACCGCGTACATATATGAACCACATTGAAGACCGCTTGGTTTTTCATTGAGAAGCTCTACTTTCTCGTTTATGGTAAGTCAATAGTACTACATACCCGCCGCAGTCGCCGCTTTTGTTCTGTATTAATTCATTATTTAGACGATTCTGTTGGTCGTCAGCATCATCGCACGAATGAAGATTGGTTTGCATTGGATGGTTCAATAATGCACCGCATGCATATATGAACCACATTGAAGACCGCTTGGTTTTTCATTGAGATGTTCTTCTTCCTCGCTTATGGTAACTCAGTGGTACTGTATACTCGCCGCAGTCGAAGCTTTTTGTTCTGTATTACTTTATTATTTATACGATTCTGTTGGTCGTCAGCATCACCGCACGAATGAAGATTGGTTTACATTGGATAGTTCAATAATGCACCGCACGCATATATGAACCACACCGAAGATCGTTTGGTTTTTCATTGAGATGTTCTACTTTCTCGTTTATGGTAAGTCTATTGTACTACATACTCGCCGCAGTCGGCGCTTTTTGTTCTGTATCATTTCATTATTTAGGCAATTCTATTGGTCGTCAGCATCATCACACGAATGAAGATTGGTTTGTATTGAATGGTTCAATAATGCACCGCGTACATACATGAACTACACTGATTACCGTTTGGTTTTTCATTGAGATGTTCTTCCTCGCTTATGGTAACTCAATGGTACTCCATACTCGCTGCAGTCGACGCTTTTTGTTCTGTATTAATTCATTATTTAGACGATTCTCTTGGTCGTCAGCATCATCGCACAAATGAAGATTGGTTTGCATTGAATGGTTCAACAATTCACCGCGTATATATATATGAACCACACTGATTACCGTTTGATTTTTCATTGAAATGTTCTACTTCGTCGCTTATGGTAACTCAGTGGTACTGTATACTCGCCGCAGTCGAAGCTTTTTGTTCTGTATTAATTTATTATTTAGACGATTCTGTTGGTCGTCAGCATCACCGCACGAATGAAGATTGGTTCGCATTGGATGGTTCAACAATGCACCGCATGCATATATGGACCACACTGAAAACCGCCTGGTTTTTCATTGAGATGTTGTTCCTCCTCGCCTATGGTAACTAAATGGGACCCCATACTCGCCGCAGTCGACGCTTTTTGTTCTGTATTAATTCATTATTTAGACGATTCTATTGGTCGTCAGCATCATCGCACGAATGAAGATTGGATAACATTGAATGGTTCAATAATGCACCGCATGCATATATGAACCACACTGAAGACCGTTTGGTTTTTCATTGAGATGTTGTACTTCCTCGCTTATGGTAAGTCAATGGTACTACATACTTGCCGCGGTCGGCGCTTTTTGTTCTGTATCGTTTCATTATTTAGACGATTATATTGGTCGTCAGCATCATCGCTCGAATGAAGGTTGGTTTGTATTGAATGGTTCAATAATGCACTTCGTACATACATGAACCACACTGATTATCGTTTGGTTTTTCATTGAGATGTTCTTCCTCGCTCATGGTAATTCAATCGTACCCATACTCGCCGTAGTCGACGCTTTTTGTTCTGTATTAATTCATTATTTAGACGATTCTATTGGTCGTCAGTATCATCGCATGAATGAAGGTTTGTTTGTATGGAATAGTTCAATAATGCACCGCGTACATATATGAACCACACTGATTACCGTTTGGTTTTTCATTGAGATGTTCTACTTCCTCGCTTATGGTAACTCAATGGTACTCCATACTCGCCGCAGTTGATGCTTTTTGTTCTGTATTAATTTATTATTTAGACGATTCTATTGGTCGTCAGCATCATCGCATCAATGAAGGTTGGTTTGTATTGAATAGTCACCTAAAGGTAATGAAGTCACCTGAAGAGGTCAGGTGCCACCTCCTGTCGCATGAAGACGTCTGAGGTCATCTGAAGCCACCCGAAGGCATTTTGAGCCATCTGAAGACGTCAGCAGTCACTTGAAGTCACCTGAAGACGTCTGGAGTCACCTGTAGGTAGCGCCGTGCAAGTCGACGGTGAAATCTTGCAAGCAAGGCAAGGGTTAGCGGTCGGTGTGCCAGCAGGTGGGAGACGTCGGCAGGGAGAGTGTCCAGACGTGCGTGGACATCGTCTTGCGCTGCACAGGCGGGGCCTTGACGTCGGGGGGCCGAAAGATCTGGGGATGGCTGCGTGACTGTAGCGACACCGAGGCCAACGACTTCCATATTTTTTCAGTCTGTTCTGCGAGGTTGGCAAGCGGCAGGCCTGGCGCGGCAGCCAGAATCATTTGGACCTGAGATGGAAGGCCCTTCATGAAGAGCTCGCGAAGAAGCTGTGCGTCGAAAGTGGGGGCGCGGTCCCCGAGCAAAGCTTCCATGGAACGTAACAGCTGGGATGGGCGGCAGTCGCGTAGCTCTTCGGTGTTAAGCAGCTATTGCAGCCGTTTCCGCTCAGTTAGCGTGGTGCGATTCAGGATGCCGATCTTGAGATGGGAGTACTGATCGCGAGGCGGTGGGGCGTAAAGACCGTCTGCCACTTCCATCGCAATCTGTGGAGTAAGGGCAGCGACGATGTGACGATACATGGTAAGCTGCTGAGAAATGCGAGACAGCTGAAACTGGGTCTCCGCTTGGAAGAACCATAACGATGCGTTCCTGTGCCAGAACGACGGAAGGCGAACGGCGACGGAGCTTACGGCTGCGGGAGGAGGCGGGGCAGCCGGTTGACTAGGAGCCCCGTTGTTGTCATTTGCTACTGCTGGCTGCATGGCTGCTGCTGTCCATTGGACGGGTCACCAGTGTAGGAATGAGAGTGGATTCTAAGTTTGGGGACAGCAGTTTGTTGTCCAAAGGCTGGACTGGACTGAACGTCCGTGAGGATGAGAAGCTGCGAGCCAGAATGTTAAGTTCGCGCCAGTTGGCGCTGCTGTCTCGTCGGCTTCTTCGTCCGGCGGCTGGAAGCGCCGCTACAAAGTCGCCTAAAGCCACCTGAAGATGTCAGGGGTCACCTAAAGTTACTTGAAAACGACGTCCAGACGTCCCACATATATCAGCCTGTGGACACCGTGCGCACCCCATCCGCACTGTGTCCACAAAATGCCGCTTGAGCACCCCTTTTCGTTCTTCAGCCACCGCCTCGTTCTTCTCTCCCGCTCTGTCGTCTGACTGCGTCGCCGCCAAAGGGGAAATCTGCGCAGAAGGCGTGTTTTTTCGCAATGCGCAGAAGAGAGAGTCACGTGATGCTATTTTCCGTTGTGCGGATGATTTCAAACTCCGCTCGAGAGGCTGGAGAAACATGGTGGCGTCTACAATGGCTTGGAATAATACGGTAATTTTCAACGCGAACAGCACCACTATAGCTTGAATTTTGTGAAGAGTTAGGTGCAAATGCCTTGTAGGCAACGAATTCTCCGTCGGGGGCCATGGGGCTAAACGGCCGTGGTGCCTTTGTTTGTTAGAGTGTTTTAGACTCCTTTGTTCTTCAAGTCGCTTTAGCTCCCTGGCTAGTGGTAAAAAATGCAGTCGATTCTAGCTGAGCTTGTAATATAGGCATATTAACACATGTGTGGTACTTTAATTTTGTGGTCCACTCACTGTGTTCTTTCAGGCATAAACTGCTATACTGTTCCGCATCGGCCATTCATTGCTGTATCCGTCTCAGCGTCTCCCAGAGAGTGTGGGATGATTCTCTATGAGCAGTCCTGGAATTATTTACTGTCTTACACGTAACAGATCAGAATGCTAGGCAAACGGGAAGTATGGCCAAACGCTGCGTATGTGCCATAGGCAGAGACTGAATATGCCTGTATTATGTCTGTCTTTTTTAACAGTGTGCCTCGGCGGCAGAACTGGGCCAGTGAATTCCAGAGGTCGGTAGACACAGAAAGGAACAATATAAAGTGACTGGTAGCCATTCAAAAGGCGTGAAGGAGCGTGATGATACATTGTCGTCAATGCCAACTAATCATACGGCGAGTAATGTGGATTTTTTTTCATGTTTACATAACGTGGCGACATTGTGATCACGATCTGCATGAACGGGAATGATCTGGATATGGCACCTTGTCGAGTTCTTTCATTATTTGTACTGCTTATGTGCTGGCAGGCACGTACCAATGCACATGTAAATAAAGTCCACATAGAAAAAGAGTATTTTGGCTACACACTTGCGTTATTGTGTTTATCTCAAGATTAAAATTATGATATTTCCATAGGCGCGCGATACTTATGGGGCACAAATGCAGATCCTCCACAGGTTCCTCGAAGATCCGCATCGGCGGTCCTACGACGCCCATTTCGCATAATTTTCACTTGATTAGCACGGTAGTACGGGCGTAGTTAAAACGTAGCCGGGAGCAAATGTGTACGTTCGTGAGACGTACCCAGCATCCACAACCCGATGTTCGCTGGATGTTGATGGGCGGTTAATGGTTCTGTGGGCTGAAGAGCTCAGGTGCCAGCTCCAGTCGCCTGAAGCAACCCGAAGGCACTTGGAGCCATCTGAACACGTCAGGCGTCACCTGAAGTCACCTGAAGACGTCTGGAGTCACCCGCAGCCACATAAAGACGTCTGAAGTCTCTTGAAGTCACCTGAAGATATCTGGATCCAACTGAAGTCGCCTGAAGTCATCTGAAATCACTTGAAGTCACCAGAAGACATCTGGAGTCATCTGGGGACGTCTGGAGTCACCTGCAGCCACATGAAGACGTCTGAAGTCTCCTGAAGCCACCTGAAGACAACTGGAGGCAACTGAAGTCGCCTGAAGTACGTCTGACGTCATCTGAAATCACTTGAAGTTACCCTAAGGCATCTATAGAAAGCTTGAGACGACGGTAGTCACCTGAAGTTACCTCAAGACATCCAGTGTCACCTGAAGTCACCCGAAGATGTCTGAAGCCTGTTGCAGTCATCTGAGGACGTCTGTAGCCACCACACGTGTTCGAAAGACGTCTGAGCTCCCCTGAAGTCACTCGGGGTCACTTCAAGACACCTGGAGTCATCTGAAGACGTCGGCAGTCATCTGAAGGCACTTGAAGGCGTCTTGAGCCATTCGAAGTCGACTGAAAACGTCTCAGGTCACCTGAAGTCATTTGAAATCATCTGAAGGCATCTGCTGTCACCGGAAGTCGCTGAAAGTCACCCGAATATGTCTGAAACCTGTTGAAGTCATCTGACGACGTCTCAAGCCATCACGAGTGTTTCAAAGACG
The DNA here is from genome assembly GCF_037126465.1 of Ornithodoros turicata. NCBI lineage: Eukaryota > Metazoa > Arthropoda > Arachnida > Ixodida > Argasidae > Ornithodoros > Ornithodoros turicata. The sequence continues at coordinate 171,220,965 of NC_088201.1, forward strand.
TCTGAGATCACCTGAAGTGACTCGCGGTGACTTCAACACGCGTGGAATAATTTGAAGACGTCGGTAGACATCTGAAGTCACTAAAAGACGTCTGGAGCCATTTGAAGTCGACTAAAAACGTATCAGGTCACCTGAAGTAATTTGAAATTACCTCCAAGTATATGCTGTTACCTGAAGTCCCCTAAAGCCACCTGAAGATGTTAGGGTTCACCTAAAGTTACTTGAAGTCACAGCTGGAGTCGCCCAAACGTGCCTGGAGTAACCTGAAACTGTCTGAAAACGTCTGGAGCTACCTGCAGTCACTTGAGGAAGACTGTCCACCTGAAGTCACTTGAAGTCACCTGAAAATGTGAAGCATCACCTAAATGTAATAAAGTCGCCTGAAGAGATCTGGTGCCAGCTCCAGTCGACAGAAGATGTCTGAGGTCACCTGAAGCCACTTGAAGACACTTGGAGCCATCTTAAGACGTCAGCAGTCACCTGAGGTCACCTGAAGACGTCTGGAGTCACCTGCAGCCACATGAAGACTTCTGAAGTCTCTTGAAGTCACCTGAAGACATCAGGAGCCAACTGAAGTCGCCTGAAGATGTCTGAAGTCATCTGAAATCACATGAAGTCACCCGAAGACACCTGGAGTCATCAAGACACGACAGTAGTCACCTGAAGTTACCTGAAGACATCCAGTGTCACCTAAAGTCACCCGAAGACGTCTGAAGCCTGTTGAAGTCATCGAGGACGTGCGGAGCCATCACAAGTGTTCGAAAGACGTCTGAAGTCTTCTGAAGTCACTCGCGGTCACTTCAAGACACCTGGAGTCATCTGAAGACGTCGGCAGTCATCTGAAGTTACCTGAAGACATCTGGAGCCATTTGAAGTCAACTGAAAACATCTCAAGTCACCTGGAGTCACTTGAAATCACCTGAAGGCATCTGCTGTCACCTGAAGTCGCCTAAAGTCTCCTAAAGTCACCTGAAGATGTCACGGGTCACCTAAAGTTACTTGAAGTCACAGCTGGAGTCGCACGAACGTGTCTGGAGTCACTTGAAGCTGCCTGAAAACGTCTGGGGCTTCGTGTAGTGATCTGAGAAAGTCTGTGTCCACCTGAAGTTACTTGAAGTCCTCTGAAAATGTGAAGTCACCTAAAGCTAATGAAGCCACCCAAAAAGGTCAGGTGCCTCCTCAAGTCGCCTGAAGACGTCTGAGGTCACCTGAAGCCACCCGAAGACATTTGGAGCCATCTGAAGACGTCAGCAGTCACCTGAAGTCGCCTGAAGACGTCTTCCGTTGCGCTCTCGTTGTGCGATCCGCCACGCGGTCAAGTCACTCTTGGCTACAGACCTGCTGCGAACGCACTTAGTACCAGAAAGGAAGTTGAAATATAGTGTAAACGGGACATATAATTTTGGTTACATAAACAATTACATTGTAAGTATGCCTCGAAACAGCATTCCTTTCAACTGTTCTGTTGATTTCTGGTTCAAATCAACCAATCAGAAACTAGGTGCTGTCGTCTGCTGAAAAAGCGGTTGAGAGTCAAACTTGGACGCGCGCATCACTGCAAAAGTTTAGTGAGTATGAAAGTTCTTCAGATATCATTCCGTATGCTATAACTTAGTTGCTTACTACCTCTTGCAACTTCGTAACACAAGAAAACTGAGTGTGAACCATATTTATGTAATTCCTTGCTGCATCTAGGTTTTTGCGTCGATATTTTGCACGACTGCTCACACTGTCTGCAAGGCGCCGTGCATAAAATGTTGCTTGCTATCTATAGAATTAACAAGGTAAAATTATAGTGTGGACAAAACGGAGTAATTTTAAACGCATCGAAAACATGTGCAATGTCTTTTACCAGGAAACGTTCTTCCGTTGATATCTCGTATATGCTGGGGGATACCCATTTGAAGAGATCACTTGTAACTCGCGACCTGGGTGTTTTCGTAGACAGTAAGTTGAAATTTGTAGAACATGAACTATATTACGAGGGGCGTTCAAGTCAAACAGGGACTTTTTATTTTTCGCAAAATTAAAATGAACTTACAGGCGAGAAATTAGTTTTATTTTTCAACGTAATCTCCAGCTGCACTAATGCACTTGTCCCAGCGTTTCACGAGGGCTTGGATGCCAGCAGCGTAGAAATCCTTACCGACGCGTAGCAGCAATGATCGGACCGCATTCGTGACCTCGTCGTCGCAGCTGAAGTGGCGGCCTCCAACGAACGCCTTCAGTGGCCCGAAGAGATGGAAATCGCTGGGGCCGAGGTCTGGACTGTAAGGGGAATGTGGCAGCAACTCCCAGCCAAGTTCCTGTAAGGTGCGTGTCGTGAGATGCGCGGTATGCGGGCGTGCATTGTCCTGTAGGAGGAGGACTCCTTTGGTGATGGCCCGGCTTTCCGAAACTGGAAGTATTCATGAATGATAGTGTTCAACGTTACCACAGAAAGGTCCGTCTTTTGAGCCAGTTCGATACATGTTATCCGTCGGTCCTTGAGGGTTAGGCGCTCCACAAGTTGGATATTCTCAGGAACTCTGACAGTGGGCTCTGAGCCGCCCCGGCCGGGATCGTCCTCCACTGATGTACGGCCACCGCGTAACCGTTTGCACCACTCAAACGCTTTGCTGCGGCTAAGTGTATTGTGGCCATACTGAGCATGAAGTCTTCTGTGAGTTTCAGATGACTTTACGCCTTCATTCACGAGAAGCTTCATGACAATTCGCTGTTCGATGTGCGCGCCCATCTCGTTGTCGGCCATCTTGTCCAGCACGTGTCTTCTCTTTTGCACAAACTTTGGACAACCACGTGGTGAACGCGGAGGCCTGTCGCGTGTGAAAATGACGAAAAAGAAGTAGCGCGAGCCATTTGTACACTCAGGAGACAGAAAGTCCCGGTTTGACTTGAACGCCCTCGTATTAGCACATCTTACTCTGTGCTGGGATTCATTTCAAGGGTCTCGCGTGGATTCAGCGATTCTCATTGTCTCATCAGATTATATCGTTATTTAGTCTTGCCAAAGCTAGAGTACTGCTCTCTTGTATGGAATTGTATTGGAAATGTTTTGGCATCGACCATAGAAAATGTGCAACGCCGATATATCAGAATTTACTTTGATAGATACCTCGGAAGACGATATTTTTAGAGTATAACAGAATACTGAGTCATTGCAATTTAGAAACGTTGGTTGCGAGACGCAAAATTCGAGACATTATATTTTTGTGCAAATGCGTTCATGCCATTTTCGATAGCCAGTGTTTGATCGAATCAATTAGTTTTCATGCACAAATGAGAACTTCCCGCAGGTGTCGTGTCGAGATTTAGCTCACTAAGTCCTCTGACCCGTGTGCAGCGTCTTTATAATAATGAAATTTGTGACATTGACGTTTTTGATTGTACAATATTTCACTAATTCATGTTCCACTGTTTTGTACTAACCATTGTACCATATTAGAAGGCCATTGCGCTGTTTATGGACAAGCTAATAAAGCTATAATAATAATAAAAAATATCAATCCATTCGATTAAATTCTCTGTCATCGTGAAAGAGTTCTTAAAACCTTCGCGTGTCAATGTCAGCTAGCTAAAGCTTGCGTATTGCGAAATTACACTTTCGACAACTCAGTTCGTAAATTGCGGTACCCGTTCAAACTTTCTTAAACACTTACTTTTTTTTTACTTTCGTGTGAGCGCCGCGAAGCAACTGTGGCTATGAGCGGCGTACAGACGTGGAAAGCTGGAGTGAGGATAGCAGGAAGGAGTGGGGGACAGGGGGGTCAGTATGCGTCCGGGGCCGACTTCAGGAGGATCTGTGCCGACATTCGTCTGGAAAGTCTTCGGAAAACCCAGGGAAAACCTCAGACAGCACAGTCTGTGGTAGGATTTGAACCTGCCACCTCCCAGTCAGCACAGCACCAATGAGCGAGGCGCCTTAACCCACTCGGCCATGCCGCTGGTTTAAACACTTCCTGATGTGTGATAGTGTCCACTGCTCCGGAATGTGATCTGAGAAATTTTAGCAATTAATGCTCAAACAAATATATTGTATACAATGTGCCACTATATAGAGAGCTTTTTAATTAATATCTTTAAAAAAATCGTGTAAGAAAGAGTGTACAGTTTTGACTTTGAATATTTGAACAAGAAAATAATATTTGGTTTGGAGTTTGCGTTTTGTCTCATTATGAGCTGAAAACTTCTAAAATTAAACTATGCTTTTTCCAGTTGTAATGCCTCATGTGTTATGACATTATGAATAGACCGAGAGTTTTTCGGTATGGTTAATGAAAACATCAGGTACATTTTCTGAATTGGATATATGTTTATGTGTGTTGCTTTGATTAAGTTTGCAAAAGGAATATTTACTTATTATATTTACATAACTTCCATTGTGTTTATGCATAGTGCTCATTGTATAGTGGCTAAACATTACTGATGTCACAGTTGTGTCATTCGATTCTCCCAAAATCTGATTGCAATTGTGTGCCGTGTGTTTCAATGATTAGAATTAGACTCCGCCTGCACGTCATGCTTTTCCATCACTTGCATCGCGTCATTTCATAATAGGTTCCTTTCAACTAATATTGTGAACTGTTCAATTGTTTGAGAAGTATATACACTGTGCAATTTAAATGAAAAATAAGCTTGATAAGATTGATGCAACATGCCTCTAAATTTGAATAAGCGATTTTTCTTCTACAATGCTATCCTTCGGATGTCGGGGTTGTATAGAGTGTGGTCGTGTAAAATCTCTTTGATTTCCAGCGCTGATTTCATTCGAGGATCATTGTACGTAGTCTGGAATAAACGTCTCCTTATCAATCTTCAATCTAGTCATATACTAATAAGCTGTTTTGGTTGCGATGTGTAGAATCCATTACATTGATGATGAACATTACACTTATTGTTTCAGTTATACACTTCTTTATTTCGATAAATTACAGTTCTATTCCAAACTCTGAATCTTTCGTTTGTTGTCTTGATTGATGAATTCCGAAGACATCAAATAGTTTATTCTGATTATTGGGCGCTTGAATCAAGCGTTGATTAACATAGGCGATACGTTGTCGCCATGTTTGTATTCCTTCAGCAACTTTCACTTTGTTGCGATGAACTTGCAACAGTCTCTTATTGATGTTTCCTTTCTTTGTAAGAATATTCTTAAATGGCGTACAAGAGAGTTTTAGATGAAAATCGTCCGGTGGTCCACCGCCATTGATATGTTTGTTGATTTTCAATAAGTGATGATACATCGGACCTTGCACGACAATATTGAAGTTCTGTTCATTCGACATCATTGTAAGACCTGGTAGAAGAGAATAAATGTGTAGACGCTCTAGTGAAACATATCACGTGATAAGATTTTTTATGTATTTTCCATTTCAACCGTTAGGTGTAATTTCAACAAATCCGTAATGAATCGCGCGATATAGACTGCTTGTATATGATAATTTGTTGTGATTGCTTTCTTGATTAATGCAATGCCCATTGCAACGATTACAAATACATCTGGTCTATTGTATTTCAACTCTTTGTTAGCAAACCTCAAAAACTCCACCATCAATCAATCTCGTTGTTGAGGTGTAAATATTTTTATAACGATTGTAGATTCGGCATACAAGTTCTTGCACCTTCAATTCCGCAATTTGTACCATATCTCTGAATACGACCATATATAAGACGTATTGAAATGCTCTGATAATAGAATCATTTCGTTGCTCTTCTTTTTCGAAGCAGCTTTTTATCATGTCCTCCCATGACCTATATTAAGGAGTACAAAATCCATCCATCTCTTCGTTGAAACTTCATTGTTCTGATTTCTAGTGTCCCTCCACACTTAATTAAACCGTATCGGTACTCATTTTATTTATTAAAAAATGTATTATGTTTTCAGACTTAGAATGCAATTAATATCCCGCTGTGAAAGTTATGCAAAAAGATGTGATGAGTAAGAAAAAACGTGTGCTTTCAATGATTCTACGTACAAGACTATGCTATAGAGTCCTCCCTAACTTGACTTGCAGGAGCGAGTTTATGGTTTTCAACTATGCATTGGTTATCAAGACCATTGTAGAATTCCAATACTCCCTGCGTGCGTAACCTTAACGAAAGTGTAAGGGAACTATATGGCTAGCGGCTTCCCTCTCTCACTTCGAATCCACTAGTGGATCCTGAATGAAAAAGACGTGTTTCTGTGATGTATTTGCGCTGCGTGGTAAGGAAAATGTTCGCCTAAATTAATTATTGTTTTGACTTTGTTTCAGATGATCACTCGATTGATATTAATAAGAAATATTCTACTAGATGTAAATGTATTTTTGAGCTGTGTGCGTTGATTTCCGCTATAGAAAGTTTTTAGATTAATTTGCATTTCAGATGAGTCGTTTGTTTGTGGCTTCTGTGTGTAGAAATTACTGTTGCAAAGTTCTCATAAAAATGATGTAATTAAATTTTTTTCTCTGTTTTGAGTAGTATTCATTCTATCACTGAATAAACTTGACTTTCTCTCTTTGCTTCAGATGTTCACGAGATTGATATTTTGTGAGTTGAGAATAATGTATGCATGATAGTTGTGTCTGATCTGAAATACATTAAATGCAACGTTTCTCGTTTTGACTGAGTATTGTTTCCGCCATGGATATTTCTCGCTTGCTTAGATAATGTTTGTCTAAAAGGAGTTCGCAGTGATAATGATGTTTGTTCGTAGACGTTTTTGCTTGCTTCTGTTCGTTTTCATAGTATTCTTATTGTGTTCTTCAATCTTAAGAATTGAATAATACTAACATCTATTTGCGATAGTCGACTCATAAAAAATTTCGCGTCTGTGCACCAGTCCTAAGAATATTCCCCTTTAGATGAAAGAACCTGAAAGAGAGAGAGAGAGAGAGTCCCCACCCCATAGATTGACAAAGGATGTGCGGTTTCTCCGCCTTGTGCTGTATAGAGGGAGACAGATAGTTCCCACACCGGACTCAAGTAGCAAATATAGCTGGCTTGGTTTTACTGCGTGTTGGATATCTCCGTAAAGGTAATGTTTATAGTGCCTGAGTGGGATGAAAATTGCATATTGTTCGACTAGATTAGGTCGCAAGAATGATTTTATGATAGTTCAAGAGATAGATTATTTCTATTTCAATTTATTAATTTTGTAACGTTTCTTGTTTGATAGTTTGTTTCGATATTATTTTCCTGCATGAGTATGTTTACACGTTCGCAGATTCGCCGTTTAGAGTATTTCTCTGTACTCGTCGTGTTTCTCGTTTTGATAGATTGTTTTTCAATTATTTTCCTGTGCGTATCTCCTATTTGGATGATGCATTGGTTTGGGTCTCTATTAGCTGTTGATTGTGCTCCCCGTTATTTCCTTGCGTGTGTGCTATTCACGTCATAAGAAATTGATCAATTGTGTCGTGTTGGAATATTCAACTTCGCTTCCCATATTCTTTATTATGTGTATTGCGTTCCTTCTGCTGTTTTTTTTTAGTTTTTCTCCTTCACGCAGAGTCACAACATAATTCCTGCCACTATTTGGCTTTAATAAATATATTTCATCTTGTACTTTTGTGTATGGCTATCCATTGCATCAGTATACTTGCATGTCAACCGCCCACCGCGCACCTATTGTAGCGGAAAAAAATACGAATGTAGTCCGCCCAGTGAGGAAAAATGTGAATGAATTCGGCCCAGGTGTTGTCAGTGTGCATGCCCCTACTTGCGTGTAAACCGCCTACCGCACCGCTGTTGTACAGAAAAAAAAATATATATATATATGAAAGAAGTCAGCCCAGGCCGAAAAATTGCCAAAGAAGTCGGCTCATGTGTGACGGTATCATCGCTGGTATGGGACGAGAGTGTGCATGTCCCTACTTGCATGTAAACCACTCACGCGCCACCTGAAAAAATTACGAACGAAGTCTGCCCAGGTGAAAAATACAGAACGATAAGGGCACGCGCAGCCCTCCGGCCCGCTGGTAGACACTCGGACAGACCGTTACCCGCGTGTCCATACTTGCATGTAAACCGCTCACGCGCCACCTGAAAAAAAAAGTGAGTGCAGTCGGCCCAGGTGTGATAACATCGTCGCTTGGTAGGGTTGCCGGTGCGCATGTCCCTACTTACATGTAAACCACGCGGCTGTTGTATCGAAAAAAAAACTGAATGTAGTCGATGAAAGTGAATGAAGTCGGCCCAGACGGAAAATCGCCAAAGAAGTCGGCACAGGATGAAAAATTCACAACGATAAGAGCGCGCCCAGCCCTTCAGTCAGCTGGTAAGCACTCACCCGCGCACCACCCACCGTGCGCGGAAAAAAAATGGCGAGAGAAGTCGGTCCAGGCGGAAAAATCGCCAAAGAAGTCGTCCCAGGGTGAAAACGTACAACGATAAAGGCACGCCCAACACTTCGGCCCTCCCATTTCAGTTTTGCTTAAACGAAAACTTGCATGATTACCATTAATAAAAAATATTGTGTATGATGTGTGATACCCCTTCAATGCTATTGCATCATACCTGTAACAAGTATAACCTTTGTTACGTGTATCGTATTATGTTTCTCCTGCTTCAGGTTTCTTTGGCTGGGTTCTCCTTCACACAGAGTAATAATACCTCTGTCAGACGGGCACATATACGGCCTTTAGGGTTACGGCATTAAGAAATCGATAGGGCCTTCAACTCTGGGAAGCTGCCAGACGGTATCCGTGAAGGCATTTTGCGAATGATGTCCACATCGATAAACACATCTGCGAACGTTGAATGTAATGTAGTGAAGTCACATGTTTTTCACACTGAGAGTACATGAAACACCTGCCATCTCAGTACTGTCGCAGAGGCCGTACACTGATAGAAAGAAATATACTTTTTAGGGTATAAGCGGCTTTTCCCAGGGCGCGTACCATTCGAGGTATATACGCTATACCTCCTCCGAGGTATAGTAACTTTGCACCTCCCTCAAGGTATATTGTTTCACCTCATGGTATAAACATATATCCCCGTGTGGGTATTCGTGTGGGAATTCGGTTTTCGAACCCGAGGTGTAATCTTGAAAAATTTGAATATTATATTTTTTTCAGCGTATACAGGGTGTCCCACCGAAAATGGACCACGGGCTAAAAAAACGGAGTGCTGGACACAAATGGAACCAACTGTACGTGTTTGGCAGTTGTGTGGTCTATCCAAAATTATTTTTTTCATCGCTCCTTGTTAATTAATTAGCGATAATTAATTTTCAATTATAAAAGCTACGAAGTTGTTTCAATGAGAACATCTGATCTCTTCGGTCGCCTGATACCAAAGCCGTTTTCAGAACAAAAATCCCTTCGATAGATCGTTCACAAAAATTCGTGAAGGAACACCTTTTTTTTTCTTTATTTTGTTCATTGCGCATCTCTAGAGACGCGTTTTTTCTTCACCCCCAAAACGAGACGATGAAGGAGCCCACTATCGTCTCTTGCGTAATGGAAAAAGATTAAAAGAAAACAGAAAATGCAACCCAAGATAAGGGCACTTGCGATAGAGTCACCCGATACACTTGTTTTTGTTTTGTTTCCGCAAGTTAAAACTCAACTTCAACGCATGAGGCGGCACTGTGCTCTTTCACTCTCTCACATTGGGGATGAAGGAAATACGCGTGTTCGAGAATGCGCAATGAACAAAACCAAGAAAAAAATGGTGTTCCTTCACGATTTTTTTGCGGACGATCTATCGAACGGATTTTTGTGCTGAAAACGGCTTTGGTATCAGGTGACCGAAGAGATCAGATGTTCTCATTGGAACAACTTCGTAGCTTTTATAATTAAAAAGTTTGAAAATTAAGTACCGCTAATTAATTAACAAGGGGCGATGAAAAAATATTTTTGGATAGACCACACAACTGCCAAACACGTACAGTTGGTTCCATTTGTGTCTAGCACTCCGTTCTTGTTTTAGCCCCTGGTTCTTTTTCGGTGGGACACCCTGTATAAGGGTGGCACTTCCCTGATCCAGCTCGTAACAAAATTAGAACAAAATAATATTGAGCGACAAGTGCTTTGATGACAACAACTATCTCAATAAGGAAAGAGAGAAAGAAAATGCCTGGACACGTACGCACACAAACGTACCCACAAACTTATATTCACAAAGTGCAGGTGTAAAACGTAGACGATAGCTCGTGCAGATTACTCGCAACGCAAGAAGCAACGTGGGAGGATTTGGTGGCGAACAGATACTGGTATAGTACATCGTGGCTTCGCAAAGTATGGGGCACCTTCGCCAGGCAAGCAACTATATGAGTGAGGACGCGTAGATTTGGTCATTTCAGAAACAAATAGCACGCAGCTATAAACCGTTCCCCCTATAAATTACGATGCAACTGTATTGTGACTAAATTGTATTGATAATTAAATTACTGTTTAGCTGAGATGATGTACTGTCTCCACCACAAATTACTGTGGTACCACAGGTTCATATCTAAAGGATACAAGATACTGAAGGTATAAACGCAAGAGATAAATACCTTATTATACCCTCAACTGGCGTTGAAGGTATAGCCTCCGCGATTTATACCTCCAACATGGTTTAAATGGGGTATACACGTTGGTGATGAGGTATAAATATGATAGTTTAGTCCCGGTTTATACCTTCGTTATACCTCTTCTATACCTTTTCTTCTAACAGTGTATTGCTGACCGTCTGGCAAGGAGTTAATGACAGTATGCACTTACGGCCATAACCGGGGTTAAGGCGGTACGTGCGCCCGTCTGACAGGGGTATAACATAATTCCCGACACAAATGACTTTAATAAATATATTTTCACTTGCACTTTTGTGTATGGCTATCCTTTGCATGTCTATGCATGTAAACCGCCTACTACACACCTGTTGCAGCAGGAGAAAATTTGCGATTGAAGTGGGCACAGATGGAAAAATGACGAAATAAGTTGGCCCAGGCCGAAAAATCGACGATGGTAAGCGCGCACGCAGCCCTCCGGCCACGCGCCGCCCACCGGTAAGCACGCTGACAACCCTCCGCACACGATATGCGTCCCAGACGAGCCTGGCCGTTGCTAAGGGCCTGGGGGTCCGTTGCTTTGAACTAACTTTCATAACTGCTATACTACTGACCCACCTGTGAGCATGAGGGTGTATGGACAATAGGTGTTGAATTGATCACTGGATAAATGTTGAGATGCGTTGACGGCAAATCATGCGTTTGTGCACATTCTTGTCAGTCAGGATGGAAGCCTGTGTCGCTGATATACATGAAGAATACAGTATCTATAGCACATAATTTATTTGACACTTATATTCTCCTGCCAGAGCTCGGGGCTACCCAGGGGAGGGGAATATTGCGTTTGGTACATTACGCAGCGTAGGCATCACAAAAATCGATTTGAATTTGCAGTCAACCACATATATCTACTATTCCTGTGTATTGATAAGTACATACCTCGTGTGCACTGGTGTTCGCATCGTCAGACGTCACAAGGAGAAACACTTGTGTCCGGGCTGTGGTCCGTTTGAGAAGTTTTCGACCGTCCGCTGCTACCATTTCGTACGACTCGTCAGAGAAATGGGTTGAGCAAATACGGCGTGGCTCTCGAATGTCTTGACCAAGTGCTTGCAACAACTTTCGATTCCGCGCATTTCCCGTTGGAATCTTGTGGTACACAACGTCCCTTGTCGAAAGAGCACACTTGGCGTATCCCCGAACATTACAGTAGATACCTGGCATCGCTGTCAGGTGAAGCTCTGTTCCATTTCGGCAGGAAATGAACATTTTTGCGTACACAAACCTTGCAAGGCCGTGCGATATGGTTGGAAGTAGAGCAAACAGAGGGCGCTGACCGCGCTGACAGTATTTTGGGGTACTGTTTCTTCGATATTTTGAAGAATTGTCCCGGTAATTCTTGTGATTCTAAAAGTAGTGTTTATTGGAGATTAGTAGGCGGTCATAAGTTAATTGTGTAGTACTTAGGTATCACGTGACGGGAGACCCCATCATCATTTTTTAGCTGTTGCGGGGCGCAACCTACAGTCCGATTTAATTTGTGTAATTTATGCTGTGTAATAATTAACGCGCTTTGAGTGCTTAGGTTCTGTGTGAGGCATCACACAGGCAAACACTACCAGGTCGCATACAGAAACAGGGGGGGAGGGGCAAATTTCACTTTACAGTTCCTTTCGGGGAAGGGTAACGGTAATGGTAACGGAAACAGAAACGGTATATTACCGAAATTGGAGATGGTAATGATAACGGAAACGGAAACGGATACCACAGTCCTCCACTACCGGAAACAGAAACGGAAACGAATTTATCGTGCGGTATTGAATTCGGGTAATGGCTATTCCTGTTGTGCAATGACATTTGAGTGACTTTTCATTTTTTTTTTTTCGTTTTGATGACTCCATTCCCTGTAATGCACGAAATACTACACGAGAGCGCGCAATACTGGATCTCGAGGGTGCCTCCGTCGCTTACCTCGTCCTAGCCCTCACAACTCACGACTTCAACACCATATTCCACCATAGCACCAGGAGGAGGCACTACGATTTTGTTACTTATTTTGTATTTTTCTTTTTTTAATTTTACCGTGTCCATGGCAGTATTATTTACTACTGATAGTGTCCACTTAAGAATGTGACATTGGATGAAGGTTACCCCCGTCTTGAGTTGCTGGACTCCGAGTGACTGAAGACATGTGCGTACTTTTATCTTTTTTTTACCTTGCAAGACGTTCGCATCCCAACGACGTAGAATGAGTTGCGTACTGTGTACGCGTGACACCGAAGCAGCACTTGGGCAAAACAAGGCGCTGATACAGCCGGACAGGCTGTCATGCCGCAGCTCTGTAACAACCCTTCCATTACCGGAAACAGTAACGGAAACGTAACAGAAACGAAATTGAAAGGCCGGTATCAGAAACGGATAACGGAAACGAAAATATAGCAGTATCGAAAATGGAAACGGAAAACCAAAATACTTCCGTTATCCTTCCCTGGTTCCTTTAATGGTTTTGAACCCTTACAGACAAACTGTATTCACAAAACCCGTTAACTGTGTCCCTGAGATTTTCTTTTTTGTTCAACTATCGCTAGACCTTGCCAAGAAAAAACAGAAGAAGAAGGAGATGCACCCATATATCACTACGTATCTACTTAATGAAACACCGCATTGCACTAGTTGTGAAAATTCAACATTTCTGCATAGGTGTGCGAGCCTCATGCACGCGAAGACAGAACCAATCACCAAAGGAAGCATGTTATGTAACCGCCAGACAGGGAAGGAAGTCGTAGTCCTACTTATGGTAACGAGACTCTTGATCGTGTGCTCTGTATGTGTTCCCGCGTGCACCAGTTATTTGTCAACTGCAAGCACGTTACAAGAGGCACATGAGAAGAAAAATAAAATAAAACACCTAGAAGCGCGTTACCTAGCAGCGCCAAAAGCACCATCTTCACTGCCACTTTCCGAACGATCGACAAAATAGATAAGATTGAGCTTTATGCCATTTAATTTGTTATTCATAGCCTATCGAATATAATATAATCTGTTGCTTTACTCTGTTCAGGAATGATACCTCATTAAGTACCGACGCAGACGCTGCGTGAAAGCTTGTTAGTAAAGCTTTTTGAGGTGCTTAATCCTTGCAACTTCATTGTTTAGCACCCTACCTCCAAAAAGTGACGATTATCTGAAATATTTATATAAAAAAACACAAAAAAATCTTGCCTGGAAAGTTTGACATGCTGCCACAGTAGCCAACGAGGGGATCGGTGGCATTCCGTCAGAGACCACATGATTCTCTCTGGTAAGGCTGGAGAAAGAAAAATAACCTTGTGCACATATTTCACATTCAAAAGCGTCACGACGAAGACAAGTAGCTGAGAGAGCGAGAGGACAGAGAAGAGGAAGGGAGAACTACTCCACGTGACTCCCATTCTCTCTCTCTTTCGTGTGTGTGTGTTTGTGTGTGTGTGTGTGTGTCTGTGTATGATCGACGTGGCCCTCAGACACGCTCTATATCCCAGGAGTGAGGACAAAGAGAAACAATGTTCTCCGCGCGTGTTCCTTAGCTTTCTCATTATTCAAAATGCACGCGTCATCGTGGTGAGTCGGCAAACCTACGTAGCAAATATAATCACATACAGTGGCAATCCCTTCCAGGTACGGATGTAAACAACCTTGTTCTCGGACAGATGTCACGCGACAGAAGTACGTCTGTGGAAAGTAAACTAACCACTTGCAACCAAAATACTAAGCAACACACAAAATAACTAAATGAACAATAGAAACTAAATGATTGTGCCCAGCAAACTGCTGATTACGTACATTTCATAATGCCGTAAGGGAAGGAGAATGACGCTTGTTCCATACTGCAATTTCACACACTTGGCCGCTAGCGCTTCTCGTGGCCATGCCCTTGTGATCCGTGACGGTGACCCACTGGATTTATAAATTTTCAACTGTGACGATGGCAATGGGTATTTGTACTTGTCGTGCAGATCTCCATACAGGTACCCAACAGCTGCACTGTAATTTATCTCGGATACCGCCGCGATACAGTTGTCTGACATCAGACACGAAGAGTTGATGTCAGAAGCAGCTTGCACGGATGATAGCCCATAATTTTTCCACGAATCATTTAGGCTTGCAGCAGAACGCTCAGGCAACCTCCGGCTGATTTGAGCCAGTGGACTGGAAGGGGCTCGAATGAGGGACTTTAGGTTGCCTAAGTAATTTTCATACGGGAAAGCAGGGAAACGATCCAGTGGGCCGTGGTTCTTACATTCTTCAGACAGAATGGTACAGGGAGTGGACGTTGTACACAGTGTTGTTAATGCCTTAAATGTCCCCGTATTCTTGAACGAAACGCTTAAGTAGCTGTGAGGCACATTTGTTTCAGGTGACATACATTTCTGGAGACACAAGGATTGTTGCTGCCACGTGGAGTAACAGGAAATGATGATACTGCCTCATGGGCAAGGCCTTCTTAAGGCAGCTGGTCCAGTATACAGAACGAATGAACGAAATTCGGTAGCTTTCCAGAAGCTGATTCCTTCAGTGCTTCGTGGCTGTCGCTTAAACTCTGAAAGCAATGTGCAGTTAACAAGGAACTCGTCGATAGCCTGCTTCTGTCGAATCCCAATTCTTGTTGGAAGTTGGAAGTTTTCTTCGTCCAATTTGAGAGGAGCCGTCGAACCACTCCCAAGCAAACGCAATGCATATAGTCCATTGGAAACCCGCAAAGCATATCAATTTTTAGGCTACAAAATGGTGATCTTCCATGATGATGCCTGAAGGAAGTGTCCGTTCTCAGAATAAGCTGTTCAACGGAACGAAAGAATAACCGTCCTTCAGCATATTCTCCCCGCTGGGTGCATCTGTCACAGCTGTCAAAGCCAGCATGTCCCTTTGTATATTTAACAAAACGCATTGAAGGTGTATCGAATATGACAGCGGCGAGAGGTACATGCAAATGTTTATCCGTAACAACCACTCCGTTGTCTTCTAGCTGCCACTACAACACGCTGAGAAAGCAAAAGACATACTTGAAGTTAAACAGAACACAAGGCGCACCTCCCACACGTCTTTACTACACAGAAACACAAACAAGGATCCGACGGACTGCTCCTTCGCAACGTCCACTATGAATCAGGCGAGACCACCCCCAAAAGGCAGGTTCCTTGATTGACAAACCGATAGACGGCGTGGCAACACACCGTTCCCCCATTCTGCTTATCTCAGCAGCCTCCATTATCTCCCTGGTTAATGTGTCATTGTGTCTCCCAATACATTTCGTCTCCGAAAAACCCGCCTGGCATCCACACGTGTTACAATGTTGGGCCAGCCATCCCTCCCTCTTATTATTAACATTATTACAGTGTTCCCTCAACCTATGATTGACACACCAACTGGTTTGCCCTACATTGTACCTACCGCACGATGATGGAACCTTATAAACAACACCAGATAGACACGTTATGAACTGCCGCCTATGCCTGACTTCACACTTCGAGGTGCTACCCTTAGAACGAGGCTGAAGCCCCGCCACTTTCCGTAACCTTTTCGGGGCCGAAAATAGTACATTGACACTTGTCCTCGAAAACACCTTCTTAAGCCTGTGTGACACAGTATGAATATACGGAATTCCCACGGGACGTGTTCCCGCTCGTTCTACCGCTACTCTCTTCCCGCTCAAGCCACTAAAAATCGTACCTGCAACCGATGAGAGAACACCGCAGGGGAACCCTGCATACCTTAACCGAAACACCTGGTTCCTGAAACTACTATCAACACAATGCACACATGACTTATTCAAAGAGCTAAGCAAGCACAACTTGGCGATCCCCCGTTTTACAATCTTTGAATGCGCTGAATCGTACGCCAACAGCGCCTTTTTACTGCGAGGACTATAATTCCAACATGCGCGGTCCGGATGAAACTCTATGCTTAGATCCAGAAACCTGACCTTCTGATTGTCCGGAACTTCATGAGTGATTTCAAAACCACCAAAACAATCCTTCACCCGGGAAACCATGTCTACAACGTCTCTTTCTACGTTCTCACATAAAAAAGGAAGTACCACAAAGAAATCGTCGACATACCGAAACACTCTCAGTACGCTAGAACCGGCCAAGCACACAGCCATCCTACAATCAACCGCACTCAGAACAATATCACTCAGGAGGGGCGCAATGCATGACCCAATACACACACCTTTCTTCGCCATGTAAGAGACCCCGTCCCACTTCACATAAGTCGACTCAAGGTGCACAATTAATAGCTCCAAAACACTTGACACAGGAACCCCCATTACATTTTGAAACCTCACCACTCAATACTGCTCAATAGAGGCCGAAACTGCCCCCAACAGTTCATCATGAGGCAACGAATAATAAAGGTCCCTGATGTCCAATGAAAACCCCTTTACTCGTCGATCATGAAGCTCACCCAGGCAGTCTACCACCTCCGTAGAGCTTCTCACCAAAACGGGGTCCACCACGCTGAGCAATTTCAAGTGTCGCTGAAGGAACAGGCTCAACAACTTCTGCCAAGACCCCCGCTCAGATACTATAACACGCAATGGAATCTCTGGCTTGTGGGTCTTGATAGTGAACATGAGGTCAAGACAGTCCTTCCGGGCTTTCGCAATACCCGCTGCAAGCCCCTTCAGCTCTACCTCTTTGCATGCCCTCACTGCCTTCTCCCTCACTTTTGACACCACCACCTCAGCATGGGGATGGAACACTCCGCCCACCGCTGCATTCGCCTTCTCTTCGAACAGGCTGCGGGGCAGTACGGCAAACCCTCCTTCCTTGTCCGACACCACTGCGGTAGCGTCACTCTCTTCCAGAAAATCTGTCACCTTTTTCAGCTCGACCTTCTCTTTCGCATCTACTCTCCTGGCAATCACATCCACCCCTTCAGAGATAAGCCTGGGCTGTTCAGAATCCAATGCTCTGTTAGCCATCCGGCAAGCCATCGCCAGCGCTTGTGGTGGATTCTGTTTTGGTTGGACAGCGAACTTCGGCCCTTTACAAAGTATACCTTGCACTACGTCGGGAATCTTGATGGCACCAAACGAACGAACGTTTCCAGGACATTTTCCTTCGACTCGAGGAACTCGCATCCTAAGCGGTCCGAGCTGAACATCCCACATAGCCTCCGTCAATACGTGCCGGGACACCTTGAACTCCCTCAGGTCCCTGATGTCCAATGAAAACCCCTTTACTCGTCGATCATGAAGCTCACCCAGGCAGTCTACCACCTCCGTAGAGCTTCTCACCAAAACGGGGTCCACCACGCTGAGCAATTTCAAGTGTCGCTGAAGGAACAGGCTCAACAACTTCTGCCAAGACCCCCGCTCAGATACTATAACACGCAATGGAATCTCTGGCTTGTGGGTCTTGATAGTGAACATGAGGTCAAGACAGTCCTTCCGGGCTTTCGCAATACCCGCTGCAAGCCCCTTCAGCTCTACCTCTTTGCATGCCCTCACTGCCTTCTCCGTCACTTTTGACAACACCACCTCAGCATGGGGATGGAACACTCCGCCCACCGCTGCATTCGCCTTCTCTTCGAACAGGCTGCGGGGCAGTACGGCAAACCCTCCTTCCTTGTCCGACACCACTGCGGTAGCGTCACTCTCTTCCAGGAAATCTGTCACCTTTTTCAGCTCGACCTTCTCTTTCGCATCTACTCTCCTGGCAATCACATCCACCCCTTCAGAGATAAGCCTGGGCTGTTCAGAATCCAATGCTCTGTTAGCCATCCGGCAAGCCATCGCCAGCGCTTGTGGTGGATTCTGTTTTGGTTGGACAGCGAACTTCGGCCCTTTACAAAGTATACCTTGCACTACGTCGGGAATCTTGATGGCACCAAACGAACGAACGTTTCCAGGACATTTTCCTTCGACTCGAGGAACTCGCATCCTAAGCGGTCCGAGCTGAACATCCCACATAGCCTCCGTCAATACGTGCCGGGACACCTTGAACTCCCTCAGCAGCCCCTGACCACCGCTCGGTCCCGCCTTTTCATTAGCCAGTACACCCAAGCATCTGTCAAAAAATCTCGCTTGCCAGTACAACTCCGATGTTACAATATTGCAGATTCTCACAACATGACCGTAGCCGGAACCAGACCCCCAAACAGGGCGCGAACGTTCAATGACACTACTTTGTGGCGAACACAAAACGACATAGTCCTTGCTTGACACCTTGCTAAGGCCGCTTGCGCAATGAGTGCTCCGGGATCCTGGAGAAAAAGGAAGCCCTGTGCACTAGAAATGAACTTGGACAACGTAGAAATATGGACGTGTTGGTACATGATGCCACTACAACGCGCCGAAAAAACAAAAGACACAGCTGCAGTTAAACAGAACACAAGGCGCACTTCCAACACGTCTTTACTACACAGCAACACAAACAAGGATCTGAAGCACTGCTCCTTCGCAACGCCCACTATGAATCAGGGGAGACCACACCCAAAAGACAAGTTCCTCGATGGACAAACCGATAGATGGCGTGGCGACACACCGTTCCCCCATTCGGGACGGCAGTCCCATTTGGAAATGGGTTATGCGTGACGGACAACGGATGGAAGTACTCTTTCATGTGGAAATTTGAATGATTTGTTTGTTTTTAATCATTATTTTAATTGAAATATAGAAATCACTATAAACGACAGAAGTAATTAATTTTTGCGATCAGCTAGTCGAGAAAACGTCAAGAAAGGAAATTCGAGACTGCCTTCAAGTAGAACCGGAGCTTACGTTAAATTCTGCATTGCTTATCGCCAAGCCAGTGGAGCAGGCGCTACGAGAGCCTGCTATGCTGAACAGTGGTGCTTCAAACTCCGGCGAAGTCGCCGCCATGAGGCAACAGAAGAGAGCAAATTTAAGCGTTGGAAGCAAGTGCTTCCGCTGTGGTTCGTCAAGGCACTTGGCAAATAGTCCTTCTTCTCCGGCTCGGAACAAGGTGTGCAGGAAATATTGCAAGAAAGGACACTTTGCATCTGTGTGCCAAGGATCCCCTACGGATACCTAGCGTGTCCACTGCGTGGACAGTTCAGTCCTGATCGTCGCTCCTACGGAGAAATCCGTGTTCTGCGAAATCCAAGTGCATGGTGTACCTCTGCGACTCCTTGCAGATACCGGTTCTTCTGTTTCCCTTTTACCGTCTCAGCTCTACGAGCAGCATTTGTTGGGGTACCCACTGCGACCAGCGGACACCACACTGTTCAGTTACACCCGGACTGCCATTCCGATTAAGGGCGTGTTCGACGCCCCCGTTACGTTCGGCAGTCGTTCTGCTCCGTGCTCCTTCTACGTAACAAAAGCTGGTACGGCCATCATTGGCATGGACATCTTACAGGCTTTGAATATTACCCTACACGCTGCGAGAGGCCGCTGCTACGAGGTTGCTAACGCCGAGAAACGCAGCAACGCCGACACCCTTTCACGGCTACCTCTAGAAGGTCACAGAAGAGCAGTTCGTCTGAAGAAGATGAAGGCGAACTAGTATGGCCTCATACAGCAACAGCTGGGTCCCCTAACTATTTCTCAGCTGCAAGTTAGCACGCGAGAAGACCTCACTCTGACGAGGGTCCTCAGTTTTGTCGACACGTCTTGGCCAACCAATGTGAAGGAGGATAAAGACATGGCGCCGTACGCACTGGTCCACGATGAGCTACCCTCTGTGCAAGGATTACTCATGAGAGGAGACAAGATTGTACCGCCAACATCCTTACGGAAGCACGTAATAGAACTGAGTCACGAGTCTCACCCTGGCATGGTCCGTACCAAGCCAGGAATTCCGGTTGGCTCGGACAAGAACGTAGAACGTCATGTACGGTCATGTATTGTCTGCCAAAGCACTGACAAGACAGCAATCACGCATCCTGCTCCTCTTTAACCGGTTAAGTTTCCCGATGGACCAGATCAGGATCGACATCATTGGCCCTTTCAACACGCTTCCTGTCGAATATCGTTTCTGTGGTGGACTACTACAGTAAGTGGCCGGAAGACCGCCTCACGTCGACAGTTACTTCGGACTCCATCATCGACTTCCTTACGGGCCTATTCGCTAGAGAGGGATACCCTGAGGTGTTCGTTTCTGACCATGGGCCACAATTTGAGGCCCGCGCTTTCAAAATGTTTTTGCAGTCGAGGGGTATTGAACATCGCCGTTCGTCTATCTACCATCCCCAGGCTTACGGACAGGTTGAGCGATTCAACCGAGTTCTGAAGGATTACATTCAAGCCATCATCGTTTCGCATGGCAACGTTCATCGAGACCTCGCACAATTTCTCAGTGTTTACCGTAGCACGCCTCATTCAGCCACTCAGCTTTCTCCTGCCGAACTGGATGTAGTTGGATTTCCCACATTGGATGGCGACATCGTACAGGAAATGGCCAACTTGAGAAAACGTGTCATCGCTTATCAACTAAAGTCTAAGGCGCGATTCGACAGCAACAAGAAGGTCAAAGGCCCCCCCCCCTTTTCTTTCCGGAGACTTTGTCAGGATTAAACAACAACAACTTTATTTTTGACTTTGGATTAAGCTCCCGGGGAACTATCCAAAAGCCGCCAACGGAGATCCAACGACAGACTGGGCTGGCTAGTTTCAAGACCGCAGGTGGCAGGACGTGGAATGCAACACGGCTTTTAGCCACCGCCTCACAGCAGCTACCTGCGTCAGCCGTAACGGATGTACATATTAGTTATGACCAGCACGGCTCGGACCCGTCCCGTCCACCCCCACGCTGTTCGCAGTGCAACAGACGCCCTCCTGAACGATACGTCCCATAAGCATCTTCCTAAGAAGGGGAGTGTGTGGTGTACCGTAGAAGACGAAGATGCCAACGAAGAGGCACGTGTATTTTGTTCGATAGAGCTCGTGAATTCAGTTGCGTTCTGTCTGGATCAGGATACGCGTCACTTGCGATGCAACACCTGCATCTTGGATTGATGAAAACGTCATGTGCGTGTGGCCAACAGCCCTGACGAATAAGCAGACGGATCAACTTGTAATATCTTGACGTCTTCAGTCCAGACAGACCAGCGATATCCAAAAGGTTAAGGCGGTGCATCACCACCCACGCTCTATGGGAATCCCCATACATTTTTCAACTCCCGTAGCGCCGCGAAAATTCGGTTGATCTCCGTGCAACTGCTTTTAAATGGAAGAGGATGCTTAGATCTAGTGCCTGATCGAAGCAGATTTTGCGTTTTAGACTCAGAAATTTTTATATCGTCGTCGAAAGGCTTGGGAAAAGCTATATTTCGAGATTCCGCTCGCTTACAAAATAGAGCCGCCCAAAATCGAAAATCTGGCTCGATCACGCACTAGAAAAACATATCAAGAACCAATACCAACAAAAAGATTTCATCTATGTTAAGCCGTTGACTCGGCACACGAGTTTTTGTCAGGTATGGTCATCCGTGGAGTACGCCGCTTCAGAATGGGCAGCGCAGTGCTGCGATCTCTCATGGAGGGTATCGTCACAAGGCACAACAATTTGAGCGCTGGAAATGCTATACCGCTGCACGTGCAGGTGGACGACGAAGCCGACGTTGACTGTGACGCAGGAGCACGAGCACACGCAGCTTAGCCCTGCCGCAAATACGTGAACGGACTATACTATACATGAGCTGTTCATTCATCGATGTTTATTTTCTCGGGGGGAGGGGCGGGGGAGGGCATGAACGTGGCATGTCATTCCCCCATATAACGCCGGGACGATCGCGTTCAGCCTCACTTCATTGGAAATTGTGTATTAAAAACAGGAATGCAAGAAAAAATTCAGAGCACCAGTCAGCCATCGTATAAAGGAAACACTTGAAGCAAAACCATTGCGGACAGGCACGAAAGCTTCTGGCTGTTTGAGATATGGAAATAGCGAGTTTTAGTATACCGCTACCGGGAGCCCCGTAGGTTACCGCGTCTACCGCACTCTATCAACAGCTAAGATTCTGTATCACGCACGCTGTCATTGGTTCCGGTGGGCACGGTAACTTACCGGCGACGTTACCAACGGTATACTAAAACTCGCTAATAATTCATGAGTGCAGAACAGGGTTGCGCACTGAGATCACACTGGAGATCACTGAGATCACACTGAGTCACTAAGTCACTTAGTCACTGAGTCACTAAGTCACTGAGATCACACTAAGTCGTGTTGCAGGCAATGCTCGCAGCTTGATGAATGTTGACAATAACGCCGCCGAGCACTTCAATTCCGTTATCGCGAAGTTTGTTGGGGGAAAGCGGATCAACTTCTGTCAGAGGCGGTCTTACCAAACACGCGCATTTGCCGCAGCCGTAACAGTGAACTCACGTGAAGGTTTGCATCATCGTGTGCACAAGGAGATGTGTCAAACAAAGCCAGGGAAGTACACTTTGAGCCTTCAAAAACGTTGTAGTGCACGTGAGCACGTGAAGAGGCAAGGGCCAAGCGCCGTCTCAACACCAAAGCGAAGAAGGCCAGCCTTCCAGCCCTGCGTAAGAAGCCCGAGCGCCGAATTGCTGACTATGGGGAACAAGCGCAAAGACCAGACATGGAGCCAACGTCCTTCGCGACGGCATGCATCGACTACAAAAAATTGCTTGAGCTCTCAGAGGAGGAGCATGCCGCATTACAGGAAGACACCATAGAGCAGTCGCTGAGCCTCCGGTGGAAACAAGAAAGGAGAAAGCGGCTTACGGCGTCTTTTTTTGGTAGAGTATGCAGGATGCGCCCCTCTACAAGTGCTTTAGTTACATGTCAGTATTTTGGGCTTTAGTTACGTCTGTCTGTCACTAATGCACCTGTTCAGTAGCTTCAAGGCGCTCGGAAACCATCACCCATTGTTGTGCACTTGCGGACATGAAAGTCGTTTCTGAACGCAGAAAAGGATTGCGCAGTGAACTAACACTGCAGTGCAAAATGTACAGACTAAAGGGTGTGGCTGACACTGAGCGTCCACCAAGCATCGGACAAGATCATATGGACGTGAACACCGCTGTAGTTTTGGGAGTCCTCTCTAGTGGAGCGCGATATTGAGCCCATGCTCAGTTCTGTGCTGCGCTGAACATGCCGTGTATAGTGACCGGAACATTCGTGAAATATCAGGACCAACTGGCGGACCGTAGCAAGGGTATAGGACAGAGTCACGTACCGGAACTGAGGAAGTAAGTGCGGTCTGTGGAAGTGCACGCATGTCTACCGGTACCAGATCCACGGCCAACTCCACGTATAACCAACCGTCAGTACTGCCTCTTCGTTGTAGGTACTGGACGACGCCTTGCGGAACGAGAAAAGGGTGGTGTACCTTGCGCGAATTTATAGCGACTGCCTCCTGCTAGAGCTTGTTGACCCTCGCTATCCTCGAAGCATGCGAATTAGAGTTCCCGATTACAGAAGGAAGTACGCCAGGCCAGAACAATTGTAATCAGTGTGCCGTGTGCTTTTTGCTAATCGAGACAAGGTCGTGATGTCGGCAGCCACGACGAGGACGAAAAAGAAAGCTAGAGAGGATTTCTGGAAGTTCCTGCGCGGATAGGCAAGATGACACTCACAATGACAATTTGTTACGAAATGCTCTCACTCCGAGATCCAGACTGACAGAACCACGAGCTGAAGGTCACTTCCAGACGAATGGGACATCAGAGACCCAGTTCGCGGCATGCTGATCTGTGCTTGGGTGAAGTCTGGGGCCGTGGTTAGTGACGACCAGGATGAGCACAACGGACCCGAATTATACAGACGACCAAACTGGAAACCTCCATTCGCACTTTACGTTCCAAGCAGCTGTATGGTCCAGGCAGACACATTTTTCTCCTCTACCCTGCTTTTCTTCCCTTTTCTTCTTCTCTTTTGCCTTTTTCCTCCTTCTCCACTGATGTCCAAGGATATGGGAAACGTCATGCAGCCTCTTTGCAGTTTTATTTCATTTCCGCTGACTGTGCAAGTAAATGAAGTGTTTTGTACCACCACAACGTGGTCTGAGATTTGTAAGCCCAGAGTGACAGAAAATAACAAAAACAGGTTGCGGCTTCGTTTCGCAATTTCCGCGTAATGTCGGTAAGCTATAACATGCCGACACCAACGTGTTTCAACCGCGTCGTGCCCAACCTAGGTTTTTTGTGTTACGAGGAATTTCATTTATTATATGCGAAAGCATTGCCGAAATCACACGAAACGACTGGTGACTAACCCTTCGCCCGACAAGAACACAGCACGGAACAGCAACAGATCGACGAAGAAGTTCAGGAGACAGCTGGACAGCCTGGGCGCATTCAAAAGTCGCGCCACTAATTGTTCCGTCTGGCTGAGCGCGATATGCGTGTTTACAGTATTGGACTTGGCATGGGTGAGCACGAGCGGTCATATGTTTGCACAAGATTTCGCTTGACCCGTCGCGCGCAAAGAGAAAACAAAAATAACAGAATAAGAAGACGTTACATCAGCGGTACCGCATTTCCAAGCAAGCGCCAAAATGTTGTGAAGCGGTGTCTGCGCGAACCATTTCGCTCGCTGCGCCATCCCTCGATTGTAGACGACGAAGTGCCGGCTCTGATGCACCGCCTTAACGTAGCTTTATTTCTGCCCAAGTCGAAACATGCGGCTACAGCAAAACAGGGCTGCTGCCCAGAACGAAGATAGATGACGAAGTGTCCACGCGATGCACGCGCAACTGACCAGCTCGGCGAAGCGCCAACAAAACAAACACCACATTTCCTTCCCCTTAACAACGAAGTACAATCCGTACATAATAGGAGAAAATACTATAAGTGGGCACCTCGCACTTTCAGTCTAAATATTGTTATGACATGCACAAAAAATGAGTTATTTCTAAACCACCAAAACACTAAAGCTTTCACTGGTAGCACACGTCTCTTGTTTTTCTCTTTTTTCTTTTACCACACAACACTTCTATGTACTTTGGAAACGTTCTGGTGGATGTCGCACACGTGTAGGGTACCTTCGAACCTGAGCCCCATTGATGACTGAAGGTGACCCAACAGGCTCCTCTGTCAGTGCCGCTGCTGCCCTGGCAGGTGATGTGCTGACCAGTGGCTGATGGGACGAAGTACATTCCTGTGCGTCATTCTCCGATGTCAAAAGCTCCGGGACTGATGACACTGACACACCCCCGCTGACCATCAAAGTTCTGCGTCGCAGGTGATCCTGGTGTCTCTTCCAGACGAATGGTCCCCTATCTGTACTGATGTGTACGCGGTATGTAACAGGTCCTGTCTTCTCCAGCACAGTTGCTGGTAACCAACGTGGTCCATTCCGGAAATTCCTTACATACACATGCTCTCCAGTTGCAAAGAAACGTTCCTGTGAACGTCTTCCCAGCATTTGCGTGAATTACTTTCGTCGGACGACGTCTTCAGTTGACGGTTTGAGGCAGTCTAGCCGCGTTCGAAGATTTCTGTTCAACAAAAGCTGCGCAGGTGACTGCTGCGTCGTGGCGTGTGCTATGTTCCTGTAGCTTAGTAGGAAACTAGCCAGTCGAATGTCGGCCGGTCGATGCATGTCTTTGCGCAACGCTTCCTTTACAGTGCGCACAAACCTCTCCGCCAAACCGTTGCTCGACGGATGATAAGGAGCACACCTGACGTGCTTCACCCCATTCATTTTGAGGAATGCCTCAAACTCTCGGGAGCAAAACTGGGGGCCATTATCCGTGACTATCGTTTCTGGCATCCCGAATCTTGCGAACAGTTCACGCACGTTTCGTATTGTCGCCTCTGAAGTTGTGGACTTCATCTCGAACACTTCGGGCCACTTCGAATGGGCATCTACCGCAACCAGGTAGTTAGTTCTTTGAAATGGCCCCAGAAAATCTAGGTGGATGCGTTGCCACGGCTTCGTCGGCCAAGCCCAGGGGTGCAGTGGCGCGACGGTGCTGACGCTCCGTTGTTGTTGGCAGTCTTCGCAAGAAGATACCAAGTCTTCGATATCGCAGTCTACCGATGGCCACCATACATAACTTCGTGCTGTCTCTTTCATTCGAACTACGCCATGATGCCCTTCGTGTATTTCCTGGAGTACTTCCTTCTTCAGTTTGTGAGGAACCACTACTCGTATCCCCCACATAAGACAACCCCTGAAGTATGTCAGCTCCAGCTTCCTCACGTAGTATGGTTTGAGGTCATCATCAGTGGCCTTGCGTGGCCAACCTTTCAGGACGTGGTGTGTAACCCGTGCTAACACGTCGTCACGAGCTGTCTCTCGAGCTATATCTGAGCTCTGTACGGGAAAAGTATCCAAGCGAATGGAATAAAATTCGCTCACAACATCCGTCACCTTGCTTCCATCATTCTTCACTGGAAGGCGGGACAGACAGTCTGCTTCGTAGTTCTGCTCTCCTGCTCGGTAGCTGAGCGTGTAAGTGTAGGCAGATAACGTTATTGCCCACCTCTGTAGACGCGCCGCTGCAATGGGCGGAATCCCTGTCTTTGGACCAAAGATCGTCACTAGTGGTTTATGGTCCGTGACCAGAGAAAAGCTTCTCCCGTAAATGTAGCAGTGAAAACTCTTCACTGCAAAGACTAAAGCCAACGCTTCGCGCTCAATTTGGCTATAGTTCATCTCGCTTTCTGTCAGAGTTCTTGAAGCATACGCTATTGGCTTCGCAGTCCCATCACTATCCACGTGCGCTAATACTGCTCCAACGCCGTACGGTGAGGCGTCAGCAGACACTTGAAGCGGCAACCTAGGATCGTAGTGCTGAAGCACCGGCGCAGATGCCATAGCCTTCTTGAGGGCCTCGAATGCGCGTTGAGATTCTGATGACCACGTCCACTTTACTTTCTCGCTGAGAAGTCGATTTAATGGGTACGCAATCGAAGACAGCTTAGATAGGAATTTGGCATAGTAGGTGACCATGCCCAAAAATGAGCGAAGTTGCTTCCTGTCACTGGGAGCTGGCGCTTCAAGAATCGCTCGCACCTTCTCTGGTGCCGTGGAAATGCCATTCATCCCGATTACATGTCCTAGGAACTGCAGTTCTGACTTCAAAAATTCGCACTTCTCTTTCTTGACACGCACTCCTCTTGAGCTCAAACATTTCAACACGCTTTCTAAATTCTCCATGTGTTCGGCTTCTGTCCGTCCGGTTACCAGAATATCATCTAGGTAGCAAACCACTCCATCTAAGCCTTTCAACATGGTGTCCACGATGCGTTGAAATAACGCCGGGGCCGAAGCAACTCCGAACGGCAGGCGATTGACTTCAAACAGTCCTTTGTGCGTATTCACGGTTAAATACTTCCTGGACGCTGCGCTCATCAGTACCTGTAGGTACGCTCGGCTTAAGTCAATCTTAGAAAACAGTTTTCCTCCAGCCAGAGCACTGAGCATTTCGTCTACCTTTGGTAACGGGTAGTTTTCCACACTCAGGTATGGATTCAACGTGACTTTGTAGTCGCCACACAGGCGTACTGATCCGTCTTTTTTTACAACAGGAACAATGGGAGTGGCGTACTCACTGTTGGTAACTGGTGTCCATACACCCATTTCTACCAGCTTGCCAATTTCTTGTTCAACTGCTGGCCTTAATGCCAACGGAAGGCTACGTGCTTTGACGAAACGTGGGGTTGCTCCCTCCTTGAGGACCAGTGTAGCCTCTACGTCCGAAATTTGGCCCAGTGCCTCCGAAAAAAACGTCTTCAAACTTGTCCAGTAAATGAACGACGCTTTCTTTCCCACCAACACGGACGGTGTTCAAACTTTGCCAGTCCAGCTGAATACTTCGCAACCATTCTCTTCCGATGAGAGGAGTACCATTTTGTTTCAATACGTACAAAGAAAGGTCGTCTTCACAACCATTGTAACTAACTTTAACTTTCACGACTCCGCAAGGCTTTACCGCTTCTCCTGTGTACGTCCTTAGAGTCAGTGACGTAGGCAGTAATGCCTTACTTGAAAATAATGACCTATAGTCATTCAACGAGATTACCGACACGGCTGCTCCCGTATCTAGTTCCATGCGTAATGGAATGTTTTCGACTACCATAGTGAAAATGATGGGACGTTCACCAACTCGAGTACCGAGCGTTTTCAACACCTCACTCGAGTGTTGTTCTGACGCCATGCGTTGCAACGTACGCCTCGCTCGCCCTTTCAGTCTCGAGTTCATGTCCGACTTCCTGCCCGACTGGCAAACCGAAGCTATGTGCCCTGTCCTTTTGCACTTGAAGCAAGTCGCGCTCTGGAAAGGACATTTCTTGGAGGGGTGCTTATCGGACCCGCACCGATGACATTTCGCTTCAAAAACTTTCTTCTCAACACTGATGTTCTGAAGGGTGCTATCAGGTTGATACTTCACATCACATTTCTTTGAGTGACATTCTGCCGCATTCCTTGTAGCTCTTTCCAACGACATCGCCCTCTCAACCGCCTTTTTAAACGAAATCGTTTCAGGTTCCGTGAACAACGACTTCTGAATGTCGAGTCGTAAAAGGCCTGTTACAAATCTGTCTCTCAGCATCTCATCGAGAACAGTTCCGAAATTACATGTCTCTGCCAATCTCTTGAGTTCGGCTACGAAGTCCGCAATGGGCTCGCTGTCATGCTGAGCTCTGCTGTGAAACTTTGCACGTTCTGCAATTACGGATGGTGTCGGCGAAAGATGATCGCGAAGCAACTTTAACAGGTCGTCTAGCGACTTTGTTGCAGGCAATTCAGGAGACGCCAAATTTTTCAAAAGCTTGAATGTCTTGCCTCCTACTATGCTCAGAAAAGCATCGACGCGATCGCTCTCTGGGATGCGATTAACGCGCAAAAACGACTTCAGTCGCTCTTCATAGGAAGGCCAATCTGACGCAGACTCATCAAAGGGTTCTACTTGCCCAATTAGAGCCATGCTTCTTTGCTGGACGCTGCTGTCTGTCGCCTCCGTAGATGTCGCCGCTGCCCTCTCGTCGCCGGCACTCATCCCGTCCTCGTCGCCAACATGTAGTATCTTGACGTCTTCACTCCAGACAGACCAGCGATATCCAAAAGGTTAACGTAGCTTTATTTCTGCCCAAGTCGAAACATGCGGCTACAGCAAAACAGGGCTGCTGCCCAGAACGAAGATAGATGACGAAGTGTCCACGCGATGCACGCGCAACTGACCAGCTCGGCGAAGCGCCAACAAAACAAACACCACACAACTAGTAAACGAAAACAAGCCACCTGGAGCATGGCGAAAGTACCCCCTCCGGATTATTCGTTTCCCGTGTCAGCATACCATAACTGCTTTAGAAGCCTCAATAGAGAGTGCTGAGAGAAGGCATGCACAGGCTCTGTTGACTTCTTCGGTGGACACAGAAATCGATATATCCGATATGACAGCGGACCAATCTAGGCAGCATCCACAAATTGAAATATAAATATTGATGTAATCACCGTCTTCCTGCATGGGTGTGCAGTATGCATTACAGGCCCATTTCCGACAGTCAGAGCACCTGCACACTCTGCAACCTCTCTCTGTCTCCCCACCTCCAGGGAGAGCTACTAGAGACAGCAGAAATGCAGTTCCTATATTATGACGCAGCCCCTCATCTGTTTTGGGGAACCATTGGTGATCCGTGGCACGAAAACCGGTGTTTTTTTTTTCTTTTTTTTATAATCTCCGATCACCCCCACTTCGGAAAGAAGGGAGAATGTCCAGGCAAACTGATATAGACTCACGGTAAAGAACCGAGAGACACGGAACACGAATCCGAGTATCAGCCTCTTCTGAAGTGTAATTCCTCATTAATAAAGAGCTGAAGGCAAGTGACGGCATGTTTCTTGGCTCGTTTAAACATATGACGGTAACGTAAAAGTAACACGTTACCTGTGAGTAACGAGAACTCGTTACTTCTCTATGTTGGCAACGAGTAACGTATTTAGTTACATTTATCTGAATTAACGGGTAACGGTATTTAGTTCCTTTATTTATTTTTATTTTTTTTATTTTGGTAACGGGCACAAGCATGCAATCGTCCTAGTAGAGGTGATAGTCCTAGGAGGTGACGACACGGAAATGTTTGCATGAGGCCGTGATTCGTGGCACGTTATTGCGTTCTATTTTCACGACAGGTATGAAAAACCTGCACAGGTTCATGTATAGGAGTGTACCATTGGCTCAATTCCGAACTGCGATATTGGTCTCTTCACCTCTCCAGATGCAGTCCCCATCCTAACGTGCGATATCGACCCTGTGCCTCTCTCAAATATCGGCCCATTTTCGAGTTGCGATATCTGTCCTATTCCTCTTCTGGTTATCGTCCTTATACATCAGAATGAGGGCGGGCCAGTATGGAGTGCCGATATCGCCGCGATATTGCCAGCTGTTGCGAAACATTATGGGGCTGATATCGGTGCCGGTATCTCCCCAAGTGCTTTCGCCGGTGGATCCCGCTGTTGGCCCGACACTCACCCCATAGCTTGTGCTACTTGGGGGTGATCTTATGATAAATGATCCATACAGCATCCCATCGCGGAGCTGATTCGGACAATCCGTGAAACAGCTGCAACTGGACCTCCTGCGGGTATACGGCTGCAGTTATCCGTCCATAACTATCCCAGACACCTGTGTAAGTGCCTGTGCCTACCAAGGCATCTGAGGAATGTTTGGCACTGACAGTTCTGTGGGTCTGATTAGTTGATTCTGCTCTTCGTTTTTAGGGGGAGCGTATGTTTCACTCCTAGAAAAAAAGGTTGAATTTTCTAGCCATCTCGGCAGAGCTGCATTGCTACCACATTTATACTCAAACCAACTTTACCTTTTGAGTACAACTGCAGAGTAGAAGCTGTCGTTCTACCAGCTTGGGTAGGGAACTGTACTATTTTTTTCTTAAACACAGCGTGAGAGAGAGGAGCAAGGGGAAGGGCCGCCGCCGCTTATACGACCGGAGGAGAAGGCGCGTGGATTGTGCCGAAATGGTACAATTGATATTGTTTTACAAGACCAGGTAGCAAATTCTACCTTTTTTTGTTGTTGTTGTGTTGGAAGGCGTCTTATCCGATAGGTCTTTCTCTACGCAGGCCAGAAAAAGTGTTCAACGGCTTTCTCTTCCGGACAAGGACGGAAATTATTTCACCACATACAGGAGCCTGTGTCGCGAAGCCACACAAGAAGGAGTAGAGTTGACCTTGCCTGTTAGCGGTAGAAGAAATCGTTCACCAGAGCACTCATAGGCATACTGCGAACAAAACGATGAAACTGCCCACCCATCATTCTGAAATAAAGTTGTTGTTGTTTTGCGAACACGCAGGGACAGGCCGCACTTTTCGTGGGGCTGTGTCAAGTACTGACAATGGCAATCCACGGTTTCCACGTGGACACTACGTGGCGCGGCAGACGCAAACAATTCTAAAAGTGATCGGCAGGAGTATATGTCAATCCGTAAATATTGGGAGGTCCAGGAAGCAGACGTTCTACAATTAATCAGACATTGCACGCAGCCTATTAGTGTCTGCCTGAAAGTCGCATCGCTTTCTTCTTGAGTTGCGTCCCGCATTCTTTGTTGTCTACAACAGGCTTTTGCCGGTAGTAAAGATGGGTTCCGGATAGTAGACCGATAGAATGCGAACCGGCTGGCTACATGGCAAGAACGACTGCGTGCGTACAGCGGTTAAGCAATCAGACGTAAAAAGAGACAAAAATACGTGCAACGCTTCGTACTTACATGATAACGATACTGCAGTTCATAACTGACAACAGACGTCCGTAATACATGTGATATGATGCGTATGTCATCAGATTATGGGTCCAAGCGCATCAGATTACACTCTCAAAAAACAAGGTGTACAAAACGTGTCAAACGTTGCTTGGACACCCTCTGAAACACGAAAGGTGTAATGGCTACGCCCTGCTATTTTACACATCAGGAACGGAGTGTAATGTGTACTCCCCACCTGAAGGGTGTTGGCCTGACACCTGACAACCCTCACTCCTTACTCTCTAGGGAGGTGTGAAGGTGACACTCTTTCGATGGGGCATCCACATGACACTCTGTTGCTGATGTGAAATGGTGTCGCCACTGCACTCCTGGTACTCCATACAAGTAACATCCAACTTCTGTTAAACGTATCATTTATTGGTATTTATTCATTCTGTGTTCATTTATTATTATTTTACGTCATGACCTTTTTTGTTCCAATTAGGCATTTATTGAGACGGTTCTTAGAAACCGCCACTGTACCTCAGAAAAGGGAAAAGAAAAAAAACCGCAATACATATAGCTAACACAGCGAATAAGTAATACACACACATGCCTGTCTGTACTCACGCGCTGATGATCTCGCACAACGTCTTGATACAGGATTGTCATCGTAACACCAGGATTCAATCAGAAAATAACTTCCCATTTGGGTACAGCAAGACCACAGGCATGACCACACCACCGCACATCAAATATTCGACTCGGAGACGAGTGGCTGTTTTCAAACAATCGAAGTCACAGCTTTTATTCCCCTAAATGTTGCGACCCGTCGTTGGCAAAAGAAAGCCATATCGTGGAAGCTGCATGCGTTGCTTTCATGGTTGCCTCCGATGATTGATGTCTTCTTCAGTTCGAAAGTTGAACTTCAACTATTGCATAGACGTGACGGCATAAAAGAAAACGCGAGATCCACGAAGTTACACGACCGCAACTCGAATGTGCGCTTGTTTTGCTAGCGGCCCACCCTTCTCAATGACCGTGTCATCATAGTGTGACGCATCGCTGTTGGTATATTAACAACCTTCACAAAGGAAGGTAGATGGGTAGAAATCCAGCGAACCGGTAGAGATGTAGAGAGGGAGTTGCCTCAGGACAGAAGCCGCCGATATTTCGAACAGAGACTGTTCTTCTTCTGGGCCCAGAAGAAGAACAGTCTCTGTTCGAAATATCGGCGGCTTCTGTCCTGAGGCAACTCCCTTCCTTCACAAAAGAAGGATATTCTACGGGATGGGTGCTCAGGATGGGTAAAAAGTCAGTCACATTTTCGTGCAAGACGTGATAACTCCTTGACGCGATACCGCCCTGACGCACAGCCTTCGTCTGCCTCAGAGTAAAAAATTGATGCCATAGAAACTCTGGGAAAAAATGTGGCTAACAAGCACTGTGTAACAAAATAAATACGAACATGCAAACTTTCGCCTCCATCTATCGGTATAGCGCATAGGAAATACATGAAAAGCACACAGAAAAGCACACAGATGTTGCCTCATGATTCTAAAAGAGATTAACGGGCGCAAACAACAGCGGCTATCGCAGACAGGGCTGCTTGCAACTACAGCACACCCATGTCATTGTTATCTCGGCTTTATCACTGCTCAGCTGCTCGCTCTATTCTACACGGCAGCCAATGAAATATTCGTATGTCAAGGGAAAAGAAGACAAAATATGAAGTCAGTTTGGTCAATCTGTCAATGCGAAGCTAAAGTAGCTTGATCGGCGTAGTTGCTGTGCCTGCTATTCGAGCTACTTCGCATGACATATGTCTTTTCACAGTGGAGTTCGTGAATGAAAACCGTCGTTGGCGTGCCACCGTACGTAGTGCATCGGCTTAGCACTTCGCTTTTCATGGTAAGTGAGCGTTTTGGCACTGAAGAGACGTGCGTGCATTTCGCCTGCACTTTTGCGTTGTGCCGCACGCGGTTACAGGGCTAAGTTGTCGTTGCGCGATGAAATAGGTTTGAAATCCCTCACAGGTGATGCGTTTACTAGCTTCACATCAGTAAGCATGAATTGTCGTATTTTTACAGCACAATTTGCACGTGAGCGATGTCGCTCAACGAGCTGGTATGCACTGTGGAGTACGGGACCACACGCAAAAAGATTACCGTAATTGGTAGACGCATGCTAGCAGACATAAGAGAAGCCTTACTGGAATCCCCTTTTAAGGACCTCGTGAACGATGAATTGATTGTTCAGGTAACTATACAACCGCCATTTCGTCTCCTGGATATTTTTCTTCTCGGGGTTAATGCACATGCTCTTCCTTTTAATGTTCATTCACTTTGTCCCTCCCATGTGTTTGACACAACAGTCAACGACTTTATTGACATTGAAGAAAGTGACCATTGTGTGACCAAAGTTACCGATTCATTAAAGTGAAGTGTGAAGTGAAGAAAGTGATCATTGTGACTTAGAAAGCCACGCATCTGGGGGGCAAGCACTCGTGATCGTACACCATGTGAATGTATGCGCGTGTGTATATGCTAGCAAAACCAACGCGTTTCTTACTTACATTCAACATCCATATTTTTACCAGTTCGTCACCTTTCCTTCAGGTATTATTGTTCTTGTTTGTACTCTATAGGAGCGTCCAGCACGAGACTGTTCAGCGACCTGCAGAGAGCTCTGGCAGGTGTGCTATCGTGTCACTTCATACACGTTGCATGACGTGTATTATAATCACTTATGTTACAATACTTTGCAGCTCTGTACAACTCTTGGATCTGCCAACAACAGCTGATGTCCCCGCATCTGCCTACCAATTCCCCATGGTACCTCACCACGTACGCATTGAGTTGCACAACCTCAAGGGAGGCTCGCTTTCAGCTAGACAAAGATCAAACATAATCAGCTGGCTATATTACGACCTCTCAAAGCATTCCTTGTACGCAGGCGTATGTTTTGAATTCTACATCAATTGCTTACTGTACCGTTGTCTCTGTCAAGGTACCCAGGTAAACTTGATGCGGCCTGCGCCCAGGAGCTTGTTTCCCGGTACCCTAAGCTTAAGGACAACACTAGCAGTGGCTACGTAAGTGAGTAACCCATATGCAGGCACGCTGACAGCCATTTTTTTTTTTACCTGTTAAGGACACATGGGTTTTGTCGTTACGGTTCAAGGCAAAGAATACAAGAAGGCGTCTACCATCAAGCATCAAAATAATTGAAAGATCCCGTCAAAAGGCAAAGAAGTCTTGTACAGCTTCCACGGGTTTAACTCCAGCTCACAGAACGGCTGGGGTAATTACAGTTACAAGTCATTAACAGCAACCACGTTACCATGGAAATATAAAAACTTGACAGCAATACTCATTTGTACTTCACATTTTATTATTTCCCCCAGGGCCTCATTTTCCCATTGCAAGCTAGATAAGGTAGCGTTAGTGGCAAACACTTGCAGTTACTATTGGTTTCGTATTTGGTCATATTAGGAAGCCTGTTCAACTTCGATTGAATTGTTTTCCGTGCGAACGGAAAATTCTTAGATTCAAGTCCCGCAGTCGTGTCGTGTCATATGTTCTATCCCAATTATGTCTTTCATATCTCCCATGAATTTTTGCTCTCGAGTGCTTATTTTTCTGTCTCGTACCACACTAAACTGCAAAAAAAAAGAGAGAAAAAGTCTATAACTTCTGACACCTTATAAACTCTTCTCATGCTAATTTTCCCACTCATCATCATAATTTACCTGTTGTTGTTGTTCTCATGCTCTGGAGGAACAATGCAGAGTAATAATTATAAAGGCTACTTGTATTCATTCCCGTATTTTACCTGTACCGGGAGACGTAACATGTGAGATAGTCTGGAAGTAACCTCATATTTTTAAGAGACCTCTTCACTTAACAGTTGACTTACTGCGACATCGACAAGTCATCATAGACATCTGGAAAGTACACACTGTGTTGAAACTTGTAAACAAGAGCATTCATTGTGTAGTTCTGATATTCATGTTAGTTTATGTGAGCATTCTTGTACAAATCTAACGAAAAACATATTTGTAGCAAAAGAAAACGAATGATATGGGCCCTGGAGAAGATGCTGGAACGATTGATGCTCACCTGAGCCTCATGAGCACGGAAATGAAAAAGGCACTGTCGGATATGCCAAAGGTTTCAGCCTCCATGGAACGTACCTTTCCCTTCCGCAGATCGTGGATATACCAAGAGAAACCTTTGGTGGCAGAGGTGATTGTGAAGTACCCGGCCCTGGCAGACGAGGGACAGGTAATCTTGGGACCTTTATGCATTATGCAACTATAGAAATGTACCAATTGCTGTGTTGGTTTTGTGGCATCAAAAACTGAATGGCACATGTGAAAACATGCATGAGGATGCATTTGAGAATCCATTATCCTTCTTCATTTCTCATTGAAATACGAATTGACTTTACGAATTTATCGCGCAGTAAAATCTGTTTCGAATTAGGATGTTTAACGGAAAGGCGACAGTTCAGAATCAGATGGCTGCGAAGTTACGCAGACTGGTAGGCAAACGGTGTAATGGAGGCTATATGTGAGCGGCGCTTGTTATATAGATGTTTTGCGCTCTCACCGTACCTATGCCGCAACATATCCAACCTCTTTCATTTATGACATCCTTGCCCTATCATTAACCTTTGCATTAAAGTTATTTTTTAAACAATATTTCAAAAGGAAGGTGTTCGTTTCACAGTGTCAAAGCGAAGTATTTTATTGGTTTGGTTCGGGTTCAGACTCTGGTATAAAGGTTCGGTTCGGGTTCACCTCCAGGTGCCATTCATAAATTATGGAACCGGCTTGGGGGAGTGGTTACCGGTTCGGGAAACGGTTCAATGTGTACCATAGTGTGGAAAATGCTGCATGATTTCGTGGTAGAAAATAATCTTCAGAGCCGATACAAAAAGAAAAGCTACCCTGCAGCTATGAATAACCTGTTTTTAAATTTTATTCTATTGTATTATCTATTTTTTTCCCCGTTTTATGTAGAGTCACAGGCCCGTCAGGGCCTGATCTCACGCGGTCAAAGACGCGAGCTCTAGAGACTCCGTACCTCAGAGTTAATATCCCAGATACCGGCTCTTTGCCTGGCAACCTTTCCGGTCTATTTTTTAATGAACATACCCACCGCCCGATCTATTCCCCTGTCTAAATGTTCCCCTGAAGATTCCAAAAGCAAATCTGTCACATTCTCAGCACTTGCAAACGCATTCAGCAGCCTACATTATCGCATCTTCGATGTACCTCTGAACCGTTATTTGAACCGGGAAATGTATATTTTGTTTGTTGTTCATATCCGGTTCAGCTCTAACATGACGGCGAGAATTCTGCTCCGGTTCCGTTCAGGTTCATCTAAAAAATTAGGTTTTCTTGGAGGGGGCGGGGGCTGGTTTCATACGATTTTGGGTCCGGTTCGACACTCCGGTATGCTTGCGCGTAATGTACGAAATCAAATGCCTCCTGTTTCTGGTTTCCAGGGGCATTCAATTGCTGAGGGTGTCATTCCGACTGGATTTCATTTACGTTCCTATACTTACTACATACTGCCTTCGAGTGTTGCTTCCGACTTATGGGTGATGAGATCCGAAGGAATAGCATGTCCACCAATGCGTGACTAACCTTTCGTCCGTTTCTTTTTGAATGAACATACCCCCCCCCCCCCTCTCCAGCAAGGCTGAAACTGCTGTCCAGGGCTCCTAGTGCCACACTTCATTCATATACTTGTGTACTACACATAGCCAAAGACATTCTGATTTGTTTTTCACGATATGTTCGCAATAAATTTGTGGAGATCCTGCAAGAGTTTTTCAGTCGACGCAGGAACCAATGCTGACAGGGGTCTACTTGGGTCATTGACCAGTACGGCGAAAAAGTGCTAAGATTGGCTGCACAGAAGAGTGGCGTAAAGCGACCTATTGAGGGTTTCTGGAGGATGTTGGATGCCGAGAATGAGCAAACAAAGAAATGTAAGATATATTCCGTTGTTACGGCACCGGTTTGTGCTTGCCTGTGAGGTTGTGACACGTAATGTAAAGATAGTGGGCACCTTTATACACAGGACACATTGCCATCCTTGCAATAGTTCAGAATCAGGAAGTGCAAAATTTACATGCTGCATCATCCTCTGTGCAGATGGACTCTTTGTACGTTTCTCTGTATGCTCTGTACTTTTTGCCTCTGCTGGTGAGGGAGCAAGCCGCGGTTCTGTTCACAGAAGTGGTATATAATTCGTTTTCTTTAACAAGCATTTATCAGAGCTGAAATGTTTGGGTATATGAGGCAATGGGGTGATTTCCGGATTCAGGTAACAGAATTTTCACCTGGCTTAGGTATTATAGGTGTCTCGGATTACTGTTGCTAATTTCTGTCGGTACACCTAATTCCGCATCTCTATCATTGTTTCTTTTACAGAACACTGCACAAGTACAAAGTCACCCCATATCGCATTCACTGGAGCCGATATCTTCACTAGTGCCAGTGCGTCGAGTCCCTGCGGATTGATGTGGCAGATGTGACAACTGCCGTAGCAATACTGTTCAGCATATACTGGATATTTAGCATCAAGTACACCCCACAAGCAAATACAACGCTCTGATTGCGGGAGACATTTGTTGGTATCGCCAGCCCCCAGAATGGTGTGCTATGTTAGCAGGCAATTGCTGCCCTCAGGGCACAATGTTGTTATGCCTGTTGTTACGTGTGCCCCTCTTTCTCTCCCTCCTACGAAAACGGAAAAGGGGCAAATAAACCGTCAACTAACTGTAATCCTGTGTGCAGCAGCCTTTATGATTTAGCACATTAATTCGCTTGACATGAGAACCAGCTACAGCGTGATATGAACATGACTGCTTTTTAATTGTGCCTTGGAGTTACCTTAAATTTTGTGGTGTCGATAGCAGTTTCACGGCTATACAAGCCGATACCATACTGCAGGAAAGTGCGAAACCTACTGAGGGAAACATATTGCAGGGAATACAGATATGTGGGTAACACGGAAACACGTTCAGGGGTTTGAGGAGTGCAAAGACTCTGAAGGTGCCGAGGGAACTCCTCTGTGGTGGGTGTAAAGGGAACACCTCTATGAAAGGTGACGGGGGAACACCTGTGTGAAGAGCATCGAGGGAACACCTCTGTGAGGGGTGTCGAAGGAACACCTCCGTGAAGGGTGTCCAGGCAACACCGCAGTGAAGAGTGTCGAGGGAACACCTCCGTGAAGAGTGTCGAGGGAACACCTCTGCGCAGGATGTAAAGGGAGCACCCCTGTGAAAGGTGCCGGGGGAACACCTCTGTGAAGGGGCGTCCAGGATGCACCTTCAGCAGGGGAGTACCTTCTTCTCCCTTAAGGGAGTTATATGTGTGACGGACCCAGACACCAAAAAAAGGTGTTCGCCGTACACCTTTTTTCTGAGAGTGTGCATATTGCCTAAATAAATTTTGGAAGTAGTTTACATACGTTGTATTTAAAATACTATTTCATATAAATACATGTATTTTTATTTCTATTTAAATACAGTCGAAAACTATCGATGAAAGATGAAAGTCAGTGAAAAGGTTAGCCAGCTGTAGGACTCGAACCCACATCTTCTGGATTACCGGTCCAAGGCTCTACCAACTAAGCTAACACGCCTTCTCAGCGACTTCCAGCTCCGGCATAGCTCAATTGGTAGAGCCCTGGACCGGTAATCCAGAAGATGTGGGTTCGAGTCTTACAGCTGGCTAACCTTTTCAGTGACTTTCATCTTTCATCGCTAATTTCTCAGACCTTGTATGTGATTGTACCTTCTATGTTGTTCCAGCCTCAGAACATCAGTTCTCTCGTGTTATCCCACATGTTTGGAACGTTTTTAAATGAGCAGAGACAATAACCTCTTGTAGATTGTATATATATATGCTGTGACATCACACAACAAGCACTATGTATCACGAACTTTTCCTGCCATTCTTCGCGACATTCTCGAAATAATGGGGTGACATACCTTTCGAACTCATGGTCACTCGTGAACGCCTGCACTTGGTGAACGCTCCAGTCACCGATGCCACGCTAACGCTACGATGATACGCTGCAACCAAATGTTTTGCATATTAATATTTCAGCTTGCATATCCCCGCGATCAACAGAAAAAGAGACACTGCTCACATACGTTGACTTTGCTCAGACTTGGTGGGAATTCTACGCTGTACCATAAGCGAACTGGGGGAGACGCCACATTACTAATGTCACATATCGCTACGAAAATAAGACATTTTTATGGCAATCTTTGAAGTAATCAAATAGTTGTCCAAGCTTTCGAATCCGACACATTTAACAAATAAATGTTGTTATACACGTTCACTGTTGGCAATGAAAATCTCTACAAACCGGGCTTCTACATAGACGAATTCTCATATTGCTTACAGATTCCGCCGATTTTGTGCCGCTTCTGACGGCTTCCCCTCCGAGATCCTCGTACCCTTGACGACGCTATAGAGATTAATAAACAACATATTAATAGAGATAAATTAACCTAAATTGTGAGCTTACCTGACAGAACGCGTCCTCTCCGCGCTTCGCGTTCAACAGAAATATGCTCGATTGGATTGGATTGGCCAAGCGAGTGAACGCCAAGTATGACGACAAGGTTGCTGGACTGTGTGCAGCTAAACGTTCCGAAAGCGTAGTACGCGCTGCTAGCAAATTTACGCTGCGGAAACACTCGGCACAATTAAGTACGCTGAGCTAATATCCGTTCATGAAAGATATGTTCCTCTCTGTTTCTTTTTTCTTCAATCGGATTGGCCAGCCTGATTCAGGTTATACCTCTTGACATATCATTTGACCGCGTGGTACACGTCAGCTGCGCCATCAAAATCACGCTAACCGCACACATAATTTCTTTATCGCAGACATGTTGAGATTGCAAAGTTAAGATCGCACAATATGATGCGTCTGTGATCCCCAGCATTTCCGATGTGGGACGTGTATGGGATGTACCATATGCGGTCCCGCTGAGATGTCCAGTGGACATCCATACAAAGTTTCAACGGGACGTCTTGTCGTTTCGGACATGATGGGAATGCGAGGATATCCTACGCACGATGTGTGCTGTCTGGGTCTGTTCATTTAGGGAGCTGTTGAATTCTTCGAGATCCTCCGAAGTTGCGAAAGGTGTCCTAACTAGTGTAGTAGGTGACGTTGCAGCTCTAGCTAGAATGAGTAATGTTCTGGCTGTACACCTCCTGCAGTAGGTCACCCTGTTGCTGCAGTGCCAGCAGCATTATGTGAAGTAGCCTCAGGACTTGTCGTTGGAATTCTGAACAAATCACATATCTTCAAAATCTCACAGGAAATGATTGTAGCAAACAGATTCATCGTGCACAATGCTACATCAATAAGCAATATTTTAAGCGAAAAAAAAGAAAATGTGGATTCCGAAATTCACTTTATATATGCACACCTCCTTCTGGCAAAAGTGTCTTGTGCTGCGGCACAGACTGCGAGACATTCTGTGTTGTCCTCCGTGGCCCTGTCAACACGCGTTTTGGGAACGTGTTTAATGTCACAGTAACTCGTTATTTGTTCACTGTAATTCTCATACCTTGAGGTGTACCGACAGATTCTCGTAGTGTGAAGATGATGCTTTCATTGCAGGGTGCCTTGTCGTCGTCATCACCTGCATTCAAAAGCAGAACAAAGCGGCACATATATCAGATACCATAAAACACAGCTATAACAGTGCTAGGACTTCTGCTCCTGTAATGTATTTGCTCATAGTCATATATCATTGAAAAATACTTTGTTAGCTGATTCAGTCACTCCCAAAGTCATCCTTACCCACTCCGTAGGATTCAGGATACGCACGTTCAAGTGGTGACGTGCTGCCATGGTCATCAACTGGAAGAACTGGAATGAAGAATTGAAGAGTCCAAAGGGAGAATGTATTTATGAGGAGAACGCCCCAGCGACTGGCAGTTAAGCAACAAAATTTGCCTCGTGTCTCCGACAAGGCATATGCTTACATAACCTCACTATAACACTTTAGAGGTGGAGCTTTTGAAATTACCAGCTGCACTGTACTGTGGGAAGTTTGAAGGAACGGGTGGCATGCTCGGCAACACTTAATCTGCCTCAGAATCAGACTCTTTAAGCAAGGGCTGTATTCGCTTTCGTTTCCCTACAAACGTGGGAAGATACTGTTATACAGAAGGAACACTGACATGGACAGCAGGAGGCCAAACTTGGCTACCTGAATACATACTATCAAATAAAAATGCATAGGGCAATGCACGGTGGAAAGACATTTAGGTTGTACTTTTGACTGTTTTGCATTCATGGAACTAAAAAGAAGCAACAAGGTGACATTTAACGTGGCTCAATACTGTGCCATATATGACAAGCTGTGCACCCGGAGTCTTTCTGCTCTCTTGAGCATTATAGCCACGCAATCACGTTTACAAAAGCAGTCTGAGAAAGCAGTAGCTGACACGGTCCTTGCGTGAGGAGGAGAGCCCTGAGCCTTTTCTCTTTTTTGTTCTCAGCTTCAGCGCTCCTTAGACATGGCTGAGCTGTGCCATGTCGTGAATCACATGCTGGGGGATCATGTCATGTCACGACGTCCTCTCGGTCTGCGATGCGCTCGTTTCATGATGAGATTATTCTTAACGGCATGTGGTACGGAGGCCTTGCACTCGCTCTGTAGGTAACCTGCATTCATCGTATTTTCGCAAAAGCTCATCTTATTTGTTGCAAGTCACTCCGCAGTGAAAAACGAAAAAAAAAAAAAGGGCCACGGCAGTGCTCTTTAACATGTCTGGAAACCCTGCCTAGTCTGTCAAGCAGTCGAAAGTCACCATGCAAAATATTTTCACTCTGCGGTGTAATAGCTGCAGAGTGGAAATTACAAAAAAAAAAAACCTCTGAGAAAGCAGCCGTGGGCAGACGTCATGATCCGCGCGTGAGGTAGAGAAAGCCCACCTTTTTTTTGTTGTTGTTGTTGGCGCAGCTCACGCCAAACTTACATGTACATGCTTGAGTTCTGCCACTGGTCACATGCAAGGGAGAAAGATATGTCATAATGTGCTCTAGTTCTGCGATGCGCTCCTTTCACGAGGCGGCGAGTGTAAGAAACAGAGGCCTAGCTCTGTAGGTCACCCATGTGTTGAATGTTATGTCAACAAAGATGAGGAGGGCAAGGCCGTTTACCACGCAACGGAATCATGTTCATTCTTAGATCAACCTCTGCAGAATAAACAGCTCATCTGCATCCTTCCTCTCTGTCCTGTCCTGTCACGCTCATCGTTCTTTCACAGGGGCTCATTTTATTCGTTGTAGAACACTCCGCTGTGAAAAACAAGATATTTGTGGGGTCACCTCGGTGATCCTTTAAGAGGTAAATA
Organism: Ornithodoros turicata; assembly: GCF_037126465.1. Classification (NCBI taxonomy): domain Eukaryota; kingdom Metazoa; phylum Arthropoda; class Arachnida; order Ixodida; family Argasidae; genus Ornithodoros; species Ornithodoros turicata. The sequence goes on from NC_088201.1 coordinate 171,264,474, forward strand.
CTATACCAAGCCTTCACTCTTCGTGCTCCTCAACAAACATACTGCCTCACGTGCACATCACCATCCTATGCATTTACACCCGTATTTTGGTTTTTCATAAGACCAATTTCTGCGTAAACGTAACAGAGTAAGTAAGGGAGTGCCACTTGCCTTGCTTCACAGGTTCTGTGACATCTTCCAGAAAGCGTTGTGGCATTGTGCGAGCACGCTTCCGCTTCAGGTCTACTGTGCCAGAGTCGGTGTTTACATCTGATGTATACTGAATGAGGTCCAACTTCTGATAGGCCTCCTCGTATGCTGCTGTAAGCATGAAGGTACCTAAATAAACCAAAAGCATACCTGACAAGATGTAACGTGCGTCCTAGCAAAATTCAAAAGGGTGACACTATACAAAACTGTATTACAGCCCTTTGCTTAGAGAACTTACAACCGTAGAGTTATCAGGGGTACGTCTATCCTACATGAAGCAGTACTATGCGGAACCCAATGCTGACATGTGGTACGCAAACGGTATATCTGCAATGAAACTGGCTCCTCACCGAAAAGACCCTTTACAGTGACACGGTAGGTGTCGTGCAGCCCAGTGACCGGGAAACCCTTCATAATTTTCCTCCTCGCCTTGTCGGATGCAACCTTCGGCTACTTGCACGTCGTGCCTTTCACCCAACTACTTGGCACAACTTCAACTTTCTGAGTGAACAATCTTTTTGAGTGAAATGCACCAGAGCAAACATCTGAGAAAACCAACAATGTCCACATGTAACTCAATATGATTTACACGTCGATAGGTACCCAACTGGGTAAACACAAGTTCATCCTATTGCTCCTAAAGTCTTCGTTAAACGTTGCCAGGGCGTCATGAGACAAAGAGAGTGAACGATGAACTCCAAATGGCAAGTCCAGTCACGTCACAGTACATACATACAAACAACATAGGTCCCTATGCGGTAAGACTCGAACGGTTGAAGATACAAGTTTTCGTTTTTGCAGAACTCTCTTCCTAGGACGCAGACCTCTTCTGTCTGTCTGAGCGTTGAAAAGTTTGAAATGACTATTATATGGTCATTAACTGCACAGCAGTTGTCACCTTCGTTGATGCTTAAGACGTACCCAGACAGTTTTACCATTCCGTACTCTGGTCCCCTGCATACTGTTCTCAAAGGCCCAGTCGAGTGTGGCCGACAAAACACTACATTAGCATCTGATGGCTTTGAAGGTGCAGTAGCACATTGCCTTTCCGAACATCGATTGAAAAGCTGCTCAAACGGAGTTTCGCCTTTCCTCAAAAGCCTCTTTAAGAACGACATATTGTTTTCAAAAGGAAATAAACTAAACTCGTCCAGAGCACCCTTATTTCTTACATCCTCAGCTATGTGAATCAAACAATGTACATTGTAGGAAACATGGTGGCTGCCGTAGAGGGGTGCGAAACACTCCACAAGATGTCTAAGTAGTAATTCTGCATAATCTGCATGCGCTTGACAAAGTGCCTTGTTTGCCAGGATGAAGACAGCACAATGAAGTGTTAAGAAATTGTCATATAATTCAGAGGGCAAGGCATGTTTGAAGATAGCACACCCAGTGTAAAGCAGGATTTGCCGAAATTCGGTGGACTTCCATCTGTCTAACTCTTCTAACGACCTCGGTTTCCGTGCAAATTCTCTTGGTATATGCTGCCGAAGTGACATATTTCCCTGAGATATTCTTTGTCTGTCAGCAGGGCCTATAGTACACTTCGGAGTGTTCACCAAGAGGTTCAGTAGATTTCTCATTACCCCCAGGCATATCAAATGCATGTAGTCGAATGGCACGCTAGTGATACAGTCAATTTCAAGTTCGGTAAAAGCTGACGTTCCCCTGTGGTGGTTAATATCGTGCTGCTGGCGAAACTTGTCATCTGTTTGTAGTGGGGCATTCATGTTCAGAAAGCACATGCGATTATTCCGATGCTCTCCTTCAACCATGCACTTGGGGCATCCTGAACGTGCATTATGTCCATTTGTCGAAAACGTGAATGCCCGTGCAGGAGCGTCACAAATAATGCTGTGCAGAACAAAAACGCAAGACTGACCATTGATGGAAAGCCCATCCCTTAAAAGCTCCTTCAATTCCTGGATGAGTGGTGCCAAAAACTCATTTGCACATGCTGGTTTGTCGGTCCCAGAATATACGCCAACTAGGAAAGGGTTCCCATTGCCTACGCCTTTAGGGAGACATTGTATGGGCCACAGCTGCAATGTAGAACTCTCACTTATGGGCAACCCATCAATGTGGGCAACCCAACAGGGATCACAGCCCGTACACACGAAATATTGTCTAGTGTTGAACGGATACCATTAAACAAACCAAATTGACAACACGCTCCGCTTCTCAAGGCCACAATTCGAGATGCTGTGTTTCGTGGAGTCTTTAAAAGTGTGCGTGCATCGCTAGGGAAATGCTTGTGGCATGAGTGGGATTTCAGACACTTACGAAGACGGCTTAGGGCCACCTGTGTCACATTATATTACGTTGCCCACTTTCGAATCTTTTTTTGCAAACTGTCACCACGTGGATCATCAAACTCTTCCTGTGGAACAAATTCTAGTGGCTCTGAACACCGAATATCATCAGAAGGCTCAAGAATAACATCTGACACGTCAGAGTGCGATGCGACGCCTTCGGACACAGCAATTCCCTGTGAAGCCGGCACGTTTGTAGAAGCGAAACCGCGCCGCGTCTGGTCATCATGGGAGGATTCACTGGAAAATCCCTCATAATATTTGCTGGGGATTTCAACCGAATAAGGACTAAAGTCATATTGTGTGTCGGCATGCAAGACATCATCGGCACCGGCGGAAAGGGTAGCGATCGTCTCTTGGCATCTACGACGTGCGGAGTGATACACATAGCGCTTGTTCCTTAGTTTTGGCATCGCGCACTCAAGAGATGTAAATCATATGAAGTGCATCAAATATGTTCAAAAATAAAGTACCTCGAAGATGTATACACGAAACGAAAGTCTGCAGGCCGCTGCGTCTGGTAATCAAGAGCCGAAGCACAACGAACAAGCAAACATGCAACAAGCAAGAGAGGGGTGTCGATGGCGATCGCGTTCCCCGATAACACGCGCTGCTTAAAGGCAAATATTAAGGCTGGTTTCGGTTTTCGTCAATCCGTTTCACGCTCAATAATTAAGCCTCTCCAGTGTGCATTTATTCTGTAATGTCTGTTCGGAATTTCGCACAGTCGTTTTCACAACAATGAGTTAACAATTAATTTTTGTAGAATAATTTATAGATAATAATTTTTAACAAAATCATTTGTACAATTCATTATCTTTGCACCAACACCGTTTTGACAAAAATCCGTTTTATCTACATAACAATGCAGGAATACAGGTGTGGAACCGTTCGCGCGCGTTGCACAAATACATTATCCTGAGGATGTCATGATGCCATCCGGTGTAGAGGACGTCTTTAGAACATTGTAGGATATCCGCAAGGACATCCCGGGAACGTCCTACGGACATCTAAAATGGATCTGGATGTCTGGATCAGAATCGGATATCCTTGGGACGTCGTGTTGTTCTGTGGGGAGCTATGTGAAGATGGAATGGCGTAGACGCAGGCTAGCTGATGGATTATCTACATGATAGCCAAGCATAAGCTATGGGCAAGAGACGTAAATGACACAACACCAAGGCTAAAAAAAAGTGTTCTTTACGAAGGGGGGAGAAGTTCGGCGGTCCATTAGCGGGAAGCCAGAGGAGTCCTCTGGCTTCCCGCTAATGGACCGCCGAAATTCTTCCCCCAGCCGTGTTGGGCAGAGTTGATCCAGCGCTCGCTTTCCGCATGCCTCGACATACCTCTCGTCAAGATCCCGCATTAGTTCATAGAATGCGCCTAGATGTGGCTTTTACAGCGCACTGGCGTAACCGCTTGAGGCAAGTTGACTGTCCCCAATGGAGTCACTGCGGTGCTGTAGAAGATCTAGAGCATATTCTTCTCCATTGCACACACTACCAACCTTCTTGAACCGCATTCTCTGGATCCCTTAACGAGCTGGACTCTCCATCGCTCTCTCTCACAAAATTGCTCGGTCCCTGGCCGCATCCGGCCCACCCACGGTGCCCTCAAACCTCTCTTCAGCTTTCTGGACGCCATTGGGCTTCGATCCTTACTGTGAAGGGGCTCATTATTTCATTCTCCGCATCACCACCAGCAACTCCCCATCGTGGTGATCAAACTCCCCATTCATTATCTTCTAATAAAGATGTTGTTGTTGTTGTTGCGTTGAAAGGAGGATACAGGGTGACTTCAATGCGAGATTCCTTGTTGCAGCAGGATGGCTCAATTGGAGTAAAAGTAGGACATCCAGCGCGTTTGTATGCGTGTTGCTCAGTGTGTCTCGACTTGGCCCCATAGACTGCTACAGAGAGTTTTCATTGAGATGTATTAAAATGCCAGTCGTGTTCAATATAATATTTCTTCCAAACCAACTATTTGGAATTGGAATTCCAGCGGATTTTTCAATGATACTCGGAGAATCTTCAATGGGACCATTTCTAGCAAGCTCGCTTGCAGTTCAGATTTTGATACACTGAAGACTGCTCATTCTCCCAAGCTAAAATCATCGATGTGCTGCATAAAGAAAAGGATGGTATAGGGTTCTGCACCTGAGGTTGCATGCGAAAGGCACCGTCCTGGTACTACGCCTTCGGATGGGATGACGAATGCCGAGACGGACTTTCCGTTCATGGATGCGTCATCTGTGTATGCTGCTGTAGACGTAGAAAACTTCTCATCTACCAGAGCACAAAAATGGTTCGAATGACTTGATGCGGAACCTGATCTCTTTCGAGAAAGTTTGGAATGCTTACGAAGGTTGGTGGTACCGGCAGAGACAAGGGGTCTTCCGGAGGTGTTACGTCGAAACCTGTGGGACGCTGGAGTGTCCTGTGCGTTACTCCATAGAAGTCCTTCTCAGGGCGGCATCGAATTTTCCTGAGGAGCGGGTGACGGGGAATATGGGCACGCAAGCTTTGGACGTGTTGAGCACTTTCACGTTCACGTTAAATCTCAAGAGGGAGTTCACCAGCTTCAGCCAGGACTTGCCATGTTTCAGTCATTATTTGAACTCCAACGCAGCGAGGAAGATTTCGAGCATGCAGGGTCCGTAAGGTAGTTAATATCTATACCAGCAGCTCGCTTTCTGCCTATCTGTTCTCTCGTTGTCGCGCATGAAGTTTTCCTTCTTGTCTCCTTCGCGCAATTGCATCCATCACCGGACAAAACCAGCAAAACAACGCATGTGATCGGCAGCTGACCTTCGCACGGGACCTTCTTTTGCCAACGACGGGTAGCAACATCTGGTGGAGATCTTGTTAAATACAAGCTGTGACGTAGATTGTTTGCAAATAGTCAGTTGCCCTTTCACCAGGAGACGATTCGCAGGGCAAAAGACCTGCATTTTGGGAATGTTGTTGAAACGTTGGAGACAAAAAAAAAGGAATGAGCCTTGGGTGTGTCAGCACCCCAACAGCGGGCTTACCCAACAAACAAATCTCCTTTATCTGCAGCCCGATAGTAGAGAAGGACTGAAAGCGTCCTTGTTCGCCATTGTGCTTTCCGTGCGCTCGTGTAATATGACACAGTTCAACCAAAGCGCTTAATCGCGATCCCAATTCGAGGCATGTATGTTCTGCATAGGAGTCTCTCAGCAACCAGGTTTGTGAAAGAAATCAGTGCAGACATTTAAGCATTTCTGCAATTAACCGAATAATTTGTGACACACATTCGCGTGCTCACACTCTTCTATATTAAAGTGTCGTGTTTTTATCGTGTTCATGTGCATCTCTTTCTAATTTATTATTGAGAATTAAATAGTGCGGCATAAATACGAGCTGATAAGGTTTCACCTTCAAGCGGTCACAATAAACGAACACCAGCTGGTACGAATAATTCGAAATTTCCTTACCTGAAATATTTAGAACACAGTGTTCCCTCAGTGTAGTTGGAGGACGGAGTGTCACCAGTTCAGTCTCAAAGAAAGAAGAGTTTGACACTGGCGAAAACGCGCGACGGTGAGGCCGAATGGAACAGATTGGCTCTCACACGCCCACCTCTAACAAAAAATGAAATGTCCTCATTTCGTTATTACAGTGAGGAAAAATGAAACGTTACAATAGCGGTAATGAAGAAGTTTAACAGTTTAAAATCGGAGCTGTTCTGAAACTGGATAAAACCAAAACAAAAGAGAACATTATTCATGCCGGGGCCCTTGACAGAACCATGCAGCACCTTTTGTCTTGATATGCAGAACAACCTAGGTTTAAGGGCGTTTAATAATCCACCCTCAGAAGAAGAAGTAGAGTCTCCTGATTCTAAACACGTTGTGAATTTGTTAACATTGAAGTACATTAAAATTAGTTAATAGTACATGACGTAGCACTGCAGAGCATCAATAGCATTGTGACATGCAGTACATAACACAGTATATGCAGTAATGCGAAATTGAAGCGAAATAGTGTGATGAAGTGAAACTAAATTCGAAATGCGCAAAGTGTTGATCCGAAGAGGTCAGTAAAAGGGAAATGGCAAACGGTGTACAACAATGTAAGCGTGTGTTTGAGTGTGGCTATGTGTGTGAGTAACTAAGAAATGTGGAACCAACCCAAAGTGAAAAGCAAAGGTAAAAGTGTGACCGCAAAAAACAATCATATTGCAGACACTGCATACATTGAAAGCAATGAAGAACAAAGTCATTTATGAAGCAGAGCGTCCCCTGACCATGAATGTAGGACATTCACCAAGGCGTCCCTATGGAAAGTGTGTACTTTGAACCGCTTGTACGAAGAAAGAAAGTCAAACGTGGTCGTACGTACGTAATGGTACCCTCTGTTTGGTTACACGTCCATACCTTGTCGTGTAAGTTGGACAATGTGTTTCTTCGGATTCTGAAGAATTGTCTTGATAAACAGAGACATTCTCGTCACTGTCTATATCATGAAAGATAATGTTAGGATCCCAATCTGGTTGATCCTTGAACAGTTTCATTTGTGAAATATGAACTGTGTTTGTTATTCCTTCATCCAGACTTTGAACAATACAAATGTCATGGGGATCAGTGGATATAACTTTGAATACCTTGTCCTTGTACTTAGGATTAAAAGGTAAAGTTGAAAATGATGCTATCCAAACTAGGTCACCCGCAGAGAACTCCGATGGGTTTCAACCCTAGTCGTAACGTCTCTTCTGAGAGGATAGAGCTTTTTCTAGGTTTTCGCGTGCTTATGCACGTATGTCGTGTAGCATTTCAATGCTCTGAAGTCCCGACATGTCGTCAACAATTACACCAACCTGAATCTCGCTTTCAATACGAGGTTAAAACCCAAAGAAAGGAAATGTGGTTACAATGCAGTAGAACCTTGTCTTGAAGTGTTTATGAAAGAAGTGGTGTTTGTGATGTATCGCATCCATTTTGAAGGATTCTCAAAGCAATACTTTTTGAGAATATTCTTGATGGTGGCCACAGATCTTCACACAGACCATTTGCCTGATGGAAATAACGACAAGAAGTTGTGTGTTCAATTCTTGTTGTAGTTAGAAATGTTTCCATGGTGTGACTCATAAAACCTGAACCTTGGTCAGAAACAATTGTCATGGGAATACCTAAACTTGTGTTGATCTTTTCCTTAATGAACTGTATGGTGTGTGACGATGCTGTTGATTTCACAGCCTGCGTACTACAAAAGCGGGCAGTGTGGTCAACAGATACAATGACGTACCTGTTTCCATTTCCTGTTTCCGGAAGTGGACCAATGTGATCGAGGGATATTGTTGTGAATGGTTGTGTGGGAATCGATCGAGGTAACCCAAGGACTTCCATGTTTGTGTGTTGAAGCGCTGACAAATGTTACACCCTTGGACGTACTCTTTGACGTCCTTATTAATGGACGACCACGAGTACTTACTCAGAATACTGCTTTTGGTCTCGAATTTGTCCATATGACCACGTTTATCATGAAACTTAAGCAATATCTCTTTTATAAGATATTCTGGTATGACAATCCTTGTTTTGTCAGTCCGTTTTGTTGAATGGCAGAGTATGCCATATGACAACATGAATGTATTCCGAATGTTCTCAGCTCTGCGAGAATTAATATTAGGATTTTTGAGGACTTCAAAAATCTCTAATAACGACGGCTCTGACTGCTGGTGATTGGAAAGATGAGAATTCTCGGCAGTGAGAATTAGTGAGAAACATCCAACTGGAAGCAGTCCAGATTCAATTGGAACCATTCTGGGACCAGTCCGGATTTTCGCTTGGGGTGTGTGCGCCAACAAACTCTTGTCATCATCATTCATAATCAACGTCATGTTAATGACAAATATATTCCAGTCATTCAATATAAAATATCATAAAAAGTAGCTCCTATGAATATCGGCATGTGATGTTGTTCAGGAATTAATCCTGTGGATGTTCGAAATATGACGTTGTCGAAAGGATTATCCTGCGGATATCTTGTGGACATGCTCAAAGGACATTATACATTCGGACCATTTCTGGATGTCCTCTGAAGATTCATAGTTGTCTGGGTGAACATGCAAAAAGCTGGATTGAAGATCAAAGAAGACTCCACCGAGTACTGGAACATTGTACTCGATCACTCCGCTTGATGTCGGAGCAGATAGTGTGAAAAACTCAACGTGTTCAGACTTCTCCAAAGCAAAGTTTGTAGGCTGAAGACCGAAGAGTTCCAGCTGGTTTGTAGTATACAAGTATACAAGTATACAAGCAGGAATCTTTATGCACTATTGCAATAGACATCTTTTTTTTTCTTTCAGGTAAAGTAGTCAGATATCCTCCGCTTCTCCGCAGGTCGAGCTTTTTTACCGACGCTGCATTTTCTTCCTGTGCCTGTGAGTCTCTGAAGTAACTTGTCACGAGTTTTATGCTCTGTGCGGTCTACTCCTTTCTCGACAGCTTCTCGAAATGATGCCCCTTGCTGGACTTCCTCGGCTATATGCCTTCCGGTATCGAGGAGCTTTCTACCAACGTATGGCGCTACCTTCTTGGTCAGTATTGGCAAGAAGCCCCTGAGTACGTCTCCAAATATGCTTCCTACAACCTGATAAAGTTCGGGAGCAAAATAGTGTGGTAGATACTCTCTCTTGCCTGCACCAAAATGTGCTACGCAATATGATAGGTTTGTAATATACATTTACGTAGGTGGACCGTCAACCCGACACGTCCAGAGCCAGAAATGAATAGAATAAATCACCTATCTCATTTGCCAACTCGATTTGAATGGTTGTCAATTCCTTCGCAGATACATATTTATAGTAGAGGTTTGTGAATAAATAAGACATCTCATCATTCCTACCCTGGACTCTGAAGAGGTTCGACCGAAGAAGTGGTGCTGTCACGTCGCCCACAAATTGGTTCTCGATGACATCGCAGTATATGAAAATATCGTTTTGAGCAGGGAAAAGACACACGTCTCGTTCGGCGACTGCATAGCTTGAGAAAGTTGTCCTCTTTCGGAAGCCGAAATATCAAAGCCAAATAAGGATTAAAGGTCACACAGCCATCGTTCATGCGTTCCAGGTGGCAAATCACATTGTATGGGTTACGCACGAGGAGAGGATCATCTTGCAACAAATGAAGCTTTGTTCGATACACATCGTTAATGGAATTAACGAAGTCATTCACCGATTCGTAGTAACCTTCTCGAACTTCATACTTTACCGTTCGTAAACGATAGGTAACTATGTTAATCGTTTCTTCCGTATATACCTGGTATTTGAGTAGCTTCACGGGTGATCCTCTGTCCAACTCTCCACAGTCGATTATCTTTTAAGCCATTCCAAGCTTAGCGCCAAGAGTTGCAAGAGTTGCAAGAGAATTTTCAATCCATAGTTCAGAGGAAGTTTTATCTCATTATGACCGCTAGGAATGTGAAACCGAAACCAAAACTACACGTGGTCAGAAAGGGCAACCAACCTATGTGGCAGAGCCCTGTCTGGAGCCATTTGCAGCCGCATGAAGACGTCTCAAGTCTTTTGAAGTCACCTGAAGACTTCTGGAGCCAAGTGAAGTCACCTGAAGACGTCTGAAGTCATCTGAAATCACTTGACGTCACCAGAAAACACATGGTGTCATCTGAAGTCACCTGAATACGTCTGGAGCCATTTAAAGTCGACTGAAAACGTCTCAGGTACCTGAGGTCACTTGAAATCAGCTGAAGGCATCTCCTGTCACGAGAAGTCGCCTAAAGTCGTTTAAAGCCACGTGAAGATGTCAGCAGTCACCTAAAGTTTCTTGAAGTCACAGCTGCAGTCGCCTGAACGCGTCTGGAAACACATGAAACTGCCTGAAAACGTCTGGAGCTACCTGCAGTCACCTGACGACGTCTGTGTTCACTTGAAGTCTCCTGCAAATGTGAAGAGTCACTTAGAGGTACTCAAGTCACGTGAAGAGGTGAGGTGACACCTTCAGCCGCCTGAAGACGTCTGAGGTCACCTGAAGTCACCCGAAGACATTTGGAGCCATCTGAAGACGTCATCAGTCACTTGAAGTCACTTCAAGAGGTCTGGCGCCAACTGCAGCCACATCAAACACGTCTCAGTTTCTTGAAGTCACCTGAAGACATCTGGAGCCAACTGAAGTCGCCTGAAGACGCTGAAGTCACCCCAAGACACCTGGAGTCACCTGAAGACGTCTGTAGCCATTTGAAGTCGACTGAAAACGTCTCAGGTCACCTGAAGTCGCTTGAAATCACCTGAAGGCATCTCCTCTCACCTGAAGTCGCGGAAAGTCGCGGAAAGCCACCTGATGTCAGGGGTCACCTAAAGTTGCTTAAACTCACAGCTGGAGTCGCCTATACGTGTCTGGGGTCACTTGAAACCGCCTGAAAACGTCTGGAGCTACGTCTGTGTCCACCTGAAGTCACTTGAAGTCACCTGAAAATGTAAAGGGTCACCTAGATGTACTGAAGTCACCTGAATAGGTCAGGTGCCACCTCCAGTCGCCTGAAGACGTCTGAGGTCACCTGAAGTCACCCGAAGACATTCGGAGCCATCTGAAGACGTCAGCAGTCACCTTAAGTCACCTGAAGATGTCTGGAGTCAACTGCAGCCACACGAAGACGTCTCAAGTCGCTTGAAATCATCTGAAGACGTCCGCAGTCACCTGAAGTCACCTGAAGACGTCTCGAGTCACCTGCGGCTACATGAAAACGTCTCATGTCGCTTGGAGTTGCCTGAAGACATCTGGAGCCAACTGATGATGATGATGATGGTGATAATTGGATGTTTTTGGCGAAAAAGTGACTGAGACCATCTGGAGCCAACGGAAGTCGCCTGAAGATATGTCAAGTCAACTGAAATCACTTGAAGTCACCAGAAGACATATGGAGTCATCTGAAGACGTCGGTAGTCATCTGAAGTCACCTGAAGACGTCTGGAGCCATTTGAAGTCGACAGAAAACTCTCATGTCACATGAAGTCACGTGAAGTCGCCTAAAGTCGCGTAATGCCACCTGAAGATGTCAGGGGTCACCTAAAGTTACTTGAAGTCACAGCTCCAGTCGCCTGAACGTGTCTGGAAACACATGAAACCGCCCGATAACGTCTGGAGCTACCTGTAGTCACCTGACGACGTCTGTGTTCGCCTGAAATCACTTGAAGTCACCTGAAAATGTGAAAAGTCACCTAACGCTACTCAAGTCACCTGAAGAGGTCAGGTGACACCTTCAGTCGCCTGAAAACGTCTGAGGTCACCTGAAGTCACCCGAAGACATTTGGAGCCATCTGAAGATGTCAGCAGTCACTTGAAGTCACCTGAAGAGGTCAGGTGCCACCTCCAGTCGCTTGAAGACGTCTGAGGTCACTCGAAGTCACCCGAAGACATTCCGAGCCATCTGAAGACGTCAGCAGTCACCTTAAGTCACCTGAAGATGCCTGGAGTCATCTGCAGCCACATGAAGACGTCTCAAGTCGCTTGAAGTCACTTGAAGACTTCTGGAGCCAAGTGAAGTCACCTGAAGACGTCTGAAGTCATCTGAAATCACTTGACGTCACCAGAAAACACATGGAGTCATCTGAAGTCACCTGAATACGTCTGGAGCCATTTAAAGTCGACTGAAAACGTCTCAGGTACCTGAGGTCACTTGAAATCAGCTGAAGGCATCTCCTGTCACGAGAAGTCGCCTAAAGTCGTTTAAAGCCACGTGAAGATGTCAGCAGTCACCTAAAGTTTCTTGAAGTCACAGCTGCAGTCGCCTGAACGCGTCTGGAAACACATGAAACTGCCTGAAAACGTCTGGAGCTACCTGCAGTCACCTGACGACGTCTGTGTTCACTTGAAGTCTCCTGCAAATGTGAAGAGTCACTTAGAGGTACTCAAGTCACGTGAAGAGGTGAGGTGACACCTTCAGCCGCCTGAAGACGTCTGAGGTCACCTGAAGTCACCCGAAGACATTTGGAGCCATCTGAAGACATCATCAGTCACTTGAAGTCACTTCAAGAGGTCTGGCGCCAACTGCAGCCACATCAAACACGTCTCAGTTTCTTGAAGTCACCTGAAGACATCTGGAGCCAACTGAAGTCGGCTGAAGACGCTGAAGTCACCCCAAGACACCTGGAGTCACCTGAAGACGTCTGTAGCCATTTGAAGTCGACTGAAAACGTCTCAGGTCACCTGAAGTCGCTTGAAATCACCTGAAGGCATCTCCTCTCACCTGAAGTCGCGGAAAGTCGCGGAAAGCCACCTGATGATGTCAGGGGTCACCTAAAGTTGCTTAAACTCACAGCTGGAGTCGCCTATACGTGTCTGGGGTCACTTGAAACCGCCTGAAAACGTCTGGAGCTACCTCTGGTCACCTGAGGACGTCTGTGTCCACCTGAAGTCACTTGAAGTCACCTGAAAATGTAAAGGGTCACCTAGATGTACTGAAGTCACCTGAATAGGTCAGGTGCCACCTCCAGTCGCCTGAAGACGTCTGAGGTCACCTGAAGTCACCCGAAGGCATTCGGAGCCATCTGAAGACGTCAGCAGTCACCTTAAGTCACCTGAAGATGTCTGGAGTCAACTGCAGCCACACGAAGACGTCTCAAGTCGCTTGAAATCATCTGAAGACGTCCGCAGTCACCTGAAGTCACCTGAAGACGTCTCGAGTCACCTGCGGCTACATGAAAACGTCTCATGTCGCTTGGAGTTGCCTGAAGACATCTGGAGCCAACTGATGATGATGATGATGGTGATAATTGGATGTTTTTGGCGAAAAAGTGACTGAGACCATCTGGAGCCAACGGAAGTCGCCTGAAGATATGTCAAGTCAACTGAAATCACTTGAAGTCACCAGAAGACATATGGAGTCATCTGAAGACGTCGGTAGTCATCTGAAGTCACCTGAAGACGTCTGGAGCCATTTGAAGTCGACAGAAAACTCTCATGTCACATGAAGTCACGTGAAGTCGCCTAAAGTCGCGTAATGCCACCTGAAGATGTCAGGGGTCACCTAAAGTTACTTGAAGTCACAGCTCCAGTCGCCTGAACGTGTCTGGAAACACATGAAACCGCCCGATAACGTCTGGAGCTACCTGTAGTCACCTGACGACGTCTGTGTTCGCCTGAAATCACTTGAAGTCACCTGAAAATGTGAAAAGTCACCTAACGCTACTCAAGTCACCTGAAGAGCTCAGGTGACACCTTCAGTCGCCTGAAAACGTCTGAGGTCACCTGAAGTCACCCGAAGACATTTGGAGCCATCTGAAGATGTCAGCAGTCACTTGAAGTCACCTGAAGAGGTCAGGTGCCACCTCCAGTCGCTTGAAGACGTCTGAGGTCACTCGAAGTCACCCGAAGACATTCCGAGCCATCTGAAGACGTCAGCAGTCACCTTAAGTCACCTGAAGATGCCTGGAGTCATCTGCAGCCACATGAAGACGTCTCAAGTCGCTTGAAGTCACTTGAAGACTTCTGGAGCCAACTGATATCGCCTGAAGCCGTCTGAAGTCACCTGAAATCACTTGTAGTCACCCGAAGGCATCTGCGGTCATCTGGAGACGTCGGTAGACATCTGAAGTCACCTGAAGACGTCTGGAGCCAACCGAAGTCGAAAGAAAACGTCTCAGGTCACCTGAAGTCACCAGAAGACGTCTGGAGCTATTTCAAGTCGACTGAAAACGTCTCAGGTTACCTGAAGTTAGTTGAAATCACCTGAAGGCATTTCCTGTCACGTGAAGTCGCCTAAAGCCACCTAAAGATGTCAGGCGTCACCTAAAGCTACTTGAAGTCTCCGCTGCAGTCGCCTGAATGTGTCTGGAGTCACATCAAACCGCCTGAAAACGTCTGGAGCTACCTGTAGTCACCTGACCACGTCTGTGTTCACCTGAAGCCACTTGAAGTATCTGAAAATGTGAAGAGTCACCTAAAGGTACTGAAGTCACCCAAAGAGGTCAGCTGCCACCCCCAGTCGCTTGAAGACGTCTGAGGTCACTTGAGGTCACCCGAAGACATTTGGAGCTATCCGAAGACGTCAGCAGTCACCTTAAAGGGACGGTCTCGTACACCCTGTCTCATCCACAAAGCGTACCATTCGATTCCTCCTTGCTGAAAACGTAATACTGTGAATTCGCTCGTCCAGAATCGTCACGGTTATTAAATAAACGAATTAGGTTGATAAGAACAGCGCCAGCACATTGCGATTTCTGTTGGTAACAGCGATATCCGCTACGATGGCAGACCGCTTATTGGATGAACAAATCGTCTGCTCTCGCGCCTTTTTGCAGCGGTGAGAGCAGACGACTTCCAAAAGGTGCTCGAGGATCTCGGCGACGGCAATAAATTTGCTGCATGTGGTCTGGTCAAACGAAAGACGCGTATCGTAAAATGTGGCCGAACAACAATGTCAATACGTCTCGCATTTTCATTTCGAGCGGGAGTTTACGTGGATGACTCCACCTAATAAAGGTAGTTGACGCTTATTTACTAACTTGTCTCGTATCGTTCGGTATTTTGAGCACTTCTAGTTCGTCTTACCTGCGAAAAGAATATTCCGTATGGAAGTGGTGGAAACGTAACCCGGGTGTATAACAACTCTTTTGTCGACGACAATGTGACGAAAGTGCATATAGAAAAGCACATGTTGGGAGTCACATACTCGAAGCATCTTCAACAAAAGGTCTGATTGTCACACGCGTGCGTGTACTCCGCACGTTTCGTTCACGATGCATATGAGGTAAGAGACGTTCTGCGAGCACGATATGTATGGGACGGCGCTGGACGCAGCTCAAACTAAAATATGTCGACCGTCACGCAGTCAACTGTTAGCGGCAACGGTGTTCAACGAACTGGATACGCGCAGTATTGTAATATAGGTATTACTTTGTTGATAATAGCCAAAAGTGATGTGTACAAAAATTGTCGGCACCTCACGAAACGGCAGTCCCGCGTACCTCGGTAGTATTGCGAGAAGGAAGTGCTTGATCCAGCAGGCTACATCAGTTTGTTTTGCATATAGCCTCTCTAAGGTATTATCCCTACCGGAGCAGTATATCGCCAAACTATGCTCAATAATGTTGTCTTGTACCCCTTCAGTAGCTGACACTAACTGATGAGAGTGGCACTCCTTCCTGTGCCAGAATCAACACCTATTAATTGGTCACAAATGTGACAACTCCAATTCGCAGGCTTCACAGCTCTATTTAATTTTTCCCTGCACATTGCTTATGTGACAAAAGTATTGCATAATATAAATATGTAAGTTATATCCACAAATCAGTGTTGTGATTATATGATGTTCAAGCAGCAAAAGACAAGACAACCTTGTTGACAGGACAGGACGACAGGTTGCTCAGAGCTTGCTGCTTGAACATCATTATGACTACGCGATACCAACAAACCAATTTTAACACAATTGGTCAGTGCTGTGGACGTACATTACAATACCGGACAATAAAAGATGACTACATAAACACTCAACTTCCTCAACCTTTATATGCAACGTGCTGGACATGTTAGTCTGCAACCCCTGATATCGAATCAAAATGTGAGCCAGTATGGGCTCATGAACACACCGGTGTAACATGAGCAAAAATAAGACTGACGAGATGTCGACAAGTTGCAAACCGCTGTTCCATCTTACAAATTTGTCATGCATATCTAGGTCTTTTTCATATTTTTTAAACATTCACACATCTTTCATATTCAACGTGCTGGACATCTTAGTGTGCAACCCCTGACACAATCAAAATCTGAGCCAGTATGGGCTCATGAACACACCGGTGTAACAATGAGCAACAAAAGCCAGACGACATGTAAACATGTTGCAAACCGCTGTTCCATCTTACAAATTTGTCATGGACGTCTAGGTATTTTTGATATTTTTGAAAGTTTTTAAACATTTCCAAATCTTTTATATTCAACGTGCTGGACATCTTAGTGTGCAACCCCTGACACAATCAAAATCTGAGCCAGTATGGGCTCATGAACACACCGGTGTAACATGACCAACAATAAGCCAGACGACATGTAAACATGTTGCAAACCGCTGTTCCATCTTACAAATTTGTCATGGATGTCTAGGTATTTTTGATATTCTTGAAAGTTTTTAAACATTTCCAAATCTTTTATATTCAACGTGCTGGACATCTTAGTGTGCAACCCCTGACACAATCAAAATCTGAGCCAGTATGGGCTCATGAACACACCGGTGTAACATGACCAACAATAAGCCAGACGACATGTAAACATGTTGCAAACCGCTGTTCCATCTTACAAATTTGTCATGGATGTCTAGGTATTTTTGATATTCTTGAAAGTTTTTAAACATCTCCAAATCTTTTATATTCAACGTGCTGGACATCTTAGTGTGCAACCCCTGACACAATCAAAATCTGAACCAGTATGGGCTCATGAACACACCGGTGTAACATGAGCAACAATAAGCCAGACGACATGTAAACATATTGCAAACCGCTGTTCCATCTTACAAATTTGAAATGGACGTCTAGGTATTTTTGATATTTTTGAAAGTTTTTAAACATCTCCAAATCTTTTATATTCAACGTGCTGGACATCTTAGTGTGCAACCCCTGACACAATCAAAATCTGAGCCAGTATGGGCTCATGAACACACCGGTGTAGCATGAGCAAAAATAAGACTGACGACAT
This sequence comes from Ornithodoros turicata, assembly GCF_037126465.1. Taxonomy (NCBI): domain Eukaryota; kingdom Metazoa; phylum Arthropoda; class Arachnida; order Ixodida; family Argasidae; genus Ornithodoros; species Ornithodoros turicata. Next base: position 171,281,634 of record NC_088201.1, read on the forward strand.
GTCGACAAGTTGCAAACCACTGTTCCATCTTACAAATTTGTCATGCACGTCTAGGTATTTTTCATATTTTTTAAACATTTCCACATCTTTTATATTCAACGTGCTGGACATGTTAGTGTGCAACCCCTGACACAATCAAAATGTGAGCCAGTATAGGCTCATGAACACACCGGTGTAACATGACCAACAATAAGCCAGACGACATGTAAACATGTTGCAAACCGCTGTTCCATCTTACAAATTTGTCATGGACATCTAGGTATTTTTGATATTTTTGAAAGTTACATTTCCAAATCTTTTATATTCAACATTCTGGACATCTTAGTGTGCAACCCCTGACACAATCAAAATCTGAGCCAGTATGGGCTCATGAACACAACGCCATAACATTAGCAAAAATACAGCTGTTCCATCTTGCACATGCGTAATGCACGTCTAGGTATTTTTGATATGAAATATTATAATCATCAATGATGATAAGGGCTTATTCGATGCAGAAGCATGGTCATTGATGCGAATATGTTGGATGGTCCTGGAAAGGGCTTTTTTTCATAGGCCAGGGGTAATTGAAGACGTTGACGTAGATCAGCTTATCTTGATTTTGTCATTTGCTCCAGGTGTAATGACATGAATGGAAAGCCTTCACTTATCACGTTGACAACCTCCTGCCGCTTGCGGGAATGGATAGCGAGAGCAGCTTTCTTCAGCAGTCTATCCAAGTTCTGATACATATGACGAAATGCCCAAATCTGAAATTTTGCATAACGTACCATGAAACACACATTTTTATATGCAAATAAAAAGCTGCGCAACAAAAACAAACCTTACAACACCTTTCAGGAGAATACAACACCATGTGTACGTGACGGATCGAAACAGGTTCCGGATTGTGCGCACAACACATACTGGTATTGGCGAGCAGTGGCTACGCACACACCTGCGATCAGGCGGAACATATATACGCAAAAAAGTGCGCTTTTATGGATGAGTCTTACCCGTCAATCGATATCGGATCATCCACTACCTTCACTGGCTAACCACGTTGTTGTGGTAAAGGTTCAGTAGCTAAAGGTTCATCGACGTCCCCGGTTCTTCAATCGATCGGCGCCGATGAGCTCACCTTCACCGCTTAGTGACAGGGACCCGTCACTATCGCTAAATTTGCTATCAGACATTACGACGTCGCGCGTGACAACTTCCAAGCGCAAAGCGCATACACCTCCGACTGTATTGTGCATCGCGCATCGGTCGCCCAATGGGCGACCTGCCACCATAAATACCATAAGCACGTCACATGTGACGTTGCATTAGAGGGCGTTGAATCCAGCTGCGACTTTCGTCGTCTGCTGTCACGGCATATTCCTTCAAATTTCTAGAAAACCACTTCGTTGTTCTGGTTGAAACTTCGCGACTGTGTTTCTGTAGCACTCTTGAATATAAGTTCAGCTAAGTTTCGGAATCGCTCGATCTGTACGAGACCGTCGCTTTAAGTCACCTGAAGATGTCTGGAGTCACCTGCAGCCACACGAAGACGTCTCAAGTCGTTTGAAGTAACCTGAAGCCATCTGGATCCAACTGATGTCGCCTGAAGACGTTTGAAGTCATCTCAAATTAATTGAAGTCACCACAAGACACCTGGAGTCACCTGAAGACGTCTGGGGCCATTTGAAGTCGACAGAAAACGTATCAGGTCACCTGAAGTCACCTGAAGACGAATGGGGCCCTTTCAAGTGACTTGAAATCACCTGAAGGCATTTCCTGTCACGTGAAGTCGCCTAAAGCCACCTGAAGATGTTAGGGGTCACCTAAAGTTACTTGAAGTCACCGCTGCAGTCGCAGGAATGTGTCTCGAGTCACATCAAACCGCATGCAAACGTCTGGAGCTACCTGTAGTCACCTGACGACGTTTGTGTTCACCTGAAGTCACTTGAAGTCACCTGAAAATGTGCAGAGTCACTTAAAGCTCCTGAAGTCACCTGAAGAGGTCAGCTCCCACCTCCTGTCGATTGAAGACGTCTACGTGAACTGGAGTCACCCGAAGACATTCGGAGCCATCTGAAGACGTCAGCAGTCACCTTAAGTCACCTGAAGAAGTCTGGAGTCTCTTGCAGCCACATGAAGACACCTCAAGTCGCTTGGAATCACCTGAACACACCTGGAGTCATCTGAAGACGTCGGCAGGCATCTGAAGTCACCTGAAGACGGCTGGAGCTATTTGAAGTCGACTGAAAACGTCTCAGGTACCTGAGGTCACTTGAAATCACCAAAAGGCATCTCCTGTCACGTGAAGTCGCCTAAACTCGCCTACAGCCATCTGAAGATGTCAGGGGTCACCTAAAGTTACTTGAAGTCACACCTGCAGTCGCCTGAACGTGTCTGGAGTCACATGAAACCGCCTGAAAACGTGTCGAGCTACCTGTAGTCACCTGACGACGTCTGTGTTCACCTGAAGTCACTTGAAGTCACCTGAAAATGTGAAGAGTCACCTAAAGGTACTGAAGTCACCTGAAGAGGTCAGGGGGCACCTTCAGTCGCCTCAAGACGTTTGAGGTCACCTGAAATCACCCGTAGACATTCGGAGCCATCTGAAGACGTCAGCAGTCACCTTAAGTCACCTGAAGATGTCTGGAGTCAACTGCAGCCACACGAAGACGTCTCAAGTCGCTTGAAATCATCTGAAGACGTCCGCAGTCATCTGAAATAACCTGAAGACGTCTGGAGCACCGGCTGCATATATGAACCACAATGAAGACCGTTTGGTTTTTCATTGAGATGTTCTGCTTCCTCGTTTATGCTAACTCAATGGTACTTCATACTCGCCGCAGTTGGCGCGTTTTGTTCTGTATTATTTCATTATTATGACGATTCTGTTTGTCGTCAGCATAATCGCATGAAAGAAGATCCGCTTGTATTGGATGGTTCAAAAATGCACTGCGTGCATATATGAACTACACTGAAGACCGTTTGGTTTTTCATTGAGATGTTCTACTTCCTCGTTTGTGCTAACTCAATGTTCTTCATACTCAACGCAGTCGGCGCGTTTTATTCAGTATTATTTCATTATTTACACAATTCTGTTGGTCGTCAGCATAATCGCATGACTGAAGATTGGTTTGTATTAGATGGTTCAATTGGATCGTTGAATTGGATGGTAAGTAGAAAACCGCGTGCATATATGAACCACACTGGAAACCGTTTGGTTTTTGATTGAGATGTTCTACTTCCTCGTTTATGCTAACTCAATGGTACTTCATACTCGCCGCAGTCGGCGCGTTTTTTCTGCATTATTTCATTATTTAGACGATTGTTTTGGTCGTCAGCATAATCGCATGAATGAAGATTGGTTTGTATTGGATGGTTCAATAGTGCACCACGTGCATATATGAACCACACTGAAGACCGTTCACTGAGATGTTCTACTTCCTCTTTTATGCTAACTCAATGGTACTTCATACTCGCCGCAGTTGGCGCGTTTTGTTCTGTATTATTTCATTAGTATGACGATTCTGTTTGTCGTCAGCATAATCACATGAACGAAGATCCCCTTGTATTGGATGGTTCAAAAATGCACCGCGTGTATATATGAACCACACTGAAGACCGTTTGGTTTTTCATTGAGATGTTCTACTCCCTCGTTTGTGCTAACTCAATGTTCTTCATACTTGCCGCAGTCGGCGCGTTTTATTCAGCATTATTTCATTGTTTAGACGATTCTGTTGGTCGTCAGCGTCATCGCATGAATGAAGATTGGTTTGTATTGCATAGTACAATAATGCACCGCGTGCATATATGAACCACACTGAAGATCGTTTGGTTTTTCATTGAGATGTTCTACTTTCTCGTTTATGCTAACTCAATGGTACTTCATACTCGCCGCAGTCGGCGCGTTTTGTTCTCTATTATTTCATTATCTACACGGTACTGTTGGTCGTCAGCATCATCGCATGAATGAAGATTGCTTTGTTTTGGATGGTTCAATAATGCCCCTCGTTTATATTTCAACACTGAAGACCATTTCGTTTTTTATTGAGATGTTGTACTTCCTCGTTTGTGCTAACTCAATGGTACTTCATACTCGCCGCAGTCGGGGCGTTTTTTTCTGCATTATTTCATTATTTTGACGATTCTTTTGATCGCCAGCATAATCGCATGAATGAAGATTGGTTTGTATTGGATGGTTCAATAGTGCACCACGTGCATATATGAACCACACTGAAGACCGTTCACTGAGATGTTCTACTTCCTCTTTTATGCTAACTCAGTGGTACTTCATACTCGCCGCAGTCGGCGCGTTTTGTTCTGTATTATTTCATTAGTATGATGATTCTGTTTGTCGTCAGCATAATCGCATGAAAGAAGATCCCCTTGTATTGGATGGTTCAAAAATGCACCGCGTGCATATATGAACCACACTGAAGACCGTTTGGTTTTTCATTGAGATGTTCTACTCCCTCGTTTGTGCTAGCTCAATGTTCTTGATACTCGCCGTAGTCGGCGCGTTTTATTCAGTTGTAGCGACCCCGCCAGGCACAGCGTCATCTGCGCACAGCGTCATCTGCGCACGCCGATCTTCGTCGGCCCCTGACACCCGCTTTGAAAAGGTCCACTTGGACATCGTGGGACCCCTCCCGCCTTGTCAAGGTCACCGATATCTACTCACGGTGGTAGACCGTTTCACGCGGTGGCCTGAGGCGGCCCCCATGCCTGATATCTCCGCCGCAACTGTCGCCGCTACCTTCACGAGCACGTGGGTTGCCCGCTTCGGAGTGCCCTCCACTATCACTACTGACCGTGGGCGGCAGTTTGAGTCGTGTCTATTCAGCGCCCTCACCACCTTACTGGGATCTCAACGCATTCGGACCACTTCCTACCATCCGGCATCAAACGGCATGGTGGAACGATTCCATCGACAACTCAAAGCCGCCCTCAAGGCACACCCCAACCCCACCTCTTGGACGGAAGTTCTTCCTGTCGTCCTGCTCGGCCTCCGTTCAGTCTTCAAGCCGGACTTGGGGTGCACCGTAGCAGAGCTCGTTTACGGCACAACTCTGCGACTACCTGGAGAATTCCTCGTGTCCCCCAAGGCTACTCCCCCGCCAGATCCAGCAGACTACGTTTCCCGGCTCAAAGCCATATTCAACCAGCTTCGCCCAGCACCCCCTCGTCAACCATGTTCCTCCAGGCTTTACGTGCACGACGACCTGGAGACGTGCACACACGTTTTCGTACGCGTCGACGCTGTCCGAAAGCCGCTACAGCCCCCTTATACTGGTCCCTATGAAGTCGTCAGCCGCACTTCCAAGTTCTTCTCCCTCATCATCAACGGCAAGCAAGAGCAAGTCTCCATCGACCGATTAAAGCCTGCATACATTGAGGCTCCTGCTGCTGACCTCACGGCTGCTCTGGTCTCCACCCCTCACTCCGTTTACCAGCCTGCCGTTCCCCATTCAGCAAAGTCCGTCCACTGGGCCCCTGTCCTGGTGACGCACCGCTCTTGCGTTTCACCAACGCGCTAAGGGGGGAGCAGCTGTAGCGACCCCGCCAGGCACAGCGTCATCTGCGCACAGCGTCATCTGCGCACGCCGATCTTCGTCGGCCCCTGCGCACGCTCCCCGCTCGTTGCGCTCTTGCAATTAAACAGTTCTCGTTCCACCCTTCAACTAGAAGGTTCTCTCTCTTCCTTCACAGTATTATTTCATTATTTAGACGATTCTGTTGGTCGTCAGCATCATCGCATGAATGAATATTGGTTTGTATTGCATGGTACAATAATGCACCGCGTGCATATATGAACCACACTGAAGACCGTTTGGTTTTTCATTGAGGTGTTCTACTTTCTCGTTTATGCTAACTCAATGGCACTTCATACTCGCCGCAGTCGGCGCGTTTTGTTCTCTATTATTTCATTATCTACACGGTACTGTTGGTCGTCAGCATCATCGCATGAATGAAGATTGCTTTGTTTTGGATGGTTCAATAATGCACCGCGTGCATATATGAACCACAATGAAGACCGTTTGGTTTTTCATTGAGCTGTTCTACTTCAACGTTGATGCTAACTCAATGGCTCTTCATACTCGCCGCAGTCGGCGCGTTTTATTCCGTATTATTTCATTTTTTTTCTTTTCTTCTTTCTTTATTTATTATAGACACAACATGTTACATCAGTTGATTAGAGGCGGCCAAAAAGCGGCAATACTGCAGCTTGACGAGGGCACGCCCCTTTAATAACATACAGCAGCATCACAACAATTGTGCAACTATATAAAGCAAACTATAATAAAGCAAATCGCAAAACAAATCACTAGCACTACATCAATGTGAATTCACAATAACAGACATAACAAAACAAAAACTAGATAAATGTAACGAAAGTGATCAGAAATAGAAGTTACAGAGATGACTCTGATGCAAGGCGTAGTAACAAAATATTAGTCGCAAGAGAAATTGCAAGTTGTCAGAATTCAAACATGGCTCTTAGAGTTGTAAATGATGTATTCGCAAGATCGATACCGTTCTTGATGTACTTATTAAGAATTGTTGCAATATTATACTGTATGAATTGAGTACCGAAATTAGTACGCAAGCGGGGTACATTCCAGTAGGCTGCCTGGCGTGTCCTTTGGGTGAATTGTGACTGCAGGTTGAAAAGTGACAGTATTTCTAAGTTGTTATTTTTTACGGCCGATATGTATAACTTCAAAAGGAGGTATTCATAGTATTGATGAACTTTCATGATACGAAGTTGTGTAAATAATTCCGCAGTTTGATAGCCAGGTGGCACACCAGCAATCACCCTCACTCTGCGCTTTTGTTGAAGATACAGGTCTTTGATGTTATTTTGAGAGGTGGTGCTCCACACAAGATGGCAATAGGATAGATGCGACCTTATCAATGAATTGTAAATAGAAATCATAACATCTTTTGGTAAATTATGGCGATGTCTACAGAGTATACCCGCTGCCTTTCCTATTTTAGATTTCATATAACCGATATCAGCATCCCATGTGAGGTTGTCCAAAAAATGCACACCAAGTATTTTGACAGTCTTTACGATCTCAATGAGTTGATGGTCTAAGACAATATTTAGTGACAGAGGTGCGGGTTTATTTTTGGGCCTATATAATATGCCTTTAGTTTTGACAACATTTATGGCAAGGCGGTTTCTCTTGCACCACGTGTTAATACCAGAAAGAGATAAGTTTGTTTTGTCAACAATTTGATCAACGTTAGTGCCGGTAAAAAATACGCTCGTATCGTCTGCGTACATGAAAAAAGTGCCATGCTGTGAGGTAGTAACAATACTGTTTATATAGATATTGAATAACAGTGGTCCCAAGACACTGCCCTGGGGCACGCCAGCATTCAGTGGTAGCATGCCCGAAGTACAGTTGTTGTTAGTGACATACTGATATCTGTTGTGAAGGTATGATTTAAGTAATGATAGTGGTGTACCACGGATGCCATAACGTTCCAGTTTTTGCAGTAGTATTGAATGATTGAGAAAATCAAAAGCTTTTGTAAAATCAATGTATATCCCTAAGGTATATAATTTCCTTTCAAGGTTTTTTATTAAGAACTCTTTCTGGTGCAAAAGTGCTATTTCTGTCGAGTAACCTTTACGAAAACCATACTGAGAATTTGTAATCACATTATGCAGAGAAAAAAATTGTGCTAAACGAGAATGAATCAGTTTCTCAAGACATTTCGAAAATATTGAAAGGATTGAAATGGGTCTGTAACAGCCAATGTCATTACGGTTGCCAGGTTTAGGTAAAATAATAACCATAGCTATTTTCATTTTATCAGGATAAACACCAGTCGAGAGAGAGAGGTTATAGATATGGGTTAGAACTGGAACGATGAGGTCAATGATGAACTTGACCGGCTTAATTTGAACGTTATCACTGTCACAACCTTGCTATTTTTGCTATTAATAAAAGACGCATACACTTCAGCATCAGTTGCAGGAGAAAAGAAAATGGAGGGGACAACTGCATTACCGGACATTGCAGCATACACAATTTCGTCATTGGAAGGCTGAGGGAACGCGCGCATTGCTATATTGGCGAAGTGTTGGTTAAATTCGTTACAGAGTTCATGTCCATGTAACATACGACCGTCGACCTTGATATTTATAATTTCGTCGCGACTTGTCTTCGTAAGGTTTCTTATCGCATTCCATGTCGTAGCGGGGGTATGTGCATTGCTAAAAATTTTCTTAAAATAAGTTGATTTAGCTCGTTTAATGGCCGCGGTTACGTGATTACGAAAAACCTTAAATTGGCGAAGTATATGATTATCTCTAGAGTCAATAAATTGCTGATACAGTCTGTTTTTCTCTGAAATAAGTCTGACCAGCTGCGGAGTAGCCCAGGGCTTACGCGTACGACGGCTAACTTTGCACGTCTTAAACGGGAAGTTGCAGTCATAAACTTGTTTAAATTCATGGAGAAACTTAGAATTATTCATCATTATTTAGCCGATTCTGTTGGTCTTCAGCATCATCGCATCAATGAAGATTGGTTTGTATTAGATGGTTCAATAATGCACCGCGTGCATATATGAACCACACTGAAGACCCAGATAAAATGGTTAAAAAGCAAGCGAGTTGGTGGCTATGATCTATGACGAAAACCCGAGACTGGGAAAAAGACGAAAAACAGACGACACAACACAAAGTGACACAAAAGACACAAAAGACACAATGACACAAAAGACTTTGTGTTGTGTCCTCTTTTTTTCGTCTTTTTCCCAGTCTCGGGTTTTCGTCATGGAACTGAAGACCGTTTGGTTTTTCATTTAGATGTTCTTCTTCCTCGTTTATGCTAACTCAATGGTACTTCATACTGGCCGCAGTCGGCGCGTTTTGTTCTGTATTATTTCATTATTTAGACGATTCTTTTGGTCGTCGGCATAATCGCATGAATGAAGATTGGTTTGTATTGGATGGTTCAAAAATGCACCGCATGCATATATGAACCACAATGAAGACCGTTTGGTTATTCATTGAGATGTTCTACTTCAACGTTTATGCTAACTCAATTGTTCTTCATACTCGCCGCAGCCGGCGCGTTTTGTTCTCTATTATTTCATTATCTACACGGTACTGTTGGTCGTCAGCATCATCGCATGAATGAAGATTGCTTTGCTTTGGATGGTTCAATAATGCCCCTCGTTTATACTTCAACACTGAAGACCATTTCGTTTTTTATTGAGATGTTCTACTTCCTCGTTTCTGCTAACTCAATGTTCTTCATACTCGCCGCAGTCGGCGCGTTTTATTCAGTATTATTTCATTATTTAGACGATTCTGTTGGTCGTCAGCATCATCGCATGAATGAAGATTGGTTTGTATTGGATGGTTCAAAAATGCACCGCGTGCATATATGAACCACACTGAAGACCGTTTGGTTTTTCATTGAGATGTTCTACTTCCTTGTTTATGCTAACTCAACGGTACTTCATACTCGCCGCAGTCGGCGCCTTTTTCTTCTGTATTATTTCATTATCTAGACGGCACTGTTGGTCGTCAGCATAATCGCATGAATGAAGATCGGTTTCTATTGGATGGTTCAAAAATGCACCGCATGCATATATGAACCACAATGACACAGCCAGGGCGTCAGTCGTGACGTTGCCCACATACGTGAGGCCGACAACGACAAGCCCTATCACCACCCACCACCACCACCACCACCACAATGACACAATGAAGACCGTTTGGTTATTCATTGAGATGTTCTACTTCAACGTTGATCCTAACTCAATGGTTCTTCATACTCGCCGCAGTCGGCGCGTTTTATTCCGTATTATTTCATTATGTAGCCGATTCTGTTGGTCTTCAGCATCATCGGATCAATGAAGATTGGTTTGTATTAGATGGTTCAATAATGCACCGCGTGCATATATGAACCACACTGAAGACCGTTTGGTTTTTCATTGAGATGTTCTTCTTCCTCGTTTATGCTAACTCAATGGTACTTCATACTGGCCGCAGTCGGCGCGTTTTGTTGTGGATTATTTCGCTATTTAGACGATTCTGTTGGTCGTCAGCATCATCGCATGAATGAAGATTGGTTTGTGTTGGATGGTTCAATAATGCACCGCGTGCATATATGAACCACACTGAAAACCGTTTGGTTTTTGGTTGAGATGTTCTACCTCCTCGTTTATGCTAACTCAATGGTACTTCATACTCGCCGCAGTCGGCGCGTTTTGTTCTGTATTATTTCATTATCTAGACGGCACTGTTGGTCGTCAGCATAATCGCATGAATGAAGATCGGTTTGTATTGGATGGTTCAAAAATGCACCGCGTGCATATATGAACCACAATGAAGACCGTCTGGTTTTTCATTGAGATGTTCTGCTTCCTCGTTTCTGCTAACTGAATGGTACTTCATACTCGCCGCAGTCGGCGCGTTTTGTTCTGTATTATTTCATTATTATGACGATTCTGTTTGTCGTCAGCATAATCGCATGACTGAAGATTGGTTTGTATTGTATGGTTCAATTGGATCGTTGAATTGGATGGTAAGTAAAAAAACGCGTGCATATATGAATCCCAATGAAGACCGTTTGGTTTTTCATTGAGATGCTCTACTTCCTAGTTTATGCTAACTCGATGGTACTTCATACTCGCCGCAGTCGGCGCGTTTTTTTCTGTATTATTTCATTATTTAGACGATTCTTTTGGTCGTCGGCATAATCGCATGAATGAAGATTGGTTTGTATTGGATGGTTCAAAAATGCACCGCATGCATATATGAACCACAATGAAGACTGTTTGGTTATTCATTGAGATGTTCTACTTCAACGTTTATGCTAACTCAATGGTTCTTCATACTCGCCGCAGTCGGCGCGTTTTATTCCGTATTATTTCATTATTTAGCCGATTCTGTTGGTCTTCAGCATCATCGCATGAATGAAGATTGGTTTGTATTGGATGGTTCAATAATGCATCGTGTGCATATATGAACCACACTGAAGACCGTTTGGTTTTTCATTCAGATGTTCTTCTTCCTCGTTTATGCTAACTCAATGGTTCTTCATACTTGCCGCAGTCGGCGCGTTTTATTCCGTATTATTTCATTATTTAGCCGATTCTGTTGGTCTTCAGCATCATCGCATCAATGAAGATTGGTTTGCTTTGGATGGTTCAATAATGCCCCTCGTTTATACTTCAACACTGAAGACCATTTCGTTTTTTATTGAGATGTTCTACTTCCTCGTTTGTGCTAACTCAATGTTCTTCATACTCGCCGCAGTCGGCGCGTTTTATTCAGTATTATTTCATTATTTAGACGATTCTGTTGGTCGTCAGCATCATCGCATGAATGAAGATTGGTTTGTATTGGATGGTTCAAAAATGAACCGCGTGCATATATGAACCACACTGAAGACCGTTTGGTTTTTCATTGAGATGTTCTACTTCCTCGTTTATGCTAACTCAATGGTACTTCATACTCGCCGCAGTCGGCGCGTTTTGTTCTGTATTATTTCATTATCTAGACGGCACTGTTGGTCGTCAGCATAATCGCATGAATGAAGATCGGTTTGTATTGAATGGTTCAAAAATGCACCGCGTGCATATATGGACGACAATGAAGACCGTTTGGTTTTTCATTGAGATGTTCTACTTTCTCGTTTATGCTAACTCAATGGTACTTCATACCCGCCGCAGTCGGCGCGTTTTGTTCTCTATTATTTCATTATCTACACGGTACTGTTGGTCGTCAGCATCATCGCATGAATGAAGATTGCTTTGCTTTGGATGGTTCAATAATGCCCCTCGTTTATACTTCAACACTGAAGACCATTTCGTTTTTTATTGAGATGTTCTACTTCCTCGTTTGTGCTAACTCAATGTTCTTCATACTCGCCGCAGTCGGCGCGTTTTATTCAGTATTATTTCATTATTTAGACGATTCTGTTGGTCGTCAGCATCATCGCATGAATGAAGATTGGTTTGTATTGGATGGTTCAAAAATGCACCGCGTGCATATATGAACCACACTGAAGACCGTTTGGTTTTTCATTGAGATGTTCTACTTCCTTGTTTATGCTAACTCAACGGTACTTCATACTCGCCGCAGTCGGCGCCTTTTTCTTCTGTATTATTTCATTATCTAGACGGCACTGTTGGTCGTCAGCATAATCGCATGAATGAAGATCGGTTTCTATTGGATGGTTCAAAAATGCACCGCGTGCATATATGAACCACAATGACACAGCCAGGGCGTCAGTCGTGACGTTGCCCACATACGTGAGGCCGACAACGGCAAGCCCTATCACCACCCACCACCACCACCACCACCACAATGACACAATGAAGACCGTTTGGTTATTCATTGAGATGTTCTACTTCAACGTTGATGCTAACTCAATGGTTCTTCATACTCGCCGCAGTCGGCGCGTTTTATTCCGTATTATTTCATTATGTAGCCGATTCTGTTGGTCTTCAGCATCATCGCATCAATGAAGATTGGTTTGTATTAGATGGTTCAATAATGCACCGCGTGCATATATGAACCACACTGAAAACCGTTTGGTTTTTCATTGAGATGTTCTTCTTCCTCGTTTATGCTAACTCAATGGTACTTCATACTGGCCGCAGTCGGCGCGTTTTGTTCTGGATTATTTCACTATTTAGACGATTCTGTTGGTCTTCAGCATCATCGCATGAATGAAGATTGGTTTGTGTTGGATGGTTCAATAATGCACCGCGTGCATATATGAACCACACTGAAAACCGTTTGGTTTTTGGTTGAGATGTTCTACCTCCTCGTTTATGCTAACTCAATGGTACTTCATACTCGCCGCAGTCGGCGCGTTTTGTTCTGTATTATTTCATTATCTAGACGGCACTGTTGGTCGTCAGCATAATCGCATGAATGAAGATCGGTTTGTATTGGATGGTTCAAAAATACAAAGCGTGCATATATGGACGACAATGAAGACCGTTTTGTTTTTCATTGAGATGTTCTTCTTCCTCGTTTCTGCTAACTGAATGGTACTTCATACTCGCCGCAGTCGGCGCGTTTTGTTCTGTATTATTTCATTACTATGACGATTCTGTTTGTCGTCAGCATAATCGCATGACTGAAGATTGGTTTGTATTGTATGGTTCAATTGGATCGTTGAATTGGATGGTAAGTAAAAAAACGCGTGCATATATGAATCCCAATGAAGACCGTTTGGTTTTTCATTGAGATGCTCTACTTCCTCGTTTATGCTAACTCGATGGTACTTCATACTCGCCGCAGTCGGCGCGTTTTTTTCTGTATTATTTCATTATTTAGACGATTCTTTTGGTCGTCGGCATAATCGCATGAATGAAGATTGGTTTGTATTGGATGGTTCAAAAATGCGCCGCATGCATATATGAACCACAATGAAGACCGTTTGGTTATTCATTGAGATGTTCTACTTCAACGTTTATGCTAACTCAATGGTTCTTCATACTCGCCGCAGTCGGCGCGTTTTATTCCGTATTATTTCATTATTTAGCCGATTCTGTTGGACTTCAGCATCATCGCATGAATGAAGATTGGTTTGTATTGGATGGTTCAATAATGCATCGCGTGCATATATGAACCACACTGAAGACCGTTTGGTTTTTCATTCAGATGTTCTTCTTCCTCGTTTATGCTAACTCAATGGTTCTTCATACTCGCCGCAGTCGGCGCGTTTTATTCCGTATTATTTCATTATTTAACCGATTCTGTTGGTCTTCAGCATCATCGCATCAATGAAGATTGGTTTGTATTAGATGGTTCAATAATGCACCGCGTGCATATATGAACCACACTGAAGACCCAGATAAAATGGTTAAAAAGCAAGCGAGTTGGTGGCTATGATCTATGACGAAAAGCCGAGACTGGGAAAAAGACGAAAAACAGACGACACAACACAAAGTGACACAAAAGACACAACAGACACAATGACACAAAAGACTTTGTGTTGTGTCGTCTTTTTTTCGTCTTTTTCCCAGTCTCGGGTTTTCGTCATGGAACTGAAGACCGTTTGGTTTTTCATTTAGATGTTCTTCTTCCTCGTTTATGCTAACTCAATGGTACTTCATACTGGCCGCAGTCGGCGCGTCTTGTTCTGTATTATTTCATTATTTAGACGATTCTTTTGGTCGTCAGCATAATCGCATGAATGAAGATTGGTTTGTATTGGATGGTTCAAAAATGCACCGCGTGCATATATGAACCACACTGAAGACCGTTTGGTTTTTCATTGAGATGTTCTACTTCCTTGTTTATGCTAACTCAACGGTACTTCATACTCGGCGCAGTCGGCGCCTTTTTCTTCTGTATTATTTCATTATCTAGACGGCACTGTTGGTCGTCAGCATAATCGCATGAATGAAGATCGGTTTCTATTGGATGGTTCAAAAATGCACCGCGTGCATATATGAACCACAATGACACAGCCAGGGCGTCAGTCGTGACGTTGCCCACATACGTGAGGCCGACAACGGCAAGCCCTATCACCACCCACCACCACCACCACCACCACAACGACACAATTAAGACCGTTTGGTTATTCATTGAGATGTTCTACTTTCTCGTTTATGCTAACTCAATGGTACTTCATACCCGCCGCAGTCGGCGCGTTTTGTTCTCTATTGTTTGATTATCTACACGGTACTGTTGGTCGTCAGCATCATCGCATGAATGAAGATTGCTTTGCTTTGGATGGTTCAATAATGCCCCTCGTTTATACTTCAACACTGAAGACCATTTCGTTTTTTATTGAGATGTTCTACTTCCTCGTTTATGCTAACTCAATGGTACTTCATACTGGCCGCAGTCGGCGCGTTTTGTTCTGGATTATTTCACTATTTAGACGATTCTGTTGGTCGTCAGCATCATCGCATAAATGAAGATTGGTTTGTATTGGATGGTTCAATTGGATCGTTGAATTGGATGGTAAGTAAAAAAACGCGTGCATATATGAATCCCAATGAAGACCGTTTGGTTTTTCGTTGAGATGCTCTACTTCCTCGTTTATGCTAACTCGATGGTACTTCATACTCGCCGCAGTCGGCGCGTTTTTTTCTGTATTATTTCATTATTTAGACGATTCTTTTGGTCGTCGGCATAATCGCATGAATGAAGATTGGTTTGTATTGGATGGTTCAAAAATGCACCGCATACATATATGAACCACAATGAAGACCGTTTGGCTATTCATTGAGATGTTCTACTTCAACGTTTATGCTAACTCAATGGTTCTTCATACTCGCCGCAGTCGGCGCGTTTTATTCCGTATTATTTCATTATTTAGCCGATTCTGTTGGTCTTCAGCATCATCGCATGAATGAAGATTGGTTTGTATTGGATGGTTCAATAATGCATCGCGTGCATATATGAACCACACTGAAGACCGTTTGGTTTTTCATTCAGATGTTCTTCTTCCTCGTTTATGCTAACTCAATGGTTCTTCATACTCGCCGCAGTCGGCGCGTTTTATTCCGTATTATTTCATTATTTAGCCGATTCTGTTGGTCTTCAGCATCATCGCATCAATGAAGATTGGTTTGTATTAGATGGTTCAAAAATGCACCGCGTGCATATATGAACCACACTGAAGACCGTTTGGTTTTTCATTGAGGTGTTCTACTTTCTCGTTTATGCTAACTCAATGGTACTTCATACCCGCCGCAGTCGGCGCGTTTTGTTCTCTATTATTTCATTATCTACACGGTACTGTTGGTCGTCAGCATCATCGCATGAATGAAGATTGCTTTGCTTTGGATGGTTCAATAATGCCCCTCGTTTATACTTCAACACTGAAGACCATTTCGTTTTTTATTGAGATGTTCTACTTCCTCGTTTGTGCTAACTCAATGTTCTTCATACTCGCCGCAGTCGGCGCGTTTTATTCAGTATTATTTCATTATTTAGACGATTCTGTTGGTCGTCAGCATCATCGCATGAATGAAGATTGGTTTGTATTGGATGGTTCAAAAATGCACCGCGTGCATATATGAACCACACTGAAGACCGTTTGGTTTTTCATTGAGATATTCTACTTCCTTGTTTATGCTAACTCAATGGTACTTCATACTCGCCGCAGTCGGCGCCTTTTTCTTCTGTATTATTTCATTATCTAGACGGCACTGTTGGTCGTCAGCATAATCGCATGAATGAAGATCGGTTTCTATTGGATGGTTCAAAAATGCACCGCGTGCATATATGAACCACAATGACACAGCCAGGGCGTCAGTCGTGACGTTGCCCACATACGTGAGGCCGACAACGGCAAGCCCTATCACCACCCACCACCACCACCACCACAATGACACAATGAAGACCGTTTGGTTATTCATTGAGATGTTCTACTTCAACGTTGATGCTAACTCAATGGTTCTTCATACTCGCCGCAGTCGGCGCGTTTTATTCCGTATTATTTCATTATGTAGCCGATTCTGTTGGTCTTCAGCATCATCGCATCAATGAAGATTGGTTTGTATTAGATGGTTCAATAATGCACCGCGTGCATATATGAACCACACTGAAGACCGTTTGGTTTTTCATTGAGATGTTCTTCTTCCTCGTTTATGCTAACTCAATGGTACTTCATACTGGCCGCAGTCGGCGCGTTTTGTTCTGGATTATTTCACTATTTAGACGATTCTGTTGGTCGTCAGCATCATCGCATGAATGAAGATTGGTTTGTGTTGGATGGTTCAATAATGCACCGCGTGCATATATGAACCACACTGAAAACCGTTTGGTTTTTGGTTGAGATGTTCTACCTCCTCGTTTATGCTAACTCAATGGTACTTCATACTGGCCGCAGTCGGCGCGTTTTGTTCTGGATTATTTCACTATTTAGACGATTCTGTTGGTCGTCAGCATCATCGCATGAATGAAGATTGGTTTGTGTTGGATGGTTCAATAATGCACCGCGTGCATATATGAACCACACTGAAAACCGTTTGGTTTTTGGTTGAGATGTTCTTCTTCCTCGTTTATGCTAACTCAATGGTACTTCATACTGGCCGCAGTCGGCGCGTTTTGTTCTGGATTATTTCACTATTTAGACGATTCTGTTGGTCGTCAGCATCATCGCATGAATGAAGATTGGTTTGTGTTGGATGGTTCAATAATGCACCGCGTGCATATATGAACCACACTGAAAACCGTTTGGTTTTTGGTTGAGATGTTCTACCTCCTCGTTTATGCTAACTCAATGGTACTTCATACTCGCCGCAGTCGGCGCGTTTTGTTCTGTATTATTTCATTATCTAGACGGCACTGTTGGTCGTCAGCATAATCGCATGAATGAAGATCGGTTTGTATTGGATGGTTCAAAAATGCACCGCGTGCATATATGGACGACACTGAAGACCGTTTGGTTTTTCATTGAGATGTTCTTCTTCCTCGTTTCTGCTAACTGAATGGTACTTCATACTCGCCGCAGTCGGCGCGTTTTGTTCTGTATTATTTCATTATTATGACGATTCTGTTTGTCGTCAGCATAATCGCATGACTGAAGATTGGTTTGTATTGTATGGTTCAATTGGATCGTTGAATTGGATGGTAAGTAAAAAACGCGTGCATATATGAATCCCAATGAAGACCGTTTGGTTTTTCATTGAGATGCTCTACTTCCTCGTTTATGCTAACTCGATGGTACTTCATACTCGCCGCAGCCGGCGCGTTTTGTTCTGTATTATTTCATTATTTAGACGATTCTTTTGGTCGTCGGCATAATCGCATGAATGAAGATTGGTTTGTATTGGATGGTTCAAAAATGCACCGCATGCATATATGGACCACAATGAAGACCGTTTGGTTATTCATTGAGATGTTCTACTTCAACGTTTATGCTAACTCAATTGTTCTTCATACTCGCCGTAGTCGGCGCGTTTTATTCCGTATTATTTCATTATTTAGCCGATTCTGTTGGTCTTCAGCATCATCGCATGAATGAAGATTGGTTTGTATTGGATGGTTCAAAAATGCACCGCGTGCATATATGAACCACACTGAAGACCGTTTGGTTTTTCATTGAGGTGTTCTACTTTCTCGTTTATGCTAACTCAATGGTACTTCATACCCGCCGCAGTCGGCGCGTTTTGTTCTCTATTATTTCATTATCTACACGGTACTGTTGGTCGTCAGCATCATCGCATGAATGAAGATTGCTTTGCTTTGGATGGTTCAATAATGCCCCTCGTTTATACTTCAACACTGAAGACCATTTCGTTTTTTATTGAGATGTTCTACTTCCTCGTTTGTGCTAACTCAATGTTCTTCATACTCGCCGCAGTCGGCGCGTTTTATTCAGTATTATTTCATTATTTAGACGATTCTGTTGGTCGTCAGCATCATCGCATGAATGAAGATTGGTTTGTATTGGATGGTTCAAAAATGCACCGCGTGCATATATGAACCACACTGAAAACCGTTTGGTTTTTGGTTGAGATGTTCTCCCTCCTCGTTTATGCTAACTCAATGGTACTTCATACTCGCCGCAGTCGGCGCGTTTTGTTCTGTATTATTTCATTATCTAGACGGCACTGTTGGTCGTCAGCATAATCGCATGAATGAAGATCGGTTTGTATTGGATGGTTCAAAAATGCACCGCGTGCATATATGGACGACAATGAAGACCGTTTGGTTTTTCATTGAGATGTTCTACTTTCTCGTTTATGCTAACTCAATGGTACTTCATACCCGCCGCAGTCGGCGCGTTTTGTTCTCTATTATTTCATTATCTACACGGTACTGTTGGTCGTCAGCATCATCGCATGAATGAAGATTGCTTTGCTTTGGATGGTTCAATAATGCCCCTCGTTTATACTTCAACACTGAAGACCATTTCGTTTTTTATTGAGATGTTCTACTTCAACGTTTATGCTAACTCAATGTTCTTCATACTCGCCGCAGTCGGCGCGTTTTATTCAGTATTATTTCATTATTTAGACGATTCTGTTGGTCGTCAGCATCATCGCATGAATGAAGATTGGTTTGTATTGGATGGTTCAAAAATGCACCGCGTGCATATATGAACCACACTGAAGACCGTTTGGTTTTTCATTGAGATGTTCTACTTCCTTGTTTATGCTAACTCAACGGTACTTCATACTCGGCGCAGTCGGCGCCTTTTTCTTCTGTATTATTTCATTATCTAGACGGCACTGTTGGTCGTCAGCATAATCGCATGAATGAAGATCGGTTTCTATTGGATGGTTCAAAAATGCACCGCGTGCATATATGAACCACAATGACACAGCCAGGGCGTCAGTCGTGACGTTGCCCACATACGTGAGGCCGACAACGGCAAGCCCTATCACCACCCACCACCACCACCACCACCACCACAACGACACAATTAAGACCGTTTGGTTATTCATTGAGATGTTCTACTTTCTCGTTTATGCTAACTCAATGGTACTTCATACCCGCCGCAGTCGGCGCGTTTTGTTCTCTATTGTTTCATTATCTAAACGGTACTGTTGGTCGTCAGCATCATCGCATGAATGAAGATTGCTTTGCTTTGGATGGTTCAATAATGCCCCTCGTTTATACTTCAACACTGAAGACCATTTCGTTTTTTATTGAGATGTTCTACTTCCTCGTTTATGCTAACTCAATGGTACTTCATACTCGCCGCAGTCGGCGCGTTTTGTTCTGGATTATTTCACTATTTAGACGATTCTGTTGGTCGTCAGCATCATCGCATGAATGAAGATTGGTTTGTGTTGGATGGTTCAATAATGCACCGCGTGCATATATGAACCACACTGAAAACCGTTTGGTTTTTGGTTGAGATGTTCTACTTCCTCGTTTATGCTAACTCAATGGTACTTCATACTCGCCGCAGTCGGCGCGTTTTGTTCTGTATTATTTCATTATTTAGACGATTCTGTTTGTCGTCAGCATAATCGCATGACTGAAGATTGGTTTGTATTGTATGGTTCAATTGGATCGTTGAATTGGATGGTAAGTAAAAAAACGCGTGCATATATGAATCCCAATGAAGACCGTTTGGTTTTTCGTTGAGATGCTCTACTTCCTCGTTTATGCTAACTCGATGGTACTTCATACTCGCCGCAGTCGGCGCGTTTTTTTCTGTATTATTTCATTATTTAGACGATTCTTTTGGTCGTCGGCATAATCGCATGAATGAAGATTGGTTTGTATTGGATGGTTCAAAAATGCACCGCATACATATATGAACCACAATGAAGACCGTTTGGTTATTCATTGAGATGTTCTACTTCAACGTTTATGCTAACTCAATGGTTCTTCATACTCGCCGCAGTCGGCGCGTTTTATTCCGTATTATTTCATTATTTAGCCGATTCTGTTGGTCTTCAGCATCATCGCATGAATGAAGATTGGTTTGTATTGGATGGTTCAATAATGCATCGCGTGCATATACGAACCACACTGAAGACCGTTTGGTTTTTCATTCAGATGTTCTTCTTCCTCGTTTATGCTAACTCAATGGTACTTCATACTGGCCGCAGTCGGCGCTTTTTGTTCTGTATTATTTCATTATTTAGACGATTCTGTTGGTCGTCAGCATCATCGCATGAATGAAGATTGGTTTGTGTTGGATGGTTCAATAATGCACCGCGTGCATATATGAACCACACTGAAAACCGTTTGGTTTTTGATTGAGATGTTCTACGCCCTCGTTTATGCTAACTCAATGGTACTTCATACTGGCCGCAGTCGGCGCGTTTTGTTCTGTATTATTTCATTATTTAGACGATTCTGTTGGTCGTCAGCCCCCGCAGGGGGCACCGGCTTCGGCTGGTGTTTGGTGAGTGGCGCCACCACGGACCCCAGCCCCCAGTCCCAAGGTGCTAACCGTACCGTGCCGAGGGGATGCAAGGTGAAGGGTCAGAAACCTTGAACGGTGGCGGTCGGGGTCTTGGTCAAGCCCCGGCCGATGGGTTTTCCTTAAAACTCCGGGACCTTCCCACATGTATGAATGTGAAGTGTGGGTGACCAATGGGAACATTCATTTTCTTAAACCTCATATGGTTAAAAATTCTATTCCCTCCTCGATCGCGGGCGGCAAGCGCCCGCGGACCGAAGTCTTCAAACAGGCGTTCGACGCCTTTCAAGCAAAGTACATAGTCATTAGCAGTGCAAGCACTGATAATGATCAGAACACTCCACTTGGAAAAATGTCACCGTTTTTCATTGAGAAGGCGGTGGCATCGCTCTCAAAAAATGTGACTGAAATTAAGCGCCTCAGATCAGGCGACTTATTGCTTAAATGTACCTCGGAAGCCGACTGTGAGCGAATTCTGAACACACAGCAGATGCTCGGAATCAAAATATCATCAGCCTTGCATAGGACTCTGAATACCTCCCGTGGTGTTGTGTCGTTAGCTGAACTCATTGATGTTCCGTCAGAAGAGATTCTTGAAAATCTGAAAAGCCAAAAGGTGATCGACGTAAGAAAAATCAAAATAAGGAAGAACAATGAGTACATAACGACACGCAACACAATCCTCACATTTGACTGCCCGACTTTACCAGAAAGGCTCAAGGTAGGGTATCTGACTGCAGAGGTGCGGCCATATATCCCTAATCCACTCAGATGCTTCAAGTGTAACCGCTTTGGCCATCCTTCCGATACTTGCAGAGGTTCTGCATGCTGTGCCCGCTGCAGCAAGCAGGACCACAACTCTAAGGAGTGCAGAGGGCCGGATCACTGCGTCAACTGCGCAGGTGACCACCCTTCATACTCTAGGTCTTGTCCAAAGTGGAAGTTTGAGAAAGAGGTGATGCACATCAAAGTCACACAGAAACTAAGTTATCCAGAAGCCAGGAAGAAGGCATCTCCGTTCCAGTTCCAGAAATCCTTTTCATCTGTCGTTAAAGAGAAACCAAAGATGATCTCATGCGCAACACAGACAGAGAATACAACACAAAGTGAAGAAACATGTACACCTCTCTCTGAAACACCACCTCCTGTAACTGTAACCACAGCTTCCCAACCCTCTTCAGTGGTGTCACTCTCACAGGCGCCACTTTCGTCATCGCAAACCGTGGAGGCAAGCTCCATGGAATGCGATGATGACACGAGCTCGCAAGGCTCGTTCGCGAGCGTGAGCTCACAATCTCAAAAAAAGCCTAAGAGCAGTATTTCGGGGAGTGGCTCACTCCCCGATATATCGCCCAAAGAACTCGCGGCTGCGCGGAAAAAAACTCCGAGACAGCCCATAATGCCCCCAAAGAAGAAATAATGAAAGTTTCTTTACACCATAGTCTCTTCCCTATGACGGAAACGCCTCTTGTGCACACATTTCTCATTTTCTATATTATGGCGATCCTTCAATGGAATTGTCGAGGGCTTCTCACTAATATTGATGATGTCAATGATCTTTCGGACAAGTATGACACACTCTGTTTTGCACTACAAGAGACTTATTTGAATCCACATCGAACACATACACTACGGAGATGGAACTTGTTCCGAAACGATCGGGTTGATGCAACACGTACATCTGGAGGTGTTGCTATCCTCACATCAAAAACCCTCCCTGCAAAGCACCTTCCACTAAAAACAGCACTCGAGGCAGTTGCCGTTCAAATATGTCTTCAAGGGGTCATAACTGTATGTTCCGTATACCTGCCACCATCAGCTGTGGTTGCTCAGAACACTCTTGAATCTTTAATTGACGAACTCCCGCCGCCTTTCCTCTTACTGGGAGATTTTAATGCCCATAACTGTTTATGGGGCAGCTCGAGAGTCGACCGGCGAGGAAAAATGCTGGAAAACGTATTACTCTCTAGGTCTATCTGCCTTCTAAACAGAGGAAGTCCTACGTATGTAAGCAGCGCTAACCAATCTTTCTCTGCCATCGACCTCTCCTTGTGCAGCCCATCAATGTTTCAAACCATTGACTGGGCAGTAGAGCAGAATCCTCGGGGTAGCGACCACTTCCCGGTTGTCATGAAACTGCATAATACCACAAATACCTTAGGTACACGTCCACCTCGGTGGAAACTGTCACAGGCCGATTGGACTCTCTTCAAGGAAAAGGCCAATATCCTAACATCTTTCCAAGGTTTAAGTATAGAAGATGCCAATAATCTTATTACTGACACTATTATAAGTGCCGCCCAACAGTCAATCCCACAAACATCCGGTCGACTCCCTAAGCGCTCCAAGCCTTGGTGGACGAGCGACTGTGAAACTACACGCAAAGAACAAAATCGGGCGTGGGGTGTCTTTCGAAGGCACCCCACTACTCCAAACTTAGTGGCATTCAGGAAAGCACGTGCAAAAGCACGCTGGACACGAAGACAGGCGAAAAAAGAATCTTGGAAAAATTTTGTGTCTTCTTTAAATTGTAATGCTCCCTCAAAACTTATATGGGACAGGCTAAGGAAAATCAAAGGAGACTACACAAGTTTCTCTGTCCCATTACTGCAGGTAAATGGCGTAGTTTGTCAGAGTTTGGAAGAGCAGGCCAATGCCCTTGGGGAGCATATGCAACATGTATCCAGCTCAGCTCACTACAGCAGTGATTTTTTGAAAATAAAATCATCTGCTGAGAAGCAGACGATTCCAAGCGAGGGCGGCGACAAGTATGCATACAATTCACTCTTTACAATGACTGAGCTACAAAGGGCTCTGTCATCCAGTAAAGTTACAGCACCAGGTCCCGATCGTGTTTCCTACTCCATGATCCAGCACTTATCTTCCACATCTTTAGGATCCCTTCTTGATTTCTTTAATCTTGTCTGGCGAGAGGGTTGTCTTCCGTCTGGCTGGAAGGTGGCAACCGTTGTTCCATTGCTAAAACCTGGAAAAGACCCCTCAAACCCTTCCAGCTATCGACCCATAGCGCTCACAAGTTGTCTAGGGAAAACTTTTGAGCGCATGGTGAATGATCGCCTGATGTATTTCCTTGAAGAAAATAAATGTCTCGATAAATTCCAGAGTGGCTTCAGAGCTGCGTGCTCGACAACAGATCACCTGCTGCGGCTAGAGACTGCCATCAGAGAAGCATTTGTCCGAAGGCAGCATTGTGTGTCCGTATTTTTCGACATCGAAAAGGCTTACGACACTGCCTGGCGGTATGGTATTCTGCAGGACCTGCACACTCTGGGAATAAGCGGCCGCATGTTTCGCAGCATTGCCAATTTCCTTCAAGGACGGTTATTTCGGGTCCAGCTTGGATCGACACTTTCTCGCCCATTCATACAAGAGAACGGTGTACCGCAAGGATCCGTCCTAAGTGTGACTCTTTTCATTGTAAAGATGAACTCTATAGCAAGTGCCATTCCTCCTTCAGTCAGGTATTCACTGTATGTAGATGACGTTCAGATTTCTTGTTCCTCTTCCAGCGTTGCTAGGTGCGAACGTCAACTCCAACTCACAATAAACAAGCTGGTCAAATGGTCGCACGAAAATGGTTTCAAGTTTTCTCCGGAAAAGACAGTATGCGTCTCTTTCTCTAGGGTACGGTGAGTGTTTCCCGAACCAACACTTAAAATGGGCAGCCACGACATTAACGTAAAGCCTGAGCATAAATTCCTTGGACTTATATTTGACCGGAAATTGACTTTTCTTCCTCACCTCAAACACCTCAAGGTAAAGGCCATTAAATCTCTAAATCTTCTGAAGGTGCTTTCTCAGCGGTCCTGGGGAGCAGATCGTGATACACTCAAGAAGATCTACGTCTCCACTGTTCTTTCCAAATTGGATTATGGGTGTGCTGTGTATGGTTCAGCACGGCCATCTACACTCAAAATCCTCGATCCAATACACCACCAAGGACTGCGTTTAGTACTCGGAGCATTCAGAACTTCTCCGATACAAAGTCTATACATAGAAGCGAATCAGTGGTCTTTAGAGAGACGTAGGTTTTACCTCGCTGCTTCATATGCACTTAGAATCAGGGGTCACCCCGAGAACCCAGCATATCAATGTGTGAAAGATACACAATTCAGACAGCACTTCTTGAACAGACCTTCAGCCGTGCCTTCTTTTAGCGTTAGAATGTCACAAGCAGTCGAACACTATGGCTTTCCAGAATACAACTCTATGATTCTTGAGACAACTGAGAAAATCCCTCCATGGCAGCCCCCTCCAAAATGCAACGTATCCCTTTCCAGATACAACAAGCGTGATACTGCTAACAGTGTACTCCAGCAGGAATTTGAGGTGTTAAAGGATAGCTTTGGCAGCCATGTAGAGTTGTACACTGATGGCTCAAAGACCGTTTCCGGGGTATCGTGCGCTATGGTCACTGGCACAGTTACAAGGTCACATCGTTTGAAGGTCACCATGTCTGTCTTCACAGCGGAAGTGTATGCCATAATTTTAGCCCTGAATTATATCTTACAAAATCGTATCAAATCATCAGTCATATGCACAGACTCTTTGAGTTCCTTACAGACTATCTGTAGCATTCATTGCACAAAAGACCCCATTGTCCATCGTGCAAGGCGCATTGCAAGCAGTATAGCTAACAGGGCTTATCGGTTACTGTTCTGCTGGGTACCCAGCCATGTTGGGATACCTGGAAATGAAAAGGCCGATCGAGCAGCTGCTGCTGTCCTAACAAACGACATTACGGCTTTCGACATTCCATCAAAAGATCTGAGGCTATGTTTAAAAAGCAGCATTAACAGACACTGGCAGAGCTTTTGGGACCAACAGACAAGCAACAAATTACATGCTATAAAACCCAAGATAGGCCCTTCCCCATCTGCATCAAATCGACTGTATGAGGTGCTATCTTGTCGGATCCGTTTGGGACACACATACTTAACACATGGATATCTCTTACGGGAAGAAGACCCTCCCGAGTGCAATCACTGTGGGGAACAACTCTCAATCCTCCATATCCTCATTGTATGCCCAGCGTATCAGCATCTTCGTGAACGTCATTTTGTTTTATTCTATAGAAACTTCTTACCACTGCACCCGGCGCTTTTGCTGGGCGATGAAAGTTTCATACCCTTTGAAAAGATCTATATGTTTTTTAGAGAAACCGGGTTTTTAAAGGATCTGTGATTTTAATTACTAACCCAGCACTCAACACTGTTTTAGTAAATACACAAATTTTACACAGATAAAACTTATAGTGGTATTTGGCGCATTATGGCCTGAGTAGCTAATGCACCAGAAAAACCCAAATCAAATCAAATGTTGGTCGTCAGCATCATCGCATGAATGAAGATTGGTTTGTGTTGGATGGTTCAATAATGCACCGCGTGCATATATGAACCACACTGAAAACCGTTTGATTTTTCATTGAGATGTTCTACTTCCTCGATTATGCTAACTCAATGGTACTTCATACTCGCCGCAGTCGGCGCGTTTTTTTCTGTATTATTTCACTATTTCGACTATTCTTTTGGTCGTCAGCATAATCGCATGAATGAAGATTGGTTTGTATTGGATGGTTCAAAAATGCACCGCATGCAGATATGAACCACAATGAAGACCGTTTGGTGATTCATTGAGATGTTCTACTTCAACGTTTATGCTAACTCAATGGTTCTTCATACTCGCCGCAGTCGGCGCGTTTTATTCCGTATTATTTCATTATTTAGCCGATTCTGTTGGCCTTCAGCATCATCGCATGAATGAAGATTGGTTTGTGTTGGATGGTTCAATAATGCACCGCGTGCATATATGAACCACACTGAAAACCGTTTGGTTTTTGATTGAGATGTTCTACGTCCTCGTTTATGCTAACTCAATGGTACTTCATATTCGCCGCAGTCGGCGCGCTTTTTTCTGCATTATTTCATTTTTTAGACGATTCTTTTGGTCGTCAGCATAATCGCATGAATGAAGATTGGTTTGTATTGGATGGTTCAAAAATGCACCGCATGCAGATATGAACCACAATGAAGACCGTTTGGTGATTCATTGAGATGTTCTACTTCAACGTTTATGCTAACTCAATGGTACTTCATACTCGCCGCAGTCGGCGCGTTTTGGTCTGTATTATTTCATTATTTAGACGATTCTGTTGGTCGTCAGCATCGTCGCATGAATGAATATTGGTTTGTATTGGATGGTTCAAAAATGCACCGCATGCAGATATGAACCACAATGAAGACCGTTTGGTGATTCATTGACATGTTCTACTTTCTCGTTTATGGTAACTCAATGGTACTTCATACTCGCCGCAGTCGGCGCATTTTGTTCTGTATTATTTCATTATCTAGACGGTACCGTTGGTCGTCAGCATAATCGCATGAATGAAGATTGGTTTGTATTGGATGGTTCAATAATGCACTGCCTGCATATATGAACCACAATGAAGACCGTCTGGTTTTTCATTGTGATGGTTCTGCTTCCTCGTTTATGCTAACTCAATGGTACGTCATACTCGCCACAGTGGGCGCGTTTTGCTCTGTATTATTTCATTATTTAGACGATTCTGTTGGTCGTCAGCATCATCGCATGAATGAAGATTGGTATGTATTGGATGGTTCAAAAATGCACCGTGTGCATATATGAACCACAATGGAGACCGTTTGGTTATTCACTGAGATGTTCTACTTCAACGTTCATGCTAACTCAATTGTTCTTCATACTCGCCGTAGTCGGCGCGTTTTATTCCGTATTATTTCATTATTTAGCCGATTCTGTTGGTCTTCAGCATCATCACATGAATGAAGATTGGTTTGTATTGGACGGTTCAAAAATGCACCGCGTGCATATATGAACCACACTGAAGACCGTTCGGTTTTTCATTGAGATATTCTACTTCCTTGTTTATGCTAACTCAATGGTACTTCATACTCGCCGCAGTCGGCGCGTTTTCTTCTCTATTATTTCATTATCTACACGGTACTGTTGGTCGTCAGCATCATCGCATGAATGAAGATTGCTTTGCTTTGGATGGTTCAATAATGCCCCTCGTTTATATTTCAACACTGTAGACCATTTTGTTTTTTATTGAGATGTTCTACTTCCTCGTTTGTGCTAACTCAATGTTCTTCATACTCGCCGCAGTCGGTGCGTTTTATTCAGTATTATTTCATTATTTAGACGATTCTGTTGGTCGTCAGCATCATCGCATGAATGAAGATTGGTTTGTATTGGATGGTTCAAAAATGCACCGCGTGCATATATAAACCACACTGAAGACCGTTTGGTTTTTCATTGAGATATTCTACTTCCTTGTTTATGCTAACTCAATGGTACTTCATACTCGCCGCAGTCGGCGCGTTTTGTTCTGTATTATTTCATTATCTAGACGGCACTGTTGGTCGTCAGCATAATCGCATGAATGAAGATCGGTTTGTAGTGGATGGTTCAAAAATGCACCGCGTGCATATATGAACCACAATGAAGACCGTTTCGTTTTTCATTGAGATGTTCTTCTTCCTCGTTTCTGCTAACTGAATGGTACTTCATACTCGCCGCATTCGGCGCGTTTTGTTCTGTATTATTTCATTATTTAGACGATTCTTTTGGTCGTCGGCATAATCGCATGAATGAAGATTGGTTTGTATTGGATGGTTCAAAAATGCACCGCATGCATATATGAACCACAATGAAGACCGTTTGGTTATTCATTGAGATGTTCTACTTCAACGTTTATGCTAACTCAATGGTTCTTCATACTCACTGCAGTCGGCGCGTTTTATTCCGTATTATTTCATTATTTAGCCGATTCTGTTGGTCGTCAGCATCATCGCATGAATGAAGATTGGTTTGTATTGGATGGTTCAATAATGCACCGCGTGCATATATGAACCACACTGAAGACCGTTTGGTTTTTCATTCAGATGTTCTTCTTCCTCGTTTATGCTAACTCAATGGTACTTCATACTGGCCGCAGTCGGCGCTTTTTGTTCTGTATTATTTCATTATTTAGACGATTCTGTTGGTCGTCAGCATCATCGCATGAATGAAGATTGGTTCGTGTTGGATGGTTCAATAATGCACCGCGTGCATATATCAACCACACTGAAAACCGTTTGATTTTTCATTGAGATGTCCTACTTCCTCGATTATGCTAACTCAATGGTACTTCATACTCGCCGCAGTCGGCGCGTTTTTTTTCTGTATTATTTCATTATTTCGACGATTCTTTTGGTCGTCAGCATAATCGCATGAATGAAGATTGGTTTGTATTGGATGTTTCAAAAATGCACCGCATGCAGATATGAACCACAATGAAGACCGTTTGGTGATTCATTGAGATGTTCTACTTCAACGTTTATGCTAACTCAATGGTTCTTCATACTCGCCGCAGTCGGCGCGTTTTATTCCGTATTATTTCATTATTCAGCCGATTCTGTTGGCCTTCAGCATCATCGCATGAATGAAGATTGGTTTGTGTTGGATGGTTCAATAATGCACCGCGTGCATATATGAACCACACTGAAAACCGTTTGGTTTTTGATTGAGATGTTCTACGTCCTCGTTTATGCTAACTCAATGGTACTTCATATTCGCCGCAGTCGGCGCGCTTTTTTCTGCATTATTTCATTTTTTAGACGATTCTTTTGGCTGTCAGCATAATCGCGTGAATGAAGATTGGTTTGTATTAGATGGTTCAAAAATGCACCGCGTGCATATATGAACCACACTGAAGACCGTTCACTGAGATGTTGTACTTCCTCTTTTATGCTAACTCAGTGGTACTTCATACTCGCCACAGTCGGCGCGTTTTGGTCTGTATTATTTCATTATTTAGACGATTCTGTTGGTCGTCAGCATCGTCGCATGAATGAATATTGGTTTGTATTGGATGGTTCAAAAATGCACCGCATGCAGATATGAACCACAATGAAGACCGTTTGGTGATTCATTGACATGTTCTACTTTCTCGTTTATGGTAACTCAATGAAACTTCATACTCGCCGCTGTCGGCGCATTTTGTTCTGTATTATTTCATTATCTAGACGGTACTGTTGGTCGTCAGCATAATCGCATGAATGAAGATTGGTTTGTATTGGATGGTTCAATAATGCACTGCCTGCATATATGAACCACAATGAAGACCGTCTGGTTTTTCATTGTGATGGTTCTGCTTCCTCGTTTATGCTAACTCAATGGTACGTCATACTCGCCGCAGTCGGCGCGTTTTGCTCTGTATTATTTCATTATTTAGACGATTCTGTTGGTCGTCAGCATCATCGCATGAATGAAGATTGGTTTGTATTGGATGGTTCAAAAATGCACCGTGTGCATATATGAACCACAATCACGACCGTTTGGTTTTTAAAGGAGATGTTCTACTTCCTCGTTTATGCTTCAATGGTACTTCATACACGGTGCAGTCGGCGCGTTTTGTTCTGTTTTAATTCAGTATTTAGATGATTCTGTTGGTCGTCAGCGTCATCACATGAATGAAGATTCGTTTGTATTGGATGGTTCAATAACCCACCGCGTGGATATATGAACCACATTGAAGACCTTTTGGTTTTTCATTGAGATGTGTACTTCCTCGTTTTAGGTAACTCAGTGGTACTACATTGGCGAGACGTTGGACGAGACTAAATGAGCGCAGAAGGGACGTTGTCAGGGCAACGAATCCTACTCAATCCAGGACCGAATTAGTCGACCATCGTTGCTCGAAGGGGCATCTATTTAATTTTGGCGATACGATAACTTTTGCACATGACTAGCGATGGGGCTCAAGAAAGTGCTTAGAGTCCTGGTTTCCAGTCGTGACGCATTATCCTGTGATACAAACCATGGCCTCCTATCGGATGTGTATGACGCCCTTGCAGATAAGTAGGCTGAAGTGCTCGTCTTTGGCCTGTGTTGTACTGATGATGCCAGCCGGATTGGCGGCAAAACATTTCTGCTCTTTGTTTTAATCGTAGTGTTGAGCCGGTGTTTGCAGTAAATGATGTTACACTATGATGTCGTTACCCAGCTTTTCGAATATGTTTTCAAATAAAGTGGTTGTTTTACAAATCTCATTACACTACAGAAATCGTTCTTATTGCTTATTGTATTTATTTATTTATATTTATGTATTGTACTTGTATGTATGCCATTCTTGCAGTCACGCAAAGCACTGAAGTAAAGGATATTTACAGTTTATACTTGTAAAGCAAAGGCAATCTAATTGATGCCCTTGACGACATGGCACTGCGTATGCACCAGGTAGCTCCACTTCACAAGCCTAAGAACAATCAAAGCAATTAGTGCACTAGCATTAGTTATTGCGTGCAGCTTTATATATTTGCTTTTGCTACGGCAACTAAGAAGGATGAATAGAAAGGCAGTTACAACCTGTTTCCACAAAAGACACTCTGATTAATTAGCAATTCCCTGCCAGAGAGCTAAGGCTTTTCCAGATTACTACAACATGGCACCTGGTTCTAAATAACAAGGGTTCATACACCTGAGGTCAGTGTTTCCCACACCCTGCTTTCCATAAAAACTGTTGAAAGGTGTGACACCCCAAACCAGTGCAAAATATCTGGAGTGTCTTCACTGGACACTGTCGCTCTCACAAGGTGCTCTCTACGAACTTGACTTCCAGTTCAGGATGCACTGCCGGAGGTAACTTCAGCATGCTTTCCCAGCACGCATGGTCGCAACTTCTATGAGCAGTGTTCTAGTGTACTTACTGAAAGCAATACGAAATGCTGTGCCCTGACAGGTTATGTTGATATCCTTCTTAAGACCGTAGAGAGATGCTCCTTGTTTTTCATTTGTTCGAAACCTCACTTTCAGAAGCAAGCCCACATGCCACCAAGCCAGCGGGTAGTGCCTCAGAGCCATTGCAATCAAGGGAATCAATCAGCGCGGCTCAGAAAAGCTGTTTTCTCTGGGGAACTGATCCAGGATTGAGCCATGTGCTCAATCCTGGGGAGGCCCCGGGAAAGCAGGGTTTCTTTGAATTTTAGATGTGTCAGCTTTTGATTTACTCCTTCCCCCTTTCCCCCGTTTTTTATGTAGTACCTGACTACTTTAGCATTCAACTGTTTTGGAGATTGAGGACGTGGCGATGATGTAAGAGGTGGAACTAGGCGTTAGGCGCTATGAGGCAAAGTGTGACAACGTATCTTGTGTGAATGTTTCTCGGAGAGTACCCATAATAGAGGAGCCATCATAACGTATTCGCAATTTTTGTAATTGTTATGATCCATTCAATATTCCCATCTATAGCGATGGCGGTAAGCCCAGACAAAAAATCTGTCAGTCTGCAGATTTAAAAAATCCAGGGACTGTGATGTACATGGCAATGACAAGCAGCCACTAGACACACAAAAAATACCTTAGTTGTCCGCGCACCATAAAAACACGAATCATCATCATCAACAAAATAGTAACCGTGATTATATCCATACTAACGAGTGACAGCAAACAAACAATTGACGGACAGTTGCAAAAAAAACGAAACGTCGGGAAACATTACACCGATATAAAGTGCTTAAAAGCATGAAACTACGATAGTTATGTACGCACTATCAAAATATCTAATCTATGAAAGACACTAAGACTATGGCCTTTGTCGCTTTTGTGCCAAAAAATCCCAACCAATCAATCAATCAATCAAAGACATTAAGAACCGTTAGAAAAAGGGAAACGTCTGAAACATTGCGTGGAAACAAAGCACTCAAGAAATACAAAACTACCAAAAGTTATATAACACTATCAAATGATTAGATACTAACCAAGTTCAACAAAGAAGTTTACCAAGCCAATTGCAAAAGTTCAAAAAGAAAACATCGGGAACAGTGGAGGGAACCTGTGTAGGATGTTTACCACAATATGGTGGTCAATTTCACTCATACTGCCCAAATGTACAAAAACTGTTAAGCTCCAAGTGTTCAAAGAGATACTTGTATTTATTTAGTATTACTGGGAGATGACACGTGACGTTGGACATTGTGATACTACCATCCAACCTTCGCTAGCTAGCTAAAAACTATATATACAAAAAACATTACAGATACGATATTAGAATTTCTAGGTTCTGCACAATTTCTGTTTCACAATGCCAAGTTCCAGACTGGTCACTACAGGACGTCCTCGTGAGGGCAGCGTTTCATCCCTATGGTTTACGCCTTCTTTTCTGGCTTTCATAAATTTGCAACACACAGTCGTGGAAGCAATGCTTGCCTCCCCACCCCCACTGCTACAGTCCTTGGCCACTCCCTAGTAGTCAGGCTCCACCGACATCAAGACTTAATTTGGGCATTAAGTGGAACGGATGTAATTTTGCAGAAAAGAAAACGCCTTTCAATGACTAACGTCGAAACAGGCACAGAAGGGAAATTTCCAGGTTCACGCATGTTCAACCCCGGTGCAATGAATAATGGTGCACTTCCCATGTTTTTACTAGTGAAGGATGCCTTCAAGGTGTACCTACAGACCTGTGAGCAATAAATGCTATATAACTTATGCGTGTGTGTTTACTACTGTCAGCTACATGAAAGATTGCACACATACATTCGCAGAGTGAACATATGAGCACAGCGCTACACATACAGCGAACACATGCAACAAGGATATATTGACTTCAGGCAACAGCATTTCCTAGTGCAGCTCCTTCTGTGTGACAACATGCAACTTTAATGGCCACCTATGGTGGCTCCAGACGTCCTCAGATGACTTCAACGGGCTTCAGACGCCTTCACGTGACTTCAACTGACTTTAGGTGACACTGCACGTCTTCAGGTAACTTCAGGTGACTACCGACGTCTTCAGACGACTCCAGATGTCTTCGGGTGACGTCAACTGATTTCAGATTATTTGAGACGTCTTCAGGCGACCTCAAGAGACTTCAGACATCTTCATGTGGCTTCAGGTGACTGCAGACGTCTTCAGATGGCAGCTGCTTCCAGGACATGGAAAGTTGAGTTGTCGAGTTCTAGTGAATGTTACAATGGGATTGCCACGCTTGTAGACTGCTTCGAACAATGTGTATCATCTGCGGGAAGTTGTTGAAGTAACGACGGGATAAATTGGGCATTTCACGCTTCAACGTCCAATCTTGCCGTGCTGCTTGGGCATTTGTGCAACGCGGGTACGTACCACTTTCTGTATGTTCAGTCAATATGGGGTGTACACGGGCAATATGGGGCCCATAAGTAGTAAGTACTGACCACGACTATCCGGAAACGCTACCAGGCTTCAGGACACGTTTAATTAGCAATTACAGCTAATTGGGACCCCACATTAATCAGCATCATCCAATGAGTCATCACACTAACTGGGGAGCGTCTAACTAGTGTCCAGACCACCCTGTGCGTTTCCGGATAGACGTGGTCATAAAAAAGAAAAAATAGATAGAGATAGAGTGGAGAGAAGGAGTTTACTTGAAGATCAACGACGCCATCTTGAAGAAAGCGGTCCGCAACGGCCGCTGACCGTCGCCGGGCGACGGAGCACAGAGGCAGGTTGCAAAGCATCGCAGCTATGACCACCAGTTCCGGACATCCTGTGACGTCAGCTGTGACGTCATCATGGCATGTCTGGGCAAGTTAGGACAGCTCTGGACATGCAAGGAGAAAAACACTCGTAATACAGAGGCTGGGAAAGCAAGAGTATGCAAACCATCAATAGCTAACAAGAAAATAGAATTAGTTACACAACAAATGATCCCACCACAACAGGAGCGCAGAACGATGCGACTGCTCTATCCGCAATGGTTTTTTTCTCCTGTATAAAGCCCCGCAGCTGCACCCCCAGCCGTTACTTTCTCAACTAATCTCACAACAAAATTATTGAGAATCACACCAGCGCTACTCCCGTTCCCAAGGCAGAAGAAGATAGAAAATGGCGGGGATGCCCGGACAACAGCAACCAGCACCCGACTTGCACTGGCACGAAAATCATAAACAAAGCGGGAAGAAGGTCGGCGAGAGCATTAGTTACACAACAAATCAGCTCACCACAGCAGGAGCGCAGACCGATGCGGCTGCTCTCTGCGACAGCCAGCGAGAAACTGACTGGGACGCAGCTCCGCGGCCACTACGCATGCGCGCTCCTAGCGCACTCTGGGGCGACCACCTCCGAGAGGCTAAGGGAGAAGAGCATTCCTGCGTCCCCTGCTGGCCATTCTCATTGGTCGTGACGTCATGCTATTGTCTCAGGGCTACCCTGTTTTTTTCCACTAATGCTCCTCTAGACAAGGTCAATCTGCAATGAAGCAACGGTATGACGTCATCATGCACCTGCGTGGCTCAAGGACGCGTGTGCTCTAGACAGGGGAGCTTCTTCTATAACGATTGAATAGGAAACTATTGCAGAAGAGCACCATCCATGAAAGCTGATCGTAGGAATTCCAAAGTCTTACTAAATGAGACTTGCAAAGGAACAAAATATCCTAACACGTAACTCTATCAACGGCAAATAAGAGGACTAGGCACTCAACAAATCAACACAGAGTACGGGTAACCAGGAGCGCAGAACTCAGGACAGCACTATCGTCAAGACAACAATGTTCCTTCTAAAAAAAGAAAAATACAAAGCATCAACAGAGGAAAACAAACACTTGAACAGAGTGAAAAGACACTCACCATCATTTTTCACGTTCACAGCATTCTCCCATTGGAAATCCGCTCGTCACAAAATCCACCTGCATCGTCGAACACCATTCATCAGTGACGAACCACACATCCGCACCCCATCAGAGGTAGACAGAACCCCAGCAAAACTAAGCTCTTCCACTGACGGCCAACGCAATTGCTAGGAGCAGAATTGACGTGCCCAGACCTGCCAGTGTCCAAGACAGAAGTGAATCCTTGCGCCCCCTGCAGGCCGTTCTCATTGGTCGTGACGTCACCCTATATATCTCACGACTACACTGTTTTTTTTCACTAATGCTCCTCTAGAAAAGGTGAAGCTGAAACAATAGTGTTGCGGTATGACGTCATCATGCAGGTGCGTGGCTCAAGGACGCTTACGCTGTAGACAGGGGACCTGTTATTTATTGAATCACTATCCCTAGATTATTTCCTTTATTCTACTATAATGATTGCATAGGGAACTATTGCAGAAAAACACCATAGACAAGAGGAGGTTGTAGCATTTCATTCCCAAAGTCTTACTGCACAGGGAAAAAATGGTTCAGCAAGACATGTCCATCCCAGCCAAGAGCCATACACCTAACTGAATAATGACGCTTTGTTCCTCCTGAATAAAGTCACACACCTGTCCCTCTCTGAACTAAATGAATCACAAAATTATTAAGAATAGCTCTACTTCCATTCAAGGCAGCACTATCGTCAAGAATATTCCTTGTACAAAAAGAAAAACTACATGTAGAAGGAAAGCATGTCAGAACAGGCCCAGGCATGTCAGCGCATGTTTGTCAGACAACAAGGGGAAAAAAGCGAAAAGAAACACAGAAGAAAACCAGTATCAAACTATTTCTAAGCACACGCACTCCTCTAATTCAAAAACAGTGCTCATCATAAATCCGTCCAGGGCAATACACACCATTTTTCTACTGCTACACTTTTTTCCAGTAACGGTCAATGCATTGCTACAGACTGCGTGACGTCATCACATCCTGTCTGAAGAAGAAGACAGCGGCAAAGACTCCTATTATTTATTGAATCGCAAGATTATTTCCTTTGTCCTACTCTTAATGACATTCATTATCTCATTAAAATTCAACAAAAAGCACCCTGCATATTAACGATTTTCACCCCAAAGGGTCATCATGGTCATTAGAATTACAGTAAACTACCACAGCTCTTTTAAAATAATAAGTGAAACCACTCAACATCACCTCCAGGCTTATGTAATACATGACCCTTTCTATGTTCACACATTCGTTATCTGAGGCTACACCTGCGAGCACAAAGGCGCGAAAGCCGGGTGGGCAAAGTTCCATTCGCGCATTGCGTGCAAAAATGCACGAAAGCCGGGAGCAAAGTTCCATTCGCGCACGCCAAAGCGCAGGACACAGAACGCCTTTACGGGAACATGATGACACTCCCACCATATTAATGATTTTCTACCTTGCATTGCAGTTTAGAAAAACTACTACAAAACTATAATTTTAGGAGCCCATTAAAATTCTACTTTTTATAGAAACTATAATTGCCCTATTACTTGGATCGCTATTAATGAAGCGCTCCAATTTTGTCTCTCTTCCCATTTCAGCCTTGTCATGCAATGAAGCAGACTCACATCCAAAATAATTGATTTACACTGAGGGTGCCGTGCTTCAGGAATTCCTATCCTGCACTCAGGTGCTTTTTTCCTGATTTGTGACGTCATCATGGCATGTCTGGTCTTGTTTAGCAGTGTTGCAGTTCTTCCCGCTGCTAGTATCTTGTTGGTGTCATGTTGTGCTAGCCGCGTGGCGATGTGTGGTGACCTGAGGTCTTAAGCCTTTTCCGTGCTCACCTAAGGAAATTTGTGTATCCCTGTCCTGTGCTTTCTTTGCGCAAGGGCAATGCATCTGTGTATGTGGCACTATCAGATACCAGACATGAGTGTCTTTTTCTTAGTTTATTAGCATATGCTTCAGTTTTTTTTACGTCAAGCACAAGTGCGCACAATT
Organism: Ornithodoros turicata; assembly: GCF_037126465.1. Classification (NCBI taxonomy): domain Eukaryota; kingdom Metazoa; phylum Arthropoda; class Arachnida; order Ixodida; family Argasidae; genus Ornithodoros; species Ornithodoros turicata. The sequence continues at coordinate 171,319,095 of NC_088201.1, forward strand.
TTTCGATGCTTTCTTCCTCAAATCACCGATTTTGCGCAGAAGAAAGTCACATGGTGCAGCTGAGAAGAGGGTTTCTCTGATTGTTTGTTAGATGTTGTTAGGAGTTCGGTATGTTGAGGAAGTCAGCTGTTAAAGGTATCCGTGAAGAAATGCTTTCATCTGAGTGCAGGATAGGAATTCCTGAGGCACGGCACCCTCAGTGTAAATCAATTATTTTGGATGTGAATCTGCTTCATTGCATGACAAGGCTGAAATGGAAAGAGAGAAAAAATTGGAGCGCTTCATTAATAGCGATCCAAGTAATAGAGCAATTATAGTTTCCATAGAAAGTAGAATTTTAATGAGCTCCTAAAATTATAGTTTCGTAGTAGTTTTTCTAAACTGCAATGCAAGGTAGAAAATCATTAATATGGTGGGAATGTCATCATGTTCCTGTAAAGGCGTTCTGTGTCTTGTGCTTTGGCGTGCGCGAATGAAACTTTGCTCCCGGCTTTCGCGCCTTTTTGCACACAATGCGCGAATGGAACTTTGCCCACCCGGTTTTCGCGCCTTTGTGCTCGCAGGTGTAGCCTCAGGCAACGAATGTGTGAGCATAGAAAGGGTCATGTATTACATAAGCCTCACTTTCATGGTTTCACTTATTATTTTAAAAGAGCAGTGGTGGTATACTGTAATTCTAATGACCATGATGAGTCTTTGGGGTGAAAATCGTTAATATGCAGGGTGGTTTTTGTTGAATTTTAATGGGAGAATGAATGTCATTAAGAGTAGGACAAAGGAAATAATCTTACGATTCAATAAATCATAGGAGTCTTTGCCGCTGTCTTCTTCTTCAGACAGGATGTGATGATGTCACGCAGTCTGTAGCAATGCATTGACCGTTACTGGAACAAAGTGTAGCAATAGAAAAATGGTGTGTATTGCCCTGGACGGATTTATGATGAGCACTGTTTTTGAATAAGAGGAGTGCGTGTGCTTAGAAATAGTTTGATACTGGTTTTCTTCTTTGTTTCTTTGCGCTTTTTCCCCCTTGTTGTCCGACAAACATGCGCTGACCATGCCTGGGCCTGTTCTGACATGCTTTCCTTGTACGTGTAGTTTTTTTCTTTTTGTACAAGAAATATTCTTCACGATAGTGCTGCCTTGAATGGAAGTAGAGCTATTCTTAATAATTTTGTGATTCATTTAGTTCAGAGAGTAACCGCGAGAGGGACAGGTGTGTGACTTTATTCAGGAGGAACAAAGCGTCATTATTCAGTTAGGTGCATGGCTCTTGGCTGGGATGGACATGTCTTGCTGAACCATTTTTTTTCCTGTACAGTAACACTTTGGGAATGAAATGCTACAATCTCCTCTTGTCTATTGTGTTTTTCTGCAATAGTTCCGTATGCAATCATTATAGTAGAATAAAGGAAATAATCTAGGGATAGTGATTCAATAAATAACAGGTCCCCTGTCTACAGCGTAAGCGTCCTTGAGCCACGCACCTGCATGATGCGTCATACCGCAACACTATTGTTTCAGGTTGACCTTGTCTAGAGGAGCATTAGTGTAAAAAATTGTGTAGCCATGAGATAATAGGGTGACGTCACGACCAATGAGAACGGCCTGTAGGGGGCGCAAGGATTCACTTCTCTCTTGGACACTGGCGGGTCTGGACACGTCAATTCTGCTCCTAGCAATTGAGTTGGCCGTCAGTGGAAGAGCTTAGTTTCGCTGGGGTTCTGTCTACCTCTGATGGGGTGCGGATGTGTGGTTCGTCACTGGTGAATGGTGTTCGACGATGCAGGTGGATTTTGTGACGAGCGGATTTCCAATGGGGGAATGCTGTGAACGTGAAAAATGATGGTGAGTGTCTTTTCACTCTGTTCAACTGTTTGTTTTCCTCTGTTGACGCTTTGTATTTTTTCTTTTTTGACAAGGAACATTGTTGTCTTGACGATAGTGCTGCCCTGAGTTCTGCACTCCCGGTTACCCGTACTCTGTGTTGATTTGTTGAGTGCCTAGTCCTCTTATTTGCCGTTGATGGAGTTACGGGTTAGGATATTTTGTTCTTTTGCAAGTCTAATTTAGTAAGACTTTGGAATTCCTACGATCAGCTTTCATGCATGGTGCTCTTCTGAAATAGTTTCCTATTCAATCGTTATAGAAGAATAAAGGAAATAATCTTGGGATAGTGATTCAATAAGTAATAGGTCCCCTGTCTAGAGCACACGCGTCCTTGAGCCATGCAGGTGCATGATGACGTCATACCGTGGCTTCATTGCAGATTGACCTTGTCTAGAGGAGCATTAGTGGAAAAAAACAGGGTGGCCCTGAGACAATAGCATGACGTCACGACCAATGAGAACGGCCAGCAGGGGACGCAGGAATGCTCTTCTCTCTTAGCCTCTCGGAGGTGGTCGCCCCAGAGGGCGCTAAAAGCGCGCATGCGTAGCGGCCGCGGAGCGGCGTCCCAGTCAGTTTCTCGCTGGCTGTCGCGGAGAGCAGTCGCATCGGTCTGCGCTCCTGCTGTGGTGAGCTGATTTGTTGTGTAACTAATGCTTTCGCCAACTTTCTTCCCGCTTTGTTTGCAATTTTCGTGCCAGTGCACGTTGGGTGCTGGTTGCTGTTGTCCCAAAGAAGCATTAGTGGAAAAAAACAGGGTAGCCCTGAGACAATAGGATGACGTCACGACCAATGAGAACGGCCAGCAGGGGGCGCAGGAATGCTCTTCTCTCTTAGCCTCTCGGAGGTGGTCGCTCCAGAGGGCGCTAGAAGCGCGCATGCATAACGGCCGCGGAGCGGCGTCCCAGTCAGTTTACCGCTGGCTGTCGCGGAGAGCAGTCACATCGGTCTGCGCTCCTGCTGTGGTGAGCTGATTTGTTGTGTAACTAATGCTTTCGCCAACTTCCTTCCCGCTTTGTTTGTGATTTTCGTGCCAGTGCACGTCGGATGCTGGTTGCGGTTGTCCGGGCATCCCCGCCATTTTCTATCTTCTTCTGCCTTGGGAACGGGAGTAGCGCTGGTGTGATTCTTAATAATTTTGTTGTGAGATTAGTTGAGAAAGTAACCGCTAGGGGGTGCAGCTGCGGGGCTTTATACAGGAGAAGAAAACCATTGCGAGTCAGTTCTCTGCCTGGCTGTCGGATAGAGCAGTCGCATCGTTCTGCGCTCCTGTTGTGGTGGGATCATTTGTTGTGTAACTAATTCTATTTTCTTGTTAGCTATTGATGGTTTGCATACTCTTGCTTTCCCAGCCTCTGTATTACGAGTGTTTTTCTCCTTGCATGTCCAGAGCTGTCCTAACTTGCCCAGACATGCCATGATGACGTCACAGCTGACGTCAGAGGATGTCCGGAACTGGTGGTCATAGCTGCGACGCTTTGCAACCTGCCTCTGTGCTCCGTCGCCCGGCGACGGTCAGCGGCCGTTCCGAACCGCTTTCTTCAAGATGGCGTCGTTGATCTTCAACTAAACTCCTTCTCTCCACTCTATCTCTATCTATTTTTTTCTTTTGTATGACCACGTCTATCCGGAAACGCACAGGGTGGTCTGGACACTAGTTAGACGCTTCCCAATTAGTGTGATCGCTCATTGGATGATGCTGATTAATGTGGGGGGTCCCAATTAGCTCTAATTGCTAATTAAACGTGTCCAGAAGCCTTGTAGCGTTTCCGGATAGTCGTGGTCAGTACTTACTACTCCCATATTGCCAGGATTTTCCAAATATTGGCTCAAAGTGCGCAATATGGGGCCCATATTGCCCAGTTTCAGCAATTATGGGGGTATTCTTGCCGAAACGAGCCCCATATGGGACCCGTATCGCCAATGACCAGTGAATATGGGCCCAATATTGTGTGCTGCTTGGGCCATTGCAGTGCAAAAACCCGCGTTTTTAATGAAATCCGTGGGTAATACCCATGGGAGAGAACAAAGGGAGAGAAGCTAACCCAACTCAACGCGACCTAGCTAAGGTGCTGAAAGAGTGTGTCAGACTTCCATGAAACAGTACACCTAACCAAAAGGAACCGAACCGAACTGAACCTAACCTGACAGGAGTGACGGAGTGGCACTTGGTTCAGCGGTTGGAGGTATGCTGCCAGGGTTCTGTGCACCGATGGTCTTGGCTGACGAGATGTCCGCAGATGATGTAGTATGGAAAGAAAATGCCTGAGAGCTGGAACGGTCTCGACGGCGTCAGTGGCGCGTTCTTGCTCGTTCGGGTCACCAACTGCAGAAAATGATCGGTGAAGAGGAGATGGTCTTCCTCTACACGAGTCATGACCAGCGGTAATAAAATGCGCCAGAGGGCAGATGTGCGTGGCCTCACGTAGGACGGTGCTGGTAGAACTCTTGGTGGGGGTGGTGGCACATGTCACAAGAACGAAGTGTGAGGTGTGCCTGCTCAGGTAGAATTCGTCTCCTTTTTTCACCACTAATCACAGTGGCGATTGGCAAGGGGCGGATTACTGGCCACTTGTCGGCGCGTAGCGCATCGTCGTCTCCATAGTAACGCGTGCTGCACGTGACCCAGTTCGTCCTGAGAAGAAAGAAGTGACCTTACTCGCAGGTTGCCACCATCGCCGGGTGTGTGGCGTTCGCAGCCATTGGGTGAGGAGGTCAGCCGACGCAAAACGTTGCGATGTTTGTCATTGAAAATGGCACCTTTGTGCGCGTTTCTAGAGGACAAAGGCGCCGCTTCAATGGAGTCCACGAGGACATTTCGTGCTCACAAGGATGTCTTCACGTCGGTGTCAGAAGAGCCGTTTGTTTCTTTCTTCAGACTGTCCAAAGCTTCGTGTATACACATATACGGTGTGTATGGAAACATCGACATGACATGGAGTGTTTCCCATGTAGGGAATGTTATGCACCCGTATTAGCTCAGTTAGTGTGTTTGTAACCCACCATTGTGAAATGAACGTCTCGCACAGACATGACATTTCTTTATTTACAAAATATTTGGACACTGCAATAAAAAAATTCTTGCGCTATTCATTTGTATGCCTTTGCTGCAGAAGCTTGTCTGCATAATATTGTGATATTGGAGCCCGTGCCTGCAGGAATGAGCCAGCACATATTTTATTGTCCGTATTGTTAGTAACTATTTCATTGGCACACTTGGCATAGGCGATCAATGCTTCCTGCAATCCGTCGTTGTTGTTCCCTCGTTCTTCAAGGAGTTGGTGCGATATTGCTGGTGGCACCTGCCTCCTCTTCCGTCGCCATCTGCCTCCGCTCCGCACATTTTGAGGTTGGCTGCTTGTTTTAGTCGGCAACTCTCTGGAAGCCTCAGCAGGCTATGTGGTCCTGAGCTGTTACCCGAATCGCTGCTTAGTTTACTTGTACAAAAAAAAGGAGGAGGAGATCACTCGACAAGCTCAGCAAGCATATCCACCAAACAACTCTATCCTCCTCAGTATAGCAACCTTACAGGTGGCGTACAGTGCACAGATCACCGTCCTCGTCTTCTACGAATGTGATGTTAAAATAAAATACGAAATTAATTCTCAACACATGTGTAGAGTGAAAAGAAAGAGAGACAGCTCTGAGCGCCGAAGGATTCCCTTCGAGCCGGCGATGGCAGCAGACGATACGACACTGCATTCTCATTGGCTGATTCGTGTCTTACGTGCTCATCTAGCGAAGTATGTGGAAGAAGGATTTTTTCCATGCGGTAACAAAATTTATATTTGTTAGAGGTAAATACAAAGTAAGTTAATGTCGTCAAATTTAGGCTTTTTGATTGACAGACTTGCGTCTGCCACCGAGAGTAGCGTAATTGCTCCTCGCGCCGACGAGGCTCGCCTACCCAGCGGAAGACGGTGGCCTTACTGACTACTTCAGATCGTGCGTCGGCAGCGCGCGCTTGCCCCACGGTGGGCCTTGCCACGTTAGGCGGACGCACCGATGCAATGGCCAGTAATCCGCCTCAGGGTAGAACTCGTCGGCTGGCGCATTGGCGCGCGGCCACCGATCACGTCGTCGTCGTCTGTGGCAGGAGCAGATAGTGCGCCACATCCGCCATTTCTGAACAAGGCAGGTGAGGTCAACAAGGCGCCATCCAGGGTGCCTTCAAATACGGCTGCCGGTTTATCCCTCTGTTTCTCTCTCACTCTCGTTGTTCTTGACACCTACTGACTCCTTCGAGTTGTTCCAGTCTACCATGTTGGTGGCGCTGTTCTACCACCTGACGTCATTTCTATGTATATAGTGAGATATCTGTTCATTCTGAGGGAATGTCCATCGTCAGCAGTTCGCAGGTAGGATCAGCTCCCGTAGCATAGTGATTAGGGTGATTGCTTTCCACGCCAAGAGCGGGAGGTGCTGGGTTCCAACCCTACCACAGGCCGTACTGTCTCAGGTTGTCTCCAGGTTTTACGAACACTTTCCTGAGAGGTGCCGGGGTTCGAATCCCGGTGCCGGTTGTGATGTCTGGGTTTTTTCCCTGGGATTTCCTCAGACGCTTACGGATATATGTCGGCACAGTTCCCTTAGAAGTCGGCCCAGGACGGACATTCCCCCAGGGCGTCAGTCGTGACGTCGTCCACGTCTGTGGGGCCGTGAACGGCGAGCCCTTTCACCGCCACCACAAGAGACGCGTTTCTGCCTGCGGTTAAAGTACTGGCGGCCAAGATGACAATGGAGTTGCGCACACATCGCTACGACTGATAGGATGATGATCATATTGGAGAAGACGACAGGGAAGATTTTTTAGCGCTTAGGATTGTGTTCTATAATATCATCTCTTGTGTGATACGCCACGGCCACATAGACATTTAGAACAGCCCCCAGTTCATTGCAATCGGTATCGATCCTAAAGCACGAGTCAGAGGATAACGTTCACGAGTACAATTCATTCCCATGGTCCTCCATTGTACTCCCATGGCGCCTGGCTCAATTCATAATCATTTGGTCGTCTCACATCTCCAAAACCGGTGTATTTTGAAAATCAGTAATACGATAATCGCGCCGTTTTAAATGTCCGCATCTCAGTCTTCCTTGAGGAGGCTTTTCGTCTCGTGTGAACGAAAGTCGCACATTTCCAGTGCCCCATTTTGCTGAGATGTCTGGTTTCTGAGCTGTCTGAGAGAGTCTGGTTTCTGCTTCTTCTGTCTGTATGAAGTTTGAGCTGATGTATGCAGGATGACCCTGGAGACCGCCATGCCCTTCCATGTGAAATGGATGAGCTGTGCCCCACTGCTTCGAAGAAGAGGAGTGGAAGATTCGCGTCCTTGTTGAGTCATAGCCTGGGCTATGGTTGAGCGTAGTGCAGCCATTCTGCGTTAAAGCTGTTGGTTATCATTCCTGGGTCCTTAATCTATATTTTTCGAGCCGAAACTCGCAAAGTGCAGCCTCAGTCATTGACGGAAGGAATGTAGGAAATAATGGTAGCGTAGTAATGGTTGTGGCTGTTTTCAGGGAAAACGAGAGCCGCGCATGCGCTGTGCATTCAGAGGAAAGTGGTCTTATGCTATGCAGGGTTGTAGAATACATAGCTAACATCTTCCTGCCATCCTCAAAATAAATTGTACAATATGAATCAACAATTTCGTCTAATGAATAACCTGTATGTTTTTTTTTCTTTGAAGCTCAAGCGGCCTTGCACAAAAGTATCAAGGTATTCGGCTGCAAATATACAGGGAGCGCTCTTACGGGATGCGAAAGGCGAGCGACATTTTGCACAGCCCGAAATGGGATATTTTCCCAATTTTTTCCCGCTGCTTACTTTTGTACCACGAAATGAAATTTTCCGCGGTGGGCTACACTCGACTAAAACTTTCCGAATCTGTCGAAAAAATGTTAGGTTGACTAAGCAATTTCCGGACTTTAATTCTTAAAACTAAATTTCCCATGGCGAAAAATTCATAAAAGTGTTCTCACACGATGGCAAACACTCTCTGAAGGCGAATAACGTTGACTCCATAGTTTTCCGAAGTGTAGATTTTTAATGTAATTTTTTGACACGTTATGTGAGACACCTTGTATAGTTACCTTTGCATAGCTGAAACGATGTCTGTGGTAGTGACGATCGAGCTGTTTGCCGTGGTCGGCCAAGCTCTTGGAAACAATGTCACGACTGTCACAGCGATGTATCGTTCTTCTTGGGACGACTTCACAGGGAACTGTGCCGACATTGAAAATATGTCAAGTAGCATAGATTTTATATGTGCTGCACCAATAATAACCCGCAAAACTGCAGTTACTTCAATGACTAGCCTTGAGATGCTCTCTAACTGTAATTGTGATGTCATGTTATTGCTACCTTAATCCATGTTACGATGGGCGCATTCTAATTCTCTCTAAAATTTTCTAGGTATTGCAGTAGTGTCCAATGTGTAAATTTCTGCAACCGTGGTTTCTGGAGGAGGACAATTTCAGGAGCGCGGACATAGAATGAGAAGGAGAAGAAGAAGGTTTTCTCGCGTTGCGGACTGTCGGCCATCTTTTCATTGCAGAAGAACAAGGAAGATTTCGTTCTAGAAATATCATCTCTTGTGTGACTTTTTCATGCAGAATCCCCTGTCTGACGATAACGGTAAGTGAATGCATTTGATATCATATAAGGTACAGTCATGCTGTCTTTAGCGGTAACCATTCAGTAAACGTTCATCAGGAAAACAAAATTCGGATGTAGTTCAGTATTGGGACCACTCGTTCTTAAAAATTAGTGAAAGCGTTAGGAAGGTAAATATTGCATAGAAGTGGAAGAAGGTCATATACCGAATCTAAAAATGTAAGAATTATAAAATTCTATGGACTACAAGTTTTTATATGCATTTCAAACACCCCATCTGATCCACCTTTAGCGCTGGGGAAACACGGGAATGCTAAGCCTAACGGATTCGTAACTTGCCATCTTGCAAAAGGTAGGGTCTTTGAATTGGTCTAAATCACCTCACTTTAGTGAGATTAGTCTAGGTTAGGTTCCACAGATTGGGGGTCTTGGGGAGCGCCTCCCCCCCCCTGGCCCGCACTAGGCGGTGCGGGCGTCGAGACTGTGCCTAGGGTTAGATCAGAAGGTCCTCAGTAAAGATGGCGGATCGCATTCAAGAAACGGGCGACAAAATTTAATTTTTATATCTTTCACTCAATATACGCATTCCTGTTTAATTTCGTTACTAATTAGAACTCCTCTTTCACCTAAAAGCGTTTGAATTTTGTGTTCATTCTTTTTCATTTAAAAAAATCAGTGGTCCCGATTCGGAACTATTCTGCAGGAAATGCTCGTCGGATACGTCAATTTTGCAGTTTGGTAATTGATAGTTGCATCGTTTGCTACGTTTTGTCAATGTCGAGGTATTGTGTCTCAACGCCCGACCTCGTCGCGGACTATTCACCCGTATTATCATTCCATATTAAGAAGGGGTATGCCCTCCGGCGGCCCCATGTATTCTCTATGGAAGAAACAGCGCGATTTTTCGCAGCTAATACTGAACCGATTTGGACAAAAATGGCCTTGTTCGGTAGCTTTTCGAATTTCTATTTCAATTTCAATTCCTAATTTCAACAATTCGCATTGAACACATCGAAACATTTCTTTTGCAGATGTTTTGAAAACCTTACGAAAGCTGCAAAGAGTTTGTGGCTTAGGTCTCTCACTTCTGTAAGTCCGTAGCGCGTTTACTGTAGCACATATGTGAAATGTAATCAGTGGCATTTTCGCGGATTTTTTTCTTGAATACTTTGGTGCCAGTGCCGTGTCTGTCCATGCCTGCAGTTGTTACCAATATTGAAAAAAAGAAAACTGAAGGCGTGTACGGCTCTGGTAATCGCGCCGTTTTGGCATCGTACAGTAGCGCTACATTGCTGGCCACAAGAGAACTAGGTATCATTCCGCGGAATGCAGTCACTGTTCTGGCACCCTGTCCCAGAATGGGTTTCCCCGGCAGAGGAAACGTGAAATTGAGGTCGTGAAACCTGCCGATTGACATCCGCGCTGGGTTGGTTGCAGCGAAATAATAAGGCGGCCTTGACAATAGAAAGAATAGGAGTCATAGACCAGGAAAACTGTAAAACACGTAGAAAGAATCGTGCAGTACGGGAACGCGAGGAACAGTGAGACGAAAAAGTTTGTCGCTTTTTATGTTTTTATAGGAAAGAAAACTTTGCGTTTGAAGCTCCACTGGCTATAGCCCAAATATTGTTTGATACTGATCGTACAATGCAAACGCTATTTCCTAAGAGATACTCCGAAAAATTTCAAAAATATCGATGGCTACCTCTTGCTACTGTGTAGAATTCATTCTCGATTAACACGTGAAGAAAAAGAAAAAGACTGTTTCCTAATTTGAAGAAATAGGGAGAGCCAATGATGACACTCCGTCGGCTGTGTTTCATCAGCTACCCACAACTACGTATACGTGTATATTTGCCTGACAGACCATTTTTTTTCTGCCCACACAATCAGATATTTTTTCTTTGTCTGTCAATTTTTTGCGGGGCCACTTTTTCCGAAAGCCCTCACAAGCGTATATCCACGAAAATGCTCTATGACATGAAAGTTGTAACGTGCCCGCGAACACTAGCGCAGCCTCTTCACTTGAAATGAACAGGGATCTCAGTCTACTGTCAGTTCGAGTAAGGAACTTTAACACTATTTTGAGGGGAAATATATTTATTACCGACAAACCACAAAGCAAACAAACAAACACGGAATGGTCATCCATACAAAAGGCCAGCAGCATTTGGCAGCGTTCTGGTTGCCACGGGATGTAATTATAACAAAGAGGTCGGGGAATATATATATACTAGATAAGAAAGAGAAGCAAACAACAGGAAAATAACACAAATGTCAGTTCAACGGGTTCTAGGACATCCCTGTGTAAGACATATCGGATCACGACATCTCGGCGTGGGCCATTTCGTTGCACGGGCATTTCGATGTACCGATGCACAGGGACATTTCGGCGCACCAACTTCTTGCTGCGCTTGTTGCGCACGGCGTATGCGCATACACAGCGCATTGTTGTGCACGGCTCATGTAACACATCACAACCAACCGGGTGGTGTTATCATTCGCTCTCCCGTTTTCCTGGAATTGCGACACCGTTTTTTTTTCTTTTTATGAATGAGTTAATGTCGAAAAGTAAAAGACCGAGTTATGGATAGACCATAAGAAGAGTTCCAAGAGGATTTCGGCGCAATAAGTAATTTAGAAATAAATCGTTGAAAAAATTGGTGTAGAAATTCAGTTTTTAGACTAACTTCTCGAAAACAAGCTCTTTCTGTATCCACAGTTGTAAAATCACTCCCGATACACAGAAGGATTGTGCCAAAAAGTGGTTGACAAGGGCACTAGATGTTATTTTAAAGGCATAAAAGGCATAGAACATTAATTCCAAATACCTGTCCTGAGCTCAACTATATAGGACTACCTCATGTAGTAACTTTTCGAACATACTTTTCATTTCTTGGCACCTTGTACCTCTCGATAGTACGCTCTTCAGAGTTTTCGGCCTTTTTTTCAGCCTACAGAGTTAGGTATGCAGCCTCACACACAAACATGTCGTCAGATTAATGTCCTAGATCAGCCTTTCATAAAGTGGTCGTAAGTTATATTATGAGTACGCGTGTTTAATCGATGAATAAGCCACACTTTTTTATCGATACACTGTAGTTCGCTTTGCGGAAACATTCAGTCTGTAAAATGTTCTAGTGTGAGAACTCAGTGCGAAAGAAAAATCAGCAGGTGAATATAAATAAACAGGTGCGAACAAAATATAACATTTGGACTGCGCTTTGTGGAGAAAGTCAGAAAAAGCGAAGATTACATAACCCCAAGAAGTCACCAGATGCAGTCCAGAAAGGTGCAAAAAGCAAGAATTCACGAGAGAACTGATGTTCTGAGGCTGGAACAACATAGAAGGGACAAATACATACAAAGCCTCAATTTGCCTAAGAAATTAACGATGAAAGATGAGAGTCACTGAAATGGTTAGCGAGCTGTAGGACTCGAACCCACATCTTCTGGATTGCCGGTCCAGGGCTCTACCAATTGAGCTAAGCTAACACGCCTTCTCAGCGACTTCCAGGGTGCGTCATCTGAAGGGACAAACCAGCCACTCTCTCTCACTCATCCTCCTTTCACTTTTACATTTTTGCTCACTCATACACACATTCATACGACGGGATCGACGCAAGCGGCAACTGTTGAACATGAGAGAACTGATGTTCTGAGGCTGGAGCAACATAGGAGGGACAAATACATACAAATCATCAATTTGCCTGAGAAATTAACGATGAAAGATGAAAGGTACTGAAAAGGTAAGCTAGCTGTAGGACTCGAACCCACATCTTCTGGATTGCCAGTCCAGGGCTCTACCAATTGAGCTAACCTTTTTAGTGACTGTCATCTTTCATCGTTAATTTCTTAGGCAAATTGAGGCTTTGTATGTATTTGTCCCTTCTATGTCGTTCCAGCCTCAGAACATTAGTTCTCTCATGTTCAACAGTTGCCGCCTGTGTCGATCCCGTCGTATGAATGTGTGTATGAGTGAGCAAAAATGTAAGAGTGAAAGGAGGATGAGTGAGAGAGAGTGGCTGGTTTGTCCATTCAGATGACGCGCCCTGGAAGTCGCTGAGAATGCGTGTTAGCTTAGCTCAATTGGTAGAGCCCTGGACCGGCAGTCCAGAAGATGTGGGTTCGAGTCCTACAGCTAGCTAACCTTTTCAGTTACTTTCATCTTTCATCAAGAATTCACCTTCGACGAGACCTCCTTCTTTCTTTACTTCTTTTTCTGTAGCTGAGTTGACCTTGGCAACCCAGACAAGGCGTGGGATTCCTGCATCTCAATAGTCAAGGAGGTCACACGCGTTTGTGGGACAATCCCGCGGAGGAGCGAATTATCTGTACCAAGGGTGATGGTTACAGCCATGGAGGAAAGAAACTAAGATGCCCTAAGTGCCTCTCTCAATGCAAGCGGGCGTGCTGTGACACGCGCATGGCATTGTGGTTAGTTGCCCACACACGTGATCCATAAACGTCACTGCAATACGTCATGAAACATGGCGTCATCCATGCCCCCGGCGTATCTTACCTGAATACACAGACGAGCCGCGGCCGAATAAGTTGCTTACGCTTTCATAACATATTTGGAGTTAGAAATGCCCGTTGAAATACAAAATAGATAAGCTCGGTATGGAAGCAATTGATCACTAAATCGCTAGAAGACGTACGCACGTCATCGTGACATTTTTTGGGTTATCTTCTGTTTTGCTGAACTTTTGCTGCGCAGAAAATGTTGAAACATCCCACAGCCTTCAAAGTATTGTTGCAAATGGACTCCTTGAAGGTAACAGTATTCATGAAGATGGGGTTTGCGAAACTTCCAAGCCTCCGCGCAGACCGCCATAACACCGAAAGATGTGGGGATCACGTGACCGGGCAACTAACTGGGCGTGGTATTGCCAGGAGCGACCGCTGAGGAGTCCCACAGCCCTCCATGCTTATAGCCCTTGCCCTAGTTTCTTACCTAAATAGTTGCATCTTTCACCTGGCAGAAACTTGTATGTTCGTGTGGCGCCAACTACACACGAAACAATCGTGCATCGGAGATAGCGCTTCAGTCGTATCACCTGCTAACTCAATCTAGTCACGAAAGCTTCAGCCTTCGGCGTGTACCCACGCAGGATTCATCGCTTCAGACTTCTACCTTGCGCATGACGGTTCGGAGCAAAAACATAAAACATAAAAACGAACAATTTGGCCATGCAGGCAATGTCACTGCAGGTCAAAGTGCAGATGCACTGCACGAACATAATGTCGAAGATAATGATGCCCAAGTTATTTTTCCCCAATGAAGATGCCCAAGTTATTTTCCCCCCATTGACAATAAACTTAAGGACGGGTCCTGCGGTAGTCATCATCACAAAAGATATTCAACTTCAATTCACCAGAAGCCTTCTCCAAGACCACGCTTTTTGCATTAAGGAGTTGATCGGCGAGACAAAAGCAACACAGGAACCGGCTCCTCGATGTGTCACTTTTAAAAGTAATTCTTTAAATTTCCTCTTTAGGACCCCAGATGGCAGCTGTGTCCGCTCCTTGTGATGCAGTGCGTAAGTAGCACAAGTTTGTCATGAACAGTAAATAACCTTCGCTAGGCTAATTAGCTGATGTGATGTAAGTGTGACATCGATGTAAAAATGGCTCAAAACGAACCATATCATACCAGCTAAACCTACAGTAGTTCGTTAAGTGAAAAAAAAAATGTAGGTAAGAGGTAAAAAAAGAGAAAGAGGTAAAAAATGAGGTAAGCGCTTATCGCTACAAACAAAGCTGGTAAACCCGTTTCTTGCCTATTCGCGATTCTTCCCATTTTCCTTTTTGGGGACGCTCATCCTCCGGTGTCATTTTTTTACCGTGCCATCCGGGATCACATGCCATAGCCCTTTGGACTTGAGGTAGACCGTAATCTTGTAGCGACAATTCGGAAAATTATCTTTCTCTAGTTTCTCTCATTGACTCACTGCCTGCGTCAGCCTTTCTGATGCGTTGGACCACTGGGGTCGCTAACTGATAGATAAGTCCCGTTACAGGGTTCCTGGGTTCATAACCCAAGCAGCACAATGCACTGAAAGTCGAGTGCAATAGGGGTGGACGGGTAGGTGGAAGGCCTTGAACAGACTCGTGAAACTAAAGAACATTGATAACACACATACCGTCCACCCCTATTGCACTCGACTTTCGGTACATTGTGCTGCTTGGGAACCATTGACAGCAGAGTTTCCGGAGCCAACACATAATCAAGAAACGATTGGCCATGGTGAACAATCAGTACGAAGTGTCTAGTGTCGTGTTCTTTATTTACAAATCCCATACAAAGCAATACAAAAAAGAACAAAGTCATGATAAGTAAGACTTCGCGTTTGTGTCTGTCCCTTCGTGTTCCCTAGTCTCGAGGGTTTTACATCATGCATCATCTTCACCAGCTCGCTTGCTTCCTAGCCATTTTTTTATTATGATAATTACGATGAGCACAACTGTGAATTGATACATGAGTGCGTACAACAGGGACATCTTTGTCCCTCTGAGCTAGAACGGTGCTGCCGCTGCCTCTGGCGTTTTCGACTTCTCCATGGCCCTTACTAGGTCCACAGGCCAACGGCTTGACGTCACTTAACTGTAGAGTTACGAATTGTCGTACCATTTCTGTAAGGGTATCTACAAAGCGGTCCGCGATAATGACTGTGATTAGATTGTGATACGTGTTGCTTCCATTCCTTTTGCGTACGCAGCTACTTAGCGTCAAGCCTTCACCAATAGTCGGACCACATCTCGTCCTTTGTTTTGACGGGTTCCGTGGAGACACTTCTGTACGCTCCAGACGGTAATCAGAGTTCGGCGGGCACTGTTTCTTTTATAGGCTGATAGTCACTGAGTTCGTCTGTGCCCCATTTGGAATAGAGATGTCCTACACTCTTGGCTATGAGCGCCATATTAGGTGACTCTGCACTGCAAGCATAAGATGGACTGGCTGGTGGAAATCCACCGCTATGCCACTGAAGATACGGAAACATGACACGTGACTTCTACACTATTTCCGTATCTTCGCGTCGCACACGACTTTGCACACGTCTGTCACTTGGCGCGACTTAAAGGTACTCTCGTGTCCGTCCCGAACGCTTCCAAAACTATTGCCCCGTTTTACACATATCTCATCACCGAGAGTAACGCCGAAAGTCCAACGGAAATTACATGAGTTGTTTCTGTACAATTAATGTAACGTACATCAATAGGAGATGCAAGATGTTGAGAACAGGAAAAGGTCAGGAAATCTAGCCGATATTTGTTTGTGTCAGTTTCTGTGACCACCATTAGTGAGTTTTAGTATATCGTACACTATCGCCTTTCGGTACGCAAGGGATAGCGTTGGTGGTTCTGCTCACGCGCAAGACATCAACGTAGCTTTGCGCAGTATAATGTGTGGAACCACCACGCTATCCCTTACAGTACGCAAATGTGATAGCGTACGATATACTAAAACTCACTATTGTTGTTTTCGATTGCGTTACATTACCGTTTCGGTTCTCCGTTCCGCCCCATACCCCTCGTTTTTCCTGTTTTTCCGTCTTCTTCTTTTTAATGTCATTATAACCCACAAGTTGGAGAATCGTGACCGTCTGTCTGTCGGATGGATGTGTGAAGCCTACTGTTGAGACATAGGATGTTATATATGAGATGTAGATCGTAGATTTAGGTAGCAGGTAGAGTAGTAGATAGTTTGCGGAAAGGAGTAATGTAGTGGTGATAGTGATAGGTGATAATTACTTCTTAGTGATAACTGGTGATTAATGATGAATCATAAGTAGCGATGACAGTGATTAAAGCTGGTGATAGTGATTAGTGGTAACTTGTTATAATGCGTTACCATTAGAACCCCCAAGTTGGAAAATCGTGACTGTCTGTCTGTCGTACGAATGTGTGAAGCCTCGAGCTCAAACAAGCCTCGAGTAAAGCTCACTAGCTTGATCTGAAGACCAATCAGCAACTTCACTGTAAAAACTGTAAGGTAGTCCCTTTGAAACGCCGAGGTGCACAATAGCAAAACAACCTTACGGTGCCAATAAGTTACCCACAGATGGACCACAGGAGCCACCAACCCCAACCTACCTCGAGGAATAGTTCAGCGCTCCTCTGTGAGTCGAGTGTGTTCTCCTCGCAGCGGGTGATCCCATGATCAGTCCCGTCACTATACACTGTGCTTGTCCGTCGCTGGTCACCGTTGCTGACGCTCCACTCACCCCATGAAGCCGGCCGACGTTTCGCTAATCGACGTACAACCTGTCCTCGTCGAGTGGTTTACCTTCTTGTCAATGTCTGGACAGGACCATTCAGTTTCCTGGACACTCCACTATACCCCCCACAACTCAACAGCGCGTTCTGCTCGCCTTTCGGAAAGGTTCCAGTTGCATGTTCGTTGAACGAAAACTGACTCTCGATCAAGACGTCGATTTGCGAAGTACAGGGTATCAATATTTTCGCGCAATGTTGCCATAAACTCTGCGGGCTGAAGGCGTTGTCCAGGTTCCAGAGATTCAGATGCCGGAATCTCCCCTCGAGCTGCCTCGCAATTGTCGTGCGTGAACTTATTTAGACAAACAGCAGCCTCTGCTTACAACATCCTCGCTCCAATTCGAGCACTCTGACTAAACAGCAATTACTCACCTAATTCGCTAAACAAAAGTCGATGTGGGCGGGACATCACGATCACAAGCCCGTGTTCGTAACCATACGAACCTTTCTCGTGCAAGCGGAGCGGGAGCCTAGTTTTTCCTTCACAAAAAGTACACAGGTCGTATGTTCTGATTCCGTGTGACCTCATCGACAATGCCAAGTCATCCGCCGTGTTAGCACATCCAATGTGGATGTCATAGCGCTTGGAATGGGAGCTCTCGATAGATGAGATTGCAAGGGTTCGATGTATCAGCTGTGTGAATGTCTTACGGCGGTGGATGAAGCAGCACAGTGGATGGGAGAACTCGCGCGACCAATTTTTGTGCACCCGCATTGTCCCCTCACGCGTTGCAGGCTAAACATCGTGCTCCGGTTGTTGCAGTAGAATATATTTTAGCTCAGTCGCTTATTCTGACTACGATTAGTTTCCTTAAAAGCGAAATGAAACCAAAAGGAAACTAGAAGGAAGTCAATGATTATGGCATGCCAAGCCCCGAACATGGATATCCTTTGCGCTCCTTTTGGAATGTAGTCCCGAATAAAATGTGCATTTATAACGCGACGGTGTTCAAAATGCATGAAATAGCAGGTACACGTTAATCGTTAAAGAGTAACATTCAGTAAATAGTCAAATGTCTGGTGACGTACATGCACATCACTAGTCCCTTTGGCACGTCTGGTATTCTTCAGAATACAAGACGCACACCAAACGCTTGCACGTTGAATTGGTTCGGGTAGGTACGGTGGATTCACGACGATGTTATCAACGTTCTACTAACACTCACTATGAATATCCACTTTATTGCAAGGCCAACATTTGATCTTGAAAAATCACGTAGCCGGTTCCACCAGTGAGTGATGCGTAGATGACCTTACACGATGAGTATCAAGGCACCACGGATGATGTAACACGGTGGGTACTTTAGCAAAGCGGAGCATCAGCTAGAACGTGATGGGGAAGTCAAGTTGATGGAATAGCACATAGCTCCGTGAATGAGACTGCAAGAAATTATATATGTGAGCACAAGGAATGAGATGGCTCGGTGAATGAGGTGTCCACAACCGGAATGTCATCTTCCGTGCTTTCATCATGCGTCCGATGAAGCGTTAAAACAAAACAGACGGGGAAGACAGTAGTGAATGCCCTCACGGGAGGGCCTACACACTGGCGAGGAAGTATCAGTTTCAGGACAAAGTTGTAATTGCCGTGTATAGGACACCGGTTTAATAGCAATACTTGTGAGGAATATGCAAAAATCTAATGAACACGCAAGGTGTTCTTTTTCTCTTCTTGGCCGTTCGTTTACTATGAGGTCAACGAATCTGCGTAGATCTCGTAGTTTTACCGGAAAAATTCAGTAAGTGATTTAAAAACAAAAACGAACAGTAGAACTAATATATTGCTACAGGTCATATTTCTATTTGATATTCAGCATGGTTCACCTCGGGTATGTTACAGTTGTCTATTGAGCACGGCTTTCATGATCTGTGTTTCAGTGGTTATGCAGCAGGGCTGAAGTTTCAGCGTAGCCAGTCAGCAGGAGTTGTCTGGGCACGCTTCGGTTGTGGTTCGGTGGGCCTCTCAGAAGGCTTGGGCAGCGCTTCACTGAGCCTTGGTGTAGGGCTTAGCTGGCGACTAGCCAAGTGGCCTTACATTGGAAAATGTTCATTATCGTAGACAACCTTCAATTGTCCTATTCGGTATTCATGATCTGCGCTAGGTTTAAGTGGGCTACACAGCAGCTCTTACCTCGGATTGTCTCAATAGTCTAGAGAGTAGGACTTTCTGGGAAGCGTTTCAATGAGATAGTCAGCAGGCCTGGCCTATGCAGGCAGGACAGACTTTGAAGTTGACGACAAAGAAGGCATTGCCTAAACACTATTTCAGTTGATTAGAGAATATTGCTTACCGGGGCCAATATTTTAGAACGCTATTCAACACGGCTTACTTAGCCGATGTTTCAGAGGACTTGACTTTAGCGAGTGCCTGGGAAGTGTTTGCGGTGCTCAGCAGCGCTCCCTTCGGGCTGACCCTCGCAACATCTCATTGGTCTATTCAGCAGGGCTGCCATCGGAAATGTACCGGTAATGCAGACAGAAGGACTTCCTAAGCTAGTATTCAGTTTCAGAAGGAATGACCTGTGTAGAGTTTCAGTGGTCTTCGCAGTACGAACTATTTTGGTAATGTTTCAGTGGGCTTGACAGGATGTCTTACTTGCGCAATGTTTGACCAGCACAGATTTAACAGAGTAGGATGAACTGCCAAAAAGAAATTCAGCCGCGCGCGCCCACTTTGACAATGTTTGAGTGTGTGATTGAGCAGAATTTAGCAGGATAAACCTTAAAGGGGCAATAGTGCCAGGCTTACTTGGGTGCACTGTTAAGTGGACTACTCGGCACAAGTAACGTAGATAAAGTAGCGGTGGGTCAACCTGCATATTGAAGTCAATTGTCACAGGGGATGAGACTATGGTGCTCTACTATGATCCCCTTTCGAAAAAGGAGTCGATGGAATGGCGCAAACCAGGAGAAGCACCCCCAAGAAAAGCCAAGGTCACACAATCCACAAAGAAGATCATGGCAACAATATTTTGGGATTGTCACAGGATCCTCCTCATCGACTTCAAAGAGAGGAACACCATAGTGAATGCGACTTATTATGCTTCACTCCTGCACCGACTGCAAGACACCATCAAGGAAAAGAGGCGCGGCACGTTGAGTCGAGGTGTCGGCTTGCTCCAGGACAATGCCCCTGTCCACACGGCTTCTGTTGCCAAGGCTGCACTGAAGGAGTGCGGCTTCGAAGAAACCACCGCCCACCCTACAGTCCAGACTTGGCACCGAGTGACTACTTCCTGTTCTCAAACTTGAAGGGGATCTCAGAGGACGGAGATTTCAAAACTATAGTGAGGTGCAAGAGCCAGTTTTCCAGCATTTTGCGGACAAAACTTCGGACTATTTTTTCAAGGGTATAAGAATGCTGGTTGAAAGGTGTCAAAAGTGCATCGAAGTTAAGGGTGACTATGTCGAAAAGTGATACACTTGTTTCGTCACTATGACTATTAAAAGTTGGTCGGGCCCGAAACTTATGGAACCACCCTCTTATAGCGCTGATCAGTTCGATCACAGTGGACATCTTGCTCTCAGTGTGGCAGAGTCTTGATTTCGTTCAGTCTGGAAGATAAAATATGAGCCCTCCAAAAGTTTGTGACTGCCCATAGCGCAACCTCGCACACGGGTGACCGGACTGAATGCACTCTTCCATACAACAAAGGGCTTGCAATTGGGATGACTCATCCTTACGGACGCTGAACTGGAAGGAATGCGAGGAAGCCTTCAGTAACCTCTGGCCGAGGTCACTCCCTTTGGGACAATTTGAGGCATGAGAATAACAGAGGCCTTGTTCGCGTCCAAATGGTTGTGGGACATGAAAAAATTACTGATAAAGTGCATGGGTGGGTGGCAGGTCGGACCTACGGTCTCTGTGAATGTGTTACACCTCCAAAAGTATTATAATGCATGTGCTACATTGATTTTGTGCAGTATAATACAGATATGAATACAAATGAGTATTATAATACATAACACAAATACTCAAACGTATTACAGTAATAGTAGTATGATACAAAGTACTACTTTTACTGCCCACAATTGCTTGGGGCCAAGGTTCACAGAGGGGTGCGTCTGAGCAAGTCATCAGAGTCACGAGACATGCTGTAGCACTCCCGTGAGGCTCGTGCATAGGACATCAGCGTTTGAGCCACGTGACTCGCGAAAACATGGGGATGCGTCACAGCCGGCGTACTGCGGGACGAATGAGGCAACAACATGTCACAGGCGTACAACAACCAACGACAACGCCCTCTTACGTAGAGACTGTTTTCGTGACCTGACGAAACGTGACGTCACTGCACGAACCTCATTAGCCGAACGTTGCCCACTGTGGCACGGTTGGACACGACGAACGATGACGAACGACACATCGTCATAAAAATGTCCCACGTTCGCCGTCCTTGTTTTTATGCAGCGCAATGACTGCTCCGTGATGACAGCAGGGTGACATGTCTTGATAGTGTGGAGTCTTCCGAAAACGTCACCTTTGATTTGGTTTCTAGAACAAGCTGTAGGTGTCGACTCGACCGCCAAAATAGTGAGGATAAGATAAAGCCCGAAGCGTTCGGAGTACATGGAGTTCGGACGCCGTACGTACTTCTTCCTGTTGTAATTACGGTACCGAAAGCATGGTGTGGTTCTGTTCGGTACCGCAGCCTAACCACATGAAAACGTCGAGTTAGACATGACCAGGGGCATCAGACAGAGACTGGATGTCCGCACCCCTAGTCGCAGATGTGTTATGGCTTACCACACTATCTACGCAGCAGACCACAGGCTAGTTCTCCAGCCCATTTTGGTGTCGTGGGGAACGAGCAGGCCGACAGCGCCGCAGAAGCAGCACTCTCGAAACGGACAGGTATTGTTCTGCTGAGAGGAGACCGCCGTTCAATTATCCGACGCCTAGTGACATCCCTAGCTTCCCGCCAATGGGCAACCGACATTCTCCCCCCCCCCCCCCTATGTTGAGCAGAGTTGATCCAACGCTCGCTTTCCGCATGCCACGAAACACCTCTCCTCAAGATGCTGCATTAATCCACCGAATGCGCCTCGATGTGGCCTTTACAGCTCAGTGGCGTTGCCGCTTCAGACAAGTTGACTCTCCTACCTGCTGCCACTGTGGTGTGCTTGATGATCTGGAGCACATTCTTCTTCACTGCTCCCACTACCAACCTTCCCGAACCACACTCTCCGAGTCTCTTCGTCAGCTGGACTCTCGCCCCTTCTCCCCATCGAAATTGCTTGGTCCCTGGCCTAATCCAGCCCAGCAACGCTCTGCACTCAAAGCTCTTCTGACATTTCTGGACACCATCGGACTTCGATCGCTATTGTGACGGAGCTCGTTATTTTATTCCCCACATTCCCACCAGCAACGGGGTAGAGTATCGCCTGTGGCGATGAACCTCCCTACTCTCCAAAGCCAAAATAAAGTTGTTATTGTTGACTGGATGTTTCCAGGGTGAGGTGGCTGCTGTTTAGGCAGCACAAGTTCAGTTGTGGGAATACTAGCAGAAACAGGTTGCACGTTCGGTGTCTTGGTAAGGCTTCGCCATCTCACACACGGACACACACACACACACACACACACACACATAGAAACATACGGCTTTTCCATTTTGACACACCTAATGCTAACGCATTAAAAAATAGAAGAAACGACATAATAGATGACCAGAAGCTAAGACATATAATTTATTGGATCAGCAGTTTTGGTATCAAAGCCGCATATCTCAATATGGCGTCATATTCCTTCTGAACTTATACTTCTCACAAATCGAACTTGCTCATGTTGAAACGGATCCCATAGTTGCATTTCACACTCAAGTCCACTCTGACGACCCCATACGATCTCGGGTGTGCCAACAGTACCCAACGACGGTGCCCGTGACTGGCAATATTATTCATTGATTGTGTGAGGTGTAGATAAAGTGCTCCGACAGCAACGTTATACGCTCTATTGCGCAAGGATGAACACTGCCTTGCGGTAGAAGAGGTTATCACGGGCTTTGATAGTACACTAGATAAAAATGTACAAAGCACGATGAATACAAGACGGCAAGTGCGTTATGTTTGATGTACGCGGAGTGTGAAGCGTCCACATTAGTGTAAAAACTATGGTGTCGCTGTAATTGTGGTTGTACCTGTCATGTCTGTTTTGGGCATGTGGACTTTGGGCGAGGAGACTTTCGTTTGGAAATCACTTCCTTTCCACATTTCGCTGTTTCCCAGCCGGTTTACTATCCACTCTCTGCATGATTCCTATGGCGCACGCGCCGGTCTCTTCACGAAATTTGCCAAGCTCGACTACCAGGGGAATGTCGTGGTTTGCGCTTACACACTGATGACATCGTATTGCTGCTGAGCAAAGAACTAGGCAATGCTCTGATATCACACATTGGGCACAGGTCGCTTATTCGTATGGATCCCGTCTTCTGGCAGATACTGATGTGTTGTTTCCCTTTCAGAGCCATCAAGTGCTCGTGCATCAGAGGCGGGGACTCCCTTGGGTACGTGGAAGCTCCTTTGCATGATTAAGTGATTCTATCGAGGACATACTAAAGGTGGTGACAAGCAAGTGCGTGGGGAGAAGCAATATCTATTGATATATTGTCGGGCGATAATTTAACGTAAAAAATTGCACATGCAGCAAACAAGTTGAAGGGGCGGATACGCATACGCACCACGACTTTCGCCATCAGCTGTGTGTGAATAAATGTTTAGTGTATCTTATTCTGCAAATAGTTTATCATCATACGATGTCTGTCGGTCAATACGCTCGTGCCTTCGATATGGACGTTCTAAAATGTCTCTGCGTCCAGATTTCGAACGGTAGCTCCAGCGGAAATTGAGATACATCGCGTGAGAATTTGTACGTGATACAGGAGTAAATTTTCTATCGTTATCGTTCAACGTCAGGAAGTCATCTGTAAACCGCTTGACGGCAAAGTTTTCGTGGATGTTACAGAAAGCGGTTTGTCGTTTACAATTAGCGTAGCACGTCAATGGCAGTCAACGAGGCCGGATCCAGGGGCATTTCCAATCTGTGTACCAAGGTTCATCTACATGGCGCCACAACCGAGCAAGAAATGGTAGTTCAACATTTTGGGATTTTCCGTTGGGAACGCATGAATTACACTTTGCTGGGGTCACGTGACGCGTGTTTCTTCTTTCCTTTTGTTTCGGCCGACCAGGACACCAGGACGTCTCGAGTGGGTATGTCCTTAAAAGCTGACGCTGTAAAATGCCAGTAAACCCCAGATAGTCAGACCCGCAAATCGTTATTTGGACGAAGTGCATAACCATTAGAGCAAATCCCCTTCGGTACATTGAACAACAACACGCATTTTACAGTCTCGAGAAGGTAAATATAGATGAGGTTCTAGTTCCTGAGTGCTTTGAAAGGATTATTCGATCTCTTCAATTGCTTTACCCACTCTGAGAAACTGTCCCCTAAACATACCCAGTCTCTAATGAAACATAAATTATGATACCGACGACAGGCTACATTGTGCCCTTCCCGAAACAACTTGTGCTAAAGAAAGTATGACGTAGATGCGGCCAAGCTGGTGAAGAAGCTGTGCTGGTTTGAGCTGCTGTGTCGTGCTTGTTCTTCTGTATCGTCCACCTTTTAGGCTTCCTTAAGGCGGAACACCATGTGCTGTTGCTACACGACCAACTGATATGACACCATCATGTTATTGGAAGCCCTGCCCAGCGAGGGATTTCAGCTTACCAGGGTCGATTAATTATTTATTAATTCTCAAGCAGCACACAATATTGGGCCCATATTGGCTGGTCATTGGCGATACGGGTGCAATATGGGACCCGTTTCGCCAGGATTTTCCAAATATTGGCTGGCAAACATTGGCAAATATTGGCAAACTGGGCAATATGGGCCCCATATTGCCCAGATTGAGCCAATATTGGGAAAATCCTGGCGATATGGGCCCCATATTGCCCGCGTACGCCCCATATTGACTGAAAATACAGAAAATGGTACGTACCCGTGTTGCACAAATGCCCAAGCAGCACGGCAAGATTGAACGTTGAAGCGTGTGAAATACCCAATTCAGGACATCGTTACATCCAACAACTTCCCGCAGATGATACACATTGTTCGAAACAGTCAACGTACTTGGCAATCCTAATGTAACTTTCGCTTGAATTCGACAACTCAACATTCCACGTTCTGGAAATAGCCGCCATCTTCCTTCGCGATGCCAATGCCAATGGGTCGAGCCGACTGAGAGCGAGCGGGTTGTTTGAGCGAAATCACGCGTCCTACAGCTAATGCGCATGCGCGACAGCTCGAACGGACGTTTCATAGGGCTAAAATATCGCTGGTTGCTGTAATGATAATGCCATTGCGACAGGTCAAGTAAAAAACACAATGTCTAATAGGAAGGGATGGCTCTTTTGTAAAATTAGGTGCTTTCAAGTTGCTGCAAGCAGTGTGAATTGCTCTGGCGTATGTCCGTCACCGTCACGAAACTGTTCCGCGCCTTTGTAGTCTCGGAGCGGGTTCGAAATTTTTAGTTCACAGAATATTGCGATGCCACTGAAGGCATCTGAGGGATCTTTGGCATTGGCAGTTCCGTGAGACAGCTTGTGTCGTTCAGCAAGGCGGGCGTAGTTCTTCGTTTTTTTTTTTGCTTTTTTTTTGGCGATGCGATGATATTTTGTAATCATGTGCAACGTGGATTAACTAGATCCGCAGAAATAAAAAAGCAAAAATCAGAGAAAAGTATTATCAGAGGAGGCACAGTAAGCGGGTTTCGCCGCCGCGAAAATAGTGTCGCCGCTGGCATTTCCCGCCAAATTCCGGCTATTTACTTTCCATTGGCTCCGGTTCCCCACGTGACCTTTCTCGATCATGATTGGCTGAGGCTCATTTAACCGGTGGATTCTCCCGCGTTCGTTTCTCCGAGGCGCCGACCCGTCTGACCGTTGTGTAGCTGCGTCTACGTATGTGAGGAGACGGTGATTTCGTTTCGTGGATTTCGAAGATGTTCGAGCCATGGACGAACGCCTGATGAAAGGTAAGCAGACAAACGTATGATGCATTTCAGTGATCAGACGTTTAATACTGTCGCCTAACTGTGTGTATGGAGGTACGCCTTGTCCCGTTTTACATCACTTTCTACCGGTTATCACTCATGATCTGTTAGATGATTATGCGTGGCGTTACTTGTTGCGTTTTGTTGCGCTATTTGAATGTCTTATGTTTAATACACTGTTTTGCATGAAAAGGAAAACAGCATGCATCGCGTACGCCGGGCTCCTCGAATTTTGTCATTAGGCGCGTAACGATAGCGTGTCTTACATAGCGTATTCAGCCAATTAACGTTGCCTGTGCTCGGGTTTATCATATCATTAACAGGTTCCTCTTTTTTTAATTGAGACGCCGACAGCTGTTCGTGGCCTTGCGATTCGCGAGCATGTGGCCCCTGTCACCTGAAAATTCTACAGTTTATTTATTTATTTGTTTATTTATGATACCCTCAGGGCTTTGAGCATTACAGAGGGGAGGGGCGTATGTAACAATAAGTTCAAATATAAGAGGATGCATACAGAAGACACAAAACAATGAAAAATTAGACAAAAAAAAGGGAAAAAATAATCACTATGTGGCGTTCAGATGATCACAAAGAGCATTCTTAAATAATGAAGGGGCAGTAATGGATGAAATAGAGCCGGGAAGGCGGTTCCACTCGAGTGAGGTTTTGGGCAGAAATGACTGAAAGTATACGTTAGTAGTGCAAAAGGGAATGCCAACCTTCTGTGCATTGTCCAGCCGTGAAGAGATATGTGACGGACAAGAAATTAAAGAGTGTCGGAGGATATCGTTATGATAAAAAAAAAATTGTGAAATAGACAAAGACGAGTAACATTGCGTCGAACTGAGAGATGAGATAGGTTAAGACTAGCTTTCATGGAGGTAACACTGGCTGTCCTGGCATAATTACCGAGAATGAACCGTGCTGCGCGGTTTTGTACACTTTCCACTTGCGCAATGAGTGTCGCTTGTCCCGGGTCCCACACAGAAGCAGCATATTCGAGCTTCGGAAGCACGAGGGTTCGGTATAACATGAGTTTTAGATTTAGTGGACCAAGGCTGTAATTACGGCGGATGTACCCTAGAGTGCGTGTGGCGTTTTTGGTTATGTACTCGATGTGTGGTTTCCAGGATAGGTTAGAAGATATGAAAATGCCAAGATATTTATATGTAGAAACACGTTCCAATGCAGTGTTATTAATCATGTATGTATGACAAGGTTCGTTGTTGCGGCATATTCTCATGTGCTTACACTTTCCGAGGTTTAGTTCCATGTGCCACGTGGAGCACCATGTTAGTAGCGTATCGAGGTCTTTTTGTAATAAGTCAGAGTCAGAAGCGGTAGTTACTTTTCGATAGATAACACAATCGTCGGCGTAGAGACGAACAGAAGAGGAGAAGAGGTTAGGAAGGTCGTTGATATAGATAAGAAAAAGTAAGGGGCCGAGAACGGAGCCTTGCGGTACACCAGATAAGACAGAAGCTACGTTTGAATTCCCATTGTTAGTAACGACATACTGCAAGCGATCAGATAAGAAAGAGTGAATCCAGGCTATAACATTTTTGTCAACATTAAGTCTTGTTAATTTCAGAAGTAAATGCCTGTGCGCGACTTTGTCAAATGCTTTAGATAGATCAATGAATATGCAGTCTGTGCAGGACCCGCGATCAAGGGCCTGATGAAGGTCATCTAGGAAAGAGACGAGTTGGGTTTCGCAAGAGAAATTTTTCCTAAATCCATGTTGACTATGGTGAAAAAACGAGTTAAATTCAAGGTGCTGGACTAAGTGAGAGTAAATTATATGTTCCATTATTTTACAGGGAATGCTAGTTAAAGAAATGGGGCGATAGTTACTTGCGCAGTGTCTATCACCAGATTTAAAGAAGGGAACCACCTTCGCGATAGACCAATCATGAGGAATGCAACCAGACTCTAGCGACTGCATAAAAATGTGAGTTAGAAATAATGCCGAACATGTGGCAGTGTTTTTCAAAAACTTAGTATTAATATCATCATGCCCAAAACTAGCAGATAGTTTCAGAGTATCAATTATCTTAATAATACCATAGGTATCAATAAGTATAGGATCCATAGTAATGTAATTGTGAACACTCAATTCGGAAAGGTTGTCGGAAGTAACAGAGGAAAAAGCGCTAACAAATGCATCGTTCAATACATTAGCACACTGTGATGGGGGTATTACAACACCGCCTGGAGTACGTAATGTGATTTCTGTGTTATTCTTTCGATTTACAAAGTTCCAAAACTGCTTAGGGTTCCGTTTTAGCATTTCGGGTAAAGTGTTCTTAAAATAGTTATTCTTGGCATCATGAAGCTCTAGCCTGTATGCTTTCAGGGCGTTATAATAGGCGTCCAAACTCGACGGGCTAGGAGATAGCTTCGAGCGACGAAATAGCCGTTTCTTCCTATTTAGAAGCCTTCTTAGCGTTTTGTTGAACCAAGGCGTTTGAGAATGAGTGGAAATGGTTATTTGTGGGATATATTTATCGATGAGCTGCATCACCTTGCTCTTGAACAGGTGCCAGTTACTTTCAACCGAACGGAGTGGAAAGTCAGCTAAATAAAAATTAAGGTATTCATAAAGCTCATCATTTATAGCAGTAAAGTTAGCATTTTTATAGTCCCTAATTATCTTTTTGTCCTTACCACGACCGACTGATGTATTAATGCAATAATGAAGTATAGAGTGATCACTCGAAGTTGGAAAGCCTATCAACAAGATCGGGTGTTGAAGTTAACAGCAAGTCTAGTATGTTGGAAGATGATTGGGTTACTCTAGTAGGACTTGTAACTAACTGTGAAAGGTTAAAGGTGTTACACATTTCTATGAAGGTAGCACATTCATGGGATGCTGACATAACGTGTGTGTCATGGGCTTGCCAATTGATGGAAGGGTAGTTAAAGTCACCCATAAGAAATATAGGCAAATGGGGAAATCGTGCCACAACCAGATTAAGTGCATCATGTAACTGAGATAAGAAGATATTTCCACATGAAGGCGGCCTGTAACATACACCAATTATCATTCTCCTGTGTTTACAATCCGCACTCACCCAGATCATTTCTAAAGGTGAGTTAATATCAATCAGCTGAGAGCTAATATGATTAGATACCGCAATAAGGACACCGCCTCCGGTTCTTTGACCTCAGTCGTTGCGATAAATGTTATATAACTTGTTGCAGTGAAATAATTCCTTGTTGCATATTTTGGATGATAGCCAGGTTTCGGTTAGAATGACGAAGTCTGCATCACACGAGTCCATAATCGAGCATAATTCATCTCGATGTCTAGTAATGCTCCGAATATTAGTGTAGAGAATAGAAATTTGTAAATGCGATGAGTTCTGCTTAATTAAGCGTGATTGCTATGGCTGATCGTGAGAGGAATTGTCAAAGACAGGACATGATTGAGCATTATTATCGGGACAATCATTCTGCGCTGCAGGAGTGTTTGAGGCTCCAAATCCACCTGAATGTCTTGTTTGAAATTCCCTAACACTATCAGTAGGTGGATCGTAAACGAAACACTTGTCCTTAACATAAAGCTTATTATAGCGAACTTTGAATGGTGTATCCAAAGCCTTCCCGTATTCAATTAATTTCTTCCGAGCAATACGCGTAGACAGTGAGAAATCGGGAGCAACTGACACAGCATTTACGTTAGATTTAGGTTTCGTTTGGAGTATAAGATCACGTGTCTTAAAAGATGTGAACTTCACAATTATAGGGCGATTCCCGCTATTTCTATAGGAGCCTATTCTATGTGCACGTTCTATAGTGTCGCTTCCTATCTTTAACCCGAACATGTCATCAATGGCGCCTAGAACTTTCTTCTCGGATTCCTCCCATCTTTCACCGTCGACGTCTGTGATGCCATGAAAGATTAAATTGTTTCGCCTTGATCTGTCCTCCTGATCAGTTAAGCTTACGCGAATTAATTCATTTTCGGCTCTGAGTCTTTTTATTTCCGACTTTAGGGTGTCGACTTCAGAAGCTTTCGATTCGACAATTTCGAGTCGTGTGCTGATATTAGAAATCTTTTCTATAATATCGTTTTGTGTATCTTGTACTGATTTAACAGCCGCAAGAAGGTCTGTCTGTCCTTTTTCAAGTGACGCTGAACGTGTCTCAAGGACTGCAGAACGAGAGTTAAGTTCTTGTAGCACCTGTAAAATTGTATCAAGCTGCTTTGCTTGCGTGTCCGACTTTGGGGGTCCCGGATTTTGCTCGACGTCGCCGGACAGAAGAAGTAGACGTTTAAAGGCACCATAGTCATTCAGAGCTAGTTGGCAAAGATACTTAGTATACAGAAGATAACACACTACTGTGCGGAAACAAAGCGGGCACTGCAGATCCAGAAGCCATCTGTTGCTAGTTTTATGTTTGGATAATGAAATATCATTTCTCACCTGCATAAACAGGAGAATTGGATTAACAGTAGTCCACATTTCGGATCCGCGGAGCCCACTGTGCACACTATGACCGTAGAACCTTATGAAGAGTTCATCGGGGAGCAGTGCTGTCGTGCAACGGTGACGTCCAAAACCAGTGGTGATTGGCGCGTCGATGATATCCAGAAGCGCACGTGGATTTTCTTGTGCGTTGTTGACAAACAGGTTAGAAGAGCAGGTAGAATTCCAGAATGATGTCTGCATACATGTGCCGTTTACTGGATGATGCCACTGGCATGATGCGTGAAACAGCTGCATAAACAGGAGAATTGGATTAACAGTAGTCCACATTTCGGATCCGCAGAACCCACTCAGTTGTGCTGGGATGAAGAGGATGGCTTCTGCGACTCATCACGTGCTATGTATGTGTGTAATAATATCTATCCCTATTGAAAAATACTTCAGAAAATCTCATAGAAGCATAGCATTCCTTCAGAATTTCTTACAGAAGCGTCTTCGTCTCTCAGAATTTCCCACAAAGGATGCAGATTCGAATACCTATCATCACAGGCACACCACCGTGAAAATATCCTGTGGGATAATTCAGGGTCTGGCCTTGTGATTTCTATGAGAAAACAGCGTGATTCAGAAACAGCGTTTATTCCAACTGCCAGCAAGTTCGTTAGTCTGCATTGAAACGTTGAAGCGCATGGACGCAGCTACGCATCTCATGCAAATATCGCCAGGAATTCAGGATTTTCGTCGCTTTTGAGGTATATAGCACGTGTGTGTGTGTGGTATATAATCGTCCGTACTAAGCATTCTCATTCTTTATGCGTCTTTACCCCTGTTCGCACGTATTCTGAGGAATGGAAGGTAGAATGCAGTGAGATGGTTATAGCAACTGTGCTTTGGGCAAACGGTATGTTACATATTTCTATGCGTATCTCTCACGCACACATCTTGTTTTAACCGTGGTTTTTAAAATGCTGTTTCTTCTAGGTTAAACTCGGAAGAAGCGGCAGCGAGCGGAAATTAATTGGATTCGTACGTGGTCGTAACCCATTCTCGTCTCTAGAAAGTTGGATGATGCTTTTACGGAAGAAAGCCTACGCGTTCCCAATGTGCGAAACAAAAAGTTGTCATAATCACATGAAGGAATGTCTTGGTCGTCGCATTGGACATTTCAAGTACGTGTACAGTGCGTTGGGTCATGCCTTTCTGAACTTATTGGCTGGGCCACAAATGTTCTGCAACATTCCTTACAGTGACGGCATGCGACTTACTCTCAATACTTCTCAGCAAGTAAGTATGGGATCCTTCAATTACCATACGTGGCAGTGCAGCTTTCTTAGGATGTTTCTTGCAGGGTGGCCCATTACACTTTATCACAGGCTTTCTAGCGGGTCTCGAGGCCTGTAACAAATCCTGTGAGAAAGCCTCACAGGCCACCCTGTAAGAAGCCCTGTAAGAAAGCTGCATTGCCCCAGCCTGTAAGAAATCCTCCCTGGAATCCTACAGGATCCCTGTAAGAAACTCAGAGAAATTTTGTAAGATTTAGTCTCATAACCTCATAGAAATTCCTTCAGCAGTCTGAGAGATTTCTTTTGTAAGATTTTCTGAAGTATTTTTCAATAGGGTACTTTCTCCAAACCTAATAGGTTCCCTTAAGGATTGTATAATATGATAGTCACGCTTGCTGTTACTCGGCACTATTTATTCTTTATTTATTCTACAGTATTCTGTAATAATCGTGTACATTTACTCGCAGTCAAATGTTGCTTCTTGTTTATGTGTTTACCGTGTCGATAAATTTGTACATGTGAATTCCTTCGTCTTCTAGATTTTCATTTTCTGCTTCTCGATAATATTAGCAGATGGCCTGGCGAAGCGCTCGGTACAGAGGGGGGGGGAGAGAATTCGAGTGAGGGGGTGTGGAGAGGGCACGCAGCGCACATGCGCAGTTCGATCAGCCAGCGCGCGCTTTTTGGCTCCGTTCTCCGGCTAATTTGTCGTGATTCGTTACGGATGATCACATGGTCAAGAGGGGCGGTGGTTTTCGTGGCGAAACTGTGGAAGCTACAGCTGCACTCCACTGGTATTATTATTAAAAGTATTAGCGGTGAATAATATACAGGATAATGATTTATTATTACACGGACTCCCCGTAGGTGTTATCACAGAAATATTGGCAATATTGGCGCAAAATGGGCTTGCAAATATTGGCAGCCCACATGGGGCCAATATTGGCAATCTTGGCAACCCATATGGGTCCAATATTGGACCAATATTGGCGTGCTGCTTGGGTTGTTGCTATTTCGTTATACCTGCTACTCGAACTTAAGATGTGTGCACAAGAGGTACATATTCTGTGAGAAATGTATTCTTGGTAAACATGGTCTTGTACAAATTACCGTGTATTCATACGAGCGTGTTTTCTGACGGCGCAGCGACTGAAGGAGCCAGAGGGTATATGATAAGGCGCTGAGGCTACGCCCTTCTGGAGATAGTGTTCCAATGTGTTGTCAGCTCAGATGCCGGGGATAACGTTCGCGCTGCGGTTGAAGGTTGCAGCATTAATTTTATGTGCACGGCGCTCGGTACGCAATGGACGAAAGAAAGCGAAAATTGGTGGCTTTTGCTGTTCTCATTGATGATAGTGAATGCTGCCATGAAAAGAAGTTAAGGAAGATATGGACGAAGGAATGGGTGTTGAGGAAAGAGCACGATCTGCAAAATAGCCTTCTACGGGAGCTACGAGACGAGTACCCATGTGCCTACCGCAAGGTTTTGAGAAAGTATGCGGCTGCTTTTGAATACATTCTGCTCCGCATAGCGAAGCGCATAAGGAAAGTATAGAGATGAATATGCGGGACATTATACTAGCCAGTGATCGTTTTTCCGTAACCCATCTGCAACAGGTTCCTTCGAATTATGTGCGCTTAAACATGCCACTAAATGCATAAAGCGTTCGTAAATAAGACTGAGCGGGAAAGAGTGTAGGAGAGAGTGCTATGAACGCTGTGTGTCTTCGTTTTCTGCTGTGACGCCGCAGCAGTGTGACGGTGATGAGTGTGATGTAAAGCAGAGACGGCTGTGGCGTAAAGGTCGCACCTTTAGAACACAGTACAAACAGCTTTATCGCATAGCACACTCTGCGCCAACCATTGCCGCGAATAATAGCCCTGGCTCACTTCTGGTTGGAAGACACAGTGGAGCGTACACCTTTTTGTCTCAATGGTGTGTGTGTGTGTGTGGTAGGTCTGCCGCACGTTCTGCTGAAGCAAGAAACCTTGTCCTCTTTCTGCAGAAGGCAGGTCTTGCTCTAAGACCCATCTAACAGTTTGCTCCCCCAGACGAACTAATGCACCCTCTATCCTCCATCCGGTGACGACGCCCACTTCTGTGTGGAAAGCAACGGCGAGCCGATCCTGCCATAACCCCCCTCCCTTGTGTCAATTCGGATACATGATAAGTGACACAAAAGACCGTTCGCCCTCCTCTCTCTTCGAATCAGAAGCGATGACCCTATCGCTCGTGGCCATGGTTGGAGCATAGTCCTGAAGTGCAGTTTTTAGAGTGGAGAAATGGGATGATTCAGGTACGATCCCCTCCTCTGGGAGCTTCCAATTCCTGCGTTTCATTGGCACCATTGCTTTAGGCGTTGGACAGGCCATGTTTTTGTGTCTACTGCCTTGGTACACAACTCATTGCAGTAAAACATTCATCGCATATACCGGTGGCATAGCCAGGTAGAATTCACCACCATGAACCCGCACCGTTGGTAGTGTAATTAGAACGGGAAAAGAACTTCTCTTGGAAATAATCCTCTCCCACTCAAACAACCCTTATTTTTATTATCTTATTATTATTATTAACAACCCTTATTGTCTTTCCTGATCTTTTCCTTTCTTTTTCTTGGGGGGGGGGAGTACGTTACCGTCCCATCCATACATATAAAATTATGGGACAAAACGAAATTTACGAATTCGCACTTTTTGCATATCGCGTTGTATAAGAAGCTCCCCCAGTGAATAATTACGAAATAATGCTATGGCAAAGCGAGACGCTATAACGTAAGTTCGCCAATATGTTGCATTTTTAGCTCTAGCTTTATCCAGATGTAAACACGTTACTTTCAAGCGCTGTGGCAGTTCCGAAACTGTGTGGCCGCGATGGATGGCAAACACGCAAAAATAGTGGAACCAAGGAAAACGGGCTCCGTTTATTACAACTGTTCGTCCTCGTTGATGCTTGTAAGGACACAATGTATGCACACAGTGGCCTCCCGCGAGCGCACTGCAAGACGTGATGGTGAACACAGGGTGCTACCTGTAAGCTTGTGTAATTACAGCCCTAAAATATTATAGCATTACACGGTTAACTTATGATGCAAGACCACTATAGATATGCGCGACCTCCGCAGTAGCCGGCTCGTGGATTAAATTTTGAGCCCCTTTGGCTTACCTGGCGTGCGACATACTGCTCACACATTTTCTCGTTTTTAAACGAAACTACCAGCATCCTGAGCCGATACCTTTTGGTTTGGAATGCGAGCATGCAGCCAAATCGTTATTAATAATTAACGCGTTCTTAAGTGATACAACGACTACGCCGTGAATATGGGGACCCAAAACGTGCTTTGGTGTACCTACATACCGTTGCTTCGGCATCCAGGTGTCTCTTTTTCATTTCAAAAACGATCTGTTTTCACATGGCATGTTTGCATGGTACATTTCGGTATAGCTCATCGCCAAGTTTCAGAGTGTTGCAAAATTGAGTGTTGCTCTACCAGGTGTATTAGATATCAAAAGAGCTTGTCACATTGGCAACATAAGGTGGCTTTTCTTTTTGTTTTTTTCGTCCTCCCGGAAGGCTCTGCGCGTATATATATAATATCGCCGTCATTCTTAATCAACACTACAGAAAAGAAATCGGAATTGACTGCTTGTCAATTGCGAACCCTCCCTTGCGGTAGAAGAGGTTATCACGGGCTTTGATAGTACACGAGATGAAATGTACAAAGCACGGTGAATACAAGGCCGCAAGTGCGTTATATTTTATGTAGGCGGAGTGTGAAACGTTCAGATTAGTGTAAAAACTATTTTGTTGCTGTAATTGTGGTTATACCTGTCATGTCTGTTTTGGGCACGTGGACGTTGGGCGAGGAGACTTTCACCTTCTAATCACCTCCTTTCCCCAGTTGGCTGTTTCCCAGCCTGTTTACTATCCTCTCTCTGTATGATTTCTATGTCGCACATTCCGGTCTATTCGCGAAGTTCGCGAGCTCGGCTACCAGGAGAATGTTTTGGTTTACGTTTACATACGGATGGCATCATAGTGCTGCTGAGCAAAGAACTAGGCAATGCTGTGATATGCAATTGCAATGCAATGTGTGTGTGTGTGTGTGTGTGCGAGTCGCTTATTCGTATGGATCCCGTCTTCTGGATACTGATGTGTTTCTGTTTCTCTTTCAGAGCCATCAAGTGCTCGTGCATCAGAGCCGGAGACACCCTTGGGTACGTGGAAGCTCCTTTGCATGATTAAATGATTCTATCGAGGACATACTAAAGGTGGTGGCAAGCAAGTGCGTGGGGAGCAGCAATATCTATTGATATATTGTCGGGGGATAATTTAACGTAAAAAAATAAGCGAAAGTCGAAGTTGAGAAAATTGCACAAGATGGCCTAAGTAGGCCATCTTGTGCTGGCCTAAGTAGGCCATCTTGTGGCCATTAGGCCTAATTAGACACACATACGCACCACGAGTTTCACCGTCAGCTGTGTGTGAATAAATGTTTAATCTATCTTATTCTGCAAATAGTTTATCCTTATACGATGTCTGTCGGGCAATCCGGTGTTGTCTTCGATATGGACGCTATAAAATCTGTATGTAATCTGTATGGACGCTATAAAATCTGTAAAAATGTATCTGTATGCGTCCCGATTTCGAACGATAGCTCCAGCGGAAATTGGGATACAGCAGCGTGAGAATTTATACGTGATACAGGAGTAAATTTTCTATCATTAAACGTCAGGAAATCGTCTGTAAACCGCTTGGCGGCAAAGTTTTCGTGGATGTTACACAAAGTGGTTTGCCGTTTACAATAAGCGTAGCACGTTGATGGCAGTCAACGAGGCCGGATCCAGGAACATTTCCGATCTGTGTACCAACGTTCATGTGTCTGGCGCAAGAACCGAGCAAGAAATGGTAGTTCACCATTTTGGGAATTTCCGTTGGGAACGCTTGGATTACACTTTGCTGGGGTCACGTGACGCGTGTTCTTTCTTTCTTTCTTTTTTTTCGGTCGACCAGGACATCTCGAGTGGGTATGTCCTTAAAAGCTGACGCTGTAAAATGCCAGAAAACTCCAGATAGTCAAACCCGCAAATCGTTAGTAGGCAAAGTGCATAACCATTAGAGCAAATCCCCTTCGGAACATACAACAACAATGCGCAGTTTACAGTCTCGAGAAGGTAAATATGGATGAGGTTCTAGTTCCTGCGTGCTTTGAAGGGATTATTCGACCTCTTCGATTGCGTTACAGTCTGAGAAATTGTCCCCTAAACATACCCAGTCTCTAATTAAACAAATTATATATACCGACTACAGGTTAATTGTGCCCTTCCCGAAACAACTTGTGCCATAGATAATATGGCATAGATGCAGCCAAGCTGCTGAAGAAACTGTGCTGGTTTGAGCCGCTGTGTCGTGCTTGTTCTTCTGTATCGCCCACCTTTTAGGCTTCCTTAAGGCGGAACACCATGTGCTGTTGCTACACGACCAACTGATACGACACGATCATGTCATTGAAAGCCCTGCCCAGCGAGGGATTAAAGCTTACCGGGGTCGATTAATTATATATTCATCGCTTTTATTTTGTTATACCCGCTAGAGGTACATATTCAGTGGGAAATGTATTCTAGGTAAACATACGCATAATAATCATAATTTTGACAAGTGCATTAAACTTTGGGTCCTTGTGACATATTCTCAACATCACGTTTTGTAGAAAAAGTTGTCGGTTTCGAGTCAAATATTTACGCTTGTGCCACCTCGGATATATACGTCACAATTAAATGGTTTATAAAAATTGCTCTTGAGATTCTGTTGAAAACCTACTGAACTGGCTCAGGGGGACCCTCTTGATTTTCTATTCAAAACATACTAAATTTTTATTACCAAAGCTGTTTACCACTGATTGACAACTATTGAAAAGTGGCTACCGCGTTGCTTGTGAAATTCTGTTGAGCCCCTGTTGTGTGTGAATGGGTTGCATTTCTATTTACCTTAAGTTGAGATACAATGTATGCTGCTGTGGACGTTTTTTTCGTTGACTTCCCGAAGGCAAATTATTTAAATGCTGAGGATTACCAAATATAGAAGTCACTATACACATGCAAAATGTGTACGTTTCATTGATAATTGATCGAATCTGCCTACTCAATCTCAGCTGTGTACTATTTTGTCTCTCATTCGCTATAGTGTAATACAGGAATGTATGTATCAAGTAAATGAATGTAAATGATAAATGTGATTAGGGACGTATGTTAACATACTTCCCTGTGAAGTCTGCATGGACGCAGTTCCCCTCTGTGTTACTCGTCACGTTGTCTGCCCTAGTGAGTCCGACTACCGGAAGCAGTATTTGTATAGTATATGCTGTACCCAACACACACGGTGGTCTGCAGAGAGGTAGACGAAGAAGCTCGCTGGCACGCGTTATCGTTGCTTATATGTCTGGATGCTTAAATCACTTCACGCTTGAGCGTCTCCTACTGTTTTGGCTCGTCTTATACCTCCCACAACAAGTTGGCAAAAGTGACAACGACACAAATACTGAGGGAACGCAAGGCCCGCTTCACCTGCACCCTCGTACTTCGGAATTTAAATGGAACGTCCAATAGTGCGTCAATCATCGACAAATTTGTGATAGAAATCACACAATGAAGACCATTTTGCAGTTTTTATAAAAAGAAACGGCTGGATATACACTCTTTAAAAATGAACTTCACCGCATAGCACGCTCCTAGCCAACCATCATCTCGACTGGTATCACCTATCTTCTGATTTGCTGGAAACTGGAGGCGTACGCCATTTTTGTGACAATTATGAACTGCATAAGTGTCACAGAAAAGGGGTACGCATTCCACTTTTAACAAATCAGGAGAAAGAACGAGATCATCCGAGATGATAATTGGCTAGGACCATGCTATGCGGTGAAGTTCATTTTTAAGAGTGTAGTTCTCATAGAATGAAAAGTGTGAATTCTGAGATGGTTATCTATCATGTCATACGAGTAATAAAGACTGCGATGGACACACCTATCGCAATGCACTGACACAAATTTCTTTTCAATATGTTCTAATTCACTACTGATAAATTCGTCTCTGTAGCAGAATTTCAGAAAACCGATGCAAACTCAGCCCTAAGACGGTGGAGTGTATGCTAAAGCCGCATAAAACAGCAAGGTGAGCGAAAATCACGAGCGATTCGCGACATGACTTCTTGTCTTTTTTTTTAAATTCTGTGTTAGCGCCGCGAAGCAGCTGTGGCTATGAGCGGCGTACAGACGTGGACAGAGGACAGCAGGAAGGAGTGGGAGACAGGGGTGTTAGTATTCGCCCTGGGCCGACTTCAGGGGGAACTGTGCCGACATACGTCTGGAAAGTCTTCGGAAAACCCAGGGAAAACCTCAGACAGCACAGCCGGTGACAGGATTTATGACGTCTTGTTCACTGATATCGCTGTTCACTGATTTTTAAAACATTAGGAACACGAAAGGGAATATCAAAAACCTTCTAGATATTTCTACGCAGACTGACTTACTACAGCTCTGCTCGTGGTAGCGCTATAGGAAAATATGTTAGAAACGTATTACGGGTGCGTGCCCATACGTGGTGCACCAGCATGCCTGGCGCAAAAGACACAAAGCGTTCATTCTCATGGAAACGAAGTTCTCACAAGAGTAATTCACACGTATCCATCGACGTGTTCCCCCAAGGTCGACGTCCGACCACTGGTGGAAACTCGTGCAAGACGCCATTTTCGAGAACCGACAACGGACGTTAGCGTAGCGCGCGTGTCCGTTGCTCCATCTTCCAGACTGTCGGTACCATCGCAGGAAACCGAATAAAGAGTAAAAATGTCGACCACTTTCTCTTCAAGCGATGCGCCGTGACAAACGACCACGCGTTCCACGAGTGTCACGATTGAAGTGTCATGACCTCGAGAGATGCGTTTTGTTTACGGTGACACACCTTTAACCCCATATGACTTTGGGGAATGCACCTCTAATAGTAGGTTGCGGAATGAGCTCACACATCCCATTCAGATGAATCGAGAAGTGTGGTCAATTTAAATTCCTTGATTGGATCGGCGAACCTCATTCCATTCCTTTGATTCCCATAAAAGAGAACGAAGAATAAAGAACAGATACCCGAAGAAGTAACTGTACTGGCCAGCCCATCGCAGTTTTCGATGAGGTTGACGTAACCCAACACCGAAAACGCGCAAAGACAACCTGTGGAGATGTTTCTAACATCACAAAAACATGGGTACACTACTAATTGTGATGACCAACGTTTCTGCAGTCTCACTTATCAGGAATATCTTGTGTTCCGGTTCGCAATCACGATGTCCTGGAAAGAGGTGCCTGATGGGTGGTGAACTTTGCTATGTTGACGCCGTGGAAAATACTTGTTAGACGTCAGCTGAACATGCGCGAAGTTCTGGGTGACTGCAGAGAGCTTCTCTGTAATAGTATTTTCGATATGAAGATGAAAGGAAGCCCCGTTTATACAAGCCCAATATTCAAGAAAATTATTTCGCTCTTAATCGTGTTCAGGTACGGTGCGTGTGTGCAAAGGCGTGAGGTCAGAATCCACCGGAGAACCCAGACCATTCCATTTCCAAGGCCTAATCTTATTCCTATTCCATGCTCCGATAAATTTGGAATGCTTCCAGAATCATTCCAACTCCGGGGTGGCGACTCCGGAACTCTGGTACAAGCTTATGCAGCGGTGACACTTTTCAAACGCTTCCAGCGGATCACACAAAAGTGTCAAAGCAATGTTATGTGTCACAAAAGCGTCGCCGTTTTTAGAGTGTTGCAACCTGTCGCTGTACCGCCTACCATCGTGTAGGCCGCACAAGGTGCACTTTCAGCTCCCAACACCCTCAAACACCCACTCATTGCCTTGTTCACCAAAAGGCTGCTAGTAATTTACATGTATTTCCTTGATCTTAGTATAATGAGAGCAGGAAACTTTTATCCTGATATACCACTCAAGACTTGCATTCGCGTCGTAAAACAGAAAACAGCTTAATCCTGTCACTCCTTAACATACAACAATATAATTCACGCTCAACGCGGCAGACACAGCGCGTACGGTTCCACGGTCTTGTACAAATTACGGCGATCAGTCCATAGGTTATAATATCGCCTCATTCTTAATCAATATTACAGAAAAGAAATCGGAATTGACTACTTGTCAATTGTGAACCCTCTGTTGCGGTAGAAGAGGTTATCAGGGGTTTTGGCAGTACACAAGATGAAATGTACAAACCACGGTGAATACAATGCCGCAAGTGCGTTATGTTTTATGTACGCGGAGTGTGAATCATTCACATTAGTGTAAAAACTATTTTGTTGCTGTAATTGTGGTTATACCTGTCACGTCTGTTTTGGGCACGTGGACGTTGGGCGAGGGGACCTTCACCTTCTAATCACCTCCTTTCCCCATTTGGCTGTTTCCCAGCCTGTTTACTATCCTCTCTCTGTATGATTTCTATGTCGCACATTCCGGTCTATTCGCGAAGTTCGCGAGCTAGACTACAAGGAGAATGTCTTGGTTTGCGCTTACATACGGATGGCATCATAGTGCTGCTGAGCAAAGAACTAGGCAATGCTGTGATATGCAATTGCAATGCAATGTGTGTGTGTGCAAGTCGCTTATTCGTATGGATCCCGTCTTCTGACAGATACTGATGTGTTTCCGTTTCTCTTTCAGAGCCATCAAGTGCTCGTGCATCAGAGCCGGAGACACCCTTTGGTACGTGGAAGCTCCTTTGCATGATTAAATGATTCTATCGAGGACATACTAAAGGTGGTGGCAAGCAAGTGCGTGGGGAG
Organism: Ornithodoros turicata; assembly: GCF_037126465.1. Lineage (NCBI taxonomy): Eukaryota > Metazoa > Arthropoda > Arachnida > Ixodida > Argasidae > Ornithodoros > Ornithodoros turicata. The sequence continues at coordinate 171,360,471 of NC_088201.1, forward strand.
CAGCAATATCTATTGATATATTGTCGGGGGATAATTTAACGTAAAAAAAAATAAGCGAAAGTCGAAGTTGAGAAAATTGCACAAGATGGCCTAATTAGGCCATCCAACTGGTTTGCCGCACCCGGCAAACCAGTTGGAGGGGCAGATACACATACGCACCACGAGTTTCACCGTCAGCTGTGTGTGAATAAATGTTTAATCTATCTTATTCTGCAAATAGTTTATCCTTATACGATGTCTGCCGGGCAATCCGGTGTTGTCTTTGATATGGACGCTATAAAATGTATCTGTATGCGTCCCGATTTCGAACGATAGCTCCAGCGGAAATTGGGATACAGCAGCGTGAGAATTTATACGTGATACAGGAGTAAATTTTCTATCATTCAACGTCAGGAAATCGTCTGTAAACCGCTTGACGCAAAGTTTTCGTGGATGTTACACAAAGTGGTTTGCCGTTTACAATAAGCGTAGCACGTTGATGGCAGTCAACGAGGCCGGATCCAGGGACATTTCCGATCTGTGTACCAACGTTCATGTGTCTGGCGCAAGAACCGAGCAAGAAATGGTAGTTCACCATTTTGGGAACTTCCGTTGGGAACGCTTGGATTACACTTTGCTGTGGTCACGTGACGCGTGTTCTTTCTTTCTGTTTTTTTTTTTCGGTCGACCAGGACATCTCGAGTGGGTATGTCCTTAAAAGCTGACGCTGTGAAATGCCAGAAACCTCCAGATAGTCAAACCCGCAAATCGTTAGTAGGACAAAGTGCATAACCATTACAGCAAATCCCCTGCGGAACATACAACAACAATGCGCAGTTTCCAGTCTCGAGAAGGTAAATATAGATGAGGTTCTAGTTCCTGAGTGCTTTGAAGAGATTATTCGACATCCTCGATTGCGTTACACTCTGAGAAACTGTCCCCTAAACATACCCAGTCTCTAATGAAACAAATTATATATACCGACTACAGGTTAATTGTGCCCTTCCCGAAACAACTTGTGCCATAGATAATATGGCGTAGATGCAGCCAAGCTGCTGAAGAAACTGTGCTGGTTTGAGCCGCTGTGTCGTGCTTGCTCTTCTGTATCGCCCACCTTTTAGGCTTCCTTAGGGCGGAACACCATGTGCTGTTTCTACACGACCAACTGATACGACACGAACATGTTATTGGAAGCCTTGCCCAGCGAGAGATTTCAGCTTACCGGGATCGATTAATTATCTACTCATTGCTCTTATTTTGTTATACCTGCTATTCGAACTTAAGATGGGTGCACAAGAGGTACATATTGTGTGGGAAATGTATTATATCTAAACTTACGCATAATAATCCTAATTTTGACAAGTTCATTAAACTTTGGGATCCTTGTGACATATTCTCAACATCATGTTTTGTAGAAAAAGTTGTCGGTTTCGTGTCAAGTTTACGCTTGTGCCACCTCGGATATATGTCACAATTAAAGGGACCGAAAAGTGAATATAAACCTATCGAAACTTTATGTTCAGCGAAAAGCTTGAACTTTCAAAAGTTCAAATATCAAAGAACTCCGCTGAAATCGCTGTTGTTTTTCTGTAATCGGATTTTCCATAATTGCATGTTCAAGGACCTAGTAGGAAACAGATCAGTCTGTCAACAATTGCATGACCCCGCGCCATCTGTTGAGGACGCATGTAATACGCGCACTTCCGGGCGCTAATCTGGCGAAAACGAAACAGCCGGTGGGCATTTGTTACCACATTCTACGTCGAGAATGTCGAGCGTCTTGAACATGAGTGCGCTGGAATTCCGCATTCGAGATCTATCGCTCACACAGAACTGTTGTTCATGCGTTAGCGTGGTGGAAAGTGTGTTCTTTGCAGCAGAAGATTCCTCGTCCAGAGATTAGTCGGAGTCACATTCGGCCTCAGCAGTAGCTCATCGTGCCGTGAACATGGACTGATTTGTGAAATTTCCATGTATCAGGGAGAAGCATTTGTGTAAGCCGAAACAAGCGCTGTTTTTTCGTCGTGCAGGTGTTCATGCGTGAAATGCAAACCAACGGATACTACGGATGGATACTAAGTTTTTGCTGCCGAGAGGTAGAGAATGCTTGTGGAAGGCAGACAGACAATTGCATCAGAACTAACGAATATTTCGAAATACTGTGCCTTGACACCGAAGTACTGCAAGTGTCTTTTACATACATCCGAGAAACCGAAGAGCATGGCAATATACACGGCAGCGCCGTGTGGTCTTTACGCACTACTTTAACGGCAAACTGGACGGAAAACTCTTATTTCTGCAGGAAATTCCGTTATACCACCTGGTTGGAGGAGGTCTTCCATTCACAAGAAGGACATGGGGTGCTCCGAGAAAATACAATAGAAAGTACTCCACTGGTTCTCGATCTGCGTCATGCATGCAATTAGGGATGCTTTCTTATCACTTGCTTTCCCTTGTAGAAATGTTGATGTCAGCATATTTTCATTTCGTGCTTGCTGCAAGTTTTTCTCATTCTTTTTTCTTTGCTGTCACAGCATATTATAGTTACCAGTTTGTTCCTGGAGGGTAAAGTAACCTGTGGGCGTAGATGTATTTCTAGGTTATACTCATGTCTCAATTGTATATGTGAGGAGTAAGTAAGATAATTTTCATCAGTGTCATTCAGCTGAACTGTGTTCGCAACCTTTTAGTACACTTCTTAGTGACCCCGTTTCTAAATGTCAATTAATATATGAACCAAGATCGGGATTTAACACTTAATTAACTCTGTTTTGCTAAACGGACTACTTGTGACTGATTCATTATCACGTCACCAACTAACATTTGTAAAGCCCCTGACCCCATTAATCCTTTATCTCGGTTCATGCACCATTGGTGTGCATAGTACCTCAAAATGGCTAAATAATTTTTTGCATAAGTTATCTGTTACTGTAATTGAGATGTACTTTTGTAAAGTACTTTTGACAGCCCTGCAAATTGAAACTGGCTTCAATGTACACTACAAATGCATCGTAACATTTGATTGAAATATAATATAAGAGCAGAAGCAATTTTTTGTCACAACTCAAACTACATCTTTCTTATTTATTGTCCAGGGATTTAGGAAACAGAGTAGGACTTCCTGCCCTCTGATGTTTTGACGTACTTGATAGAGTTGTAAAACCTGCAACAAAGTAAACAACAGATGTATAAACAGTTTTGTCTTTTGCTTTTGAATTTAACAAGCTAGTTATATTTTACCATTTGTTCACTTTTGTATTCTCTGTTGGTGAAAATATTACAGGAACTATAATATTGATAAAGATGAGAAGTTTTCTTCAGGCATGCTAAGTGAGACAAAAGAAATGTACAATGAAGGTTGTACAAAAACAGCAAATCTCCGTCGACTAAAAATTTATATGTGTGTATGTTACCACATCGTGTAGTTTCCATCCAAAAGTAAGACTAGGCAAGATTGTTTGGTAGTTGTTGGTAGGGTGTTGGCATGTTGATGTGCTATACCGTTATAGATGAAGGGCAAACACAGTAGACAGCGTTATGGCTGCAAACTCAAGTGAAGATTTATTCAACAGAACAAGAAACCGAAAGCATGAGTAGAGAAAGGCAGTGCCCATGCAGTGTATAGTGAACCACACTAATCTCTGAGAAGATAGGATCGGAAGAGCAATAAAGAGAAATGACAGTCGCGTCCGAGATTAGCGAACTCTGCAAATTTAGGACCAATATGATGTGATAACTTTGCATGGCTCACGACAGCTCTGACACACATTGAACAATTCCAGTAGTGGGGCTTCAAAGACAATGAACGTTCCCTGTTTCATAGTGCATTCAAGTGTAGAGGATGCTTCTCTAGAATATTAATTAGCGTTCCTTAGTCATGAAGTCATAACTACACCTCAACAGGAAATATTCTTGTACCCTTCAAACAAGCTAGTAGTACTCATCGGTTTCTTCTGCTGTTGTTGACGTCATACTAGTGTTCTGCACCTGTCCAAAGACTCCAAAAAATGTCACAAAGTGTGCAACAAATCTGGTGCTTCCATCTGTGGACTTTGCATACCTGCTTTCAGCTATTTCTGTCATGTCAACTTGAGTGCCTGGATCACACACACACGAAGCAGTCTTGCGCCACTTTAACACTGGAAGGCCCCTAAAATTAAATTTGTTGATGTTGACAATTTTGAGTACGTGACAAGTAGGATAACACAAGTTAAATGGAATACGTCATCGCTATATTATAATTTATACATGTGTGACGCCTGTACGTACCTAAGACGTTGTGTTGAACTCGTCACGTCGGTGAACCAAAATCACTGGGTACTGAGCATCAGTGCAATCGTTACGTCTTCCCAATTCGCCTTCTACGGCATATTTGTAGTCATCGGCAGCAAAATGAGCTCAGCACACACGACACGACTGCTACATCTAATAACTGAGTGTTTCGAACCACATTCGTTTTCGCGCACTCTCCTGTTGAATCTTGTGGTAGAAAACGCCCGCCGCCGATGGTGAACGAACATGATTTTTGCCTCCCCCAACACCAAAACTACACCAGGTATATGTAGGTCTCTCGAATAATTGACACAACAGCCACGAACATGTCACTCACTTATACTTTGTGCTTCGCGCGACCAACATGACCACCCACGACGTAAACAATAAACGCGATAACACAGATGGCCTTCCAGATGGCGCGGCGGATCGTAGATCCTAGCGGCGAAGTAGCTGAATGCTTTATAAACGTAAAAGCTCTGCAAGTGGGCATCATTTTTAAAATGGCGTTTAGCTGTAAGATAATGTGCGTGAACTTTGTTCTCTACAAAATTAACTCTCACGTGGTAAGGGTTGACCAATCCCTGGGAGCCCTGACCCGAAACCCAAGTTGCTCTTTCTCGCCGTTCGCTGGCAGCACCGTCCATGGCACCGGCAATATTTATACGTAAAAAATATGCCGAATTGAGAAGTAATGCTTTCTGTGTCTTATCAAACATTCAGGTTGTGCACGACAGTGGGCAAAAATATGGGGGTTATTTTTCACTTTTCTGTCCCTTTAAATGGTTTATAAAAATTGCTTTTGAGATTCTGTTGAAAACCTACTGAACTGCCTCAGGGGACCCTCTCCTCTTGATTTTCTATTCAAAACACACTAAATTTTTTATTACCAAAGCTGCTGACCACTGATTCACAACTATTGAAAAGTGGCCACCGCGTTGCTTCTGAAATTCTGTTGAGCCCCTGTTGTGTGTGGGTGTGTTGCATTTCTATTTACCTTAAGTTGAAATACAATGTATGCTGCTGTGGTGTTGCTTTTTTATTTTTTGTTGACTTCCCGGAGGCAAATTATTTAAATGCTAATAGGGTTACCAAACACAGAAGTCACTACACATGCAAAATGTGTACGTTTCATTTATAATTGATCGAATCTGCCTAGTCAATCTCAGCTGTGTAGTATTTTGTCTCTGATTCGCAATAGTGTAATACAGGAATGTATGTATCAAGTAAATAAATGTATATGATAAATGTGATTATTGACGTATGTTAACATAGTTCCCTGTGAAGTCTGCATGGACGCAGTTCCCCTCTGTGTTACTCGTCACGTTGTCTGCCCTACTGAGTCCGACTACCGCAAGCAGTATTTGTATGGTATCTGCTGTACCCAACACCACTCGGTCGTCTGCAGAGAGGAAGACGAAGAAGCTTGCTGGCGCGCGTTATCGTTGCTTCTATGTCTGGTTGCTTAAATCACTTCACGCTTGAGCGTCTCCTACTGTTTTCGCTAGTCTTATACGTCTCACAACAAGTTGGCAAAAGCGACAACGACACAAATACGGAGAGAACGTAAGGTCCGCTTCACCTGCACCCTCGTATTTCGGAATCCAAATGGAACGTCGAATAGTGCGTCAATCATCGACAAATTTGTGATAGAAATCATACTATGCAGACCATTTAGCAGTTTTTATCAAAAGAAACAGCTGGATATGGTTCTCCTAGAATGAAAAGTGTGAATTCTGAGATGGTTATCTATCTTGTCATAAGAGTAATAAAGACTGCGACGAACACACCTATCGCAATGCACTGACATAAATTTCTTTTCAATATGGTCTAATTCACTACTGATAAATTCGTCTCTGTAGCAGAATTTCAGAAAACCGATGCAAACTCAGCCCTAAGTCGATGGAGTGTATGTTAAAGCCGCATAAGACAGGAAGGCGAGCGAAAATCACGAGCGATTCGCGATATGACGTCTTGTGCACTCATATCGCTGTTCACTGATTTTTAAACATTAGGAACACGAAAGGGATTATGAAAAACCTTCTAGATATTTCTACGCAGACTCATTTACTACAGCTCTGCTCGTGGTAGCGCTATAGGAAAATATGTTAGAAACGCGCCGATAGGCCCCTGCATTAAGGGTGGGTGCCCGTACGTGGTGCACCTGCATGCCTGGCGCAAAAGACACAAAGCGTTCATTCTCAAGAATTCTCACAAGAGTAATTCACGCATATCCATCGACGTGTTCCCTCAAGGTCCACGCACGACCACTGGTGGAAACTCTTGCAAGACGCCATTTTCGAGAACCGACAACAGACGTTAGCGTAGTGCGCGCGTCCGTTGCTCCATCTTCCAGACTGTCGGTACCATCGCAGGAAACCGAATAAAGAGTACAAATGTCGACCACTTTCTCTTCAAACAATGCGCCCTCACGAACGACCACTCATTCCACGAGTATCACGATTGAAGTGTCATGACCTCGAGAGATGCTTTTTGTTTACGGTGACACACCTTTAACCCCATATGACTTTGGGGAATGCACCTCTAATAGTAGGTTGCGGAATGGGCTCACACATCCCATTCGGATGAATCGAGAAGTGTGGTCAATTTAAATCCATTCCATTCCTTTGATTCCCATAAAAAAGAACGAAGAAGAAGAGACACCCGAAGAAGGAACTGTACTGGCCAGCGCATCACAGTTTTCGATGAGGTTGACGTTACCCAGCACCGAAAACGCGAAAAGACAACGTGTGGAAAGGTTCCTAACATCACAAAAACATGGATACACTACTAATTGTGATGACCAACGTTTCTGCAGTCTCGCATATCAGGAATATCTTGTGTTCCGGTTCGCAATCACGATGTGCTGGAAAGAGGTGCCTGATGGGTGGTGAACTTTGCTATGTTGACGCCGTGGAAAATACTCGTTAGACGTCAGCTGAACATGCGCGAAGTTCTGGGTGACTGCAAAGAGCTTCGCTGTAATAGTATTTTCGATATGAAGATGAAAGGAAGCCCCGTTTATACAAGCCGAATATTCAAGAAAATTATTTCGCTCTTAATCGTGTTCAGGTGCAGTGCGTGTGTGCAAAGGCGTGAGGTCAGAATCCACCGGAGAACCCAGACCATTCAATTTCCAAGGCCTAATCTTATTCCTATTCCATGCTCCGATAAATTTGGAATGCTTCCAGAATCATTCCAACTCCGGGGTGGCGACTCCGGAACCCTGGTACAAGCATATGCAGCGGTGACCCTTTTCAAACGCTTCCAGCGGATCACACAAAAGTGTCAAAGCAATCTTATGTGTCACAAAAGCGTCGCCGTTTTTAGAGTGTTGCAACGTGTCGCTGTACCGCCTACCATCGTGTAGACCGCACAAGGTGCACTTTCAGCTCCCAACACCCTCAAACACCCACTCATTGCCCTGTTCACCAAAAGGCTGCTAGTAATTTACTTGCATTTCCTTGATCTTAGTATAATGAGAGCAGGAAACTTTTATCCTGATATACCACTCAAGACTTGCATTCGAGTCGTAAAACAAAAACAGCTTAATCCTGTCACACCTTAACATACAACATTATAATTCACGCTCAACGCGGCAGACACAGCGCGTACGGTTCCACGGTCTTGAACAAATTACGGCGATCAGTCCATAGGTTATAATATCGCCTCATTCTTAATCAATACTACAGAAAAGAAATCGGTATTGACTACTTGTCAATTGTGGACCCTCTCTTGCGGTAGAAGAGGTTATCACGGGTTTTGGCAGTACACAAGATGAAATGTACAACCCACGGTGAATACAACGGCGCAAGTGCGTTATGTTTTATGTACGCGGAGTGTGAAACATTCACATTAGTGTAAAAACTATTTTGTTGCTGTAATTGTGGTTATACCTGTCATGTCTGTTTTGGGCGCGTGGACGTTGGGCGAGGAGACTTTCACCTTCTAATCACCTCCTTTCCCCATTTGGCTGTTTCCCAGCCTGTTTACTATCCTCTCTCTGTATGATTTCTATGTCGCACATTCCGGTCTATTCGCGAAGTTCGCGAGCTCGGCTACCAGGAGAATGTTTTGGTTTACGTTTACATACGGATGGCATCATAGTGCTGCTGAGCAAAGAACTAGGCAATGCTGTGATATGCAATTGCAATGCAATGTGTGTGTGTGCAAGTCGCTTATTCGTATGGATCCAGTCTTCTGACAGATACTGATGTGTTGTTTCTCTTTCAGAGCCATCAAGTGCTCGTGCATCAGAGCCGGAGTCACCCTTGGGTACGTGGAAGCTCCTTTGCATGATTAAATGATTCTATCGAGGACATATTAAAGGTGGTGGCAAGCAAGTGCGTGGGGAGCAGCAATATATATTGATATATTGTCGGGGGATAATTTAACGTAAAAAAAATAAGCGAAAGTCGAAGTTGAGAAAATTGCACAAGATTGCCATCTTGTGGCCATTAGGCCTAATTAGGCCATCCAACTGGTTTGCCGCACCCGGCAAACCAGTTGGAGGGGCAGATACACACACGCACCACGAGTTTCACCGTCAGCTGTGTGTGAATAAATGTTTAATCTTATCTTATTCTGCAAATAGTTTATCCTTATACGATGTCTGTCGGGCAATCCGGTGTTGTCTTCGATATGAACGCTATAAAATGTATCTGTATGCGTCCCGATTTCGAACGATAGCTCCAGCGGAAATTGGGATACAGCGCGTGATAATTTATACGTGACACAGGAGTAAATTTTCTATCATTCAACGTCAGGAAATCGTCTGTAAACCGCTTGACGGCAAACTTTTCGTGGATGTTACACAAAGTGGTTTGCCGTTTATAATAAGCGTAGCACGTTGATGGCAGTCAACGAGGCCGGATCCAGGGACATTTCCGATCTGTGTACCAACGTTCATGTGTCTGGCGCAAGAACCGAGCAAGAAATGGTAGTTCACCATTTTGGGAATTTCCGTTGGGAACGCTTGGATTACACTTTGCTGGGGTCACGTGACGCGTGTTCTTTCTTTCTTTTTTTTTTTTTTTTGCCGACCAGGACATCTCGAGTGGGTATGTCCTTAAAAGCTGACGCTGTAAAATGCCAGAAAACTCCAGATAGTCAGACCCGCAAATCGTTATTAGGACAAAGTGCATAACCATTACAGCAAATCCCCTTCGGAACATACAACAACAATGCGCAGTTTCCAGTCTCGAGAAGGTAAATATAGATGATGTTCCAGTTCCTGAGTGCTTTGAAGGGATTATTCGACATCTTCGATTACGTTACACTCTGAGAAACTGTCCCCTAAACATACCCAGTCTCTAATGAAACAAATTATATATACCGACTACAGGTTAATTGTGCCCTTCCCGAAACAACTTGTGCCATAGATAATATGGCATAGATGCAGCCAAGCTGCTGAAGAAACTGTGCTGGTTTGAGCCGCTGTGCCGTGCTTGCTCTTCTGTATCGTCCACCTTTTAGGCTTCCTTAGGGCGGAACACCATGTGGTGTTGCTACACGACCAACTGATACGACACGAACATGTTATTGGAAGCCTTGCCCAGCGAGGGATTTCAGCTTACCGGGATCGATTAATTATCTATTCATTGCTCTTATTTTGTTATACCTGCTACTCGAACTTAAGATGTGTGCACAAGAGGTACATATTGTGTGGGAAATGTATTTTAGGTAAACATACGCATAATAATCATAATTTTGACAAGTTCATTAAACTTTGGGATCCTTGTGACATATTCTCAACATCATGTTTTGTAGAAAAAGTTGTCGGTTTCGTGTCAAATATTTACCCTTGTGCCACCTCGGATATATGTCACAATTAAAGGGACCGAAAAGTGAATATAAACCTACCGAAACTTTATGTTCAGCGAAAAGCTTGAACTTTCAAAAGTTCAAATATCAAAGAACTCCGCTGAAATCGCTGTAGTTTTTATGTAATCGAATTTTGCATAATTGCATGTCCAAGGACCTAGTAGGAAACCGATCAGTCTGTCAACAATTGCATGACCCCGCACCATCTGTCGAGGACGCATGTGATACGCGCACTTCCGGGCGCTAATCCGGCGAAAACGAAAATGGCAGTGGGCATTCGTTACTACTTTCTACGTCGAGAATGTCGAGCCTCTTGAACATGAGTGCGCTGGAATTCCGCATTCGAGAACTGTCGCTCACACAGAACTGTTGTTCATGCGTTAGCGTGGTGGAAAGTGTGTTCTTTGCAGCAGAAGATTCCTCGTCCAGAGATTAGTCGGAGTCACATTCGGCCTCAGCAGTAGCTCACCGTGCCGTGAACATGGACTGATTTGTGAAATTTTTATGTATCAGGGAGAAGCACTTGTGTAAGCCGAAACAAGCGCTGTTTTTTCGTCGTGCAGGTGTTCATGTGTGAAATACAAACCGACGGATACTACGGATGGATACTACGGTTTTTGCTGCCGAGAGATAGAGAATGCGTGTGGAAGGCAGACAGACAATTGCATCAGAACTAACGAATATTTCGAAATACTGTGCCTTGACACCGAGGTACTGCAGGTGTCTTTTACATACATCCGAGAACCCGAAGAGCAGGGCAATATACACGGCAGCGCCGTGTGGTCTTTACGCGCTACTTGAACGGCAAACTGGACGAAAAACCCTTATTTCTGCAGGAAATTCCGTTATACCACCTTGTTGGAGGAGGTTTTCCATTCACAAGAAGGATATGGGGTGCTCCGAGAAAATACAATAGAAAGTACTCCACTGGTTCTCGATCTGCGTCATGCATGCAATTAGGGATGCTTTCCCATCAGTTAGCAGACTTGTAGAAATGTTGATGTCAGCATATTTTCATTTCGTGCTTGCTCCAAGTTTTTCTCATTCCTTTTTCTTTGCTGTCACAGCATATTATAATTACTAGTTTGTTCCTGGAGGGTTAAGTAACCTGTGGGCGTAGATGTATTTCTAGGTTATACTCATGTCTCAATTGTATATGTGAGGAGTAAGATAATTTTCATCAGTGTCATTCAGCTTAACTGTGTTCATAAGCTTTTAGTACACTTCTTTGTGACCACGTTTCTAAATGTCAATTAATATTTGAACCAAGATCGGGATTTAACACTTAATTAACTCTGTTTTGCTAAACGGACTACTTGTGACTGATTCATTGTCACGTCACCAACTAACATTTGTAAAGCCCCAGACCCCATTAACCCTTGATCTGGGTTCAAAGTTAACCATGCACCATTGGTGTGCATAGTACTCCAAAATGGCTAAATAATTTATTGCATAAGTTATCTGTTACTGTAATTGAGATTTACTTTTGTAAAGTACTTTTGACAGCCCTGCAAATTGAAACTGGCTTAAGTGTACACTACAAATGCATCGTAACATTTGATTTAAATATAATATAAGAGCAGAAGCAGCGTTTTGTCACAACTCAAACTATATCATTCTTATTTATTGTCCAGGGATTTAGGAAACAGAGTAGGACTTCCTGCCCTCTGATGTTTTGACGTACTTGATAGAGTTGTAAAACCTGCAACAAAGTAAACAAGAGACGTATAAACAGTTTTGTCTTTTGCTTTTGAATTTAACAGGCTAGTTATATTTTACCATTTGTTCACTTTTGTATTCTCTGTTGTTAGATTACAAGAACTATAATCTTGATGAAGATGAGAACTTTTCTTCAGGCATGCTAAGTGAGACAAAAGAAATGTACAATGAAGGTTGTACAAAAACAGCAAATCTCCGTCGACTAAAACTTTATATGTGTGGATGTTACCACATCGTGTACTTTCCATCCAAAAGTATAACTAGGCGAGGTTGTCTGGTAGTTGTTGGTATGTTGTTGGCATGTTGATGTGCTATACCGTTATAGATGAAGGGCAAACACAGTAGACAGCGTGATGGCTGCAAACTCAAGTGAAGATTTATTCAACAGAACAAGCAACCGAAAGCATGAGTAGAGAAAGGCAGTGCCCATGCAGTGTATGGTGAACCACACTAATCTCCGAGAAGGTAGGATCGGAAGAGAAATAAAGAGAAATGACAGTTGCGTCCGAGATTGGGGAACTCTGCAAATTTAGGACCAATTTGATGTGATAACTTTGCATGGCTCACTACAGCTCTGACACACATTGAACAATTCCGGTAGTGGGGCTTCAAAGACAATGAACGTTCGCTGTTTCATAGGACATTGAAGTGTAGAGGATGCTTCTCTAGAAAATTAATTAGCGTTCCTTAGTCATGAAGTCATAACTACACCTCAACAGGAAGAGTAGTCTTGTACCCTTCAAACAAGCTAGTAGTACTCATCGGTTTCTTCTCCTATTATTGACGTCATACTAGTGTTCTGCACCTGTCCAAAGACTCCAAAAAATGTCACAAAGTCTGCAACAAATCTAGTGCTGCCATCTGTGCACTTTGCATACCTGCTCTCAGCTATTTCTGTCATGTCAACTTGAGTGCCTGGATCACATACACACACGAAGCAGTGTTGCATCACTTCAATACTGGAAGGCCCCTAAAATTAAATTTGTTGATGTTGACAATTTTGAGTGCGGGACAAGTAGGATAACATAAGTTAAATGGAATACGTCATCGCTATATTATAATATATACATGTGTGACGCCTGTACGTACCTAAGACGTTGTGTTGAACTCGTCACGTTGGTGAACCAAAATCACTGGGTACTGAGCATCAGTGCAATCGTTACGTATTCGCAATTCGCCTTCTACGGCATATCTGTAGTCATCGGCAGCAGAATGAGCTCAGCACACACGACACGACTGCTACATCTAATAACTGAGTGTTTCGAACCACATTCGTTTTCGCGCACACTCCTGTTGAATGTTGTGGTAGAAAACGCCCGCCGCCGATGGTGAACGAACATAATTTTTGCATCCTCCAACACGAAAACCACACCAGGCATATGTAGGTCTCTCGAATAATTGACACAGCAGCCACGAACATGTCATTCACTTATACTTTGTGCTTCGCGCGACCTACATGACCACCCACGACGTAAACTATAAACTCGATGACACAGATGGCCTTGCAGATGGCGCGGCGGATCGTAGCTCGTAGCGGCGAAGTAGCTGAATGCTTTATTAACGTAAAAGCTATGGAAGTGGGCATCATTTTTAAAATGGCGTTTAGCTGTAAGATAATGTGCGAGAACTTTGTTCTCTACAAAATTAACTCTCACGTGGTAAGGGTTGAGCAATCCCTGGGAGCCCTGACCCGAAACCCAAATTGCTCTTTTTCGCCGTTCGCTGGCAGCACCGTCCATGTTCCGGCAATCTTCAAAATATTTATACGTAAAAAATATGCCGAATTGAGAAGTAATGCTTTCTGTGTCTTATCAAACAAGGATGTTGTGCACGACAGTGGGCAAAAATATGGGGGTTATTTTTCACTTTTCGGTGCCTTTAAATGGTTTATAAAAATTGCTTTTGAGATTCTGTTGAAAACCTACTGAACTGCCTCAGGGGACCCTCTTGATTTTCTATTCAAAACATACTAAATTTTTTATTACCAAAGCTGCTGACCACTGATTCACAACTATTGAAAAGTGGCCACCGCGTTGCTTCTGAAATTCTGTTGAGCCCCTGTTGTGTGTGGGTGTGTTGCATTTCTATTTACCTTAAGTTGAAATACAATGTATGCTGCTGTGGTGCTGCTTTTTTATTTTTTGTTGACTTCCCGGAGGCAAATTATTTAAATGCTAATAGGGTTACCAAACACAGAAGTCACTACACATGCAAAATGTGTACGTTTCATTTATAATTGATCGAATCTGCTTACTCAATCTCAGCTGTGTAGTATTTTGTCTCTGATTCGCAATAGTGTAATACAGGAATGTATGTATCAAGTAAATGAATGTAAATGATAAATGTGATTAGGGACGTATGTTAACATACTTCCCTGTGAGGTTGGTATGAACGCAGTTCCCCTCTGTGTTACTCGTCACGTTGTCTGCCCTAGTGAGTCCGACTACCGGAAGCAGTATTTGTATAGTATCTGCTGTACCCAACACACACGGTGGTCTGCAGAGAGGTAGACGAAGAAGCTCGCTGGCGCGCTCCCACAACAAGTTGCTCCCACATAGCTCCCACAACAAGTTGGCAAAAGTGACAACGACACAAATACGGAGAGAACGTAAGGCCCGCTTCACCTGCACCCTCGTACTTTGGAATCTAAATGGAACGTCGAATAGTGCGTCAATCATCTAAAAATTTGTGATAGAAATCACACTATACAGACCATTTAGCAGTTTTTATAAAAAGAAAGGGCTGGATATAGTTCTCCTAGAATGAAAAGTGTGAATTCTGAGATGGTTATCTATCCTGTCATAAGAGTAATAAAGACTGCGACGAACACACCTATCGCAATGCACTGACACAAATTTCTTTTCAATATGGTCTAATTCACTACTGATAAATTCGTCTCTGTAGCAGAATTTCAGAAAACCCATGCAAACTCAGCCCTAAGTCGATAAAGTGTATGTTAAAGCCGCATAAAACAGGAAGGCGAGCGAAAATCACGAGCGATTCGCGATATGACGTCTTGTGCACTCATATCGCTGTTCACTGATTTTTAAACATTAGGAACACGAAAGGGAATATGAAAAACCTTCTAGATATTTCTACGCAGACTCATTTGTTACAGCTCTGCTCGTGGTAGCGCTATAGCAAAATATGTTAGAAACTCGCCGATAGGCCCTTGCATTACGGGTGGGTGCCCGTACGTGGTGCACCAGCATGCCTGGCGCAAAGACACAATGCGTTCATTCTCATGAAAACTCTCAAGAATTCTCACAAGAGTAATTCACGCATATCCATCGACGTGTTCCCTCAAGGTCGACGTCCGACCACTGGTGGAAACTCTTGGAAGATGCCATTTTCGAGAACCGACAACAGACGTTAGCGTAGTGCGCGCGTCCGTTGCTGCATCTTCCAGACTGTCGGTACCATCGCAGGAAACTGAATAAAGAGTACAAATGTCGACCACTTTCTCTTCAAACGATGCGCGACGAACGATGACGAACGACCACGCGTTCCACGAGTGTCACAATTGAAGTGTCATGACCCCGAGAGATGCTTTTTGTTTACGGTGACACACATTTAACCCCATATGACTTTGGGGAATGCACCTCTAATAGTAGGTTGCGGAATGAGCTCACACATCCCATTCGGATGAATCGAGAAGTGTGGTCAATTTAAATTTCTTGAATGGATCGGCGAACCTCATTCCATTCCTTTGATTCCCATAAGAAAGAACGAAGAATAAAGAAGAGACACCCGAAGAAGTAACTGTACTGGCCAGCCCATCGCAGTTTTCGATGTGGTTGACGTTACCCAGCACCGAAAACGCGCAAAGACAACGTGTGTAAAGGTTCCTAACATCTAATTTCTCTTTTTGGGTTGGTGCCAAGAAGCTTGAGCCGGTCCGCTTCCATAGCTTCCCTGGCGTGGTAATCGACTCGGACTTGCGCTGGGCTCGCCACATTAAACACCTTGAAACCAGTACAGCGATTGCTCCCCGCAATTCAACATCTTTCTGGCTCAGGATGGGGCTGTGATCAGCGTTCCCTGCTCGCAGTTCAAGCGGCGTTGGTGAGGGCGACTGTGCTTTCACAGCCTTCCTATCCTGCACAGGATATGAAACACATCATTAAATACCCTTCGGTCCCTGTGTGCTCGCTGCCTTCCTCGCTGCCTCGGAGTTCCAAGAATGCCTGAAACACGGCAAGTCCTGTCTGAAGCTGGTGAACTACCGGTTGAGGTTCTACGTGGACGTGAAACGGCTCGGCACTTCCTACGTTTGCGAGCTGATTTACCCCGTCACTCGCTCCTCAGAAAAATTCGATACCGCCCTGAAAGCGACTTCTATCAAGTAGCGCAGAGGACACGCCAGACTCGCTTCATAGCTAAGGATATTCTACCGCCGCAAGCCCCCTGGTCTCTGCCGCTTCCGCCGACTACTGAAAAGAAGAGATCAGGTTCCCCCTCAAGTCCTTCGAGCCTTCTGAAAAGAAGAGATCAGGTTCCCCCTCAAGTCCTTCGAGCCCATTTTCATGCTCTGGTAGACGAGCAGTTTTCTACGTTCACAGCAGCATATACAGATGGCGCATCCCGAAACAACAAGTCTGCCTCAGCATTCGTCATACCATCCGAAGGCGTAGCGTAAGGACGACGCCTTTCACATTCAACCTCCTCAACAGCTGCGGAACTCTATGCCATCATTTTCTTATTACAACACATCGCTGACTTTACCACGCGGGCATGGGCAGTCTTCGCAGACTCCAAATCTGCACTTCACGCTATTGAAAATTCCAGCATACGAGGCTCATCCGCACCCCTGGTCACAGATGGGTTAACGGCTTACCAAACTGCCTACGCAGCAGGCCACAGGCTAGTTCTCCAGTGGGTTCCCGCCTATTATGGTGTCGGGGGAAATGAGCAGGCCGACAGTGCCGCAGAAGCAGCACTCTCGTATCGGAAACCGTCGTTCCATTCTGCGACGCCTCGTGACACCCCTGGCTTCCCGCCAATGGACAACTGATATTCTCCCCCCATCTATGTTGAGTGGAGTTGATCCAACGCTCGCTTTCCGCATGCCACGAAACACCTCTGGTCAAGATGCTGCATTAATCCACTGAATGCGACTCGATGAGGCCTTTACAGCTTAGTGGCGTTACCGCTTGAGACAAGTTGACTCTCCCAAATGCTGCCACTGCGGTGCTTTAGAGGATCTGGAGCACATTCTTCTTCATTGCCTTCACTACCAACCTTCCCGGACCTCACTCTCAGAGTCTCTTCGTCAGCTAAACTCTCGCCCCTTCTCCCTCTCGAAATTGCTTGGTCCCTGGCCCAATCCAGCCCAGCAACGATCAGCGCTCAAAGCCCCTTTGACATTTCTGGGCATCATCGAACTACGATCGTTATTGTGAAGGGGCTCGGTATTTTATACCCCACCTCCCCACCAGCAAATGGGGGGTATCGACTCTGGCGATGGACCTCCCCACTCTCCTTCTGAAAATAAAGTTGTTGTTGTTGCTAACATCACAAGAACATTAGTACACTACTAATTGTGATGACCAACGTTTCTGCAGTCTCGCATATCAGGAATATCTTGTGTTCCGGTTCGCAATCATGATGTGCTGGAAAGAGGTGCCTGATGGGTGGTGAACTTTGCTATGTTGACGCCGTGGAAAATACTCGTTAGACGTCATCTGAATATGCGCGAAGTTCTGGGTGACTGCAAAGAGCTTCCCTGTAATAGTATTTTCAATATGAAGATGTAAGGAAGCCCCGTTTATACAAGTCGAATATTCAAGAAAATTATTTCGCTCTTAATCGTGTTCAGGTACGGTGCGTGTGTGCAAAGGCGTGAGGTCAGAATCCACCGGAGAACCCAGACCATTCAATTCCCAAGGCCTAATCTTATTCCCATTCCATGCTCCGATAAATTTGGAATGCTTCCAGAATCATTCCAACTCCGGGGTGGCGACTCCGGAACCCTGGTACAAGCTTATGCAGCAGTGACACTTTTCAAACGCTTACAGCGGATCACACAAAAGTGTCAAAGCAATTTTATGTGCCACAAAATCGTCGCTGTTGCAGTGTTGCAACGTGTCGCTGTACCGCCTCCCATCGTGTAGACCGCACAAGATGCACTTTCAGCTCCCAACACCCTCAAACACCCACTCATTGCCCTGTTCACCAAACGGCTGCTAGTATTTCTTTGATCTTAGTATAATGAGAGCCGGAAACTTTTATCCTTATATACTTCTGAAGCCTGGCATTCGCGCCGTAAAATAGAATAACAGCTTAATCCTATCACTCCTTAACATACAACAATATAATTCACGCTCAACGCGGCAGACACAGCGCGTACGGATCCACGGTCTTGTAGAAATTACGGCGATCAGTCCATAGGTTATAATATCGCCTCATTCTTAATCAGTACTACAGAAAATAAATCGGAATTGATTACTTGTCACTAGTTGCGCTCAGGGCTATGTTCATAAACTAGCATATTTTCTTGCAATTAGCGTGCCCATGCAAATTGAGTCATTTGCTGTATTTATTTCGTCATGTTTCCTCTTGTTGTCAGATTTCTCAGATTTGTTCTTATTGATTGAATGTGGCTGTACTGTTGTTTGAATTTTTGTGTCAGAGTTTCCTTTGCTGACTGATGCACCGAGATGTTAAACGGAGGCGTGCCCTAGTCAAGCAGTCTTGCACTGCTTTTTGGCCACCTCCACGCATTTGTCTTGAATATTAAATATGAATAAATGAGAAATGAAATGAAAATTTCCTACCGCAGACCTTCCTAGCCCTCCTGCTGACGTTGCTGCTCCACTGATTCGTCCTGAGGCATGTAAGTAGTAACCGTGTGTGTGATAATCGCTGCTTCGTCAGCGAACGAGACTGACAAATAATATTTCGCCCAAGTACATGGCTAGAAACTCGGAATGTACGATGTGCCATCCGCCTATTTCCCATCTTTGCGGCCGAAGATAGCGGCCGTGCATTACAGAAGATAAAATATCAGAACGATGTGTGGGTTTCGAGTTAATTCTGTTCACTGCTGTTATTTGTGCATTACATAATGTCGATCATCCTTTTCAGCCACATTAATGGGGTAAGTATTAAATACCTCCATATTCATCCGGTGGCGTTACGTGACGTTCATTTCTTTGTTCACCTAAGCGACGTCAAAATGAGAAACAAGTGTCGGTGATTTAGGTGAGAGAAATATCGCAGATTTCCCATTTTATTGGACAACTCACACGATACACTTTGACGTATTTTGAGAAATTGGAATGTGGACAAGGATTCACCCCCGATGCACGGGGACAAGTGCTTCAGCACTGCATTGAAGTATCTACTGCTGAAGCGATACGGCACGCCCTAACATTTATCGTGCAATCATTTACTCGTCCTGGAGGAGATACTTGGAAGTGAGACCCTCGAGCAACACCGCACACTGTAAACTGAAAAACACCCTTATGGGTGTAAATGGCTTGTCCTATCACTCACACCACTTTTTACACCGTATGGTCTGGAACACCCTTTTTAGAGGGTATATTCTGTGTAAAACACCCTTTGAAAGGGTGCTTTTCCTTGAAAATGCCTTTTTTTGCACCCTTAAAACAACCTTTTAGGAGGGTGTTTAACACTCTTACACCCTTTCGAAAGGGTGTACTAAAATGCCAGGAAGCATTCCCACATCCGGCTGTTCCTGGGTTGTGTGTCAGCTGCCAGTGCCAAAAATGGGAAATGAGTCCACGTTCTCATAGCACCTTCACCAACTAGCAAGCTAGCTGAGAACTAGCTTTGTCGGCTTGGTTCCACACAGTAAATCCTTCCTAAAAGCTCCCGCGGCAGCATGCCGAGCCGAGGTCCGACGTTTTTGCTTGTATGGCAACAACCACCTTGGAGACGGCACAGCTCCAGCCGTGGTTCCACCGCAGAACCTAAACTGGAGCGTAGCGCGTTACTGGCTACCCTCATCGTCCTAGCAACACTGTGAGTGAGCAAAAAGAAAAAACACAATTCAAATAAAATGAAAGCAAAACAGTTGGTCATGCGTAAGGAATAAGGTGAAGATTGGAACATCGCAACGGCGTCCGTGCTCGTGAAATGAGCGGCGTTACGATGCTGCCATCTTCAGACGATGCCAGTAATAAGCACGGGCACCCTCGGTTATGTATTGGCATCATGGTGGAAGACCAGCCACCCTCGGTAGCCTAAATTGGCGTACCAGATTGATCATGTACTGAAATACAGTTTGTTGGGGTACGTTCGCTAAGCCTAGTGCGGCAGAACTCGTCTGTAACGGTGACGAAAATGTGTCTTTACAATTAACACGTACGCCTGCAACGAGTCAAAGATATAAGCGAGCTTCCTGACATCCCTCCCTGTCAAATATTGTGTTTTTAACTTAAGTTAACGTCTATAATGTGATTACCTAATGAGCGGAGCTGTCAAGCCAATGTAATTTTTCTCTCACGAATTAAAACACCATTTTCAACACCAGTGTAGAGAGGGCGTATATAACGTAAACACCTTTTCCGACACCATAGTTACTTGAAGGGTGTAAAGACAGGTGTAAACTCATAAAAACACCCTTTTTGATACAGCACTTGGTGTAATAAAGAGTGTATTTTCTCATACACCTTTTTAGGCCCTTTTTGCGGCCTTTGGTTAACTTTATGGAATTAAAAAAGACGTATTTGCTTAAAAACGCCTTTCTTTTTACCTAGAAAGGGTGTTTTTGAATTTACTGTGCACGAGCAAGAGCAGAAACTGAATGGCGGCAACCATTAGCAGTGGCCGCTTCCAGTGTTCACCTCCCTCTTCAGGGTCTTTAGAGCTGCGTGAGAGAGTGCGTCGAGGTCTCAGAGTTTGTATACGCCTGTCCTCGCGTGTGACGCAGCCCGCAGTATGCAGAAGCTTCATGACAGAGAGCTCTAAATTAAACGGCAATCAGAAGACCCGTGAGCCACTCCAATGCTGAGACTGCAAAGGATCCCTACACCCCAGTGACAGAATTGATTTTAAACGCAGATGCCGACGATGTCGATATAACTCGAGCCAAAAACACAAAACAAAAACAAACAAACAAAGGTTTGAAACATCAAAATTCCATGGGCGACAAGAGCTGGAGCCTGCTCTCCGCTTCGCTGTCGCACAGCTTCAGCTACCCAATGCAGCAGCTGATTTATGGAAAGCCAGCTCATTGTCGATATGAATCATTAGCACCATTTGATTTGACTACTTGAAAATTATCAACACCTTCCCAAAAATTGTTGCAGCGTCGAATTTGCCCCAGATGATCAGGGTAATGTGTTTTGGCACGACCGCGTCTCACCAAGGACCAATGTTCTCGAATCGCGCCAAATGCAAGGCGTTACACATGGACGAAGAGGCTGTCATAAAACTAGACCTCCAAATGAAAAATGCATGGAAGAGGAGGAGAGGGAACCTTCAAATTTCCTCTCCTCACAGACACCCTTATTCTTTCTGTGTTCAGTGTTCTTCAGGTGCTTCTAATAATCAGCGGGTATAAACGTTTTCCTTGTTTGGAACAAAGAGAGTGGCTCTGTATCATTCTTCAACTGGCCAGCTTTAATGGATGTCGTCTGCGACTAGTGTGGAGGGGCTTTGGTCATGCCTAAGGACAGTAATGCCCTGGACCGGATTAAAGTCGAAAGAACAGCAAGACGAATGTGAGTCACAAACATAATTACTGAAACCCACACAGTGATTCAGGCAGATGCCATCAGGTACGCGAAAACAAAAGCCGATACCCTCAAGGTTTTCCTGGAGAAGCTGGTCACCTGCAGCGGGGAACTTGAAGCACTTGACTGAAACGTCGAGGAACAAGCTTCCGATGAGAGCTTCGAGGCGGGGTAGTGCTACATTATGAGGAGATGAAGGACAGAGGTCATTGCAAATTTGTACCTAACCTTTGAACGCATACAAGGTACGCAACCCTCCACTTCCTGGACTGCTGCTTTGTGTTCTCCGGCATCTTTGGCTGCGACTACTAAATCTGGATCAAGCTGCAACGCCTTCAACTGCTCAGGTATCGAGTAGACATTGCTGAGTGGCAGTCTTTCTCGGAGCGGTAGAGGGCAATGTACACCGCAGTCACAAACTGAGCAAGTCTGAGAAGTTCTACTACCGTCGCTTGCTGCTCTTCGAAACTGCTGCTGCCGCTATGTTGTACTGCAAACAACTGTGGTAGATTATGACGGCGCCATCACGCTTTTTACGCACCGTTTCGGTGATCGGGAATAACTCGACAAACGGCACCACGATAACTCAGAGATATATCAATGGTGAGGTCATAGGATACATTGGGTGTCCCAAGACTGTTCGACATATGGTAACGAACGTCTTTAGGCTGAAATCATTGGAAGTGCACACCTGCACTTACATGGCCATGATGTGTCACTCTTTTTGCCCGAGTGCCACCGTCGGAAACTTCGCAATACCAAGACACACCTGGAACGTTACTACCAGCGCAGTATGATCCCAGGCAACCTTCAGAGACGGATAACGCAACTTTGGCAACGATTTCCGGAGAGTGGTACAAGTTGTTAAGCTTCGTGAAGGCGGAGTCGAGAACGGTGTGGAGTTTTCGACAAACTGACGACGTCACACATTGAAGACGTCCTTTCTGAGCAGGGGTCAGCAGAACAACGCCTGCGGTTCAGCGCCTTCCATGCTGGTGGATCTACAATGCTCGAGTCGTTAACATATTATCTGGTAAGACAGAATAAATCGTGTCACCACTGACATTTGAATCTCCAGTTCAGCATCCAATAAACTACTTGTGAGTAATTATTATTACGTGCAAATTAAACGAGCACGTAGTATAAACAGATATCAATAGCGCACCAAATGAAGAGACTACAGAGCAGATGCTGCTCACGGGCAAGCGTTTATTTCAGACGCGTCGTGCAACGGAACAGCCGACACACTGCCACAGCCATCACAACGGGATGTCTCTACAGGCTGGGCGATCTCAGATGCTTGAGCGATTATTGCCGGGTGATTGCTGCAGCAGCACATGATTTTTTGTGTGGCTTACACACCGCACACATCCTGGGTTACGGAAAGACGATAAGAAAGAAACATGCATGCCATCGCGCATTCATGTGTGCAGAAGTGGCAGCGATAGCTGTATCGTGCACGCGCAACATTGAGCGCGTGCGGGCGCGAGGTTCGTCCGAATCCACATCATATCACGAACCTCACAAACATGTCCAACCTGGTTATTCAGGATCTTACGCTCTAACTCAGCGTCGGTCAGTGCAGACTCCGACGGACGCGTATTCGTTTCAAGTACACACGTCTGGGACCGTTTATATCCTCTCGCCACGGCCTCGTGCCCTCGTACCTCAGTCAACCACGAAATGTAGAATGAACGTTGAAATAACTTTGCAAATCTACAGTACCATCCTAGAATCTGCGATAGCGTGCAATGTAGAATCTACGTACAAAATGTCCCCTCAAAAACACTATAATTTTATAAAGTTACTTCTACGTTGACGTTTGTTTATTCAGCGTTGATAGGAGATTGATCAAGTGATGTGAATTACTCTTTATTCTACGTTGTCTATTGCTACCGCTTCCTACTATGCTACTTTAAAGTTCCACTTCAACTGTCGCTATTGCGCACGTGTCCCGAAACCTAATTATGTACAATTACAATAGTATAAACCGTGAGCAGTGCGCGCCGGGCTGATTATGTCTGGCCAGACGCGCTGTGCGATCTTCGCTGAGGCCGCACTGATAGCTGGCGACGACGGACTGCAGCCGGCTACATTTTCCGTGGGAACTCGTTGTTGCGAGATGTGGTCCGCTACCGCACTTGTTGCGTCCACGCGGGCGATTGGCGAGAGAGAGACGTCGAGGCGACCTCTTCATGGGGGATTTCCAAACTAGTTGGTGTCAGTGTAGCTGGTGGTGGTCGCCTTTTCGGTAGGGGGATTTTGGAAACCGTAGCACTATAAACACGAATTATTTTTAGCACCATTTATTTCGGCATGGTTTATTTTAAACGATTTATTTCGCTACGATTTATTTTAGCGCGCTTTACTTCGCATGATTTATTTTGGACGGTTTATTTCGGTAGCTTCCCCTGAGTCCAACGCCCCTGATTCGGCAGCCTCGCCCACTTGAAACGGTAGTTGGAGAATGTCGATGGCGACAAGGCAGACGTGGTTGCGCTCTTCTCGCACTTATTGGGAAATGGATTTCTTGTTATACCCCTTAACTTCCGTAACCGATGATTATAAGTGACGTGCAAAAGATAAAATATTTTGTGTTTCTCTTTGCTTAATGAATACGTGGAATTCGTGGTGAGTCGTTTACAAATATGCTTAAAAAAGGTATGGCTATGAGGTTATAAAATAAATAAATATTACACTGTTAGAAAAAAAGGTATAAATAAGGTATAATAATGGGCCCTTATAGCTCTTTGGTACCTTCTGCTTCGGATATATACCTTTGGATGATATAGAAGAGGTAAAACTTTTCTATTTATACCTCCAACCCTTCTCAAGGGCTTGAAAGAGGTATAAAGAAGGGCTAACGTACCATATTTATTCCGCATCACCAGGCGTTCATATCCGGTACCAGGACTAGATCAGCAGGCTATGCCTTTCACAATATAGATGAAGGTTGCTTATTCCTTCTGATTTTTTATAACTTTATTGTTTTTTGTACCTTTGCTTCCACAACTTGCTGTATCACATCATCATATTTTCTCTTGAGACGGTGTCAGCTAAGTTGAACAAATATTTAATTAAGAAACACAGACATCAGTACAGTACTATCTGAATCCACATGGTTGGTTTATGGCTGCATAATATCTGTATTGCTGGAATGTTGAATCTAGATGTCCTCACCAGTAGGGTTGGTTACCACACGAAGGCTGCTGCACAGTTTGGCAAGTTGCCACCGGTATATCAGCATTTGTTATTCTGTAAATGTCGCGATACACACAATACATGGCGATATACACTTCACTGCGAAGGGCGGCCTTGCTCCTTGAAAATTTTCTTTAGTTTTTCTGCCCCCATATTGTCTTTTTTGTCTACATGGGAGTAATGTGCACGAGCGTTGCTTTATACTTCACAACCATATGCAATTGCGTGTGTTTGTATTACGGTGTGTATGTCAAAAAGTTTTCTTCGCTCCAAAGGTGATTTTTGTATCTCTCTCCTCTAAAAATATCTACGCCTAGGTGTGACTTAATACCACGATGATACTCGTGCAGACCTTCACAGGGGTATAGAGCTGTACCCCTAAACGTATGGCATATAGCCCTTTGTTGAGGACTATTTTTTATACCTGTAAGCGGGGTATAAATAATACCTAATAAGGGCTAAGTTATTGAGCAGGCCCTCTATACCTCTAAAGGTATAGATTTTTCTCTGAGTGTATTAGTAATGGCAGTGAGATGATTACCACGTCATATAGGCCTTGCTCTACACGCGAACGGCACAATAGAATGTAAAAACAGTGGCACAGCACACAATTGGGTGCGAACAAAAGGAGCAACCACTTTTCCATTCGTGAAAAAGGTTCAGTGTAGAATCAACGCAAGTTTTTGCTGCGCATATCTACAGTTGAGTGGTTCGTGGAAAATGAACGTGTTTCTTCACGTTCACAATCCACTACTGACCAGGTACAGTTGAATCAGCGTTGGTACAGCGTTATCATTCTACATTCAAATTGTTCAACATTGCTAACATTAGACAACGTAGATCCCACGTTCCACCAACAGTCGGTATATGCTTGGACGTGTGCCGTCTTCCACCCTCCATTGTCACAACATTGTTGCGTACAATTGTATTGCCATACCATTGTCACACAGGCAGTCTTAAACGCCGTTACCAAACCGCGGATATCATGAACCACGGTTTGTTGTCACACGGCAGTTTGTGACAAGTTAGTAGTGACCACGTGGTTGTGACACAAGCGCTAGGTATACTCGTATGTTCTGATTACACTGTATACTATGAAAACAAAGGGGCATAATGGTGGTTAAACAGCTTAGGAATAATTGAATACACATTGTGCACATAATTATTGGCGGGCAGTATCACACGGCAGCGGAAACCGCGCTTAAGGCAACCGTCCACTACCAGCTCCCGTGGCATAGTGGTTAAGATGATCGCTTTCCACGCCGCGACTGGGGGGTGACACGGGTTCGAATCCTGTCACCGACTGTGCTGTCTGAGGTTTTCTCTGGGTTTCCCGAAGACGTTCGAGACGAATGTCGGCCCAGGACGCAAACTCCCCTCCCACTCCTTCCTGCTGTTCTCTCTCCATCTGTCCACGTCTGTACGCCGCTCATAGCAACAGTTTCTTCGCGGCGCTAACACGATATAAAAAAGAAACGTCCACTTCCTCGGTTACATCGCGAAACTGAGGTAGCCAAGCCCGGTTTTCCATAACCGCGGTTAGCGGCGTAACCTCCGTTCAGAGTCGTCTGCTGCTGTGATTCACCATTCTGCGAATTCAAAAATCCGCGAATTATTGCAGCTTACCCGGAACCTGCAGACCTAAATGTTGCGACAAAAAGTGCAAGACGCTTTCCAGAAAATCAGTTTTGAGAAAGATTGAGACAGTTTCACGCTTTATTTTCAGGTTTTTCTCATTTAGTACACGGGGACGTTCCATCACAACTCGCAGACGACAGTGGTTCTTCTCCATGGCCACGACCGCTGAAAGCACGTTCATGATTGGCTATGGCCGTTGAAAACACGATGCTGATTGGCTGACACTTAATTGTTACGTCACGTCGATGAGCGCGCAGGCTTTCTGTATCTAGGTGGTGTTGGCCGAGCTCCCTTTCGGCAGACGTCGTGCAACGCTCCGTAACCGCCACATAGCCTCTGGTACACTGACTGCGCTCGCACCCCAGTTCTCTTTTTCTTTTTAGCTTCTCTCCGATTTGCTGCTGCACCAACCAATGGCGCGCAGAATAAAAAGGCCAGGAACCATGCCGAGGCCTCCACAAAAGTTCCCCCATACAGCTATCGCTGCAAAACGAAAACTGGATAACAGGCAGAACGACAGGGAAAAAGCCTAGCATCCGCGAGATGATTTGTCCAATGTGTTTGGCTTAGCTCTTGATGGCGCCGTGACACGGAGATTCGACAACTACCTCTGTAACGCTAAATGTCTGACGCGAAAATAAAAGAGCAGCAACGCCTGGATGCATGGTTTAAAATCGAATCATCGTCGTCCTTTTCCTGTAGATTCCACGGTTTTCCTGCTATCACAATATTCTGCTCTTTTTTGCTATTCTGTAAGGAAGCGGATGGTTTCGCCACATTGACCTGTATACACAGGGTGTCTCAGTTAAATCCCCGGGCTAAATAATTCGGGAACGGGGGCACCAATCGAATAACTTTATTTTTTACAAGTATACCATATAGTGTACGATAGATAGATTAGATACCAATAGATTACATGTATTACCGTAGATACACTATATTACCGTGTACCAATTGTACGATACCACCTACAAGCTTCGCACCGTGTGAATGAGTGGGAGGCGTCATTATTTAAATAAAAATTCAGATGTGTTTCGTGAAAGCAAGTTACCGTCCGCATTAAAATGGGTACTACGCCTTTTGGGACTTTCAGTGGACACCTCTTAGCGAAAAATCTGCCATGGAAGCGGGTCATTTGGTGAAGTAATTCATTGGTTTCGGCTTAGATATTTTTGTCATGGCTGGTCGCGGCGAAGCGCAAACGGACGTTATTCACTGGTGTAATTCATTGTGTAAGGACGAGATTCATTGGACCAACGGCATGGCCGAGTGGGTTACGACGACGCGCTCGTTGGTGTCGTGCTAGCTGGGAGGTGGTGCGTTCGAGTACTACCACCGGCCGTGCTGTCTGAGATTCTCCCTGGGTTTTCCGAAGACTTTCCAGTCGAATATCGGCACAGTTCCCCCTGAAGGCGGCCCTGGACGCATGCTAACCTCCCTGTCCCCCACTCCTTCCTGCTGTCCTAATCGGTATGCCGCTCATAGCTACAGTTGCCTCGCGGCCCTAACACGAAAGTAAAAACAAATAAATAAAAAAGTAATTCATTGCTGGATAAGGGAGTGGAAGAGCGTCCTTTCGGGCTTCATCGCGTCGACCCGCGACAAAAATATGTAAACCCAAACCAATGAATTACTGCAACAATAGACCCGCTTCGGAGGCAGATTTTTCTCTAAAAGATGTCCACTGAAGGTCCCAACAGGAGTACGACCCATTTTAACGCCGAAGGCGCCTGGCTTTAGAAGTTACGTTTTTTTACCAAACACATTTGACTTTTTACTTAAGTAATGAGCGCCTCCCACTCATTCGCGCGGTGCGCAGCTTGTAAGTGGTATCGGACAGATACTTGTAAAAGAAAAAAAAAGTTCTTCGATTGGTGCACACGTTCGCGAATTATTTAACCCGGAGATTTAACTAAGAAACCTTGTATATAACGCGAGTACTACGGCCGCAGTTGGCACACTTCGTGTAGTTGGTTCCGTATTGCCACAGAAAAGTTGCGCCAAAGTCGTTTGAGCGGGGTTCTGAATCTTCATGATGAGGTAGAAGCAGTTTGCAGGAGCCCATGCTGAACTTTTCCCCTCCCCAGCTCGCTGCTCGCTACCTAGCGGACCTCCAGCGGAAGCACTCAGCGAATGATAGTAACAGCGGACGACAGGTTTAATTCGCGCTGACCCGAAACTGCCGGAACGACTTCCATTCGTGTGCGATGGAGTTTCCAGGCTTACAGAACTCAAACAGCAATAGCACTGTTCAATTCCGCAGTGCAAAAACTACAGTGGACAAGAATATTCAATGTCGAGAAGGGGAAGACGGGGGTGAACGAAAGCAACCAACACAGCGGGAACCATGCGCGAATTTATATTTGTACAATCTTTGAAGCGTGTCTCGTGGAAGAAGGCATGAAGCACGTTGATTTATTCATCGACAATCATTATTTTCTCCGTCATCTTGAGGACGACGCAAGCGTCTCCATACGTAGTTGGAGACGCGATTAGATACGAGATTCGACATCTCAAAACTTTGTTGTCCTTGTTGTTTACTTCCAGAAGCCGAGTCGTCATCTGCGGAGTACTTGTTCTGGCAATTCTTTCCGTCGTCATCGTCATGAGAGTGATAATCGTCCTCGGACAAGGTAGGATCACTCGAAATACTAGCCTGCAACTAGTATGGATATGTGACATATCCGGCTAACCAACCCTCTTTCCTCCCTCTGGAAACCATATGTTTACAGGAATGATCTTATTAGCTGCTGGAAGCGTCATAATAATTTGCGCATCTTGTCTGTTACAGATAATGGTTCCTTCTTCGACTCGATTACGAACGCAACTATCGCCAGCACGCGCAAATACGCACCTGATCACCACCAGCACACCAGCACCAGTAAGCACACCTGTATTCAAAAATATGAATAGACAGGTTATTGAAAACGAGAACGAACTTTTAAATCTTAGCATTCGTTATACTCTCGAAGATTTACGTCTTGTAGGTCTCGAGATTCAACGACCGGCACTGTTCCCGTTCATGTCGGCTTCTCAGGCATGTTAGTTCCCCCTCAGTCTTCCCAACTTCTACCATGCTGTCCTCTTACTATACTTCGTGACATTTCATCTCCTAAAGATTAACCAAGCCAGCACACGTAGAGGCGTCTGTGCTTGGTTTAGGTGGCTGCGTGACGCTGTTGAACTCGTGAATTTTTAAACTCGCTCGCGTGGTCCATTGGTTAGCGTGCCGGCCATCTCATGTGGAGCCTGGGAGGTACCCGGGTTCGAATCCCGGCACGGCTTGTGTTGTCTGGGGGTTTTCCCGGGTTTCCCTCAGACGCTTTCAGACATTTGTCGGCACAATTCCCGAAGAAGTCGACCCAGGACTCACATTCCCTGATGGCGTCAGTCGTGATGTTGCCCAGCTCTGTGAGACCGACAACGGCGAGCGCTTTCACCACCCCCATCATGAATTTGAGAGGGCTAAAACCACTCAGGAACACTGAAAGACGGACAAACAGAACATCAAGCGGTCGTGCACTGATCGAGTTCCAAAAATACTCATCAGAGACATTCTACCTAGCGTACATTTGCATGCTTATCAAGCTAACACGTAAAGTATTCGCGTTAAGAACCATGTGCAACAGACACTTTTCTTGTATCAACATTCTCGATGTGATGACTACATTATCCGACTGCGTATACCTCCAGGATTATAGATATTATATTGTCTCCAGATATGCAATTTAAATCCCTCACAGAGTGAGAGCTGCTTGGCGTTTGCTAATAAGCAACAAGGTCCACGTCCGAGATTTGAAGCTCGGTTAGAAACTGTAAAAATGTGAAACATGAGAAAAAGATCGCGACTACAGTAACGTGCAGTTTTGAGGAGAATGCCACTGATGCTTTTAACTTCTATTCCTGCCACGACGACTGTTCCAGCCCCGACGACTGTTCCAGCCCCGACGACTGTTCCAGCCCCGACGACGACGACGAATGGTCCCCTAACCGACGCTGAACTGACTAAGCTGGCTGAAACGCGACCCATCACGGTTCTCTTCGTCGGTGATCTCAGCTTTAGCTCCATATCAAAAGAACAGTTCATGATATACGCACAAAGCCAGCTTAATGTGGTAAGTGTACAATAGACGTACGGTGAGTGTGGATTATGCTAGAGATGCACACCAAAGCCACGTGAGCCATGAGAAGGGAGCGCTAATCACAGCGCCATCCTGAGTCAGAAAGATGCTGAATAGCAGGGAGCCATCGTTGCACTTTGGCTACGAGGTGCTTTATGTGGCAATCCAGCACAGATAGAAGTACATGACCACGCCAAGGAAGCGATGGAAGCGTACAGGTTTGAGATACTTGGCACCCACCCACAGAAACAAATTTGTGACAGGCTTCCGTGCGAACGGGAGCTCGATGTACTTTTCATGCGAAAGGTCCGTCCCAAGTTGCGTGTGGTATGAGGGGATGTTATTTAAAGCCAGCTGCAAGTGCCGCTGAGTGGCAGGCCATGATTTTACTATACTGTCCAAAGGGCAACGTCATCTGCATACACAGAGAACATCACTTTCCGAGCAATTATCGATTTACGCCCCCCATCACCTAAACTTCAACCACAGAGACGTGAAGCCAGGTGAAGCGCTAGGCGCATTCCACTGACAAGTAAGAAGGCGTGTACACGTCACAGTCCTTGGTTGAGCAGATCTAATCCTATTAATAATTCGGCGCTTTACGCCGCGAGAGAACTGCGATAATGAGCGACGCCACAGTGGTCGGATCTGTGGATAAATTTTGCCCATCGGAGAGTTCTTTAATGGATACTCCTGGTGATAAAGATCTTACCTTATCGTAACTTATCCTAACGTGAGCCGAAATCTCGGCACTCGGCACGCCACATTTAACGTCCCTTGCTGAAGACGGGGTGACGGAGGCACGTGTACTCCTTCACAAAGTTGTCACTGTCCTCGACCGGGCTTGATCCCGCGATCTTCACATCAGGACGCGGGCTTGCTACCAACTGAGACACCGAGGGCGGCTCGAGCAGATATACACCATAAAGCATGGCTGTGCCCTTGGGTGTTTCGGAATGAATTATCTGTTTTCTTGCGTTTTCTTTTCTTTCGTTGTCTTTGCAGATTTTTTTTCACGTGTTGATGTACCGAACTGGGAGGATGAAGCTGCATGTTGGGGAGAGTTCGATGTGGGCTTTCAGAATATTGCAACCGTGTCAATTGTTTAGGATATTGGCGTAGCTGATGTTTAAATTGTCTAATGAAAGCACAGGAAAAATACGCAGACAGAAGAGACGCTGCTGGGATTCAAACCCGGTTCACGTCGCATTCTGGCCATAGAGCTACGCCAACGGGAGCTTCTTCATTCGTTCTTCAGTGCCTTGTGTTTTACATTTTATAGAAAGTAGCGTTAGTAGTAGCGGAAAGCAATGTACAGCACTGCTTAAAACTCACTCAATGCGGTGATAAATTTGCTCTACCAATGACGTTTGCCATTAGTCGTAGTTGATGGAATTGTTCAGAAGCAAACTCGTGTTTGGCGGTGGCACATGACAAAATATCCATAGTATTTGAATTAGCGGACATTTTGTACCTCTTCTTACCTTCCAGATGAATGCAGCTTTTGCAAATGTCAACATCAAGCTCAAGATGAAAGTGCACGACACCTATGTGGTACGATCTCATGTACTGGTCTTCCAGCCGTGTTAATGAATGTACACGCTTAAAATGGTGGTCAATGTTATGCATTTTAGGGTTGTAATGGCTTGTCAAAATTGTTAGTCCACAAGTGGGTAAGTTTAGTCCAGTACCCCGAAGCTCGCGAGTTCCGTTGCGGAATAAAGTGAGGCGCTTCATGAGTGTCACGTCATCGAACGTCACAAAACGTCAGAAAATTGAACGTTACGACGACATCCAGTGGCTAGTGCTTACTGATTGGTTAAAATGAGGTAGAATTTGTTTTCTGACCGGTGATTGTCCGTTAGCAAATTCGTTCGCGATCGCCCAAACTGACAACAGCGCGTCGGCTGTGCCGGATGGAAGGGGTCGCCGGTCTCCGTCTTTGATGGCTCATGTTGTGTACAGCGGTTGAGTAGGTCCATGGATTCCGATTTTTCACGTCAACGCCTTGGAAAAGTCACAGTCGCCGGGGAAGATGCCTGCGCAACATACTGCTCTGATTCTTGGTGTAGAAACCATTCGACAGTCGAACGCCTAGATCTTCAGATACACGGTCAACTACAATAGACAGGTAAGTGGGTACGTCATTTGTTACTGCTTGTTGCCTTACAACACCGCACGTTCAGCATTGGCTTCGTGTTTTGTAGATATGTAGCTCAACAGACACTGTAAATCCCGGGCTACGCTGTGACCGACAACGTAGCTTTACAGTCGCGATGGTAGATTTTATTTCCTTTCGTAAAACAATATAATTTTCATGTTATGAATCAACAACCGCTCGCGTCCTACTGCATAAATGCGTGGCACAGCGGTAGGTCTGTGATTTTCGGTGATTCGCTCGACACGTTTTATCCGACGTTGTTAACTTAGTAGCTGTCCTGTAGGTAGCTCCAAAGCCCAGTTTCGGGTATTCGGCCTGGACATATCGTTGTGAGGTTACGAAGTAAAACATATGTTTTGTAAGTAGGTCACTCATTACACTCCATATCTGCGAGCCTCTCCACAAACGTGTCACAATCGTTCTCATTTCTCGCATTCAATACCAGCTTTTGTCTTTGTGTTTACATTGCAACTTTCACATGCATAGCTGTATATCTGATAAAATCCGCAGCCATCATCCCGCAATAGTTGCTGCTGTTGTTGTATATCTGATCCTAATTTTAATCTTGCAGCCACTGACCTCCAGCCCCCCGTAGCAATCCTTGCCCGAGACAGCCCGACGTCGTCAGGCTTCAAGCAAATTCCGGAGCAACATTAGTGCCACGGAGTTTTCGTTACTCCAAACATGCTTTGCACGTGTCGCTTGCATAGACGCACACTGCACAATAAATTACTTGTGTGGCAAAACAGCAAATGGTTCGTTGTTTTTTCTGTACTTTCCACTACATCCGAACAAATGCGAACCAAAGAGACAACGAAAGAGACGAACAAGGAACAACTACAAAAGACGGGAAGCAGAGCAGAAAGGAGGAAAGTAGTGAGAGAAACGCGCGCATTCTACGTCATTGGCGACACCACCAAAAACTGGGTGGCTAGTCCTCCGTCATTGGTCCAGCAGCAAAGGTCACCTACAGTAGGGTGCTATGGCAGCTTCGCACCCCTGGTTTAATCCATTTGGCAGGGTGATACGCTTCAACCCTCGGCAGGAGTCCTAACTGTGCCGCCCTCGGTGTCAAATCTATACAGTTCAAGTGTATCAGTGCATTATCCGAGAGCCTGTAGCGTTTGAGCTTGGAACAATACGGCTTCCTCGAAATATGCTAATAGCGTATGTGTCGCTGCTGATGTCTTTAGCGTCTTTAGCGTAATACATACATACAAAATTCACGAGCATTTTTTTCTTGGATTTCCGTCTATACAGGGTGTCTTTTTTTAGGCGATACAGATTTTTCATTACAAAACTATAAGGGCTATAGACATGCTGTTTTCACTTCTATCATCTCTGGGCCGGCGGACGTTCTTGGCCAAGTGTTGCTCGACCGTCAAATGACTTAATTACCTAAAAAATCGTTAATTACCTTTTTAATTATGAGAGATACGAAGTTGTCCCAAGGAGAACATATGTTCCTTTCGGTGACCTGATATCTAGCCGTTTTCAGAACAAAAATCCGTTCGGTAGATCGTCCGCCAAAAAGTCGTGAAGGAACGCCATTTTTTTCTTCATTTTGTTCAATGCGCATCTTCGGAGAACCGTCGTTCCTTCACCTTCAATGTGAGAGGGGGAAAGAGCACACTGGTCGCCTCTTGCGACCCGGAAAAAGATTAACAGAAAATGCGGCCCAAGATAAGGGCAGTTTCGATAGCGTCGCCCGATACATGTGTTTTTGTTTTGTTACCGCAAGTTAGCTCATCTTCGACGCATGAGGCGGCACTTTCAGCGGCATCTTCGACGCATGAGGCTCCTTAGATTTCCCCGTCGTAGTAACTAAAAATATGCCGCCACAAGTGAGAACGTTTGGAATTGCGTTCGCGTATTGCTGACTGCGTTTTCTACTTAAATTACTCCTCAAATACGATGATACCGTCTCTTCGAGAAATTACGTTGTGTCATGTAGTAAACTGGTGCACTCGGAGTGGTAAATGGGCTAAGTTACCAACCTGTGTATGTTGTCAACCGAAACAGGACGCCGCAATCGAAGAATAAAACAGTCCCGTTTATTTATTTATGTATTTATCAATGCCCACCAACGGAAATATTACTCACTAGTGCAGCACGATACACGAGAGAAAGAAAGAAAATAAACGTGATCAGTAAAAGCATAAAAAAAAGATGCTAAGCATCGGATAAGCATAGCTAACCAGATCTCGTTTCATTATACGCAGACCTTGAAATATCAACTTCAGTGTCACGAGCAAAATCATTGAACTCACACAGTACACGACTGAACGGACAATGTCGATGATGAACAGAAGGGAAGAATGAAAGCTGCATACCCTTCCGCAGGGGCCCGCTGCAGTTGAGTGTATTAGTATCTGCACAGTGCAGTCTCTCTACTCTGAAGTGCTTCAGTTCGCGGGGAGGGCACTGAGCCCAACGGGGCGCCTTCAAACGAGATTGAGGGCAAGAGTAATCTGGTGGCCGGCACAAGTTGCTCGGATACCAGGGCTGCTGTTGGAATCCTGTCGGGTATCACAACTTTGATGGGCAAAATTAGGCAATGGAGCGACCGCTATGGCGGCACTGGTGATGATACTTTGTCATGCTACAATGTCGTTACCTATAAGGGCGCATGCGTAATTTTGAGAAACCACCTGCATTTCCAGATGACTGCTGATCAGGACAGGACCCACCTTCCGAAGATACCGGGTCAAAGCTTGCCAATCGTAAAAGCAACGAAAACCATGGATTTACTTCGCACAAAAGTTGCCGAATACCCTGGGGGAAATGAGTCTGACATGGTGTTCGTATTAACGAGGTGGGTGTCGAAGGAAATGGCGCCCGTCATAGACTCACTGCAACAAAATTAATTCCAATAATGCAAAAAGTTTGCTGTTAGACAATGAAGGTGTCCAACTCCAATATTTGAACGGTGAAGGTCACCCAATACAAGCCCCCGGCAATCAAAATAGTTTCATTGAAACTTACATTCTTGCTTTTCAGAAGTTTTCTCCTAAACGACAACAATAAGGTTGCTTCAAGTAAGTATATGCATCGAATAAGCGTAGCCTAATACTGAAATGAGTGCTGGTAAGGTAGCTACGTGGGTTGATATGCTGTAGGTGAACAATTCGAATGAGCGGCGAACGGGGTCAAAGCGACGTCGCATACACCGTGACCCAGTGAGAAGTGGATCCCTCTCCATTTTCGAATGACCGATGTGGTGTTGATAATCAGTTTTTGGCTGCACAGGGTTTGTGACAATTATCCTGTGTTTTTGCGCTAGAGGAATGATCCTACTTTTTTCTTTTCTTTTTTTTTTTGTAAAAGAGCTACGAGAGCAGTACATGTGCTGCTTTTTGTTGGCGAGCTATATACGGCCACGCGCACTATCTGTGGGAGAGGGTATGCGACTACTAGGTGATTAATTACTTGAAATTCATCAAATTTGTGATGTGACTGTTTACGGGAAATTTGAGATGGCGAGAATTGTAGCCACCCTGCAGGGCACGCCAAATAGCTAGAAACCGAAACGAATCTTATCGCGAACAGAGGAAGAACAACTTGCTTGAACACGTGCTTTGAAGCGATGGAAGATTATGGAGTAGCCGCTGCTCTGCTGCAGAGCTGCTCCAGAGCGTTTTGTGGCCTGGATAAGAGGCGACACTCAATACGACGGAGAGAGTCCTTCCCAAGCAGCACACAATATTGGCTGATGACTGGTAATACGGGTCCACTATGGGACCCGTTTTGCCAAGATTTGACTATATTGCTCAAACTTTGCAATATGTGTCCCATATTGCCAAGTTTGAAGTGTGGGGAAAATGTCGGTAACATGGGGCCCATTATGCCAGCGTGCGCCCCGTGTTAACTAGAAATGGAGAAGATGGGACGAACCCGAATTTGGTAACCTCTCGCACCTGAAGGTATGACAAAATGAACATTTTTCATGGACTTGCATGCGAAATATGCCACGACGTGCAGAACATGCATTTATATGCACCATAGAACCCTTCTGGTCGATGCCAAACCAAGACCAAAAGTGTTTTATCGTTTCGGTACGAAACCATATCGCGAATGAAGCATGCATTTGCATGAAATTCTGCGCTCCATTCACGGCTCCTATATGTCCTCAGCCTAAACTTTGAGTTGCGAAACCTATTGCAGAGTAGCATTCTATCGCGGGATTTCCCGGTTGTGGTGACTACATTATTTCGGTTACTTTTTCGCTTTTCTTTCTGATGGTGATGATGATGATGGTGATGATGATATCTATGATGTGTCTAGGGCCCGGCACCTAGAATGTTACTTGAGGGTGAAGGCGCTCGCCTCGTTTAAAGCAGTCCACTGACTGCGCTTGTGACCGGCAAATATCAAAGACAGGATGTGCAGAGAGTTAGTTTGGACACTAGTGCCTCTGTGCGACGCTTGAACATGTTCATCATACATAGGGTCAAGGAAGACGGTGACACCCCTTGAGACTGAGAGAAGACAACGACGAACAAGAACACTTCTCATATGTATTTTGGATCTGAAAACTTGTGGTGTAGGGTTGACCATTCTAGTCTGTAGATCCATAACTGCATCATACAATGTGCGTAGGCTGCTGATAGGTGTTCAGTGTGTGACCTAGCGACAGGCTCACATTCCCGTGATGTCAGAAAGTTCCAATAAAAATATCGATCCCAACCATAACGACGAAGGCTCGCTTGCAAGAACATTCAGGTGATTCCGCAGCGTTGTCTTCCGTAGCTTCAGGGGTGCTTGGTGCACGTGATACAGCCAGCAAAGCTCTCCGTGCGTAAATCACTACAAAGGCTGCTGACGATGCCTCTAAAGAATTTCCTCAACGTTCTTGCGAGCGCGAAAATATTCGTGCCGCAGGACGAAGGCAATTCGCTCCGAGATCGAACGGTGGACGCGTCGTCTGCTTTTACACATTTGCTCCGTGTTCAGTGCGGTAGGTGCGGAGCGTAGGGGGTCCGAACATTATCGTACCATCGCGGCACAAGTGGTCTTCAGGTGAATGTACGCAAGAATTACAGAAAAGAACCATCAACTCCGAACATCGGCAGGGAGTCATCCACACTAGAAAGGTGACAATGTCGCCCCTTATAGCTCGATCTTGCAGCGCTTGTGACACACAGCATCTCGCTGTTTCTGTTTTGCTTTCCATTATATGGAAAACCCCAGTTGATAAGATAACGTGGTTGCGTTTAGACGAATGGTAATATGGTCGGGTCGTTCGAATATATTTGATTCATCTCTGAGAAAACTAAGTTACTTGAAGCAGATACTGGCCATCTTGATTCTGTTTGTGTCTGTGTTAAACGCGATAGTATTTGTTACCCGCGCTTTCAGGCCTTGGCGGTGTAGTGCCAGTAGAGAGGGATATTTTCTTTCTCGCGATACGTTCTCTCCCACTCGTTCTTTTCTTTATCTCGGCCCACAAGAAACGTTTCGGCGGGCGAGGATTTAGCAGATCTGAAGGTCTTCATGAAAACGGTTCTTAAAACACACGATAAGCCCTTATTCCTTTGGAGTGGCTGGCATCACGCTATGGATCTTTGTTTTGACACCTTCCTTTAATGTTTCGTTTTCGTAGAGAGCTCGCGACCTGCTGAAACTCCCCATTGACTACGTGAGTTCGTTATGTCGTCAATATCGTCCGACATCACGGAGGGTCAGTGTAAACGATGTGATCACGGCCAAATGTCTATGTGCACGACGTTATCGTTAACGGTTTGAAGGGAACTCCCAAATTCATCCAGAACGACGGACTAGGCCGCATCGTCCCTCTATGGCTCCGGTTTGTTGGTGAAGTAACTGGTCGCGCCGCTAAAATCAAGGCCGCCTCGCTACGTGGCATCAATCCTTGTCTCAGTCCGGACAGAGCTCCCATCAACCTCAGAACGGTCACCATGCCATGTCGCGAGTGACTATCCTCGAGGGCCTGTGCATAACTAATGTACATGGAGACTTGATGTTTTATCACACCAGGCGCAATGCAGACAAGCATCTATGCAGGATGAGTTTCGAACACTTGAGCGCAAGAGGCTCGATACCGTTACCGTGCGTCCACACGAGCGACACCCTCATCGTAGAATGTAGGGGGAACAAAAAGAGAAAACGGTAGAGGAGACCGGGGCAAGTTGTCATAGTTTTTACTTCTGATGTTGGTGTGACGAAACTGCGTCCGTCAGGCTGATGAGACCAACGCTGGATTTTGGTACCATCTTTTGCCTACGCAATGCACTTATTAAACGAAAGCTGACTTTCGAACGCAGTATACAGGGTGTTGCACGAGGGAGCGACCCCTAATTATTTTTTTTTAATGTACGTGAGAGAGAAGTGGGAAACGTTCTGTGAATTGTTGTGGAAACAATGTGACCGAAATGGTGTGTTGCGGTCATGAGCCTTTCAATTAAGGGGAAAAAAACGTTACCTTTCCTTGGCAAATTTTCCAGTTAAATTAAGCTAATTATAATAACCCAATAGCACTGCTGAAAGGAGCCCGTCGTTCTATTCTGCTATACCGGTGACATCTCTGGCTTCCCGCCAATGGGCAACCGACATTCTCCCCCACCTATGGTGGGAAGAGTTGATCCAACGCTCGCTTTTCGCATGCCTCAAAACACCTCTCGTCAACATGCTGCATTACTCCATCGAATGCGACTCGCGTGGCTTTTACAGCTCAGTGACGTTACCGCTTGGGACAAGATGACTCTCCCACCTGCTGCCACTGTGGTGCTCTAGAGAATATGGAGCACATTATTCTTCATTGCCCGCATTACCAACCTTCCCGAACCGCACGCTCCGTGTCTTTTAGTCGGCTGTACTCTCGCCCCTTCTTCGTATCAAAAATTGCTTGGGGCACTGATAATCCGTGTGAGACAGCCGGATGCGGGTCCATGTCGTTCCCCATGCACCAACGTTTCAGAGCGGCTGGTGTTGCACTTTACACCAAGCAAGGGAAAAGTGGGGCCACACAATGGCGTCTGCCCATCAAAACGAACCGAGAAGAGGGAGGCATGTGCACAATCGAGAGCAGTATGAACGATCGTAGGACCATCATTGTCGATGTCAACCTATCGCCAAATGTCTCACGAGATGCCATCACAACTCTTCCTTACTTGGAGTCTCCTGCTCTGCACTTCTAAAACGCAACTAAAGTTTCCCAAGGCAAAAACGACGCACTGTACTACCGAATAGCCGTAGCGACGGGGACGGCGGGATGGGGAGGGAGGGGGGAAAGTACGTATGACTCTAGGGCTTTTCGACAAGACAAAATGCGGTACGGGCGAAGTATGTTGTGAAACCATCGCGAATTTGGTCTGCAACCATTGTCTGTGCCTGGGCGGTTCCTGTCTCAATACTTCTGCCTGGTGCTCAATTGGTGTTCTTGGATTGTGGTCGATAGACTATGATCTCAACATTTTAATTAGTACATTGTTTCAATATACTGATATCTTTCAGACTACTTCCACGATCGAACTGGAGTTTGTGGGGGACGCTTCAAGGCAATGCTCTTCAAAGACGGTCCCTTCTCCTATCTCGCTGCAGGTACCATGTGGAGTGTTATTCTGAGAAGGTTCGTAAATTATGCTGGAAAACGCAGTTTGAGCGGAGTGTACACTATGTTATCGACATTACGAAATTTTCATTAACAGTTTATTGTCACATTATCACGTTCCTGAACGCAACTAATTTACATTGAACGAGCGAGACTTGAGCATCGAGAGTGCCGAGGAGCGGGGAGTGTCTTTCCGGACGTCATGTAAAGTTTTGTCAACCCTGAACGGTCGGCGTACGGAGAGCACGTTTTAATTATGAAACAATTTTAGAGAACTAATAGCGCCGAGGGTTGAGAGGCGGGACCACGCCCCACGACACGTGGCCTGACAGTTCTAATGCATGGAAAGAGTTTTTTTTTTTTTTGCACGGAAACAGGGGACAATGTGCCGAAGAATGTTATTAGTTTGACGTTTTTATATTTCATACTTTTCAACATCGAGTGGTGAATGGCGGTTTTACGTGGTTGTTAGGCTTTGAATTTCTCGCCGGTTGGTGTTAGGAGAGCTTCACTATCAATCAATTAATCGAGTTTTCTTTGCCAAAACTGAGCAGTGAACATGAGAGAACTGATGTTCTGGGGCTGGAACAACATAGAAGGGACAAATACATACAAAGCCTCACTCTGCCTAAGAAATTAACGATGAAAGATGAAAGTCACTGAAAAGGTTAGCCAGCTGTAAGACTCGAACCCACATCTTCTGGATTGCCGGTCCAGGGCTCTACCAATTGAGCTAAGCTAACACGCCTTCGCAGCGACTTCCAAGGGTGCGTCATATCTGAAGGGACAAACCAGCCACTCTCTCTCACTCATCCTCCTTTCACTCTTACATTTTTGCTCACTCATACACACATTCATACGACGGGATCGACGCAGGCGGCAACTGTTGAACATGAGAGAACTGATGTTCTGAGTCTGGGACAACATAGAAGGGACAAATACATACAAAGCCTCACTTTGCCTAAGAAATTAACGATGAAAGATCTTTCATCGTTAATTTCTTAGGCAAAGTGAGACTTTCTATGTATTTGTGCCACAAACATCACACGATGGCATTGGTACTGCTGTAGCTATTTCAACTTCTTTTACTGAACGCCTGAGGCGAGAGGTTGCGGCAGCTCTCGGCTGGTGCAAAAAGCGCCATCTCTTGCTCTTATTTTCCTTGCGAGTGTAAAGGCTCAACAACATTTGTCCGCAACCGTGGACGAAGGTAGCTTAAGGGTTAAGCTTTCTCTGCTTCTATGCAAGGGTTTCATTAGCATGGGGTCCATCTAATGAGACCGGCAACTGCGCGGTATTAATCGTAGTATAGATGCTTTCTTGGCGTTTTGTCGCCTGCACTGTGTAACCTACTACACTCTAAAACCAGAACTTCACCGCATAGCACGCTGTCAGCCAACCATTGCCACGAATGATAGGGTTATCACTTCTGATTTGAGGAGAGAGAGGGCCGTACGCCTTTTTGTGGCAATTTGGATATAGGTAATTGCCACAAAGAGGCGGACGCCTCCCTCTCTCCTCGAACCATAGGCGATAACCCTATCATTCTTGGCAATGGTTGGCGCACAGCGTGCTATGCGGTGAAGTTCTGTTTTTAGAGTGTCCTTACCTTCGTATGATTACAGTTCTACAGGTTTTCCCGCTAATTTTAGTCTATTGGTCACTAGATTTAATACACTGGTCAACCATCAATTCAATTCAAACGTTATCCTAATTTATCCAAGCGTCCATAGCGGTGTAATGCAGCTTGTCATGAGCGAAATCTTGATGCAAATGTCAGTATTCCAGTCGTTAGTTATGTTTTTACGACTAAGGCTTTCAAGCCAAGTGGCTCATCAGTGACAACATATAGCTGTGCGTTTGTGCTTAGTCCGCGCAAAGTTAGAGGTCTGCCTCTGCTCTGGCGAGCTCTGAGATGAGAAGCACAAATGAACTAGAGCCGATTGTGGAACAGTAAATACACACGCGACTGCACACAGATGGAAGCTTTACCGCACGGCAACGTGTTCACAGGTTCACAGAAAGAGAGAGAGAGAGAAAGAAGCAAAATTCACAAAAATATTTGGTAGTACCCAGCGTTGCTTTATCAAGGGTATGTATGTACTCCTGCAGCAATTACAGGTTGCCAGATACAGGTTGTCTCTCGATACTTCACTAATCAACTAACATGAAGAAAATGGTTGAAGAAATTGGTTTTCTTTTTCCAGGATGGCGAAGCCAGACGGATGTAAAATGGAGGAACGCTATCGGTGCTACAACCAACTAATTCCTACATACAAGTAAGGTTCGCCTTTCACGATGCTGCACTTAACCTCCATGAAAGTTTTGAGCGCTTACGGTAGCATGTAGCACGGTAATGCGTGTTTTCTGCATTTATGCGGTACCGTTTGTAGGCAGAGAATATACTATTTACGGGTGGTCGCGTGACAAGACATTGGTGGACGGTTAATTGTAGCGATAGAGCCATAACTTCCACAGGTAAGCAACCCGCTGTAGGGGAGTCGGTTCGTCGCGTCCAGAGTTGCACCATTTAAGTGGCTCTGGGTAGTTTCATTTATAATCGAATGATGCCCGCCGGTCACATTTTTTATTTCTCTCGAAAAAAATATATGTTATCCCACCCACACAGAGATGCAAAAGATGCCTGACCGCAGGTCTCTGCGATATTTTCTTCTCCGTCCACGGCGCTTC
This sequence comes from Ornithodoros turicata, assembly GCF_037126465.1. Lineage (NCBI taxonomy): Eukaryota > Metazoa > Arthropoda > Arachnida > Ixodida > Argasidae > Ornithodoros > Ornithodoros turicata. Next base: position 171,403,347 of record NC_088201.1, read on the forward strand.
GAAGCAACCTGCGCTATTTCGCGGCTTACATTTTTTCCAAATTTGTGACCTTGTATCTCTTGAACGAGATGTCCCATTTGAACGAAATGTTTTTTGCTGACAGAGTGGATGGTGCATGTTCCACCGTGGGCTATTAAATTTATCAAGATAAAAGTATACGAAAAAAAATCCCGAAAACGCAACAGAGAACAGAGCAGAAAGATCATTCTTTGCTCTTTCGTTTGACGTCAAACACTGTGCTTTATCTTCAGCCATTATCCCCGAACAATGCCGTGAACACGGAAGGGTAGGGGAAAATTCTCATTTTCACGGCAGTTTTTACCCAAAAAGGACATCTTGAAAATGTTTTAATATTTCGTACTAACGTAGCTGAGACATAGGTCTTTCACGATATGCAATAAAATGTTTGCTTATTTTGGTCGCAGAGGGCGCGCAATTTTTTTTTTTCGCAACCCCTGTTGGGCAGCGCTCGCAGGGGTCAGACAGACGTACAAAGAGTGGACTTGCACCCCAACCCCTGATTCTTTTTTTTTTTTTTTGCTTTCGGTGAGTGTGCCATCATGCCGAAGGCCGACTATAGTAATATGCACAGATCACTGTGATGTCCGCAGACAAGCAAAATTTCGTTGCTTAGGCTTTCCCACCCGGTTTCCCACCCTGTTGAGTTGTTGAAATACTGCAAGACTGTTGCCTGTTACGTGCTTGAAGGAAATCGGACATGGGAACATGACATTTGTAAATACTGCTGCTTTGCCAAACCGAAGCGCGAGACGTCTATTCTCTTGTAATTTTGTTTTCTTATTTGCTGGTTTCTTCTACTTGTGAACAAAGACGGAATTTGGAGCACTCAGGTGATATGCCACGATGCCGACAGATCGCCCATGGACTGGTTGTCTGGTCTTCCTGGGAATGATAGGACATGTTCGGTCCCTTATTTCTTCAAGGTGAACTCCTCTTAGAAATACTATTTGAAGGAGTTAGCCTTCCAACGGGTGAGAAAGTCGGGACGCTACGTGGGAAAAGATGGTCTTTAGGCGTCTACGGGGTTCCCGCCGCTGTCCACATTTTAAGACAAGGCCTTGCTTTCCTCGATGTTCCGCATGGATTTCGTTTTGTCGTCGGCGTAGCGTGTACTTCTGCGCTCCCCATGGCCAGCCGTAGCCACACCAGAAATCGACTATACTGCACGAACTATATTTAACGACAAAAGAAAAAAATACCCTGGAACAAGAACTTCAGGCCGGTATCGTTGATAGGATCAGGGCCTTTGAATACGATCTTGAGCACCTCTGAGGCAGTTCATGTCCACGACACCGACGAAATATGTGTGAACTGCTACAACACGTTTCGACTACAGGTTGCTGAGGCAGTGCCTTCAGGTGAACAAGACCCTCTGGCTTCAAGCCCTGACGATGCTGACTTCACTGACCCCACCGAAATTCTGCAGACTGTGAACGATAACATATCAGAGCAAGATATTGGTGTGAGCCCACTGAGGCACCCGTAGTAGACGAAGTAGAAGAAACAGAAGTAGAAGAAACCAGAAAATAACAAAACAAAATTACAAGAGCATGGACGTCTCGCGCTTCGGTTCGGCAAAGCCGCAGTATTTATAAATATCATGTTCCCATGTCCGATTTCCTTTAAGCACGTAACCTTGAAGGGATTAACCGGGTGGGAAAGCCTAAGCAACGAACTTTTGCTTGTCTGCGGACATCACAGTGATCTGTGCATATTACTATAGTCTGCCTTCGGCATGACGGCACCCTCACCGAAAGGGGGTGGGGTAGAAGTCCACTCTTTGTACGTATGTCTGACCCCTGCGACGCTGCCCGATAGGGGTGCGAAAAAAATTGCGCGCCCTCTGGGACCAAAATAAGCAAACATTTTATTGCATATCATGAAAGAGCTATGTCTCAGCTACGTTAGTACGAAATATTGGAAAATTTCAAGATGCCCTTTTTGGGATGTCCCTTCCGTGTTCACGGCATTGTTACGGGATAATGGCTGAAGATAAAGCAATGTGTGTGACGTCAAACGAAAGAGCAAAGAATGATCTTTCTTCTCATGTGAAGAACATCACAGTCGGAGATCCAGGGCCGCAGCCATGACCTTCCAAACGTGCGGTAAGACGCTTCTCTATTGCATTTTCAGGATTTTTTTTCGTATACTCTTCTCTTGACCATATAAATTTAATAGCACACGGTGGAACATGCACCATCCACTCTCTCAGCAAAAAACATTTCGTTCGAATGGGACATCTCGTTCAAGAGATACAAGGTCACAAAGTTGGAAAAAATTGAAGCCGCGAAATCGCGCCGGTTGCTTCGAAGCGCCGTGGACGGAGAAGAAAACATCGCAGAGACCTGCGGTCAGGCACCTTTTGCATCTCTTTGTGGGTGGGATAACATATATTTTTTTTCGAGAGAAATAAAAAATGTGACCGGCGGGCATCATTCGATTATACATGAAGCTACCCCTCTGTTTAAATCACTTCCTATTTTGATGTTCTGCTTAAAAGTGATACCTGTTGGAAAATTAAAATGGAGATGACGGGGGCTCTCTGTCGCATGCTGTTTAGTAGAACAACCAATGAAGAATACGTATACTGAGGTTTATTGCTGCTATTGTACAGCTTACTCCAGCCAGGCAAAAGAAACGCACCGTGTATACACCTTGAACTTGGAATGTGCAAATACGCGTGACTAGAATGTTGTCGGACTCGTAAGAACACGGCGCGCATATCGTGTTTGCCTAACAGCAGAGCTCTTTGGTCGAAAAACTTCCATACTTCACCCACACTCCACGAAAGAGTCCACGGAAATGAATGTAGGGATGTTGTAAACAGGCGCAAAATAAAGAGGAGAAAAGCGCAGGGCACGACATGACGACGATCAGGCCCAGTGGCGATCAGGGATTATTCTGGAATAGATTCTGATGCCCCATTCCTGCAGTTTATTCAGGACTGAATGGGTCCTGAACTAGAAACTGAATGTAACCCAAACAAACTTGCCAATTATCTGATCATGCCCCGATTAAAGTCAATGATAACAAGAAAGTTGCTTGTAAAGGTAATGAATGTAAGATATATGTAATTATGAAAATACTAAATTCAATTAAAAAATACCGAAGGTAACCGCAGGTTATACCGGAGCGAATCAAATGTCATTAAAGGTAATTAACGTAAATTAAAGGGAATTCAGAGTAATTAGTAATTATAGCAAGTAAACGTAATTAAAGAAAAATTAAGGGAACTCAAGATTACCTCAAGTAACCTGCGGTTACCTTAGGTAATTAAAGGGTGATAACAGGGTTGTTGAAAGTAATTGAGGCCAGTTAAAGGTTAATTAAATGGACACACATATAGTAATTGAAAGTGTCAAACCGGAAATCGAGCATTGACGGGAGGTGGACAACCGGAAGTCATGTTAGACCGGAAGTGGAGAACCGGAAGTAAAGTATGTACCAGAACAGGCCGCTAATGCTAACGTATTTCTCTCGCACTTACCGCTAAATCGCCAGTGAATTTTTATTCGTGGATTACTTGTACTTCATTGTTATCAGTGAGAGGATCAAATAGGTGGTTAAAATATATTTATATCAAATAAATCTGATTTTATTTTTAAAAATGTGTTCCTTGTTGCTTTCATTTTTTTGCAGCCCTGGCCGCATATTCGCATATCTGACCCTCTCACTCATAACAATGAAGTACGGGTGGAATCTCCGAATAACAATTCACTGTCCGCGGGGCAGCCATACCGGGAATGAGGTCGTTGATACTGTCTGGGTTGATGAAAAGAGTGATGGGGGTATACTCTTGCGTGAAAATCAAACTGCTGGATAGGAACGAGAGACTCGGCGCGCATTTCCGTCAACATCCAGGACAGCAGAAGCTTGTCACATGGCCTCCTCTGTCACAATCACAGCACCGACTGCGGACCTTAAACGCTACTGATTCGGATGCCGCCTCTGAACAGAGAGATAGCCAGACACAGTTAGCATGTACTAAAGGTGACACAAAACTGCCTCCTATTTACAACAAATGAGGAGCCAGAACAGTGTCTCTGAACAAGGAGAAAAGGAAAATAAATGTAAAAAAAGTGTGAAGAATGAGTGTGACGTCATTCTTCCGTAGCACTGAATGACGGAAACGAATATGGACGCACAATTCTCCTCTCCCAGATCGCCGCAGCTCGCAGAGGATCTTGATCGTGCAGGTTATTCTAGCTTAATTGAAGCGTAATTGTTTCTTCCGAAAGTTCACAGCGTTGCAGTGACACTGTTGCGAAATTTATTGTATCACATGTGTTGGGACACAAAGGAACGACGACCGTTCAGAAGACAGGCAAGCTACGGTGAAGTGCTTGCTGAATGACGCGGTAGGGCCCGGTGTATAGCTGCTGCAGGCCCTTGTGCACCCCGTCGTAACGAATGAAAATATGACTTGATGTGCGAAGCTCGGGGTGCACGAATGAGATACGGGTTGTGCAAGGCCGTGAAATGCGGAGGCGCGGGAGTTGCATAAGAGCGCGGATATGCCCGAAGTAGGAACACAGGTAGAGTTCACTAGTAGGTGACGGTGTGGCGAAGGGCTCGCCAGAAATACGGAGGATGGTACCGTACATGAGTTCCGCCGCCGTACAACCAAGGTCCTGCTTTACTGCGGCGCGGAGGAAGAGAAGGACGATAGGTAGGACCTCCGTCCAAGGAGAGTGGGAGTGGACCTTGAGAGCAAAGTTCAGTGACGATGGAGGCGCTCGACCATACCATTAGCTAATGGATGGTATGCAGTGGTTCGGGCGCGATGGGTACCGAGCAAACGCGTGAAGTCGGCGAACAGAGCAGATTCAAGCTCACAACCTGGGTCCGTTGTTACGATTGTGGGGACGCCAAAAACTGGCAGTCCGAGTGTGGACAAAGGCAGTTGCGGCTGTATACGCGGTGGCATCTGGGATGGGGACGCCCTCTGGTCATCGCGAGAAGCGGTCAGTGATGGTCAGAAGATAACGTCGACCCTGAGACTGTGCAAGGGCCCGCAATGTTTAAGTGAATATGGCCGAGACGCTTGTCTGGAGAAAGAAATTCACCTGGTGCTGTAACGCTAAGACGTGACGGTATGACGTGATACTCGTCGACATAGGACGCAGGAGCTCACCCGGAGCTTAATGTCGCTGTGCATGCGAGGCCAGACATAGCGGTCTGAGATTAGCTTCTGGGTGGCTCGTATGCCAGGATAGGCCATAGAATGGAGGTGGTCAAATATGATGCGACGGGCAGGGCGTGGCAACTGCGGACAACGTTGGAATCGCAACCTCGACGACGGCACCCGGCACTGTTGAGAGTTGAGCAAGCCTCATGCTTGCGGCAGTGGCCAAGACCATTTGAAAATTTCGCGGTAGCCTTTGCGGGAACAGCTCGAGCAGGGGAGTGTCATCCGTTGAGGCAGAACGGTCTCCGGGTAGCTGCCGCAACCTTCGCAAAAGCTGCGTAGGTCACCCAGCTCCTCAGCAGAAAGCAGTTGCTGGAGACAAGACTGACCGGAAGCGGCGGTTCGTTGTAGAATGGCTTCCTTGAGGTGGTCGTAAGGTGCAGTGGGAGAAGGATTGGCGAGAATGTCGTAAGCTTCGTCCGCAGCTGTGGGAGTTAGAGCAGAGGTCACGTGGTATAATTTTGTGAGTTGAGATGTAACCCCTGCTAGGTTAAACTGTCCCTCAGCTTGTACGAACCACCCAGCTCGCTTGGGGTTGAAAAGTGGCGGTAGTTTCACAGCGAGAACAGCCACAGTTGCTGTCAGCGGGGCCGACCAGTCTTCATGCTCCCCCGGAGGCATTGCGGCTTAGCCATGAAGTCGATGAATGATATGTTCGTTGGGAAACGTCGGGTGACCAAATGTTGGGACACAAAGGAACGACAGCCGCTCATAAGACAAGCGGCAAGTGCCCAACTCAATGTCTAATGATCGTGCTAGGCACAGGGACGAGATGTGTATTAAAAGAATTAAGTTACCAACCACCACCACCACCAGAATGAAGATGTTGATAGCAGTTTTGCTACACATGTCTAGTGCGTGCAGCACTGCTAGTACGTCGTATCCATGCCGGTCTATGTTACACTAGCAGTTGAATTGTTTGTGGTTATGTCTCACCACAAATTGTCCATTGGAAATAGTAGACATGGTCTCATTAATTTCTCCCCGCAATTTTAATAAGATTCAATGGAAGCCAGACTGCGAATTCATTCAACGTGTGAAAGCCCACTATTTCTCTTTGGCTGAGTCGGAAATTAAGCAAACCGGGCTCCGCTGTGTTGTGGTGCGAAGACCACGTCAACGTAGTAAGGAACCAATTCAACGAATTCGTTAAATGGACGTCAATGAGATACGCTGATTTCCAATTTCATTTAATGAGATCCGGCATGATCTATATTACAGAGTGTACCAATAGAACAAATGACACATTGTCACCCGATGTAGAAATGCATTTTTCCCTGTGGGTCGGCAGCATTTTTATCCCCTGTTCACGAAAAGAAGTGGCTTGTGCCAGCAGCCACTTGCGCACAAACTCCTCCACCGCGTCGTCGTCATCGAATCGTTGGCCTTCCAGTGCTTGTTTCAGTGACCGAAACAGGTGAAAGTCGCAAGGCGATGAGCCAGGGCCATAGGTAGGGTATTCCACTGCTGTCCAGCCCATTCCCCTTAATTTTGCACATGTGACGGCTGCAATGTGGGGTCTGGCGTTGCCATGGAGGAGAATCGGTTCACGTGTTACTTGGTTACCCGTTTTGCTGCTATAAGAAAGCTTAACCTCGCTCAAAGGTTCACAGTAATATGCAGCGCTGATGATGCGACGATCGTGCAAGAAATCAATGTGCAAAATGCCGCTCTGCTCAGCGAAAGGTAACGGAATATTTTTCGTTTCCGTTGCCACCTCCGTTACTGGCCCTTATTTATTCCTGTTCCAGTTTCGGTTACCACCATTGTACCATTGTTGCTTCCTTTCTCATTTCGTTTCCGTTTCGGTTTTCGGTACCGCCCCACCCCTCCAGCGTTTTTGTTTTCCTTCTTTCTTTTTTTTTAAAAAAAAGAGCATTGAGACCGTGACAAAACTTAATCCCTCTACGTTCTGAAGTACGAGGGGTGTTCAAGTCAAACCGGGACTTTTCATTTTTCGCAAAAGTGAAATGGACTTACTTATTTTTCAACGTAATCTCCAGTTGCACTAATGCACTTGCCCCAGTGTTTCACGAGGGCTTGGATGCCAGCAGTGTAGAAATCATTACTGGCGCGTAGCAGCCATGATCAGACCGCATTCTTGACCTCGTCCTCGCAGGTGAAGTGGCGGCCCCCAAGGAACGCCTTCAGTGGCCCGAAGAGATGGAAATCGTTGAGGGCGAGGTCTGGGACTGTAAAGGGGATGTGGCAGCAACTCCCAGCCAAGTTCCTGTAAGGTGCGTGGCGTGAGATGCGTGGTATGCAGGCGTGCATTGTCCTGTAGGAGGAAGACTCCTTTGGTGATGAGGCCCGGCCGCTTTTGCTTCAGCGCCTTATGCACATCCCTAATAACCTGGCAGTAATATGCACTATTGATGGTGGTACCACTGAGCAGAAAATCAACATGAACAACGCAGGCCTTGTCCAAGAAAACCGTGGCCATGACCTTACCCGCAGACGGGGTGCTTCGGAACTTCTTGGGAGCTGGCGAGCCCGGATGCTTCAACTGTTTTGATGCGCGTTTAGACTCAGAAGTGAAATGGTGCACCCACGTTTCATCGCACGTGGTGATCCGATCAAGGAACGGCTGTCGTTCAGTGTCGAAACGGCACCTTAGCTCTTGGGAGATTTCCAGTCCTCTCTGCCGGCCACATACGGAAAGCTGCCTCGGGACCCAACGGGCACTAAGTTTCCGAAACTGTAGGTGTTCATAAATGATAGTGTTCATCGTTCCCACAGAAAGATGCGTCTTTCAAGCCAGTTCGAGGCATGTTATCCGTCGGTCCTTGAGGTTCAGGCGCTCCACAAGTTGAATGTTCTCAGGAACTCCGACATTGGGCTCTGAGCCGCCCCGGCCGGGATCGTCCTGCACTGTTGTACGGCAGTCTCGCAACCGTTTGCACCACTCAAACGCACTGCTGCGGCTAAGTGTATCGTGGTCATACTGAGCCTGAAGTCTTCTGTGAATTTGAGATGACTTTACGCCTTCATTCACGAGAAACTGACAACATGACAATTCGCTGTTCCATGTGCACGCTCACCTCGTTGTCGGACATCTTGTCCAGCACGTGTCTTCTGTTTTGCATAAACTTTGGACCACCACGTGGTGAACGCGGAGGCCTGTCTCGTGTGAAAATGATGAAAAAGAAGTAGCGCGAGCCATTTGTAGACTTAGGAGGCCGAAAGTCCCCGTTTGACTTCAACACCCCTCGTATATTTTGAGGACTCCAGGGATACATGCATACAAGAGACAACGTTTACTCAAAATACACATATAGGTACGTGATTTCTGTGAACAGGTAACATAACATGGTTTCCAGTAATGTTATTCACGCTGGCAACTTCCAGGTCACCATAAGCTTCTTCCACCATGCTTCATCTATTTACTGTATACTACCTACTGATATGCTCCAGTTTAATAGTTCATTCTAGTTTTAGTTCTTCAGTTAATTTTAGTTTGCTTCATTGAGGCTTATTTCATAAATTTATCTACATGATATGGTAAAAAAATCCAATAATTCGGGTACCCGAATTACTACCGTAAATTATTGCCGTTTCCGTTTCTATTTCAGGTATTCTAACTGTTCGATATCCGTATCTGATACTGTTACCTGCTATATTTCCGGTATAATACCGATTCTGTTACCTTTCCATGGCGCTGGTCCCAAAAACACAGTTGCAAGCATATTGCCAGCTGACAGTCGCGTCTTGGCTTTGACAGGGGCTTTCGTTTTTAACCTCGTCAATGCCTTCCACAAATTCATTATGCCAGGCGAACACACGTGGCCCTGACAGTGCTTGATCCCCGAACTGTGCCGTCAATCTGTGCAGAATTTTTCTCGGTTTTACACCCTCACGAGCAAGAAACTTCATCATATTACGTTGCACAATCTAGTTATTTCTCAGACATAGCATGACGGAATACTGAGGTAATGTAACGAGACCGGTCGGCTTCTTACTTAACTACTGACCAGACTACCTAGCACGTGCAAAAGCGGCAGCGCGCGCCATTTGACAGGACGCGCTCTGCTACAAAAAACTCGTTTATATTTCATCCACCCTCGCAAGAAAACATCAGAAATAACTTTCACCTTTATATCTGCCACTTAACAGTATTGTTATATTCTTTTTCTATTAAGATTCTAAGATTATGATTCTATGTAAGAACAAATGTTCACGCGGAACCGGTATCGAGCGTAATTCATTTTTACAGCAAAAACGTGCTTTCTGGTCATTTGATGCATCAGAATCGTTACTGCACATTCAAAAAGTGCATCGGCAATGATACTTTCAGTCTGATTTTGATGAGAATCCTTGCTCCGGTAGACTGGCCTCCAATGGGTGCCATCGAGCGCGCTTCCACTGCGTTCCCAATGACATTTTCAATTGTTCCTTATTGTAACCCACTAAATTCCAGTCGTTTTCAATACGGTACTTGTCCAAACTTGTGGATTGGGAACGATAAGTTTTTGTAATTTTCACTGAGAACTGGGAATACGATACCCACTTAAACCGAATGAGATTTCTGGGCTATTTTGAATTGGACTGTTTCCAGCAGGATGGTCGGCTACGGTTACCTGACCTTGATGGCATGTTCATGACGTGCTCTATGGGTCTAGGAGGTCTGGGTGTAAGACATTTCGGTGCGCGGACATTGTGAATCACGGACAATTCGGTGCACAGGCACATTTCAGCGCATGAGCTTCTTCGGGCGCTGGCGTATTGATACAGGCGTGCGTTGACACCGGGTGTGGGACAAAATGTTCCCTGGTTGTGCCGGCGAAAAAATAAAATGAAAGGGCTCCTGAGCACCCAAAAAGACAAGCGCACGGTTGCCCACGGCTCATGAAACACGTCACAACCGACCGCGCGCTGTTATCATTCGCTGTTTTGATTTGGTGAAAACTCGAGACACCGTTCTTTGTTGTTGTTTTCGTTTGTTAATGAGTTGAGGTCGAAAAGTCGAACATCGATTATAGAAAAGCCTTAAAATAAGGAGTTCCAAGAAGATGTCGGTGAAATAAATAATTTAGAAATAAATCTTTGAAAATAATTCATTAAAAAATTCACGTTTCAGAATAACTTTTCGAAAATCAGCGCTTTCTGTATCCACAGCTGTAAAATCAAACCCCAGTACACAGCAGGATTGTACCAAAAAGCGGCATACCAGAGGGAAAAAAAGGCGTTTACAACATCAATTCCCAATACCTGTCCTGAGCTCAACGTTGTGGAATTACCTCATGTAACAGTTGTATCCTTTCAAATATACTTTTCATTTCTTGGTGGCTTCTGCCTTTGGCTAGTTCGGTATTCCGAGCTTGTGGCCTTTTGATTTTCAGCCTACAGAGTGAGTCTCACCAACAACATATCATTATATTAAAGGGACCGAAAAGTGAAAACTAACCACTTTTGCCCACTGTCGTGCACAACATCGTTGTTTGATAAGACACAGAAAGCATTACTTCTCAATTCGGCATATTTTTTACGTATAAATATTTTGAAGATTGCCGGAACATGGACGGTGCTGCCAGCGAACGGCGAAAAAGAGCAACTTGGGTTTCAGGTCCGGGCTCCCAGGGATTGGTCAACCCCTACCACGTGAGAGTTAATTTTGTAGAGAACAAAGCTGACGCACATTATCTTACAGCTAAACACTATTTTAAAAATGACGCTCACTTCGATAGCTTTTACGTTAATAAAGCATTCAGCTACTTCGCCGGTACGAGCTACGATCCGCCGCGCCATCTGCAAGGCCGTCTGTGTTATCGCGTTTATTGTTTACGTCGTGGGCGGTCGTGTTGGTCGCGCGAAGAGAAGTGAATGACATGTTCGTGGTTGTTGTGTCAATTATTCGAGAGACATACATATGCCTGGTGTAGTTTTGGTGTTCGGGGATGCAAAAATCATGTTCGTTCACCATCGGCGGCAGGCGTTTCTACCACAAGATTCAACAGGAGAGTGCGCGAAAACGAATGTGGTTCAAAACACTCGGTTATTAGATGTAGCAGTCGTGTGGTATGTGCTGAGCTCATTTCGCTGCCGATGACTACGAAGATGCCGTAGAAGGCGAATTGCGAAGACGTCCGAAGCACACTGATGCTCAGTACCCAGTGATTTTGCTTCACCGAGGTGACGAGTTCAACACAACGTCTTAGGTATGTACAGGCGTCACACATGTATAAATTATAATATAGCGACGACGTATTCCATTGAACTTATGTTATCCTACTTGTCCCGTACTCATCATTGTCAACACCAACAAATTTAATTTTAGGGGCCTTCCAGTGTTGAAGTGGCGCAAAACTGCTTCGTATCTGTGATCCAGGCACTCAAGTTGACATGACAGAAATAGCTGAAAGCAGGTATGCAAAGTCCACAGATGGAAGCACTAGATTTGTTACGTGTTGCAGACTTTGTGACATTTTTTTGAGTATTTGGACAGGTGCAGAACATTAGTATGACGTCAACAAGAGGAGAAGAAACCGATGAGAACTACTAGTTTGTTTGAAGGGTACGAGAATACTTCCTGTTGAGATGGAGTTATAACTTTATCACTAAGGAACGCTAATTAATTTTCTAGAGATGCATCCTCTACACTTGAATACCCAGTGAAACAGCAAACGTTCATTGTCTTTGAACCCACAACTACTGGAATTGTTCAATGTGTGTCAGAGCTGCAGTGAGCCATGCAAGGTTACCACATCATATTGGTTCTAAATTTGCAGGGTTCCCCTATCTCGGACGCAACTGTCATTTCTCTTTATTGCTCCTCCGATCCTACCTTCTCAGAGATTAATATGGTTCACCATACACTGCATGGGCACTGCCTTTCTCTACTCATGCTTTCGGTTTCTTGTTCTGTTGAATAAATCTTCACTTGAGTTTGCAGCCATTACGCTGTCTACTGTGTTTGCCCCTCATGCATATTGATGTACTCTAACGGTATGGCACATCAACATCCCAACGACCTACCAAACGACCTTGCCTAGTCCTACTTTTGGATGGAAACTACACGATGTGGTAACATCCACATATATAAAGTTTTAGTCGACGGAGATTTGCTGTTTTTGTACAACCTTCATTGTACATTTCTTTTGTCTCACTTAGCATGCCTGAAGAAATGTTCTGATCTTCATCAAGATGACAGGTCATTGTTTGATCTGCAGCATCATTTTTCCTGTAATCTTTTCACCAACAGAGAATACAAAAGTGAAGAAATGGTAAAATATAACTAGCTTGTTAAATTCAAAAGGGAAAGACGAAACTGTTTATACTTCTCTTGTTTACTTTGTTGCAGGTTTGACAACTCTATCAAGTACGTCAAAACATCAGAGGGCAGGAAGTCCTACTCTATTTCCTAAATCCCTGGACAATAAAAAAGAAAGATATAGTTTGAATTGTGACAAAATGTTGCTTCTGCTCTTATATTATATTTCAATTAAATGTTACGATGCATGTGTAGTGTACACTGAAGCCAGTTTCAATCTGCAGGGCTGTCAAAAGTACTGTACAAAAGTACATCTCAATTACAGTAACAGAGAACTTATGCAATAAATTATTTAGCCATTTTGGAGTACTATGCACACCAATGGTGCATGGTTAACTTTGAACCCAGATCAAGGGTTAATAATAGTTGAAGTCAGCCCTCAAGTCCTTCTTTACAAATGTTAGTTGGCGACGTGATAATGAATCAGTTACAAGTACTCCGTTTAGCAAAACAGAGTTAATTAAGTGTTAAATCCCAATCTTGGTTCAATTATTAGTTGACATTTGGAAACGTGGTCACTAAGAAGTATACGAAAAGGTTATGAACACAGTTCAGCTGAATGACACATGTGAAAATTGTCTTACTTACTCCTCACATATACAAGTGAGACATGAGTATAACCTACAAATACATTTATGCCCACAGGTTACTTAACCCTCCAGGAACAAACTAGTAATATGCTGTGACAGCAAAGAAAAAGCAATGAGAAAAACTTGCAGCAAACAAGAAATGAAAATATGCTGACATCAACATTTCTACAGGTCAGCGCACTGAGGGGAAAGCATCCCTAATAGCATGCATGACGCAGATCGAGATCCAGTGGAGTATTTTCTATTGCATTTTCTCGGAGCACCCCATATCCTTGTGAATGGCCGACAGGTGGCATAACGGAATTTCCTGCAGCCATAAGGGTTTTCCGTCCAGTTTGCCGTTCAAGTAGCGCGTAAAGACCACACGGCGCTGCCGTGTACGTTGCCATGCTCTTCGGTTTCTCGGATGTATGTAAAAGACACTTGCAGTACTTCGGTGTCAAGGCACAGTATTTCGAAATATTCGTTAGTTCTGATGCAATCGTCTGTCTGCTTTTCACACGCATTCTCTACCTCTCGGCTGCAAAAACCGTAGTATCCATCCGTAGTATCCGTCGGTTTGCATTTCACGCATGAACACCTGCACGACGAAAAAACAGCGCTTGTTTCGGCTTACACAAGTGCTTCTCCCTGATACATGGAAATTTCACAAAGCAGTCCATGTTCACGGCACGGTGAGCTACTGCTGAGGACGAATGTGACTCCGATTAATCTCTGGACGAGGAATCTTCTGCTGCGAAGAACACACTTTCCAGCACGCTAACGCACGAACAACAGTTCTGTGTGAGCGACAGTTCTCGAATGCGGAATTCCAGCGCACTCATGTTCAAGAGGCACGACATTCTCGACGTAGAAAGTGGTCACAAATGCCCACTGCCATTTTCGTTTTCGCCGGATTAGCGCCCGGAAGTGCGCGTATTACATGCGTCCTCGACAGATGGCGCGGGGTCATGCAATTGTTGACAGACTGCTCGGTTTCCTACTAGGTCCCTGGACATGCAATTATGGAAAATTCGATTACAGAAAAACTACAGCGATTTCGGCGGAGTTCTTTGATATTTCAACTTTTGAAGGTTCAAGCTTTTCGCTGAACATAAAGTTTCGATAGGTTTATATTCACTTTTCGGTCCCTTTAATGTCTTAGGTCAATATCTCATAATGTGCTCGTAGGTCACGGCACTGAAGGATCTCCCAAATGTCCGTGCACCGCCAAGTTGGTGCACCGAAATATCTGTGCACTAAGATGCCCATACACCTAGACGTCCGTACACCGAGATTGCCGTCGTCGGTGTCGCCACTTCCACAACACATTAGTAATTCGGAAACAAACAGCAGTGCTCCCTCTTGAGTTTCCCTTTCTCCTTGGCTCTGAACGATGCATGACTAGTTTAGGATGTGCGGTTTAGCTGTTGTTTTTGCGGAACTCTTATACCATAGCGTAGCTGCTGTGCCTGGATTGAATATTTACAAAGCTATATTGTTTATTTACAGGGAAGACTTGAACGCAAGCCTTTGCTACACAACCAGCAACACGGCAAAGGCACCCACGTTTTCGGGCGTAGTTGGCTTCGACATGAATAAATTCTGTAAGGAGACGGCTGGTGGCATTCTAGTACAAGCGGTAAGTAAATTACAACGACAACATACGTCTTATATTTTCTTATAGTCTAAAATGCGGCAATGTACAACAGGTCATTGTGCTGCGATGCAATACAGCACTTTTCAGTCCTCCTTCGAATTGCTTTACATTGATTTTTTTTTCTATGATAATGAGCTGATAGTTGATAATGCATTGAATGATAATGCGTCGCCAGTTTTCCCGGTGACTGCATTTCCTATTAGGTTGGTTCGGGCAGGACAAAAAAGGAAAGAAATGTAGATAAATTGACTCTACGTTAAGTCTTAAAAATTTATTGATGTTCATTAATGATGCATCGTCATAATTTGGACAAATCACAGGTGGAACTGTCACCCCGCACAAAACAACACGCGCGGCATGCATAACATTAGTTCCTTAGCTCGACAATGGCAGTGCTATTTAAGACCCCGGCACTAAGTACTACATTTCAGCTATACTAAATTACTCTCACTACTTCATTTATTTATTTTAGATTACACAACACTTTCAACTGTCGTAACCATTAACCGCAACCTGGACTTGCCTATACTTTACAATCGAAAACCAGTTGCCCGCTTCGTGCTCTTCCAGAAAGCATATTGTTTAGTCATACTACGATCAAAATACATCAGGCCACCAAATGACTATCGACCACTCAAACTTGGCAGTATGGAGCCTATATTGCAAAATGTGAGCCAATATGGGGAGAATCCTGTGATTCACAGCCAATGCTATAATGTCCAAATTACTGATGGCTGTAACGCACGCTGACTTACGGACTACACAATGTACATATTTAGGGAACGAAGGGTACCTGTCCTTTGGCAGTTTCAACCGTTCAGTGTTTCACTGATATGCCTAAGTTTGAATCGTACAGGTAGAACTCATGAAATAAAAATAAATTTACTTTATTAAGACTTACGGGCCGCCAAATCTTTTTTTTTTTTTTTGCCTAGGCTTTCTGAGTGCAATGTACAGCTTGTGCCATGTCGGACATGCTTTTGTTGTGCTTTTAGTGAAGCTATTTTTTTCTGCGTTTGAATGCCATCTCTTCTCCTTCTTCGAAGTTGTGTGTGTGTCTTTTTTGCGCTAGCACTCGACGTGCAAGTGGGATATCAGTTATGTATAGCCAGTCTGCTTCCATCATTGTGACTGGAAGTGTTCTAGAAGGGCAACATTGTTCCTGTATTGCCAATCAAGTAACCATATTGGCCGACTATAAGTTGTATGGGGGCTATGTTGGTCCGACTTCCCAGCTTCCAGCCAATATGGGTTCCTTGCTGGCAGTCACGGCTCGATATTGCCCACCAAACATCGGCACCAACACAGGCTGGTAATCGGCAATGTTGGACCAATATTTCCATCTTCAAGCCATTATTGGTTGGCCATTGGCAAAACTGGTCCAATAGTGGAACAATCCTTCCAGTGACCAACCGATATTGGTTCAAGACTCATTGCTGACACGGTGCAGCAAGCATTCGAAATAGAATGAATGAATGAATGAATGAATGAATGAATGAAATGAATGAAATGAATGAAATGAATGAAATGAATGAAATGAAATGAAATGAAATGAAATGAAATGAAATCGAAAGCTGCTAAGAACCCGTATTGTTCGCTCAAGTGAAACTGAACCGAACCAAAACATTTTTTTTTGCGTTGAACCGGAACTGAACCGAAATAAATTTAGGCGGTTACCGGTTCGCGATACGATTCAGACGCAGTGTACGTTGTGAGAGATCGGAACTACGACCTATGCAGCAGATTGAGCCGCGTTGCCAAACAAATTTCAAACCGAAACTCAGCAAAACAAAACTGCAAGCAAAGTGCGCGAGGTATTTCCCCCTCAAAGCTATTGTGTTGTGTTAGTTTGTGTTTTTGTTAGTCTGTGTTTGGGTCCAGCTCTCACTTGGCGACGCTCGATGCCACGTCGCGAGGGCGGCAGAAGCAGAGGTGCTTTTCCGCCGCCCTGTCAGGGCGCACGGCTTTCATGTTCCCAACGCCAGTGATATTCCGTCGTCCATCCATATTCCGACGAAAAATAAGGAGGCGTGGCCTTTCTGTCTCACCTGATTAGTCGCCAGTATATCGTTCTCGGCAACCCTCGCCAACTCTCGCCGACGTCGTGAAAGAAATCCGGCATGGTATTTTTTTTGTCTTCTTGGTTCGACGCCTCTCCTCTCCCAACGCCGGAAATGCACGTCTACTTCCGCCTCCCGCTCACGACGTAGCGTCTGGCGTTGCCAGGTGAGAGCTGGCCCTTCGTTTTGAGGTCGTCCTTTTGATCGTTGTAAACTTCATTGCATGCGCCTTTTGTTGTCCACCAACCCCAAGCTTCCATTTTGGGGTGTGAAAATTACGGCCACTCCCTCAGCAGAATGATCCAGGTTGTATCGGATGAGTGAAATTAGAGAGTACAGTATGTTACTCTAACGGTGCCCCCGATATTCAGATCTGTACATGTAGCGTTGCTGTGTTGGCAAAAACAACAAGAGTACATTTGTGTCGTTTTATAGTAGTAAGGATGTGCTTGCTTTTACCCTACGGCGATCTGCTCAAAATTGACCGGTTTAAACCGGTTCAAAATAAGTGCGCACTAATACTGCTGTGGATGACTTCACAGAATATTACTGTCTGGTGTGACAGGAGAAGTACGAAGCGAACAAGGAGTGGGTTCAGTGCAAGGTTGGCACAGGCTGGAAACATTGGGATTCTAGTAAATACCTATTATACGTTTGCCATGACTGCACTGCAAATCCCTGATTCCTGCCTTGTGCAACACTGAACTGGTTGAACACATACCCGTAGCCTTTTCCTATGTGGCCCAAGTTTGGCGCATATTGAAACACTCTGCCTTCTGTTGCATAATTAAAGTTTTTGGCCACATTATCATGAAATATTCGCGTCATTTTTATGCGACAGCTTCCAGAGGGATCAACAGTGCAGCTAGTGCACTGAAATGTCTGCACCCCTCAAGTACGTTCCGAATTAGAGCGGCTTTCTAAAAAAATGTTTCAACTCCCCCCCCCCTCTTTTCATACGGCGTATATCGCTCATCTTGCTCATCAAGGCGCCGCCAAACGCTGCCGCCCCATGTGATGGCGGTCGGCGCCGCCTTCACACATGCAACGGTGGCGCGCCGCCGCCGCAGACCATTTCGGTCAGCCGCCGGCGCCGGCGCCAAAAAAAAAATTCTGTCGGGCGGCTAGCTGTAAGCACGGCCTACTACTGCACTACAAACCTGGACATCCGCAAAGCTAGCACCGCGGTAGTAGTTCTCCGCTTGGCTTTGGGATTTGGCGCTAGCTAGCACTATTCGTTAAAGGTCAGCTACGCCGATTTCCCGATGTGTTGAAACGGTTGTGATATTCAGAACGAGCACATCCAACTGCCCCCGATACACACCTTCGTTTCTCAATTTTGTCTTCCTATTACGAAAGTTAATTCATCAAAGAAACCAAAACAAGCCATGGGCGCAGCCATTTTTGTGACGTAGATGGGATAAACCTGCTCCATCTACGTAGATAGAGAATCGTGCGACTGATTGGATGAAAGCTGAGGCTTTCTCTGACTTCCCTGGCGTCTTCTCCCGTTTGCGAGGAAATCCAGTTATGGCCGTCGGCTACGATGAGCGTTTCGTCCGAGGTAATCCCGAGAACTATTGAACGATGGAAACAACAACCGCGAACTCACCTCAACATCATTTTCAGCGTGAAATTGTGATTATGTGCTCGAGAACTTCGCAGTTCAACCGTTCAGCTGCCATTCACGTCAACCCGTTTGCTGCTTTTACTACAAGTGCAGGAATGGGAGCGATTGAGCAACAACGTGAGACTTTGTGATCGTTTGAGCACACACCTGCAGAGGACTGGTCTTCAAAGAAAGAAGGCCGTATTTCTGCCCATGCACATCGTGCGATTGCCAGGCTTGTTACACGAGATACATATATTGTGCAGCATCATAGCGCGACTGCAATGAACGACGTAGGAATGTATCGTGACCACTCGAACTGCATTCGTTGAACCATTCGTCGGTTATATAAAAGTGCTCATTAGAGTTGCCCCGCACAAAAACTGTTGGATGTAGTTTTGTAGTGTGTTGTTTATCTCGTAGAGCGCATCGCGGCATGTAGGTCGAGAGCCCTTATACGTATTTTTTGCATGTTTACTTGAGTGTGCGCATTGTTCTATACCACACAGGCCCTATTTCATTCATAATAGTTTCGCAAATAACACGTACGGGTCGATCTCATATTGCTTTTGAGTTAGGCATAGTGTCTTCAAATCAGGGTATGTGTACCCTGTTTGCTGGGCCCAACAGATGTTATTAGGGGAGTGCAACATTTCCCACTTCTTGAACCATGCTAACATTGCCAGAATAAGGAACATTACACTGTGCTGTGTATTCCACACTCAGTTGTTTCGCGACGTAAACCCCCAATTATTACATTGGGTACTCCACATGTTCACCAAGTCAGCACTTCCCATATCCTATTTTTTTTAAACATGTGCTTAAAATTGCACAACTGCCACTCAAGTAACTTTGCCACCAAATTAGTCAGTGACAAAAGGTACATGTACTTTATCACAAATTTAATAACCTTAGTGGAAATGGTGGATGGTGTCCTCTGCCTGGTGCACTTCATAGCAAAATACACAATAGTCCAAATGTTTTCTTTGTGCACAAATGCCCTGTCAAAGCTGAAAGACTCTTATCAGAATGGGGAAGCGGGCTTGCTTGTCCAGAGAAACAAATATGAAACTGCAGTGCTCAACGTAAATAACTCCATGCTCCGCAACTAAAGCTGGTGATGCCGAAGACCTAATATTTCTAGGTTAAAAGGAACAAAAGAGAAAAGACCACTGCGGCATATTAATGTTGTTTCAAAAGTATAACACCACAAAATTTGTGAGAGGCAGTTGGTGTATTTAGTTATGTTGGTCGCCTCCTGCACCAATTTTTAATAAGATTCAAATGCGTTGCTACCAACCAGGACCTAAGCCTGACATATGATCTAATAATAATAATAGTATCTATCTATGACCTATATGGACCTTCATCACTAGTTTGGTCTAGGCTTCACACGTGGCTTCTAGTGAAATTCGATGCTGCTCTGTAGAGCTGACAGGAGACTTGCAGAGTAGAGAATTTATTTATATTTTCCAAAGAACATGTAAAAAACAATGTGCTGTACCAACTGTATTCAAAGAAATACAAATATACTTTGTTTGAGCTATGTGCATATTAGCAGATTATTATTTTTTTTATTATTACTTTTTTGACACATGCTTTAAACAACATAACTGCATAATCCATACGGATCATAGCCTAAGGCTAGTACGATCCGGTAAAGAGAGAAAAAATACAGTAACAATGTTCAACAGCAGCAACAGTCAAATGTCAGTGCCAAGCTACCGACATCCAGTCGACAGCAAACATAAAAACGTAATCATACCAACTAACACTTATAGCAAGAAACAGTAATACTAACACTTATTCAGTAGACACTTATAGTAGATATAGTAGACACTTATAGTAGTATAGTATATAGTAGACACTAACACTTATTCAAGATTACGGGTGACCGATGACACACAATGGGCGTCAAGGGTGAGAACACAAGAATACTACCACTGCAGGCACTGTCCTGAAATTCTACGTCACCATTTATCAGAAAGCAATGACCACACACAGCCTAAGGATCATATTCAGCTCCTTCCATTATTCTTTTTATTGACAGCATGTTGGCTGCCATCCCGTCCATGAAAGTGACCCTTATCGTTGAAAGAACGGTTCAACAGCAAGCGAGCTGGTGATAGTGTCCATAATGGCGAGACCTGAAGAGGAGATACAAGAAGGGACATAAACACGCTATGTTGAGACATTGTGTATGTCCCTTCCTATCCCTTGTCTCAGGGTTTTTCGCTATGGACCTTCATGATGTTTCCTTCGGCAAACTTTACATATTTTTATGTAGAATTGTGAAGGTACAGCCAGGCGCTGTTAGCAAATCACACAGTACTTTTCTTGAATCAAGAATCCATGGAAGGTACACAGTCATCTTCAGCATTGCACACATATATGGGACATGTTAATCACTTTGGAATGTCACAGACATGTCATGGAGGCCGGCACATGATTAGTGGTGCTGAACACACAACTATTTGTCATAGTTTAGGCATAAAAAGCAGTTTTGTCACCTGCATGTTGAGGAAGATGTATCTCTACATGCTTTGCCATGACACAAATATATGAAGCAACAAATGTACCCTCTACTTTATTATGGTTATTAGTCAACACTGCCAAGAATGTGGGAACACAGTCTTGTACCACCTACACTCTTCAAAATGACATTCACACACGACACATTGTAGGTCAACGAGACTCCAGAATGATGTCCTCTCCCTCCCCATTGGCTGAGAACATTTTTCTACTACTTTGCATAATGGAAAGTTAGTACAAGAAATGTACACATTCCTTTTTTGAGCAAATCAGTATTCAGCGCGTTACCATACTGTGGTAGGCCTGCAGTGCATTACGTGGTACAGCACACACTGTAAGAAATTTCACCGTAGAACATGTCCCCCATTCTAATGACAGTCTTCTCCAGTTTTTCAAACTGCCATTTCCCATAGTGCTTTATGGTATGACACAGTATTTCTAAATCTTTACTGTAGTTTACTGGTTGTAGCAGAAAAAAGACACCACTGTTTCCGATCACAGGACGCAAGCCATAAGTGCTATACGGATACAGTACATGCTGCTCTCTAGCGGTTGTTAGTGTTTGGACATCGTATGGTGCATGCAGGGTAAATTCCATGGTTAAAGTATCCAAACGTGAACAGCTGTAGTACAGTAAAACCTCCAAAGTCGGACATCTCCCTACCTCGGACAACTCCCCATGATTTCATTGCACGGGCAGGCTCCCATTGAAACTACATGGGGACGAAATTCTCTATGTCGGACACCTCCCTATCTTGGAAGTAGGATAGGGTTTTCCCTGCAAAGTCGGACAAAACCCTGGCCAAATTACCTCAATGTCGGCCCATCTTTGGACCAAAAAGACCCAAAATGAGCCAGTGGCCTTGACTTTTGCCCCTTTTTTCCCCTATTCTGGTCTCAGCATTTTGTTGCTTTAGTTTTTCGAGTCCAAAAACAAGTGCTGTCAGTCTACATTGTAATTCTTTACGTGAGCACTTGTCTTCAGTTTGTCTAGAGCCTTCGAACGAGCACTGCACCAAAGCTATGAGAAGTAGGCTGACGCTTCAGAGACAAGTCCTTGCTGCTCGAAAAGCTCCGGATGTGCCATTGAGTAGAATCTGAACGGAATTGAATATAGTAAAATCAGTAATAATTATCAGTGAAGAGTGGGTAGAGGTACCACTACCAGGCACCACCACCAGGTACCACTAAGGACCTTAAATTGAAGGAGGAGGACATTTCTCACAGCTGTGATCTCTTCCATTTTTTGTTGCCTTCATATTCTGTAACTCGGACACCTCTATACGTAGGAGACGCTTCGGCTGCACCGCGGGTGTCCAACATAGGAAGGTTTCACTGTACTTATGTTCCGTGTCATGTGACCACAAACAATATATGTTTTTGCTCATGCTGCACAGCACAGGCGAATTGAGCTGCATGTGAGGATAATAACATGAAACCCGAGGCGTGGAGGAAAAGGCATGACTTTACGGTCTCTATGTCAGTTGTTTCATGTTGTAGTTGCATACCAGCTGGTCTGTACATGAGAATAGGTTTGATGCATTGTACACGCACCATACACATGAAGTATGTGGTGTGTTGTGATAGTAATGCCACTGCCAATTGAAGAATAATGCTCCAGGTGGATTGTTTCGGTACAATCTTGAACTATGCATACCAACGGGTAGGGCATCTGCGTGACAGGTTTACCTGGAAGTAAGAATGTAAATGTTAGCTAAAGTCATTGAATAATTAACATTATCAATATACTGCTGCAGATCATACCAACAATAGCACACAAGATGCTCCGATATGCTATGCAGGAATGTCTCTGTACTCACAATATTAGTACAGCAGCTACAGAAAGGCATAAAACTAGTTTTTGTATACATGATACCACTTGAATGCACCACCTGAGAAAAAGTATGTACTGTTACACACATGATGCTGTGAATGTCTCGTAAAACATAATTTATGACCGAAAGACATCAACTCGAAGATTTCGATTTACCTTAGTCAAAACTGAGAAAAAGTATGTGCTGTTGCACACATGAAACTGCTTGAACTGCCCTTGAGCGCTCTGGAAGAACACCTTATTTGTGACCAAAATACAACAGCTGAGCGAACATTTAATTTATACCTTACTCAAAATACACAAGATGTGCTGCCGTGCATGTGATACGATGATACTGCTTAAAGGTACTCTGAAAGCGCTGGCACCTCAGGCATGGTTGCTCTAAGCTAGCGAGCAACAGCAAGGGTATACGAACACAAGAAGTCGAGCACAAGTGGTGGAATGCACTTGATTAATCAGAAAATGAAATGTCTCAGTACCAGGTGTCACTGTTCCGTCAACAAAAACAGATGGACTTTGAAGGGGCGTCTGGTTGGCACTGGTGACAGCCTTCTGATTGAAACCCAGACGGTGATAGTTGAGACGTGGAGTGCAAGCTTTTCGGTGGTGCCAGAATGCCTGCGAAATCATTTAACAAATAAGGCAATTCCAAATCTGTACTGAGAATACACCCGCTGGGGCGTAATCTCAAAGGATGAAGCAGTAACTGACAGATAGCGTATTTTTCTCTTCTACGTGATGCAATTTGCACCGCATGACTGACTTGTCTAACATTACGCGTCTTACCTTTATCTGCTGCCTAGTCCTGCCCCTGCAATCTCCTGCTGCAGATAAGGTTGGCACGGCATCCCGGACGAGACATCTTCGGCTTCTTGTGAAACAAGTTGCGCATTGCTTCCGTAACATTCGTATGAGCCAGATGAACAGATCACTGCTTTCGAAGGTGGCACCCAGTCGGAGTTGTAACCGATTGTTGCAGTCAATTGATTTCTCTTTCACCTTTCGGAAAATTGTGGTTTGAAACATTGGAACTGCATGCTGAAGTGTTCTTGCAGACGGGAGCACAACGCTCACGCATTCTCGGCTCGCAGCACAGAACACGAATCACACCAGGAAGTCTGTACTGGCCTAGCAAATGCTTTGCAGTCGAAGGAAGCAAAACTCACGTTCCTTGTGGGTTTAGTGAAGTCCAGAAATATACTGGCTCCCTAATAGCGAACTGTCTATCACTTCCCCAATGTGAATCTGCGCAGCAGACAGCTCGGCAGGCGAAACTGGCCGGCTTGGCGGAAGAAACCAAGCCAAAAGTCATGCCAAGCCGGAGCGCGGGCAGACCACGAATGTGTCGTCGACACAGGGTTTGCGGGCCACAAGACGGGATGTCAGTAAAACTAAAAATTCACTTTCTCGGAAAACCGCGAGGAGTTTGGGATAACTGTTTTGCATACATAATCAGTGTTCCCTTATGAACACATCGTGTGAGTACCATTCCATTCTGTAACACTCGAAAATCGGCGTAGCTGAGCTTTAACATTCGCTTTGCCGAAACCGCGGCACTGTATGGTGGGCTGTGTTGACAACGACGAAGTGGTACGGAACAGGGTAGCGCGTGCTTAGCAACAGTCTGTGTAGCCCTGTGTAGCAGACGAACGACGGTGGCAAGAATGATAGTGTCATTCGCTCCCCCCAATAATGTATGTGGCGCTTGCAGCAGCCCCTAGTGTAACTAACCTAAAACACGGCTGTCCCATAGGCGATTGCCAGACGTCCAGGTCTCTAGTAGAGAATAGGTCGTGGCTGTAAGCCAGACCAAGCCAGATAGACGTTTCAGAGGCAGGTGCACGCTCGGGTGGCTTTCCCCTACTTACCTCTCCGAGACGGTCTCAGAAATATGTGCCATATGACGTGCAAACGGTACTGCACTGAACTTTGGATATTTTATATTGTTTCAACTGTACGGGGAGATTTCTTTTTTTAAATTCCGTGTTAGTGCCGCGAAGCAACTGTGGCTATGAGCGGCGTACAGACGTGGACAGATGGAGAGAGGACAGCAGGAAGGAGTGGGGGACAGAGGGGTTAGCATGCGTCCTGGGCCGACTTCAGGGGGAACTGTGCCGACATTCATCTGGAAAGTATTCAGAACACCCAGGGAAAACCTCAAACATCACAGCCGGCGACAGGATTCGAACCCGTGTCACCTCGCAGTCTTGGCGTGGAAAGCGGAGCCCCTAAAGACTATGCCACAGGAGCTGGTACGGGTAGATTTGTCTTGTAATTTTTGTTGTCGAATTGCGGCAGCGTGTACGTTGGTGTGGTTTGGTTGGTGCGTTGGTTTCTTGGCACGCCCGATCAACGACTTTCGGGTGGGAGTCGTAATAGACGTCAGTGACTTCTAGATCAGTGCTGAACTGACAGACACCACCTTTTTTGAGACTTTACGTCGGTTGACCAGTCGGAGTTACCAAGATGTGTAGGAAAGTACAGTGAAGCCGAGTTTGGGCTCGCGGAGAACATCGAGGCACAGGAAGAATAGGGTCCTACGCCGTAAGAGCCTGGTGCTGCTCCGGACCCGTTACGGACCTATGCAGTAGTTTCTCCAATTAAAGCATCTTTGAACTGAGATAGCCCGGTTAGCACCTCTTTGTTTACTCCGCGGTAGTGTGAAATTAACTGAAAAGAGAACATTATGGTCGTGCTCAAACGTGTAACACGAGGACCGACAATGGCACCGCGAAAAGGTACCATATCATATGTTGCGTTCGAAACTTCAATACCAATACATACTAAAGTCATTTTCATGCGACGTTGCTGATTGGTGATTGTGGGCTACATGTGTTGTCTGTCACGGTTCTAGGGCACAGACTTTAAAGTGGATGAACATTGCATCACCTCGTGTGGCGTGACAGGGATGACTATTGAGACTTGCTTCCTTGGTCCATGCGGGGCGACGCACGTTGTAAGTACAGAATGCTAAGGCCGTAATGCTGTGAAAACGTTGAAAGAGCGCAATTCAATGTAACCCACGCTGATTACATCCCCGTGCCATGGTTTGCAGTCCGGTCAGTTCCTCTACACCGATATCGCGCCGTATGTGTGCATATGATCCGCAGTAGTAATTAATGTTTTCCTGCTCGTTTAGAGCGGTTTATAGCGATCGTGCCATTTGTACCACTGCCCGACCATTTTGAGACTTCTGCCAAGTCAAAATTCCAGAACCCTTTTTTGAAAGCAAAAGAAACATGATTTGTCCGTAGCAGGGCATACGAATGGTACCCATTGGGACGTTAGGCAGAACACACCCACGCCCGGGCAGCCCGGGCAGTTTTCGAGTGCTGAATACAGGCAAGACCCCGGTGTACGCACCATACATTTGCTCACATATAGACCCACATACCAAGTACTAAGGCAAAGGGACCAACAGGAGGAAATCATGACGTCATGGCAGATATCTTCGTCAGTGAGACGTCCACGGGTTAGGTCGCGTGCTTAGGTCAACCAATTGCAATCGTCGATGATCTCGCCGTCCTTACGTCAGACTAGGAAACGCAGACAAACTTTTTTTTTCAGTGTTCTTGCTTGTAATTCAATGTGTGTGCTATGTAATGAACCAGATGTACCGTACTAACACAACACCCGGCGGTTCACACTTCTTTATTGGTTTCCAGTCTGGACAAGGACAAGGATGCTTCGACGAGGACAAGATGGCAAGTGCGCTTTTGACATTTAATGTGACAAGCGATTCTCGCAGCTATCACGTTACCACATAGATTGTCGGTACGCTCGAGAACCTTTTTTTTTTTAAATCTGCCGTATGTTACCGCACTTTGTCAAAGGCTTTTAATTGCGGTGCCTATATAGGGTTATCGTTGACGGTAAATTTTTAATAAATGTACTGAAAACGCACACACACGCAAAGTGCACACAAACCACGCAGACACACGAAGCACTGGAGGGACCTATTCCTCCCTGATAACGCAGCTTTGAGCTCACGCACCCGTTCCTATCGTCTCAACCCCGACATTCCTCCCAAAGCTCCCCCTGCTCTTCAAACGTAAGGTGGGCTAGTGCAAGACTAAAACACATCTAAATGTTACGATTATGAACATCTAGTAGACGTCTCAGAATAGCCCTTAATGCCTAATAGTCGTCCCTTGGCGTTCTCCTAGCTGTGTTAACGTTACGCTAATATGTTGCTTATGCAGGGTTTTTCCCCTAAAGTGATAAAAAAATTTAACTGGCGGCGTACTCTTCGGAGGATTGTGGGACTTTCGGCAATTGCCTCCACGGATAACCACAATCCAAGTCCTCCACGGATAACCACAGTCCAAACAAAACCTAAGCACCGTATCGTGTGTCTCATTTACTTGTATTATTTTGTTTGTGTGTTACTGAACATATGTAACCTCGCGTGCTAGTTTATATTAATATATTCATTATGTGATGTATAGTTCTTATTGTATTATTCGTTCACACCCCCCTCATGTAACGCCCCTCGCGGGCATTTGAGGTATTTGCATAAAAATAAAAAATAAATATCGGAAGAGCAATGGTGGCAAAAATAGTAAAAGTTCTGCTTTAGCCCCGCCTGCCTGATTGTCGCAAAGGGGAGCACATGGAAGGTGCGGGGAGAGTATCAAGTGTTCCCGCCTCTTGTTTTACTTTTCTTTCATCTTCTTTGACCTCGATGCTGGTTACAACCGTCTTATCACAAAGAATAGAAAACAAATAACGGCGGGACGCTTCCTCCTCTAGACCCACATTTCGCATGCGCTTCTTTGCGACAATCAAGCAGCGGCGCTAAAGCGAAATTTCACTGATTTTTTCGACTATTTCTATTGGGATACTGTGCACAGTTTTTGTTGGGGCTCGGGGTATCCGTGGAGGACATTATATTTCCGCAAAACCAAGTGAGGTTCGCTTGTCAAATTTCAAAGTTCAATTAGAAAAGCAAGTTTCCCGCAATTAGAATTTGTCCGAAGCCACCCTCAATGCGACGAAAGATTAGAGAAGGTAGTTGCCGAAAGTCCCCACAACCTTCCGTCGAGTACGTCGCCAGCTAGAATCCTTTATTACGTTTAGCGAAACACCCTGTATTATGCTATATATATATAATGAGACCTTATATTTCACGAAAATTCTAAACGGCACAGAACTTAGTCATCAAGTGAGTCGCCACGTAGATATGCTTTAGCCGAAATTTCTAAGACCGGACCAAGTTTATACCTTAATGTTTTCATCCCATAATATTAACAACGACATCAGTGTGATCTCCTCCTCCATACGAATAATCATATAGAAATGTCTCATGATTGTAGGAAATACATCGCGGCAGTAGTAACTGAGACACTAATATGGACATTGGTACAAATTTATACTTCCAAATTGATTGATTTTTATTGTCGTGTAAATTGACCAAGAATTCCGTAGAGGTTTACCTCCACAAACAAAACTGCACTAAACAACTACACATCAGGAAACGCTATTGAGATGTGCTTCATTGAGTTACTGACAACATACGGAATGTCAATTACATTTGTTGCCTAAACAATTCCTCAAAAATGTTGAAGCAAGTACATGTATGTATGTGAACACTATTAACAAGTGCTATGTAATTCGCACGACAGTGTAACGTACATATAAAGACAAGAAACGAAAACTTTGCACATAGGATAAGGGAAGTGAGATAAGCGTGTGTACATGTAGAGAGGTTGACAGTAGTAAACTAATGACACGAGACCGACATACTTATTTTCCTATGTGGGAGCTGGGCATCCCAGCAGGAGCGGCAGAGTAAGCGCGGCAAAAATCACCTGATCAGTTTGTGGTAAAACGAATTCTAGTAGTCACGGGTATGTCACTCAACGAAATAAATACGTTACAGTCTTGTCTGACGTAACTCTTAAAAACCGACCGAGCATATACTTATACTTTGCTATCGACAGGCAGGGGCGGATCCAGGGAAGATTCTCGGGGGGGGGGTCATTCAAATTCTTACGGCTCATTCAGAACGAATTAGACGAAGTGGCGCTTTCCATGTGAAATTTCAGCGCATAATACGTCTCCTAACATTTAATTCGACGCCCACAAGCGCTGCTTTATTTCGTTTTACCTTAATTACAAACAAGGGACTTTATTTCGGCCAACCCTGTACATAACACCCGGTAATCCTACACCAGTATCTATTTGTCTTCCTCTATACGTATGTCTAAACAGCAAAAAAATAAGTCCTACCATTTTCGTAACGTGCTGTCTCTTTGTGAAGCTGCGTGAGGACGCCTTAGCGTTGTAGACAGTGGAGTGCAGCTGTAGCTTCCACAGTTTCGCCACGAAAACCACCGCCCCTCTTAACCACGTGATCATCCGTAACGAATCACGACAAAATAGCCGGAAAACGGCGCCAAAAAGCGCGCACTGGCTGATCGAACTGCGCATGTGCACTGCGTGCCCTCTCCGTACCCTCTCACTCGAATTCTCTCCCCCCACCCCCACCCGGTTCCGAGCGCTTCGCCAGGCCATCTGCTAATATTATCGGGAAGCAGAAAATGAAAATCCAGAAGACGAAGGAATTCACGTGTACAAATTTATTGACACGGTAAACATATAAACAAGAAGCAACATTTGAATGCAAGTAAACCTACACGATTATTACAGAATAAATAGTGACGAGCAACAGAAAGCGTGACTATCATATTATACAATCATTAAGGGAACCTATTCGGTTCGGAGAAAGTAGATATTACTATACACATATATAGCACGTGATGAGTCGCAGAAGCCATCCGCTTTATCCCAGCACAACTGTAGAATCTTCAGGTGACAGGGGCCACATGTTCGCGGATCGCAGGGCCACGAACAGGTGTCGGTGTCCGAATGAAAAGAAAAAGAACCTCGTAATGATATGGTAAACCCGAGCACAGGCAACGTTAGTATTCTGTATACGCTATGTAAGACATGCAATCGTTAAGCGCCTAATGTCGACTAATGACAAAATTCGAAGAGCCCTGCGTACGCGATGCACGCTGTTTTCCTTTACATGCACACCAGTGTATTAAACATCGGACACATTCAAATAGCGGAACAAAACGCGACAAGTAACGCCACGCAGAATCATAAACCAGATCATGACTGTTAACCGGCAGAAAGTGATGTAATACGGGACAAGGCGTACCTCCATGTACACAGTTAGGCGACAGTATTCAACGTCTGATCACTGACATGCATCATACGTTTGTCTGCTTACCTTTCATTCAGGCGTTCGTCCATAGCTCGAACATCTTCGAAATCCACGAAACGAAATCACCGTCTGCCTACATAGACGCCAGCTACACAACGGCCAGACTGGTCGGCGCCTCGGAGAAACGAACGCGGGCGAATCCACCGGTTAAATGAGCCTCAGCCAATCATGATCGAGAAAGGTCACGTGGGGGACCGGAGCCAATGGAAAGTAAATAGCCGGAATTTGGCGGGAAATGCCAGCGGCGACACTATTGTCGCGGCGGCGAAACTCGCTTACTGTGCCTCCTCTGGTTGTAGAGTCCAGGCAGCCACTGACCGCCCCAAACGTCATATCGCTGTCTTTATCACAGGGCGGCCCTTCAATGCAATCGCCCATACACGAGAGCGTGCCAGTAGGCGCCATCTTGTCGTGTTCACACGTGACCATAAACATGGCGGCGCCCACGAACCGCGACCTGGGTCGATGTAAACATTGTAACGCCGTTCGTTTGTTTTTGTCCGTTTCATTTTATAAGATCATCCAGCCTTGGTTATTACTGTCGCGTTGTAGTAGAAAAGTAGGTCTCCAAGTGTAATACAATTAGAAGACAGTGGGATGTCTGAAAAACGAAATAATGCTGTAGGAGAGCTTGTTACTTGTGCCACTTTACTTGTTGGGTAAAACTGTAATTCCTCCATTCACCTCACATTATTTATAAGGCACAATCACTGATAATACATTTGAAGAATTACCGTAGTACCTGAAATGCAGCCTGCGCGCATTGTTTCACGCTAGGTCTGCTGATTTCTGTCACCTCATACTGTGCCTGTAAAGCTGATTTCTCAACAGACTGCTTTGTTTTGCTTGCAAAAGCCGGGCTGAGTATACAACCAAAGGAAGGAGGCAGTGTGACTTCTGCATTTTTGCAACTGACAAAACGTTCTAAGCAATAAATTGCATTCTCACTGTGCTCGAAAATGTTTACCTCCACACCGAAATCTCACTTTCATGCGCACACACAATCATTCCTCAAGCAGCCTGCCAGCGTTTGTTCCAGTCTATCAGCTGCAGTACTTGCGTTTCTCCTGTAATTATAGCTGTAAGGCTGCTCTCTCCTGTCGTGCTAAGAAATCCTTTTAGCTGACACTGCTTCAGGACTGGGGCAACGTCTGGGTATAGTATTGGAATATGAATGCAGATGACAGTATTATGGCCCAATTAGTACACATTTATCATTGGGAACAACAACTTATTAGGGCAGATATAATAACAAATCACAGTGGCATGTACTTTGGCTCCTAAGGCAACTATTGTCCTTTGAACTGGGTAAGCTTAGTGTACATTTGCCGGCATCTAATCTTGTGCAACTCTTCTGTACGTAGTCTGCAAGCGTGATGAATGCGTATGCTTAAGTATTTGTGAGCAATAGATCGTATTAGATGAAAGTAGTGATTTTCAAGTGACGTCTGTTCGAGCATGTGGTCATTACGTATGGAGCTGAACACACCCCTGTCCATCATAGACTCCAGCACTTGTAAGATTAACCTTTGCAGAAGTGTTGCCGATGATATGCCCTCCTGGAAAAGAGCTGCACGCAGCAGCTTCTCAGATTTCCTGCAAATGGTGATCACATCATCAGATGGATAGGGAAGTCTGTGAAAGTAATCCTTTTGTTGTATTAGTGAATGGTAGAGGGAAGGTGTACGGACTGTCAGGTGGGAGATGCAGATGTCACATTTCAGATACTCGCATAGGTAGCACACTATACGTCCTGCAATGTACACTATCACTCTTTCACCAAAAGTTGATGGCTCCGTTGGGTCTGAGAAGTAGTTATGCTCACGTAGATCCTCCTGTAGAGTCACTTCTTCTGCAGGTATGCTTCTTCCTCTTGATGTCCAGTTAATTATGTCTTCCGATAGGGGCTGTCTAGCGCTGCTGACGTGCAGTATGGAGACATTTTCGAGTGGTAAACAATTTCCTTTTTGAGAGGCTTCCACTTCGGTGTTAATGATCAATCTTTTATATGCTGCTGCAAACTGCCTTGCAGTAGGATTATTGTTGTATCCTCCATGCGAACGTACTAAACCAAAGAACAGTTCCAGATGATCTTGACTGACGCGATGTGTTGGGAAGTATGTCACAAGGTTCTTAGAGTGGAGAAAGTCATAGAGCTCGATGGCACTCTTGCAGCATGTGATGAAACCAAGAAACCCAGTTTTCCGGTTAGTCTGCACAAGAAGTGGCCCAGAGTTGCTCCTCCGTAGACTGCAAATGTATGTTGTGGCTATTTGAAACATTGTGCGTGCCCTTTCGATGTTTTCCGGACAGAGCGGCCTCTTCCATGACTTCTGGTGCATATTGACGGAGTTCAACACATCGAACACATTATTGATAACTCTCAGGAACCTCTCAGTTGCCTCCGAGTCCTCAAACCCTGATACACCTAGATCACGACACTCATGTATGGCATCTGCAATGCTCATGCTTAAAAGCTCTGCAGCAAGATTGACTTTCATGGGCTGCCGCTGCCACTGAACATGCGCCCTCCTTAGTTTATTTGCGGCATGGAGCCCCTCTTTCTGTTGAAGTGAGTGGAGTGCCTCTATGTAGTCCCATGATATTTCCTTGCCATCTTCATCAATGAAGGACTTGAAGTGAGAAAATGCATTTCGTATTAACTTCAGCATGTGGCAAGCGTCAAGAAATACGCTTATGGGCTCGGCTGTGTCAGGATGGGGAAAGCTGGTCCGTAGATTTTCAAACTGCAGCGAGCATCCTAAGTTATGCAACATTGACAAGTTTGCTGCAGCACCGTCGCAGGTAACAGATACAACCTTCACTCCAACATTGTGTACAAGAGACAAGCCTTGAAGGACAAGGTTACTTCTTTGCTCACCAGTTATTCCATCTACAAGGAAGTATCCTATCGGCAGCTTCCACTGCTCATGTAACGAAACAAGTAGGATGACAAATGCCTCCTTTGCTACAGCACAAGAATCCTCCGAGGTTGGCCCAACGGTTGCGAAGCCATAAGTCCTTTTCCCATCCCACTCGACATGCCTCCTAATCGCCATCTCATCAACCATAAGACTGCATACAGTTGACAGTGCTTTCTGGTTGTTGTCCGTAACACGCATCTGCAGGGCTAACAGCGCTTCTTTTGAGTACCCTGGCTCACCTTCGACTGACTGGTACCACTTCCGTATCGTACGTGGGTGGGGTAGACACGTGTCAAAGACCTGCCTTACATAGTTATATGCACGTGGCGAATAGAAATGTAAGGTAAGTGCAAACGCTCGTAACTCTGGGCTGTACTTATGAGGCAAGCTTGTCCCCTTACTTTTTGCTGACTGCCTCATCAGCAAGTCCTTGTTTGCACCGGCAATGTTTTCGAGGCAGCTTGCGTGTTCTTGAAGTAAAATGTTCTGAGATGTGAGATGGGATATCACATGCTGTAGCTTTGCAACTTTCTGTTTGATGCGTCTTTGTGCCTGCTGCAAGGCCTTGATTCGTTTTTTGCTGAGGGTATGCAGGTTGCCTATACGTTTGACTTCCTTTTTGAGGAAGGCCTTTACTGGCGTGTCTTCAGAGGATGTCGCCTGAGACAACAGGTACCAATAACCTCATTAATACTCAGCTGTGAACAATTTAGATAGTACGTGGCAGCCACATGCAAGGCCATGCAGTCATGCACAGGTTGTGCTTCTGGTCAGATACATGTAGGAGCTGCTTGCTCAGAGTTCCTTTACAACACAGCATGATTGCCTGTCTGGTACAGGACCTACTCATATGGTGGCTATTCGAAGAAAGTATGAAGGTCTACAGTTACTGTCCTAACATTATGTTTACTAAAATTTAAAAAAAACATCTGATGCGGCAGTTAGCCTGCCTATAGTGAGCTGCCAGCTCTCAGCGTATCACTCGTACAGATAAACAGACCTTGGATGTCTCGAATTTAACTGTTTACTATGAGCACTCTTGACGTATTTACCTAGCACTGAATGGAAGCAATCGCACCCTTATATCTTTGTGAATTAGGACCTAGTATCACGAGACACAGTAGCACAACACTGCTCCTTTTTTGACACACTGTGCATATACTCACTAGAGGAGAGATCCACATTGCAGTGGTCACAGTAGATGACAAAAAGTCAGCCATGCAGATCACAGAAGTTTCTCCACGCCATTGCGCTTGATCAAATCCATCTTTATTGATTCAAACAGTACAATTCATTGTGACAAGTATTGGGGTTAGTAATAATCAGCAGCATGCATACCAAGCTGGGAATTCCCTCCATGATATAGAGCACTCTCTGAGCTTTGTAACTATAACTATTAGGCTACAAGTGTTGCCAGCATCGCTGCAGCAGAGACAGATCAGTTTTGTCAAAAAGACTGTCCCTCTTAGTTCACTCAGACTACCCTCATACCCATTGCTAACACCAATAAGTGCTGGCAACAGATAATTTGAGAAATGTTTCCTCGGGCCAGTAACTATACAACAGGCTGCAACTAACGGCACTGCACTGAAATGTAGCCGTGAAAGGGGCAATAATATGTTTAAACTGTATGCTCAAGTCTAACTGGTTTTCCCTTATGCACCTGTACTGTATGAAATAAGGTATTTGAAAGCCTGCTCCTGGAACATATACTTGAATGGTGCAGTCAGCACCTACAGTGGAATCTTAACGTATTAGTTATGAACATGCAATTCTTTTCCACGTCGAGTATAATTCTTACCAAAGGTTCACATCTGCTGGTGCTTGGAGTTGAGCCACTGGGGGTTGTGTCCTGGAAAGACGTGGAAATAGCAGTACAAATGTAATACATAGGATGTTCAGTATGATCATAACCCCTGTGCGTTAGTTATGTACATCCTAGTCTTTCCACTGAGAGCACAATCCTTACCATGGGGTCAGGCCTGCTAGTGTTCGGAGTCAAGCTTGTGAACAGACAAGCGGAAGAGCCCTGAAAAGAAATTAAATTAAGTACACAACCGCGGTGTAAAGTCCCAATACTCAGAGGCGAAGAGGAAGGCTACATTTGATTTGCAGTGGAGAGAGAATGAGAGAAGCCCCTAGTGTCAATACTTCCGAAGGCTTACCGTGCGCGACTGTTCAAATCGCCCTGGTGTGTCGGAACTGATACTGCTGGAAGCCTTGGCTGGTGTGGGGCTGGACTGGAAGGAGAGTGCACGCAAGAACCATTATCATTAAAACACTGTTTCATTCAGGGCCCCTTGATAATCAGAACAAAACGAAAACTTCCAAATAAAGATTCAAAAGTCCTGCAGCACTTGTAGATGGAGTTTGGTGCTGTGTCGTGGAAAGCATGGGCGGATCCAGGATTATTCGCGGCTGGGATCCAGTATGGACAAATGCCAGGCGCATGCTGGGATTGGTCCATTGAACACCATGTTAAAGCCAAGATATGAGGGGGTAGCGGACAACCTCGGTTTACACCGTGCGGGAGTAGTCTTCGAAGCAGTGACCCAGTGTGCGAAATTTTAATGGAAAATGCGATTGATGGGCATTAAAGTGAACAGTGTTTTTTTCATGCGTAGGGCATGTTTAAATCTGTACAAGATCTGTTTGGGGTACCTGTGAGGAAGTGGGTTTTATGGTCGTTGGAAATGCTTTTCAAATATAGTTGCCCGAACTAAATCCTACTGTGTTCTCATGATTTTTGCTCTTCTGTGTGATCGTCATGCCATAGATATATTGCAGGGTGCTGGTATACAGGGTGCATCATTAAGAACTGATCAGAGTGCATCACAGTGAGACTGATAAACGGAAACCGGAGGCTACCTTTGTGGTACTTGGGTTACAAACAGGTGTCACATCAAAAGTAGCACCTGGTTGTAACTCATGTGCAACATAGATACTCTCTGGTTTAGGATTATTGCTCTCTTCATGAAGAGCTCTGATCAGTTTTTAATGTCGCACACTATATACATGTGACATGCAAGCCAGGCACCGAATGTGTAAGTGCATGACAGGCACAATGCATCTGTGGTTCATTTGTTTGTGCTGCTGAGGCTTCACATTGAAGTTGTGGTAGGTGGCTTAGTAGTGAAGCCTGAGCTGTTGATTCCCTACACACGATTATGAGTAAGAGCATAACACCTTGGGTCTAACTTCTGTACAGCCTGAAAAACCGAACCATGACACACTTGGAGAAGAGAAAGGGAGGCCAGTGTTTGGGCAACCACTGCCACAGAGCAAGTGGCTCAATT
This sequence comes from Ornithodoros turicata, assembly GCF_037126465.1. NCBI lineage: Eukaryota > Metazoa > Arthropoda > Arachnida > Ixodida > Argasidae > Ornithodoros > Ornithodoros turicata. The sequence goes on from NC_088201.1 coordinate 171,439,541, forward strand.
CTGAGTAAGACCTAATGGTCAACTGGGGATGACAATGAATAGGAAGCTTGCTAACCAACTCAAGGACTAGCATGCGATACAGTTCATCTTTCACTCCACTAAGTAAGCAAGACTGACAAATTGATGTATCGTATAAAACAAATAAAAACATGAAGGCAGCACAAACCCATAAAGATTTACTCGTGAAACAAACTGTGCGGTTAATGCTAAAAAAATGATACCTACCACAGCAGACGCAAGAGGTGTGCTTGTAGTTCTGTCTACCTGTAACGGCATACTATTGTTCGGCATCACATTTGAAAGGCTTTCAAATATGTGCTCACATGGATTCGCTCTGGTGTCTTTGGTTCGAGCAGGCCCACATCCATTGGCTCTTGAGTGTCAGATCCAGACGCCATGCTCACTTCAATCTCCTCCTGTGTGTCAGGCTCAGGCAGGCTCACGTTGCTCGTGCCGGGTTCAGGCGTGCACACGCCTATTGGTTCTTGCCCGCTAGGTTCCCGTCTGGCTGGCAAGTCATGCTCCTCCTGACGTGACAACGAACGAGTTGTATTTACCAGACTTTTAAACACCAAAGACACAAAAGAACTGGTGAACGTATTTTGTGGTCAAAGGGCCTGACCTCGAGCAAATACTTGGCAAATTTGACCGCTAACATGTCCCTTGCATTAATTCCCTTTGTACCCAAGCTCTGGGCCCATAGTGTGGCTATATGCAATTGATTATCGACCATAATTATGGCGAAACGTACCTGGTGAACTTGAACCGACGGATGTGCGACAGGAACGGAACCCTCCCGCAGGCGCACGCGTGTTAGCGACGTTCTGTCGAAGTCCTCGTTCCTGAAGTGTTTTGAGCACACTCGGCTGTACTTCGTTGGCACCCAATCCGGTCTCCCGATCGCATTCACCCATTGCAATCGTAAGGACTCGTCTCGGGGAAAGCTAAAACGTACCGCCGAGAACAAACAAAGGCAACATAATGAGACGAATCGAAACCGAGAGCACAGGGATATATACTTACTGGTGGTACGTTATGCCAGATTCTTTACTTGCAAACTCTGAACGATTAGCGCAACCGGAATAACAACACACTACCATGGCCTGTCACAGAAGTGGCATGTGTGGCAAGCAAACGCAATTCAATAGCCAAACACGCGAAGTCAAAGCGGACGTCGAAAGCGGCGAAGCAGATGACACGGATCAGCTGAGACGGAGAAACAAAACATAATAAAGAAAACAAGCCAAGCCGAGATGTGATTGGGCGATAGTTCCGTGACGTTGAACACGACAAGATGGCGATTTTGCGGAAAGCGACCGCTTGGGGGTAGTTACAAAAATGGCGGCTTTCTGGCCCCCCTGTGGTCTTTATCCACTGTGCAGTGTCCGGCGCGTTCCGCGCGCTGAGAGGAGGCGAATGTGATTCCTCCTCGCACCAGCTGCGTCTTCGCTCCTTTTTAGGCAATGAAGTGTTCGTCGGGGAGTATATGTCATGCCCTTCGCGCAACCTTGGGGTGAAAGGCGCACGCGGGATTGGCGGGAAAACGGAGCGTGCGGCAGGAAAATCTGCCGGAATGGGGGTAGAGGTATGTCTCGTGGGGAGAGGGGGGAGGGGGCAGCTCCCCCCCCTTGGATCCGCCCTTGTCGACAGGGCATTTCCCTATGGGCCTTTACAGCACGTTGGGAGATAATAATAATACCCCTGATATATCTAATAATACCCCTGTGACACGGCAAAATTGAATGGCACAACCACCAAATGATATTCGTTTGTATGACATCGAGCTACACGAAGAAAAAGAACCTCGTTCACAAATGACGTCACTGTCGCAGATTAAGACACCAAGTCGAAACTTGCGAAACTGTATACGGGAACATTCGACATATTTTTATTTCTTTTTCTCCAAACTTGCGAAACAACATTAGACTGCTTCACAAAATCATTGCATGCAAACTATCACAAGCCAAGACAAGTAAGACGCCTCTCTCGACCACACCTCGCAACATGTTTAGTTTTGTGAAAAGCAACGTCAAGCATTCCTTGCTCCATGTTGAAAGCTCTTAATTCGTGATAAGTATTGCAGCAAAACTTATAATTCGTGTTCACTTTTTCCTAGAGTTTTATCGCTGTTGCTTTAGCTAGCTTTCTCCTGGCGAGTGTACGCAGTCGGTGCAAGAGGAAAAAGCGAATGAATTCCTCGAACTGATTAATTCACATGTATTGACCTTTGATTGGTTTCACGGTGTGACACGGAACGAATGTCATTCAGTACGAATGTTGTTCGCTGGGAATCATTCAATTTGCTGTGTGACAGGGGTATTCGCATCCCTGCTGCGTATGAGATGAGAAAATCGGTGAATTCGTGGTTTGGAAAAACGGTAGATTATTTGAAACGTCGACGAAAGCAACGCTATGGGGCTGACGCGTGGTAAACATTGTAATACCTTTATAAATTTCCCACAGTGACATTTTGCAGTTCTTTTTGTGGAAACTAACTAGTTACTTCAGAAAGTAACTATTATAGTTTCACATTACTTGTAGCTTAGACTCTACCCAAGACAGGAATCGTGTGTAGGGCAATACAATTTGCAACCTAATTATTGATGGCAGGAACAAGAAGAGTTTGAACGATGGATAGATATTGTAGGCGACACTAATACCCCAAATGCACTGACGCGGGATCCACATTGCGTGGAATCGTGATTAGGCAGCGATTGTGATCGCCCACAGGTGCGGACAAAGCGAATCTCGACGACAGAGATCGACGACGCAGACACTTGTCCCCAATCCCCGGGTTGGCAAGACGGTGTTGATGGCAGTGGCGTGCACGAGGCAAACAACAAGGACAAAGGAGCATGCTGAAATAGCATTTCGAATTATAAAGTAGACACCCTGAGCCACTGTTTTTTTTTTTAATTCGAAACTTCGGTGGGTACTGTGCAAAGCTGATACTCACACGTATGGAGAAGTCCGACGTACATTTGAAGCATCGCACTCCTTTCTGGGCAAGCGGGTGTTCTCTCCGCTGCACAAACCGGCGCATCTGTTTGCAGAGCTGGGGCGCGACTAGTCTTCCACTTCTTCCTATCCTTGCTCGCGTACTTTTTGCACGTTCTTTTCCTCTCTCGC